>NC_134316.1:36309711-36933296 GCF_964195595.1 Calonectris borealis
CCTATTTTTGCATCAGTATACTTAGAATACTGAAAAGATCACTTATAAGCACATACTTCCAGCCTCCCCTTGACTTTATGGTTTACTTTTCTACCCAAGTCATTGTCATTTTCTTTTCAATCTCTACTGAAATTATAACGTAACCCTACCTTCTCTGATTTAATATTGTATGAAGTATTGTATCATAGGCTTTGTAGAAGCCCAGATGGACTAAATCTGTTAAATAGTATTATTCATAGTATCAGTATTGTGTTAAATACAATTTTTTATATTTGATATTCAGAAGTTTATTGGTACTTCTAAGCCACTCAGGACAGATTTACAGGAGTATATAGGCTTCCCGAGGTCTTACTTTTATGCCTTTCATTGCCTAATAGAATCTACAGCCATGAATAGAACACTTTAAAACTCAATACTATCTGCATGACATTATTAAGTATCCTGAAAGAGCAGAACTGTGTACATGCCTCTGTACCCTAGTTGTTAGAACATTCGCCTGGTAGACATAGACTCCCAACATGATCCTATGATTTTATAGAATGATTATTTAAGTGATTTATATAGTGATGTCCAAGCCAGCGATATATACAGAGACACTTGTATTTGCCCTTCTCAGTGAATATTATTCGTGTAAAATAGAACAACTTCTATAGACAGATAATAAGAAAATCATATAGGTTGATTGTTACAGGATTCACTTGGAAAGTGAATTTTATAAACCCTCAAGTGCCATCACTCAGAAGGGGAAAATGAATCAATCCCACTACTCTTTTTGTGTACGTTTTATGTGGGATCTACTCTGGTAAATGTATTAGAAAACCTACCAAGCTGGTCCTTGCAAGCTAGACAGGCAGAGGGATGCCTCAGTTATAGGTACCAATGGGAATTAGGTACTGAGGTGTCAGATGTAATCTAGATACGATTGTCCTTAGAATAAGTCTTCAAATGCCACAAAATATTTTTTTTACAAAAAAACTTAATTTCTCTTGAATTAGATACAGCTGAGTAAGGGTTTTAAAGATTCTGGACTTCGGGGCAGGACATGTTCATATTGCAAAGTATTTTTGCAGGGCTAACTTTCAAATACGTTGGCTGAGAATGTCACAGCAAAGCAATGAGGTAAACCACAGCATGCATCCAAATCACTCACTCTCTTCGTGAGTACCTTTTTCATTGGTGTTACCCAGTCTCTCATAGCCTCTTTGGGGGAGAAGGTGCGCATTAGCCAAGACCACTGCCTCTTTGGTGCTCACTGACACAGTGCAATGAGAGAGCAAGAACAGAATAAATCCCGCTGAGCTCGTCAACAGCATCTTCTTTCTAAGTCAGTCGCCTTGCAGCAATACAGAACTTTGACACAGACTGGAATTGAAAATGAAAAGATTTATGACTTTTAGTATGAAAGTCCTGAAGGAGAAAGGTATTGAAATACCTAGCTTCAATATAGTAAGCCTCTGCCAAAATTGTCTTCTCCCATGTTTCAAGGACCTCTCCTTTTCCTGATGTCTCACACCCTGTTTCTAACTGGTCATTCCTCTGACACAGAGCACTGTGCTGCGACACTTAGAACGTCTCTCACCTCTGTCACCTTGTGCCATGCTGGGCAATGAAACATAATGGAATTTTGTGTGTGACAAAAAGCACAAGAAAGTAATGTAATAACAAAAGAAAAAGCACATTTTAGATTTATCAGGAGTGAATTTTGCTTATTCGCCGAGTCCAAACTGTAGTGAAATAGAGGCATCAATGGTCGAACTGGCAGAAACAGTAACACTAGCTCTGCTGACTGTCTACTGACAGTACTCAAAGACATGGCTTTCCAAGTGCTGGGAATATTTCCATGCACTGGAGAACTCACTTCAGCACATCTGGACTACGCTTTCTATGAATTTCCATCTACAGCTTTAAATAATAGGTCACAGGTTTAAATCAGCTCAAAAAAAAAAAAAAAAGAAAAGCTTAATAAACAAACCAAAAAGAACTTTTCTTCAGCCTCTTCAAAACCCATAAGGGTTCAATATATTGAATCAAAACAGTTTTGAGCCTCGTTTTGTCCTCCTTTTGGGGTTACACATCTAGTAACCCTCCATCCAACATAGCAAGAAGGCATAGGCTATTACTGGACTAAATCCTGGCGTCCTCACTTAGGCAAATCCCAGCTTGACTGAAGAGGAATTTCTGTATCAATGACAGCTTAGACTGAATTATAACAAATGTTTCCCATACCCTCAAAGGACACATTTACTTCGACTCTAGCCAAACTCTTTTAATTTTTTTTTTCTTTTTTTTTTTTTTTTAAGGACTGAGCTCCCCACAGTGGCTTTGATGAAGGCAGAAAACAGATCTAGCAAGCAGCTCTTCAGTCAGAGCTTATTTCCTGCCAGCGTCAGCACAGAGTCTACAGAGGCCAGTACTCTTCTCCATAGTGGTTTATGTTGCAACAGAGCCACACTCCTTATAAATCTAATGACTTAGCAGCAGATTCAGCAAACAGTTTTCCAGAGTGAAAAAATACTCAGCACATTTTTTAAAAAATGTCCAAGATAAATCATTGTAATAAAGTTCAGGTTTGAGAGTTAATTTTTATACCTACCATACATAAAACGAGCAAAACAGAATTTTCTACTCTATCTAAAACTATTCAGTAATAATTCTGATTTACTATTAACATACAATTTGCGATTTTATGCAAAGCTGGTCATTTGACATTGCGATCGTAATAAACTGGAAAATTACTTTCCATGAAATTCAGCACAGGGTTTCCCTTAAAGCATTTAAGTTCTGCTGTGCCTGCATTTCCCACTGTCATGTGTCCTTTTCCCTGACAGCTTCTATTATTGTGGCTATTATTAATTATTATATTATAAATGACTTAAAATCAAAACCTAACCCACAAGCATCACTAAACTTCAGGAAATTTGTACTTGGATCTGGAGTTATTTTTTTTAGCTGTTTTATTTTTCTTTAGCATTTTTGAGTGAATCAGTCTTTTTTCTTCCCTCATATTTACACATTGGAATGGTTTACAGATCCATTTAATTCCAGAATAGAACTTGGTATTATAAATTATTAAGAAAACAACTGAGGAAAACAGCACTAGGCAGGCACCTTACCTCTTTCAAGTGAAGCTTGGCAAAGAAAAACACACACAAATGAATGAGCTCATTCTCTACAGTTGTACTTTGCCTGCTACTTAAGTCCAGGTGAATAAATCAGCTCCAACACGCTATCTCAAATGCAGCAACATTGCATCTTCATTATTTCACACTGTGTACTTACTCTGGTGGACTTTGCTCTGACATATTACACTTGCAAGTAAGTATATATGAATTATAAAGTACAAAGTTCTTCCACAAGGATTAAAGCAACATAGTAACTAAATTAAATTTCCTTGATTAATAAATAGACACAGTGATGGAAAACCATGAAGAGGTTTTAGTTCAGGAAATTACTTATGTTGCTTAAATACACATAGGCAGATGCTCAAATTTACTATGTCATTTTGCATAGGTGAATTAACTAGATGCTATACTGCTAGTCACATTTAAAATTGCATAGAGACAACGTGATTTTTAAGTATTAGGAACAAACTAACTGTTAACCTTTTTGTTATTTCATGTTTTAATGTGAATGAATCAGAAGCAGTGTCTCAAAGCTATAAAAATGCAAAAAACAAAAGCAGAACAGGCTGGTCAACAGGTTTCTATTTTAGTTCATTTGGATTAACAAGAGTTAATTAACATTAATTCAGGTCAAAACTGTAATGAATTAGATCAATTAATTGTTGCTATATATCTGAAAGTTGTACTGTCTATCTGCATGGCCTTTAGATGATGTCTAATCTAGCATTTACCCTTTTCAAGATGAGCAAACAAGTTTTTGTGCTCCTTGACCCAGCCTGCAACCCACTTTGATCAGATTCCATCCCTGAAACAAGCCACAATTAAAATTGATGGAGAATTTAAGTCCTGTGCAAGCTCTACTTGAGGATTTGTACTATGCATAATTTCTGTTCTTCAATAATTCATCCCCAGTGAAAGCACAACATGAGGATTTGTATTTCATGCACAATTAAATAAATACACATAACGAATGTTTTAGGGAAAATTTGCTTGTAACATTTAAAACTCAGTGATACTTCTCTTCATTTTTAAAGTACAAGCAACGCTTTATTGTACACGAGGATGGCCACAGGGAGTCAGAACAGTATCTTTTCCCTGATGCTGGTCAGTAGCAGAGCTACAGGGAAAAGTTTAAGAACACATTCTCTCCGCTTTTAGCATTATGCAGCTCAGGGAATTTCTGATATCTGTATGTTTGACATTATCTAATTTCTGGTTGGTTTATAAACCTTGGCCAAGGCATGAAAATACTGTATTGTAGCTTATGAAATAATAAAAGTGCTTTGAACAGATACAGATCTTGCTGAAATAGTATGCTAAGAAAGGGCAGGAGAAGGTACCTTTCCACTCTGGCCATATTGATACACTCTAGAAAACACCAGTGAATTTAATGGTATTTATTGATAGGTTTCATGTCACCCTGATACAAATTGGGATACATCTTTTTTTTTTTTGTGCTTTTGATTCCTACATTTTCCATCACTGTTTATCTCCTCCCCCATCTTTCCATTTTTCTTTACTTTCTTGCTGTTTGCTTCTCTTTGTTGATTTCCAAACTTTCATCTGAGCTGGCAGAGCAGAAGTGAAGTGGGAAGCATTTAATTAGAAGAGAGAAGAAAGGGCAACAGCGTTCATTCGCTCGTGCTCAGAAAGGCATCTATTTCTGTAGATGAAAACTTTGAAAAACAACAAAAATCATTACATATCTCTCTCTGCTCTTGATCAAGTATTTTGAGAATAATTTTTCAGCCCTGAAAGTTATATAATGATCTTAAGGTAGGACTACTTTACATTGGTATGGTTTGGTCGTATACAGATTTCAAAATAATGCATTACTATAATGGCTTATTGTTAGCCATGTTAATTAAGATGCTTAGTTTCTCAGCCCAATGACCGCATATTCCTTCTCCACAATGTGCTGAAGTTTTAATTATCCCTCTGATTCTGCTCAGCTTTAACTGGCAAGCATTCATTTGAATTTTTCCAGTGCAGCCTCTCCTATGTGGAAAGTCTCTTTACAAGTTCTCTGTATTTTCACAACTCATGGCACACCCTTGCACAGGAAGAATTTGACTAAGATTTATCAACTTACTACTTCATTAAGCTCTGAAGTTAGTTGCAAAGACAACCTGTCTACTATATTGCAACTAATCAGATTCTTTGTGTAAGGGATATGAAAAATATCCATATCTAACCCATATAATGAAGCCATCAGTTCTAGCAAGGGCAAAGTAGTGTTAATTTAACCTTAGTAGTCTGGATAACGATGTCAGTAAGTGCCAGTAAATATTACAGAATTATAGAATTGTTTAGGTT
This sequence comes from Calonectris borealis, assembly GCF_964195595.1. Lineage (NCBI taxonomy): Eukaryota > Metazoa > Chordata > Aves > Procellariiformes > Procellariidae > Calonectris > Calonectris borealis. The sequence goes on from NC_134316.1 coordinate 36,315,150, forward strand.
GGAAAAGACCTTTAAGATCATCGAGTCCAACCGTAAACCTAACACTGCCAAGTCCACCACTAAACCATGTCCCTAAGTGCCACATCTACATGTCTTTTAAATACCTCCAGGGATGGTGACTCCACCACTTCCCTGGGCAGCCTGTCCCAATGCTTGACAACCCTTTCGGTGAAGAAATTTTTCCTAATATCCAATCTAAACCTCCCTTGGCGCAACTTGAGGCCATTTCCTCTCGTCCTATTGATTGGTACTTGGGAGAAGAGACCAACACCCACCTCACTACAACCTCCTTTCAGGTAGTTGTAGAGCACGATGAGGTCTCCCCTCAGCCTCCTCTTCTCCAGGCTAAACAACCCCAGTTCCCTCAGCCGCTCCTCATAAGACTTGTGCTCCAGGCCCTTCACCAGCTTTGTTGCCCTTCTCTGGACACGCTCCAGCACCTCAATGTCCTTCTTGTAGTGAGGGGCCCAAAACTGAACACAGCATTCGAGGTGCGGCCTCACCAGCGCCGAGTACAGGGGCACGATCACCTCCCTACTCCTGCTGGCCACACTATTTCTGATACAGGCCAGGATGCCGTTGGCCTTCTTGGCCACCTGGGCACACTGCCGGCTCATGTTCAGCCGGCTGTTGATCAGCACCCCCAGGTCCTGTTCCTCTGGGCAGCTTTCCAGCCACTCTTCCCCAAGCCTGTAGCGTTGCATGGGGTTGTTGTGGCCGAAGTGCAGGACCTGGCACTTGGCCTTGTTGAACCCCATACAGTTGATCCAGCCTGTCCAGATCCCTCTGCAGAGCCTTCCTACCCTCAAGCAGATCAACACTCCCGCCCAACTTGGTGTCGTCTGCAAACTTACTGAGGGTGCACTCGATCCCCTCGTCCAGATCATTGATAAAGATATTAAACAGAACTGGCCACCATACTGAGCCCTGGGGAACACCACTTGTGACCGGCCACCAACTGGATTTAACTCCATCCACCACAACTCTGTGGGCCCAGCCATCCAGCCGGTTTTTTACCTAGTGAAGAGTACACCCATCCAAGCCATGAGCAGCCAGGTTCTCCAGGAGAATGCCGTGGGAAACAGTGTCAAAGGCTTTACTGAAGCCCAGGTAAACAACATCCACAGCCTTTCCCTTATCCACTAAGCATGTCACCTTGTCATAGAAGGAGATCAGGTTAGTCAAGCAGGACCTGCCTTTCATAAACCCATGCTGACTGGGCCTGATCACCTGGTTGTCCTGTACGTGTTCCATGATGGCACTCCAGATGATCTGCTCCATAGCCTTCCCCAGCACCAAGGTCAGACTGACAGGCCTGTAGTTACCTGGATCCTTCCCTTCTTGTAGATGGGCATCACATTTGCTAACCTCCAGTCAACTGGGACCTCCCTGGTTAGCCAGGACTGCTGATAAATGATTGAAAGTGGCTTGGTGAGCACTTCCACCAGCTCCCTCAGTACCCTTGGGTGGATCCCATCCAGCCCCAGAGACTTGTGGGTGTCTGAGTAGTGTAGCAGGTCACTAACCACTTCCCCTTGGATTATGGGGGCTTCATTCTGCTCCCTGTCCCTGTCTTCCAGCTCAGGGGGCTGGGTACCCAGAGAACAACTGGTCTTACTATTAAAGACTGAGGCGAAGAAGGCATTAAGTACCTCAGCCTTTTCCTCATCCTTTGTCACTATGTTTCCCCCCACATCCAATAAAGGATGGAGATTCTCCTTAGCCCTCCTTTTGTTGCTAGTGTATTTACAGAAACATTTTTTATTGTCTTTCATGGCAGTAGCCAGATTAAGTTCTAGTTGGGCTTTGGCCCCTCTAATTTTCTCCCTGCATAACCTTATGACATCCTTGTAGTCCTCCTCAGTTGCCTGCCCCTTCTTCCAAAGGTCATAAACTCTCTTTTTTTTTCCTGAGTTCCAGCCAAAGCTCTCTTTTCAGCCAGGTCAGTCTTCTTCCCCGCCAGCTCGTCTTTTGGCACATGGGGACAGCCTGCTCCTGCGCCTTTAAGATTTCCTTCTTGAAGAATGTCCAGCCTTCCTGGACTCCTTTGCCTTTCAGGACTGCCTCCCAAGGGACTCTCTCAACCAGTCTCCTAAACAGGCCAAAGGGTGCCCTCCGGAAGTCCAAGGTGCCAGTTCTGCTGACCCCGCTCCTTGCTTCTCTGAGAATCGAAACTCTATCATTTCGTGATCGCTACGCCCAAGACGGCCTCCATCATTAGTCAAAAGGCTTTGACCCAGGCTAGCAACTTTGCATATCCAGGGTCTTCAAAAGGCTTCAGATGAGTGATTTATGGCTTTGTATTGTTGCCAGAAACATGTAAAAATGCTAACTTTCATGCAATAATCTTGTTCAGCATACCAAGGAACTCAAGAGACAAAGTTCTAACAAGGCAAAATATATAAAACATAGAAAAAAGGACTCACTGAGTATCTTTCCTGAAAGAAGTTTTATGGTGCACAGCCCAAGTGATTGCTTTGGGAAAAAAAACACAACGAAACAAAAAAACAAACAACAAAACAAGGCCATAGAAATACTTCTGCAACTTTGAGTGACTTTGAATTGCTTTGCAACCTTGGCTAAATGCACTTTGGTATCTTTGTATAGGATCAGTAACAAAAAAAAAATGTTCGTAACAGTTTTCACTTGTTCTTGAACTTCTGAGCTGACAATGGCATATGAAGTGTGTGTTTTGTCTGACAACGCAGAAAGCAGTTATTAACTGCTGAAACACATTACACATAAGACTATTTTCAATATAGCTTCTAAATCTCTTTTTATACATTCATTATTTGTGAGATAAACCATTATTTGGGAAATGAACCAAGGTATATATTTTTGACTGAATGTAAAACAAAACAAGTGCTTCCCTCTTAGAAACATTTGACTTTTCAAATGTTCAGCACCTTTTTTTTTTTTCAGATTTCTTTATAAAAATATTCCAAGGTCTGAAGTAAACACTAAAAACATATTCTTCATGTCTTCCTGTTGAGCGTAGAACCTTAACTGAATTGAAAAGGGTTCACTTTCAACAAACACAGTGAAGTAGGACCTAACTTGAAAAATACATCCCAATCCATCATCATGGATGACACTGGAAAAATTTGAAAGTCAGAATGAAGTTGTGCAAATGAGTGGAATAAAAGGACAAATTCCTAGGAGTGACTATATAGGAATAACACAATAACAGACTATGACTAAAATAGAGGTTAAGATTAAAAACACTACCGTTAGCAAAGGACATAAAAAACAGACAAATATTCTATAAATGCATTGCATAAATGCAAAAGAAGTCAAAACCAAAAATCCATTATTTAATAAGGGAGGAGGGCAAATGGCACAAATTTGATACCTTTTTTTGTTGCAGACTTCATAAACAGTGATGAGATTATTTCATGAAATTAATTTTAATGAAGGAGTAGGACTGGAAGCCAGATTAGGTGAAAAACATCTCAAGGATACTGAAGTAGTTAGGTATTTTCAAAGTGGCAAGGACAGATTAAATTCTACAGGCACCTTATGAACTAGCAAAAGTCCTCTCTGAACCATTTACAATTACCTTTTAGAAGTCATGGAGGTCCCAGAGGACTTCAGCGGGCATAGTAGAGGCCTGTCTTTTAAAAAGGTGAAAAACTAAGAGAAATAAAGAACAGTGAGCTACATTTCAAAACTCAGAAAATAGGAGAACGGAAAAAACCAGGGGATGATAAGGTGATGAAAAGCAGTCAGCGTAGACTGGTCAAGAAATCAAACCAGGCTTGTTCCTCCCTGCTACATGACCCTCCCTTTCCCAACCTTTGGTCCTTCCTCTAAACATTCTATAGAAAATTTCACACATTCCCACAGTCCCGTTAAAAGCATCCCATAATTACCTTTAAAAAATTCCAAAGTGCCCTTCCCCCTGCATCCCACAGTGAGTCCCCTGTATACAATACTTCACTCTGAGGAGTTCTGGGAGAGTTTCTTTGGTTTCTTTGGGTTTCACTTCAGGGACAATAGTCTAATCATTCTCTTTTGGTAGTCTTAGGAGCAGTCAAGTCTGTATCTTCCAATTTTCACTAATTAGGTTAACTAGGGTTCCTCTGCCTATCACTATCCATCTGAATCTCACCAGGCTTTTCTGTTTACTGCGATTAATCACATAGTCTAACAGTAACATGGTGCAATGACCACAACCTGTGACTTGGGAGGTTCAAATTGGACATTTGGGAAAGCTTGTTCACCAGGAGTAGGGCAGCATGGGAACAGCTTTCCCAGATGGGTTGTGAAACCTCCATGCTTGGAGGTTTTTAATACTGGTTAGACACAGCACGACTGAACTGAACTAGTGTTGGTGATAATCCTGCTCAAAGTGAGGTTGACTAGAGACCACCAAAACAATCAACACTTTCATCATCAACTGTCTGGACTTCAGAGATAATAAACCTTGAAAGTATCTAGCATTTCAGGTTTGATCCAGATTTGGCATATTGCAAAATACGATTCAAACTCAGAGTCGTATTTTAAACACTACTTATCTAGATATCAGTCAGTTTTCAGGATAATTTCTAGTACAAAAAAGACGTTTAGTAAAATCAGTACGATGAAAATATTTTCTATCTCAATGCACCAGTTTTACCTCCAGTATCTGATAAAAAAAAAAAGCAAGAAATGTTTGATAAGTACCTGCACAAATATTTGATTCAACAATTTCAGCTGATTATCAGCCCAAAGATTTTTAACAAGCAATGTGTTGCTCTTTGATTTGAATCAATTAGCTATACTGTTTAGTTTAAAACATTGTAGCCTAACCTTGAAATATAGGAGTCTAAAAATGATTTTCTCATCTGGGACAAGAAGCAGCTGGGAGCATTGTCATGGCAACCATCTCATTTCCAAAGAGAGATTCTGTGACTTCTGTGGCTCTCTAGCAACCTCACAGCTGAAGTAGCATTGTTAAAAAAAAACAAGAAAAAAGAGTGGCTTTTCATATAGAGCATTATACCATCACAAGAAATGCTTGGAAGGATCGTAAAAAGAATGCTTCGGAACATAAGGCAGGCTTTAAATAAACAAATTAAATTCTCAGTTTGATGATGAGCCCAGGGAAAAAAACAAACCAAAAAACCAAACCCAAAACACATATATCCCACCACACTAATGTGTGTCTGTGCAGCTGACTGTGGAATCAATCTCTCCTGGAAATGATGGTTATCACAGATCTCACTGTCTCACACTAACTACATGACTTATTTTCTTGATCCTGCTGTTAAGGAAAATGGACAGCAATGTGAATAATACACAGGGGGTGGATAGGGTGGGAGCAGAAAAATTTCTACCAAAACAAGACATTTGACTGCCCACAGTTCTCCCCAGGAGAGAGGTTGAGATCACATCATAAGAATTAATCAGATTGCTCAATGACTACTGAAAGGTTTTAAGGAACTGTGGTGTTAAGACCCTATAGTCTAAGAACCTATACAGACTAGAAAACCCGTAATCTTTAACACACTGATTCTGAAACTTAACCTATAGAATTTAGATATTAAGGGAAGTTCATGCACAGATCTCAGGGTTATGGTTTAAACTCTCATTTATTTATCCTTGCTTCAGTTTGGTTAGCTTAATGACCTTTCCTGACTACTGCATTTTAAGCATTCCTGGTTATGGCATACTTGGGCCACAGATGATGGTCACTCAGAGGAGACTATCGGGAGGTGCTACAGCAGTACAACGCCATACACATGCAAAAAGTACATTCCTACAGTGTAGGCTAGGAGTTTTTCATCATCTACTATCTGCAGCCATCATGTGGAATAGCCGTAATACTATGTTCAACAGCTGAGACCAATACCCCTTGCATTGGCTGGAAAAAGAATACTAACCTTCCCTTCAAAAGTAACATTGTATAGCAGAGCAAGATCTTCAGATGCCTTTACCTATTTTTTCACAGGTATTTATATAACCTGGCTGCACTGGTAATTTTGGTCCGTATTTTGTTCATAAAGGAGCTAACTGAAGCAAGTAAGCACTGCTAAAAATAGCAAACACAACAGAGCCCATTTCATGGTTTGGACTTCTGTTGATAAACTGTATTAATATTCTCAGTAACACATGCTGTTATTGCAGAAATACTTGCTTATTCAAATTCCTAACTTGGAACATAAAAGAATTATTAGGCAATAAAAGTGTGTAAACACAAACTATAGGTAAAGTATTAAAAATACATGAAGAAAGAGTAGGCAATGTGAGCACCATTTAAAGAAAAAAACCCAATGAACAGTGCTTAAATCAAGCTAGAAATTTAAGTCTTTATAGCCATAATCACTTCTTACAAAGAAGCACATTTGAGAAAGTGGAAGTTTATCTAGTTAAAAAAAGGCTATCAAATTTGAGCAATGTAAAAAGATTTAAAAAGGCTAACAAGGTACTGCAAAGCTATTAATGAGCTTCAGAGGGCAAGTTTAGCCCATCATATATAAAAGGTGCATAAACCTTCTGCATAAGCTAGAATGTATGAAGGAGAGCATGCAGATTTTTCGTAATACAAATTTAAGAAAGAGGCAGAATTCAAGTGTGTTTCTTTCCTATGTGGTACTAATGAAGTGGGCTGAAAGCAGCAGGTGACTTTCAGTGTTAAGTACTGGGATTTAAGTTGACATTTTTCATGAGGAGCTTCCCAGGCCCTCTGGACATTTCCTTCAATTCCCCCCCCCCCCAAAGGAAAAACTGTAAACAGTGCATTTTGTTAAACTCTTGTATTTTCAGTGAACTGTGGCTGCCTCTGAACAATCTTTCTGATACTCTCCTCAGGGTACACTTAAAAGGTTTGAAAAAAATTCTACAATAAAATAACCCTCAGACATATTACAAAGAAAGCACAGCAATTTTGATCTTTCCAGGACAAATGACCTCTCCACCATTAGCTAGCTACCTGGTGGTAGAAATAATTGGTTGCTACCACTGAAACACTTGAAAGCACAAGTGATGTATACAATTATTTCTGCCAGCACCAGCTGAATAGATTTTGCTACAGCAATTTCAACAAGACCCTTGTAGTCTTCATAAAAACGAAGGACAAATAGAAGTGAAAAAACTGTGTAAATACCATGTGAATAGAATTAGCAGGAAAACAAACCAAAACAAAAGAGGGAGTATCAACACTACAATTCAAATCCAAAAATTAGAGGATTACAAGATAAGGTTTCTCAAGGAATCTCTACCAACTGTCTATACACATGCCTAACATGTGGGGGACCCTTACAAAGCTACAGGTAGAAGTATTATTTTTATGAAAGGACCATCTGGATCCTTTAATCACATACCCAGTAACAACGCCATGGTTCAATTCTCATCACTTTTGGTACATATGATGACGGATGCTGCACTTATTCCACTATAAGCCTGTCTTCTAGTAGCTGCTCCACCTCTCATCTGAGCTCCTCCTCTTTGTAAGAGATAACGTTTAGCACTGCAAAAATACAACCTCATTAGGAGGCTTAATCCTGATCTCCAATTTCTTTAGGTACTCTTTCCTCTCAGGGTGTTCTATGACCACAGTCAAAAAATTAAGTCTTTATTAATACAGCTTATACATTCCCCATCTGTCAAGCTGAAGCCATCTGAACCACATCTATGAATGGTTGAGAAAACAAACTGGTGGAAAAAGAAACACTCCTCCCCAACCCCCAAAATTAGTTCAAACTCTTACTCTGTTCTGATCCCAGGAACGGGAAGTATTACTTCAAGTATTTAACTGGGTTCTCCTTGCATCTGCATGGTAAACAGCAGTCCTGTGCCCTACACACCAGACTATGAGCTTGGGTGTCCTATTCTCCGTTCTGAAACACAAAGGGAAATGGTACACCTGTGTGTACCAGACAGCAAGAAGATCCTTAAAGAATCCAGAGAACTTCTGAGGAGAATATTCTAATATTTCAAACAGAAAATATTCCTTTAAAAACCTTTTTACTTTTTTTACTTGCTCTGTTTTCAAATGAGTTTCACCACCTTTTATATTACTTTTTGATGTTTGTATTCAGCTTTAAAGAATCAGTTCAAAATCCAGCTTTGGTTGAAAAATGCCATGAAAGGTTTTCTTTCTGTTATATATTCACTACCATTTGCCCTTGACTGAATGACAGTCTTTAATTAATTTTTATTCCTATCAGCCATGCAGAACCAAATACATAATAAAACTAAGCTCAACTGTAATCTGTTTTTGTGCATCATCAATAAAAGAGCTAACTAGCTAAGTTCCACTTGCACAGAAAATGATATTGTCATTAGATCTTCATAACCTTATTGGAAACAAAGTATTACATGAGGGTCACTGCCAGCATAATTTTAAGGAATAACCTTGTAATTTCAAAAGTAGACAAGTTTTCCTGAAGAATCAATATTTATTGTGACAGAGATCCATAATCCTTTATAGATTTTGAAACAACAGAAAAAAAAAAAACCAACACCTATTTGTGACCTCAAGAAGCTTTCACTAGCTTAACCTGAAAATAAGACTAAAACTCAGTATTATTCCTACAGACAATTTTGTGACTAAAAGCTCCCTGAATGTTCTATTATTTTATGGTCTGAATCACCAGATTTTACACACAGTACCAAGTTCAAAACAGTCATTAAGATCTAAGGTCCTGTCTTTACAGACACTGAAATGATGAATGCAGTAAGATTTTTGAAATCCTATTTTTTTCACAATTGATACTGCTTGCTTTTTGGCACTTACAGTGTAATAATGTGTTTTGTATTTAGTCAGTCCATTGGCAGACTATCACACAGAATGAAGCCTACACTAATAGTGGGGGGAAAGGTGGATTGCTTGGTGGCTAGATTATACCATTTAGGGAAGAGCCTTAAATGGGTGCCCAGTTTTTATGTAGTGACTAAGGAAAAGACAGATGAGCTTGATCTCTTGAATGGTATAGCAATCTTACCCAGCTGGAGAGAAACATGGGATCACTGCTTTTTCTTCACTCACATGGGTAATAGGCAAATACGTAAGTCTGTGCTCTCCCAAAAGCTGTAACTACAGTTATGACATACAGACATATGAGTCATGAAAGGGCCAGACATCGTCATTTGCTCTCTTATAATCATTTGTCCACATATGCTAGCACTAATGCTAATGTTACAATGACCTAGAAGAGAACGTCTATAAAATATCACGAAAATATTTTTCGTCTACAATTTTTTTTAAAGTTTTTTTTTTCAAATCTTAATATTTGGGTCAAATCTGCCATGACAACAATCCTTAAAATTTCTTCAGTCTTTTTCATGTCCTTACATTACCTTGGGGGCCTTTCTCCGAATTTTTCTCCTGTCAGTCATGTATAGCTTCAAGTATCTTACTAAATGAAACACTGCCAGAAAAATTCCCAGGACATGGGAATCCGCTGATTCATAGTATTAAGCTTGTGCAATAGTTGTCAATACACTTTTGGATATGTCAAATAACAACACTCTCCCTCCAGTCCCAATAATTCCTGGATATGGTAGGGAAGTTAGCATGGGCAAGAAACAACTCCTGAGATGCAGTGTCTATGTGCTGTTTTGGAGTGTACAGCATGCACAGAAGTTGTTGCAGGCAAGCTGGCCTCAGTGCCAGTTACCTGTTCAGCAACTAGCCTTTAGAGCTACAGATCACAATTAAACCTATTAAAGACGATTTTCCCAATGCCCTGTGCAGCACAGGTCCATCTTGTGCTTTTCCTGTCCAAGAATGTGCAAAATGTGCATATGGCTTTTTTTAACCTTTCAACATACTTTCTTCAGTAAATCTGCTTTTCCACTAATTTGAAGTTCAAAATTTTAAGTTCTTTCTGTATTCCTTCGCCCATCAACAGTAGATGTAAACACGTCTATTCTCCTTCAGTTCATTAAATAGCATAATATATAGCCATACATATCCATATATCATTCTGACACATCAGAATGAAAAACATGCATTGCCACTAAGGATTTACTATTATTTATATTTCATATTGGTTATCTTCCTAAAAGAAGTTTCAAATGAAACAAAAAATCATAGGAATACAAATTCACTATCTACTAATTATCAATAGTAGCAGGATGAAGGTCAGACATGATGTCTTAAAAATGAAAGTGAAATCTTTTTAGTACCTTAAGGTACTGCTATCACTGTTAGCCTGTAAAAATAGGGTCCTTTTATCAAACTGTAAAACAAACTTTGCCCTTTTTGAGGTACTGATCACACACAACCTTTATGCAATTAGAGGTCCATTAACACCCAGGTGGAGATGTTTAAATGGATCTTAGGTTTTTAATACACTTTTCACTAAATTGGAAAAGAATATGTACTTAAATTGCCTAGATTGCTCTGGAAATCTTGACGTGGTTACTTAAAAAGGTTGCTTTAATAAATATGTATAAAGAACTACATAAAAATGCTTAATAAAAGTGCTCTTTAAGAAGATTACTTACTGGATTTTCTTCAGTAAGCTCATAGCCATACTATTTTCATTACTAAATTTATCCTTACAATTACTTTTGTGAGACAAGCTCTTCTCATACTTCATATGCAAGAAATTGAAACAGAAATCATAAATGATTTGCACAAAGCCCAACAGTTGCATCAGAACCCAAGGCACCTGATTCTAGAGTTTAAGTCCTCTTCACAAATACAAATCTTAACCGCAAGTCAGCCTTTCCCTTTGAAGCAATACACACCATATTTACAGAGCCATTATAATACCCACTTCATCAAAAAGATAAAGAGCACCAACAAATATTTTGTTTAAAATAGTAAGGCGAGATATTACATTAAACTTCTTCCTTACATGTGAAGAATGGAAGCATCTTTGATGAAGTAATTGATAAAATCATTTCAAACTGTTCTAAACACCTTCCAGGCCATCCTAAATGACCAATAGTTGAAACAGACTTCAGCAAAATATGTCTCCCCTCCCTTCTACACAGCCTGTCATAAACTCAGAGTTGCCCACTCCTTCAGAACACAGCTAAATGAGCTCTTAGGCTACAAATCCTCAAGATGCAGTGAGCCAACTGTATTACTCACACTCACTGCCAGAAACAGAGTTCCTGCTTCTGACTGCATGCCTCTGGTGCTTACCTTCTGCTGGCTCTGGTATTTCTTCGATCCTTCTGTGAGCTGATTTAACTCTCTAAAAACATAACAGAAATCCAGCACAAAAATGGACAAATTTCTCTTGTTAAGTCAACGAATAGCAAAGCCTGAGAAGTACCAGAACTTGTAGGCAGAAGGCAGCAGGATCACCTAGTCCAAGCTGAGGCAGCAAGTCTTCCTCCTTTTGGCAATGAGGAAATCAGCTTGTCTATAGTCCAAGCAGATTCTGTACACCTTTAATTTCTGTTCTGAGGTATCAGCTGCTTCAACTTCCTGTCTGCCTTAAATTCTCTCAAGTAGCCTCACTAAAAGGCAGCTATGTTTTTTTTGAAAAACAGAGATGTCAGACGTAACACAGAAGAAAGACTACTAAAAATCTGTAAATAAGGCTAAGGAATTAAAACTGAACTATAGCAAACACTTACTTTCTACAGAAAGACAACCTTGCATTATACTAGTAACTGCAGTAAGAAAGTTATCAAATAAGCTTTGCCTAGTGGCATTTATGATGGCCCAAGACCACATTACAACTTTAAGTGACCAAGTGACTTTAAGTGACCAAAGCACTCTGGCTAGAACCTTTTTTCTCACTTGACACACACAGACTCCAGCTCTAAATTTAAAAAAAAAAAAAAATTGGTACCATTGTACCTAGCATTAGTTCAGCAGCAGACCAATACACTTCTACAAATCATTTTATCACAAAGGTGTCTGAAAAGGAGAGGAATAACATACATGATTGAGGAAATAACATTAGGTAACAAGATTTTTGGGCTTGGATTGTTCAGATAACACGTTTCTGTGGGTGGGGCAGACTTTTCTGTTGAGGAAGGCCGGGGAGTGATACACTGCATCTAATCCTGATGTACAAAGAAATTGCCTGGACCTTAATATATCAGTCCTAAGAAAAAGAGAAGTGTGGAATATTCCATATGCTCCTTCCAGAGTTTTATTAGGATCCTTACAATCCCTGTCAATTTTTTTACTCTGACCTCAAGAGACTTTCATCTTTTCATGGCCTAAATTCTCCATTCTCCCTTAAAGACAGATCAAGACTGTGAACAGACGCAATGAAAGAAGGCAGAAATATTGCTGTTCTTACCTTTGTAACAAGGAAAAATGCATCAGTATGATTAATTACTGAACAAATCATGATTAAAACAAGTTAATGCAATTTAATTGTCATTCCAATTACTGTTAAACAAAAGTAACTCGTGGCTTGTACTTTCCAGGACAGCATAGTTACAAAGCTAGTTGCTCCATCTTCAAAGAACTGCTCCCTGTTTTTCCTATGAATTTTTCAGTAAGATGCTGCTGAAAGAGGAGTTTTTTGTGGGGGTTGTTTTTGTTTTTTTTTTTCTTTTTCTTTTTCTTTTCTTTTTTCTTTTTTTTTTTTTTTTTAAAAACCAAAGGCAACATGACACTTATTTCAGTAAATCCTTCCAGCTAGAATATCCAAATATCCTCTTGTCTCTACTGGATATATTTTTACTTAATACACAAAACAAAAAGACCATTCAAGCAAAACAAAAACAAGACCAAAAATGTGCAGCTTACTTTGCAAAGACTGAAATCTTTCATTGTCCAAAAAACATTGGTTTATTTCTTCTCCAACATCTTAAAAGTTGACTTTTAAGCAAACGAGTACTTACTCTCTTGCAGCTTTTATGTTTCACAGCATACTTCTAAGTATATATTCTAAGACAATTTATAGCCCTCCTAAGTGTTTGGCAGAACAAATAAATGCATTAGAATTGATTTTGCTTCAGGTATAGTTTAGGTGAATGTTAAATACCATTTTTGGAATCAGATATACATTACCCATACTGCATGGATACTGTTAAGAAGTTAGCAACTGTAAAAACGGAAGAGAACAGCATTTATGCTAAAAAAAAAAAAAAAAAGAAAAAACTTACGGACAGCTGCTAAATGGGGTTTGGCAGGTACTGCTGTCATTTTAAGTTGCAAATTTGTGCAAGTCTAGTGGAAAACAATCAATTTTTTCAACTTTTCTCTGAAGTTCCTGGGTAGCTCGAAAAGATACTGCAGTACAGACAAACACGCATGCTCAAAGAACAAAGTTTTGCCAGTTACTTAGCATACCTAGAGATAGCCATATACTTTGGAAAATAATTGAAAAGATGAGTGGGATTTACCTTCCTACTATACTTTTAGTTTTTTTCTTTCATTTTAAAAATTTTGTTCTGTATTTGGCCTCAAATCATACCACTGATAAGATGAATGCACAGCACACAGAAAACAGTATGAACCAAAAGTGTTGCAGAAGTGATACATGTGATTTAGAAACGAAAGATCCAAGATAAAGGTTCACCATGTTATATAGATACCTTGGATTCATAATTAACTTGACAGAGCTTAAAAGACTTTCTGATACAGGATGCTTTGCTTTTTTTGCCCCCAAAGAGTTTTTAGGAGAAAGTAGATCAGAATAGAAGTGGGCAATAAAAAGTGGAACGTCCTTGAACTAAAGTGTACAGGCAGCAAACAATGTAAAATAAAATGATTTTATATGTAACACATATGACAAGCTGATACAGCAAATTACTTACTCAGTAAACCCATGACTCAATTTTGAAAGATTTGTTCATTTCAGAACTCAACAGCAAGTATAAAACATTAAAGCCATCTTACGACTGAACTCCACTTCTATTATCTTTGAATTTTTTTTAATACATTGTCTTATGATTAAGACATTCGTTACTGTTTAGCACATCATATAATTTATAATAATTCTCTGCAGAACAATATAGTTAATTCAGTATCATCAATAACTTTATACAGATACAGTATTGAAGCCATGTCCTCTTTTGCTTACTGTCAAGTACAAAACAGCTTATATAGACTAAAAAAAGCTACACACCACAGTTGTAGCATACCGTATTTTGTGCCTGATTAAAGTTTACAGTAGTGGCTTTTTGATCTTTCAAGACAAATAAACATGATACCACATAACAAACGGTTGTGCAAACTCAGGCTTAGGAGGAAGACTTAACTACCTCCTTTTTCCAGAACTACTTTTCCCTGCTTTACTGCTGCTACTACCAGACTTGCTGGAAGATTTTGAAGAGAAAAGTCTTGTCATGAATTCAGAGACATCCGGCAGCTCATGGTTGGAATTCAGCATGTTCATTGACTGCTCCATTTCCTGCATGCAAAGATTAAATAACCTTAATAGCTCGTAACAATTCTGGCTGTTTCTAAGGCATCAGTTGAAAGATCGTATCAGGAAGATGTCAAATTTTCCCAAATACTGTTTTACTATTTGTAGTCCTCCAGGGTACATATTGCTACATATTTTTATGCAACCGCAGCCAAATACCCAGCTACACACAGAAACATAAAACCCCAGAACTAAAAGCACAGGTGTATGGAAAAAGGTAACCATGTCTTAAGCAGTCTTACAGGGCAATCATGTGATTTAAAACAAAAAATTCTAAAAGAAAAAAATGCCATTACTTATTTTCAGCATTACTTTCCTCCATTTTAAAATTTAAGCTTTTGTTTAGATTTTCAGATCTGTGTTCTCATAGATTTCACATACTTTTGTGTTTTCAAATTAGTATTATTTATGCTAAATCTAACAAATTTTTGAAGCTGATTGAAGGGATTAGATATTTTTATTGCCCCACTTCGTAACATCAAGCTATTAGTGTACAGCAGCTAAGTTTTCTTTGTTTCATGAAAGGAAGGATTTTAATATGAGACCATATATCCAGCTAAGCTTAATGTAACTTTAGAGTTTAGGATAGTAGCTCTACGAGACGAATTAGTACGGTTTAAAACAAACAAACCAACCCTGAAGTGCTTTTAATGCATACAACAGCTGAACTGCACATCCACAATGTGATAATGCTTATAGTAATTGCGAATTTAATGTGGGATTGTCACCTTGCTCTTCTAGTTACCATTCAGAATGATACAGCTTTAACTGTTTTCAAGGTACAAATGAAGAAAAAGCTGTTATGGTAGCCTTTGTTACTGCATCTATACCATATCTGTACTTAGTGCCTCTACAACAAGCAGTTACTAAATCATTAACTTTCTATATAAACTAGTACTGTGCTGATTCCATAAAGAAGAAACAAGCTGACTTGAAAAATGTAATACAAGCTCCATACCCTCCGCAAGCAAACTGAAGTTGGATATACGCTTAAGAATTTAATACATGGTCATCTAGAGAATGCCATTGCAACTGAGTTCTTAAAAACTACCTTCTCCTATTCTTTAAAAATAATTTAAATTACAAGCAAGATTCCTTCAACTTAAAATTTCTCCTTAACGAGTCATATCAGTCAGCTAATAAGAACTAAATCATCAGACATTCTGATGGTTCACCATCAGAACAGCCTGTTTGTAAGCAGTGTCAGATCAGTGAAAAAAGTAAGGAATTTAAGTGTTTTTTTTTAAAATTCAACTTCCAAAGTTCAGCTTGGTTTGAAGAACATGCCATGGATATCTAGCATATCTTCGTATCCTGTTTTTAATCAATATTAAAGCCCGAAGAGCATTACATAGCTCCGATATGGTTTTTATAGGTATTACTTTAAAAAAAAAAAAAAAAAAAAGACTCAAACACCTATAAAGTACTACTGAAGACAGTGGTCATTTAGAGGAAAAGGAGTTTAAATTAACCAAACCCTTAAAAAGCAGCCACCCAGGACAGACAAGGAATACTTCTAAAAATAAGAAAAGATTTAGCAAACACCTTGAATCTCCATTTTGTCCTAGCCTTCTGCTATTCGGCATTTTGCATGATGAAAGGACAATAAATCAGATAATTTAATGACTACAATAAGACTTCATATCATATACACTATTGTGACATCTGGATTTAACAGTCTTGTAAACTATGTGGTTTAAGTTAATGGATAAGAGAACCCCACGATACTCTTCTCAACACACTTGATACTTATTAAATGATGTCTAAAAATGAAGTGCTAGATTTAAACATAGCGCAGAAATACATTGGAAATTTATAGAAAAAATGGCCTTCAAGAAATTATATTTATCGCTCTAAAGAAACTCTGGAAAACACCATTCATACTGTAGTACTTTCAAGGCTGTGCCAAACAATTTAATTGTGTTGTGCTGTCTAACAGCAAATTCTTGAGTCAGAAATGTCAGAATTCATTGTTAGAACAGCAACACTGTATTAACTGAATAAATGATGCCCATTAAGACTTCTTTAAAAGTCCATTTTTGTTTTTATTTGTTTTCTGTACCTTAAAATCTCATTATCTTTGTTCTCTATGTCTGCATCAATTGAACGTACTTACCCGTCTCATATCAGGATCACTGGTGTTGACAACTTTAGGCAAAAGCACAAATATCAGTAATGGAAGAACCATCATCATCACCTACACAGAAAACAGCAAATATTTCTTCAGCTTATTTATTGTTCCAGACATTTTTAGACGTACTGACATAAAGCTTTTAGCTAAACAGCCGAATTTTGGAACTACTGCATTCTGAGTCAGTAACCCAGTAACAGTAATCCTCTTGTCAAGAAAGAAACTTGATAAGGAAGTATTATGCTTTAAATAACAGATTTCAAAGTTGGACCATTAAAGTAAATGCTTGTTATCTCTTTCAACTGTTGTAATTACAATCTCGCAACATGTTGATCTCCACACTACTAGAACAACATCATGTTGTCAAAGGAACCACACTATGGGCTATTTTCAGAGGATATACATTAACAGAGTGGGTATATAGGGGAGGAGAGGTCACAGAAGAACTTTGTTTTTCACTTGTTTACAAATAAAGAAATAAAAAAATCCTCTCAGAAGAGCAAAGTGTACACATCTTTTCTCAATTATTTTATTCTCCGTATTCTGAAGAATAGCTATATTTGGATCCTTAGCATACTTTTAACCTTTGTGTGTTGCTCGTACATACCATAGGGTTCATGAGGAAATCTGTCCATCCCCAAGATTCTCTCTTTATAAAATACGAAGGAGGTCCAGAAGATTTCATCTGCAGTGGGTATGGCAGCCTGACAACTTCAGAGGTTTTGATGTAATTCACATATCTTGCTCTAATGAGCAAAATGTAAATAATTAAAAATATAAATACAATCTTTATCA
This sequence comes from Calonectris borealis, assembly GCF_964195595.1. Taxonomy (NCBI): domain Eukaryota; kingdom Metazoa; phylum Chordata; class Aves; order Procellariiformes; family Procellariidae; genus Calonectris; species Calonectris borealis. Next base: position 36,332,355 of record NC_134316.1, read on the forward strand.
AAAAATAAAGATTATTTAATAATATTCCAAACGAAGTTCTAATAATAGACTACAAACAAAACTATCTGCTAGGCAGTGTCAGCGAGGCTTCACTTTTCAGAAGCTAATTTCTCTCACAGTATACTTTATGGAATCAAATGATACTTTACCTTTTTTTCCAGGCTAGCTATTAAGCAGGCTAAAAAACTTCATACGGAAAACAGACCTGCACATCAGAAACATCAGAACTATTTGTTCAGATGTGACTTCTGCAAAACATTTTCTCTCGCTTTGGTAATGAGCGAGAAAAGCTACAATGTTTAAAAAGAAAGTACAGATTTGAACAGTGCAGTGTAGCTTAAACAGAGTTTGCTCACGGCAACAATTATTTATATATGAAGTTAATACTACCTTTTCTCTAAGAGCATTACTTTTTATTTATCAATATTGAATCTCAGTCTTTATTTTTCCACAGTTCTTCACTAGTATTCTTCACTTGGGCCTAGTATTTAGATAGTTACTTGGTCCTATCATCTAACTTTGTCACTCTTCACCCATTTTTCATGATTTATGAATATTTATCGGCCTTGTGCAATTCCAGGGATGACTTCTGCCCATTACAACAGAAATCATTTATTCCTTCTGAATTTTTCACCAAATATTCATCCATAGAATGCCTTTCCCTCCTACCTTATGACTACACATTTTCTTCAAAACCTTTTGAGATTTTCAAGTAGATCTTATCAAACATATCCGTTATCCACATGCTGTTTCCTCTTGCTAAGAATTCCAGTATTTTTTTACGTCAGAACTTCCCTTAGAAAAGCCCAGTTGACATTTTCCCCGTGTATCGCATTTTTTCATGCATCTCCCAACTGTATTCCTCATTACAGTTTCTACCTGTTTGACTGGTAGAGATGTCAAGCCTACTGGTACTTTGCTCTGCAGACATATTCTAGCAATTTACTTGTCGTGGTTTAACCTGGCAGGCAGCCAAATACCACGCAGCCGCTCGCTTACTCCCCCCGCCCCCCCAGTGGGACGGGGAGAGAATCGGAAGGGTAAGAGTGAGAAAAACTCATGGGTTGAGATAAAGACAGTTTAATAGAACAGAAAAGGGAAAATAATGATAATAAATAATGATAGAATATACAAAATGAGTGATGCACAATGCAATTGCTCACCACCCGCGCTGACCGATAACCAAGTAGTGATCGCTACTTCCTGGATCACGCCTACCCTTCATATACTGAGCATGACGTCACATGGTATGAAATACCCCGTTGGCCAGCTGGGTTGGCTGTCCTGGCTGTGCTCCCTCCTCCCAGCCTCTGCGCTTGGTAGCATGGAAGCTGTCCTTGACTAGCAGGGTACTTAGCAACAACTGAAAACATCAGTGTGTTATCAACATTCTTCTCATACTAAATCCAAAACACAGCACTAGGAAGAAATTTAACTCTATCCCAGATGAAACCAGGACATTACTTAATGTCAAATTTGTTACCTCTAGTCCTCAGGTACCAAAACAGTGCTAAGTGAGAAGTGACACACACTATTATGTCTATTTCACCGAGTTCCTTCCGCATTTATTACATATTAATTGTTGCCAATGAGATAGTGCCTAATAAAGTATAAAAATAAAAAATTCATAAAGTTTGGGAAAAAATCTAAGCACAAATTGTGCTATTATTATTATAAACAGACCATTTGCACTGTTTTCAGTTTTGAGATTTCAATTTTTAACCTCCCCTAAAAATACTGCTGCAGTGTTTATACTGATGTTTGTACTCCTAAAAAGTAAGGGCATCTTTTATAAGATACTGTAAAAGACAAACTTGAAGGTAAGATACTACACGTGTGCCTGTACAAAGAAAAATGTTTATTTAAACGAAAATGACCTTATTAGATAGGATAGCCATTTTTCTGTATTACTTACTGCATAGTGTGCAGTTACAGAGATACAGTTATAATTGTTAGGAATAATGTATCTGGCCGTGACATTAAAAAAAAGCTAACAATGCTACAGAAATACTGCAGGCTGGCAACTACTAGCATTTGCCAGTAACTGTAAGGAGTTATCTTATGGAGGTGTAACAGAAACATTTTAGAATTTAGAATTAGAATGAATTAGAATTTCATTGTGACAAGTCTTGACAGAACATTTACCAAAAAAGAAAGGAAAAAGGGAAGAAGGAGGGGGGGAAAAAAAAAAAGGAATAGGCAAAAGATAAAGCGGTTAACTGATTTATGTCTAGATTTTATTCCAGGATAGCTGCATAAGAAAGTAACAAAAGTAAACAAATAAAAGGACTCTTTTTATCTATCTCCTCTTATTTAAGGCCATAAATATGAAAGGAAGAAATCAGACTTTGGATTTTAAGAAATGTGCTCCTAGAAGTGATGTCAAAAGAAGTTGAAACATACTGTCTGAAATGGAAGATCACCTCTACAGTACTGTTTACATTACTTCTTATACTGTGCTGTCAGGCATACTTAACAGATCAATACAGAAGCAAATCAGGAAAGGCTCACCTCATTTTGCCTTTTGAGGTTATATCAACTCGCACAGGCTCAAATTTATGAGCAGGGGATATAACTTCCACCACATAAGATCCTGAAGGTACATCATGAACCACAAAACTTCCATCTGTCCTGAAAAAACAGTAAGTTCCACTACATTTCAATATGCTCCAGTACACAAGAGAGGATGCTTTATTTTTTTAAAGAAGAAACTGTAATAGTATCATTTTATATTATAAATCTTAGTATAACAACAATGACCAAAAGGAAAATTTGAATCGCTCAGCACTCATAATAAGGTCATCAATGTGTGCCACAACAGTAGCAGAAATTACCAGTTACGTTAAAGATTTTCTCATGCCCTCAAGCTATTGTCTTGCTGGAGGAATAATTTAACAGCCTAAGTAAGATTTGAAATGGTCAGATTTCATGTATTCAAATGATGGCAGAACGAACTTACACCTTCCTTCCTCCTTCCGAAATACATACAATGAAGTTTACTTTGCTTCAGTACTTCTGCTGGAAGCAAAAAAAACCCAAAATTGACATCCTATATAGTGTGGGTAGATATTAGAGATGACTTGCAACGCACAAAAATTGTGGTTCGTGCCTTTATTGCAAAATAGAGGTTTTTACTTTTAATTGCTCCCTTTAGGACTAGCCCACGCTGGAAAGCTCTATCACAACAATAAGGAAACTAAGAGCTCTGAACATATACACAGAAGGGATTTTTAGACAGACTGCTTTTATTTTAAAATATGTAACTTCAATATTCGGTGAAAATGTTAGTAAAAGGATATTTGAAAGCTTCAGCACCAGTTGCCATTAAATTAAAGTACAGAAACTTGTAGTTTTCCTCCTACATGCTTCCAGAAGTTTCCAGGAAGAAAAAATTAGTGTTTTCTACCCTTTTAAAATTAATATAAAAGATATCTCTCCTAAAAATAAGACTCAAAGTTAAGACAAAAGAAGTTGTTCAAAGGGAAAAAAAAAGTAATCAAACCTGATACATTAGAAACTTGCATCAGGAAAACAAATAAATGAATCCTCTTAAAAGTGAACCCTCAAAAAGAATTTTATCTTTATGTCCTTCACACAAGTTCTCTCTCTCAAAGATGTACATCACTTAAGGACCTTTCCACCACGAAGACAGAAGCATATAAACAGTGCTGTGTAGGTGGGTTTCACTAATACTTTATGTGATGATTTGAACCCCTAAGAATGCTTACACTATCTTATATTGCAACTGCTATAAGGATGTTTCCCTAGGAATTTCCTTTTAGTTTTTCATTCTTTTCAGTATTTTTTTGATAAAATTCAATTATAGTTTTTTCCTAAAGATTTATTTATATGACAAAGCAAATTCTCACTTCATATACTGGTATCCAATACTGCCTTTTTAGAAAAAAAAAAGTTTCATTTTTATTATAGTGGGGAAACTAATCAGATTTATAAAAACGCTTATACTAGAGAACAACTCTTGAAATACTCAAAAAGCAACTTTGCTATGTCAAATAATTATTTTCCTCTTTTTGATAACTGGAATGACATCCATGTAATGTATAATGAAAACCTGCCTGAGAGATGGTGACAAATGTACCTTCTGATACACCAAATACATTTAAACCTGTCACTGAAAGTGAAGGATCTTTCTACTGAGCCTGAAATACCACTGTTATTTAAGAAAACTGTTCTTTCTTCTAACACAGTTCTTACTAAAAGTATACTGCCATCCAGTACTGTGCTCATTACAAGTGACAAAAAAAATCCCAACCAACATTAAAGCATTCTTGCTAAAATGTACCATGCTTATGGTAGTGCAACATCTACAAATATGTTTATCAAATGGAATAACTTATATAATGTTAATTGCTTGGCTTTAAGTTATATCAATGTAATTTGATGTCTATAAATAGACACATCAAATTAATGTAATCAATAGAGCTTGATATCTAGGTTACACTAACATAAATATAGTATCCTCTTAGCTAAGACTATTTCCTCATATTTCAGACAACTCGACTTCCAAGCAAGCATTTGGAAACTTACCAACTTCATAGTATTTATTAAATCAGCTCCTAAATATGATGCCAGGCTCCCACAACTTGGTTGTACTGGCTTATCAGGTGCTATCCTGACAAGATTCTGCAAGTTTTGCAGAGTAAAATCTGTGTGTTAACCTATCAACAGTTCCCAGAGTCAAAGTTCAGTTCAACCTTTACTGCAGAGGGAATAATTAAAAATGATTGATATTTATGAAGTGGTGTAACTTAATTCCATATAAACTTTCTCATTTTAATACATGATTTTAAAAGCAATGTATTATACTGTATTAAAAATAATAAATAGGATTTTAGGATTAGCTTCTACTCTTGAAACTATGGGATCAGTTCAATTCTGAGGACATTTTCTATGTCTTTATATCTCTAGATCCTTTGCTGATCTGAATATACCCACTACCACCCGAGATTGAATAAGCTAACATGATTCTTGACGGCTTCCAAATGCATTTGCATGCTCTTGTGTGAAGGAATAAAGCCACATCCCTTGAAATGGCTTTCACTGGTACAGTGAAACAGTTTTTCACAGGTACTGTAATTGATAACTACAACTTTAACTTTCTGCCACAAATATTTCTCCAGAATTTACCCTCATAGCTAAAGAAGGTCTTAAAAAAGAAGTGTCAGAATTTGCGCCCACAAAAGCTGAGAACACTGTACTCCAGAATTTAATGCAAACGTGGGTTTGTTTTTTTTTTTAATTAAAACTCGGTTTCAATTTTTTGATCGCTAAAAAGCCAGCAGCCTTAGTCATCGATTTGGTTACATCTGCAGGAGGCTGAGAACAACCATACCTACAGCACTAGAGGCTCCCACCACAGGCCTGGCCGTTTCTAAACGGGTAAGGTGCAAGCGCACCAGCGCAGCCGAAGTCGGGCGCGAGATGTCCGCCCCACAGCTGTGCGTAGCTAACTGGGACAAGGCCGCTCTGCCACAGCTGGCGGCCATCTTACGGCCGCGACTGTGGAAGGGACGCTAAGCGTGCCAGAGGCGCGGAGGTGGAGGGTATCTCCGAGCGGCACCCGCGGCACTGGGCGACACCGGCCCAAGCCCGGCGAGGGACGCTTGTTTCCCCGACGGGACGAAGCCCCCCGCCCCGCCCGCCGCTCACTTCAGGAAGCCGACGTGCTCCTCCCCGTCCACCAGCACCCGGGCCCCCGCGATCCAGTCCTGCGGCTTCACCCCGGGCACCACGGCCCGGCCCTCGATCTTAAACCGCTCCCCAGGGCCCGCGCCGCCCGGCGACTCCGCTGTCCCCGCTGCCTCAGAGCCACAGGCGCCATCGGGCAGCGGCGACGCAAAAAGCCAGAGCAGCACCAGGCACGCCGCCCCGCGCCGCGCCGCCATCGCGCCGCCGCCTCCCCCGCGGGACGGGGCGGTCGCCTTCGCGCATGCGTCGAGCGCGACCCCGGGGCCCAGCGCGCAGCCCGCACCGGGCAGGCAGACAGGGCTCGGATGCCGTGCGCACGCGCACGGGAGCGAGTGGCGCGCCGTCAGGTGACGTACAGAGCACTGGCGAATAGGAGCGAGGGAGCCGCTCGGCTGTGACGCGTAGCGAGGCGGAAGTGCTCCGGCGGTTTCCCTTGGGTGAGGCGCCGCAGGGCCCGAGCGCCGGGGGGCGGTGCCTGCCCGGGTGGGGAGGCGAGCCGCCGTGCCGGCCCCGCCGGCGGAGCACCGGCCGGACAGAGCTTCCCCCGGCGCTGTGCCCGGCGCTTCGGCTCGGCCTACGCACGGCGGGAGTGCGGGGCCCGAGCCGGCCGGGCCGCCCTGCTGCCCGCGTCCGCATGAACCAGCGCAGGCTGCGGGGAACCCCTCACCTCGGGCAGAGCTCCAGCAGGGCCGCCGGGTCCCTGCCCCTCGCTCAGGGGCAGTACAGACGCTCCAGGGCTGGCTGTCCGCGGACGTCTTTCTGACCTTGCAGGTGGTGCTCTTGGGCCCTAAAAGCAGCACGGCTGCTAAGAATGTTTTGCGGAACTCGCTCGACTCTGTGGCACGGGTAACTTGCAACCTGGGAAATCTGTCCCCGTACACAATTTTTCAAGAATTCGCTTATTCCAAGATGAGAAATGGAGTGCGTGTTGGGAGGGCTCCTTTGCTTTTCAGTTTGTGAGTAAAAACGAAGGATAAGATCATTTACTACTTAAAATGTGGAAGGACACAAATGCAAACTGGAAATCGATGGATCCATTTAGAATTAAGACAGTTTAAGTTAAATCCTAATAGTTATCATGCAAAGAATAACAATCAAGATTTTTCTAGGAAAAAGCAGCTTACAAAAGAAAAAAAAAAAAAATTGGTCATTAAATCAAGGCCTAAAGTGTCTTCTTTTAACCAATGACTTATAGTGCTGCAGTTTGTTTCTGATGAATAACTAGAACTTGTTGACAGTACAAGAGTACGAAAAGCTGTTAGTGGGCAGGCACAGAGTTATAGGAGAAACCAGGAGGGCTGCAGTACCTTCCCTGCTCCTGTCTTCCCTTTAGGCAGCGTGTCCTGCTACGTCATACATATTCATTGTCACATCGTGGCCACACTTCCTGCGTTTTTACCTCTCTTACTTATGTCAGAGTTAATTACTGAACACATTGAAAACATGTAATTATTAAGCATGATTATGTTAGAGATGATGAACCTGGTCATCAGCTGATACTCAATAAAAACATTGTATTATACTAGGCATGATTTTGAAAGCATATGTCACCCCATGGGACTGGGATAATGTGAATTATTTCTCTGGTAGTATTTTTGAGGTGTCTCTACTTTGGAGACAACCAGGAAGACGTATGATCAGTGAGGATCTTCTGTCACATAAACTCACAAAAGCAGAAACTCCAGCAGTTTTGGGGGCGGAAACCTAAGAATGCTAGAACTGAAGAGTGTTAGAAAGTAGCTTCTCTGAATTGAATAACTTTGAGCGTCACTTTTTTCAGTTTTTGTTGATGAAGCAGTACTTACCAATAGAATCACAAAATAGTAGGATTTATGTTAAAGCCAGAGACACAATGCTGTTTCCAGTATAACATCACAGAAAGACATCGTCTTCATAGTGACACGTCACATTACTAGTTTTCATATGCAGTTAGTGTAAAAATGCTCCTATTTTTTAAAATATCCTCAAGGAACTGTATTAGGACGCTGTCAGACGGCATAGAATGGTCATGCCCTCCAGTTTTAAGGATTTTCTCAACCAAATAATTTATTTTTATAACCTAGGTAATACAGTTACTTGGTTCAAAGCCTTGTGAACCCAAAGAAAACTTCATTTGTTTTTTCATACTGTAATCCAAGAAGCTTCTCTCTGTGTATTATCCTGCTAACAGACTGACAAGTTACTTAAACAGCCTCTTGGCTAGAATTCTATCCTTATGTAGAAACCCTGACTGTGGGTGCAGCTTTCATTGCAGAAGCATATTCTTATATATGCGAAGTTTCTACTACCTGTATTGGCATGCGACTGTTTTAGTGTTAGGTAAACAGTCCCTTCTCCTCTCATTGTGTAACTTCTTTACATATTAATAGCTCTATTTCATACAAACAGAGAAAATAAATAATTTGGTTGATTACTGCCTTTTCGATTAAGACTAGCTATAACAGCACCTCATTTGAGTGGATTGCACGATGCTATTTGTGAGTTTTGATATCATGCTGTGGGTGTTTGCCTTCTAGGTAAAAAGAACAAAATCCAAAACAAAAGTAGTACAAATGGAATCAAAGAAATAAAAATGTCCAGGTATAAATTTATCAAAATATAACCAAATATAACCAACTACTCATTTTCTTAGTATATCATCTGGGAGATGCTACCTGTTTTTTTTCTGGAAGGAATTTCACTATTAGCAAAGTTTTGTCTCCAGCTTGATGTCAAGTGAATCCCTATCAAAAAAGACAGATAAAACTGCCAAGCAGCAGTTTCAGTTCAATTGAAACAACCGAACAATTCCATCAACCTCCTGAAAATGCAAGCAAGGATGACCTCCATGTTTTACAGCTGTCTCTTCATTGATGGATTCACTCCCTGAGTAACAGCTATGTAGAAACTTGCAAGTTTCTGAAAAGTTCTACCCCGCTCACAATCAAATTCTCGGTTTTGTCTGAGTTACTTCAACTAGCTGTCACTAATGCTACAGAACTGTCAGCCAGATGGATGGGAGCTGACAGTCCCTAATGGGTTGAACAAAGAGGAGGTCTAGACTAATGTAATGCCATCACACTGATAACACTGAAATCTGTATCTCCAGATTCTTGTCACTTTTGGTTTCATGTACAAACCGAAAAAGCAGAGGAGACCCATTAAATCCCTCTGAGCTCTCTGAACACAACATCCATGAGCATCATAGCTGCTTACAGAGAATTGTGTAGTCTGGGATACTGGTGGATATTCTAAGTAGCAAGAGAGTTTTCTTCTTCCCTGAGGGTAAAAGGAGTTTACAAAAAAGTAGCAGAACTTACTTTTGTGCTGAATCCTTTTCACAGGCTGAACTCTAGCAAACTTGCTCTATACATTTATTGCTTATAGTTCACCATTAGTAAAGCATTTTCATAAACTTTAATTCACCTTTGAACATCTCAGTGCAATTACTCTGAAAATTTCTCTTTCTATAAAGCTGATAGCACTTTGGCTGGTATTTAAATATTTTGCCTTTGAAAATGTACATGATCCTGTCATTGATACCGGTTTACTTTAATATACCGGACATGCACTGGACCACAAGCAACAGCAGCCCACAGTCTGTTTTGTGTGTGATTCAGGCAGCGATATGCAGAGCGGTTGACTTTCAGCAGACAAGCAGGGAGCAGCTTCAGCCATCTGCCCCTGATCTTACTGTAGTCTTTGAGTCAGTCCCCCAAAATAGGTATACAGGTAACACCTAGCGCACCAGTTGAGTAATGCTGGTTCACAAAAGTTCAGTGGAAGCAAAGACATAGACCTGGCTGATACAAAGAATAAATAAGAATTAGATGTGTGTCAGAATATTCATACCTACATCATTTTTTTTTTTTTTGAGAAACTAATTAGAGGTGAGAAGAAATCAAAATGCCCACCCAAGCAAGAAGATCTATGAGAATACATAAACTGAAGGTAGAAGGAAGAATTCAGCATAAAGGTACTGTGAAAGACCACAGCCAGTTAACTCATTTTACTGAGCTCTCTCCTTCACAAGGAGGTTTACCATGATTAAACATAGAATTAACAAAAATTGTGCAGCATGTTTTCTTCAGCACTGATTTTTTTTTTTTTTAATAAATTTAGCATGGAATCGTTATGCCATCTACTGGCAGTTTACAGTACTTAATTTAACGAAAGAACGTGGACAGAACAAGTCAGGATTGCAGCCTGGATTCAGTGACAGTCTGTGCTGTCCTGAAGACAAAATGCTCTGAGAGGGTCCTACTTCTGACTTGGGCAGAAAGGTACGCAGGCCACCATCTTGACTTGCTCCAGAATACCAGTCTGCTTCAAAAAGATTGCCCGTCAGTGCTCTGGATATTATCCTACGCTCCATCTCTGACAGAATGTTGCATGGTGGGGCAGAAAATCTGCTACTCCCCTGTAAACTCCGGAGCTGTCAGAATAATCTCTGCATCTCCAATGCATCCATCCCCACAGTGTGGAGTCAGCACGTACAATTGAAGACTTTTCTGTCTCAGAGAGCTAACCTTCATCTCCCCCCTTGTTTGCTTTCACCTCAAGTTGACCAGACAAACTTCATTGGAAATCGTTGAGATTCAGATGCCTTCCCCAAGGTTTCGCTGTATGCTGAAGAGCATCCAACAAAAGCTAAGTCATAAAACAGGTTTCTTGTACCCTGACACTCTGCATTATCAATTCCCACACTGCACAGCTTCGTGAAGAAGCCTTTTCCTTAAAGATGTTACTGGGCAGGCGGGCACTGGAAGATCTGGTGTTCCAGCTCTCAGGATTGTCCTACCTTCCCTTTCCAACAGCAATCATACTTGATTTTTGATTGATCTTTTTCAGGCTTACCTTACCTCACCTCCATTTTCCACCTTCAGGACGTTTTTTTTTTCCAGGAATGAATTGTTTCCACCTTTCTGATATGTCCAAAACCATAAACAGGATACTACTTTAGTACGCTCTTCATAGGAGTTAGCAAATGCTGACATTGAGATTGCCAAATGATAGCCAGCTTTGTCTGGTTGCAATTGACTGAACTGATCTTTACTGAACTCAAATTTCATTCTTTAGTGGAAGAAATTTAATTATTAGTTTAAGTGCAGGGAAAAGGAGCATAATTTTCCTACTTAATTTTCCTACTGTAAAAATTTCCAGACCCCCTCTTGCAAGCAGAACAAACCTGATGGTAACCTGGAAGTTGGTTTTACAGTACTTTGACTGCAGTCCTCATCTGCTCCTGCTCACTGTAAAATTTGTCCCTACATCTGTTAAGCAGCAATTAAACTTGCATAAACCATGCAAGCAGCATGTTTAAGAACTACAGCATCCATTAAGCTGACTATGTAAGAAGCAATGCCACACACACTGGTGCTACACACGTCCTCAGATTCCTGTGTTGTTGCCTGTACAGACACCACCTGTAATCATTCACATAAGGCTAGAATGACACATCACTGTGACATTTGGTTTCCAAAAATATAAGCAGTTTAAAATCCTTATTTCTTGGTATGCAGTCTAAATGCTGTGTTGTTTTTTACATCTAGATTCTACTTCCATAATGCCACAAGGTGGCCTCCACATAATACAGCATTATCACATCCTTTACAGAATGACATACGAAAGTATTTTTTGCTTTACTGCAGTATTGGTAATAGACCACCACAAAACAACATTCCTTTCCGTGTGTTTCTCAAGAAGTTCACATGCTGTGTAGAATTGGTTGACGTCAGACCCGAGGTCAGAGCAACACAAAGCGGCTGCAAGCGCTTTGGTAGGATGTTCTACCAGAGAGAATCCTGTTCGGGAACGGAGCAACACGTTCGCAGTCAGAGCAGGTCTGCAAGTTGTCTGCCCTGCAGAGAGCCTGGGAAATCCTGTGCCTGACACGCGAAGGGCTGCTGTAAGTCAGCCAGCCTTACGCAGTTGCTTGAATTACGCTACAGCTGCTTCTGCGCTAGGAGAACCTGAAGAAAGAAAGGCCAAAAGCGGCACAGAGCTTCCTTCTGGCTGGAAGTTCAGGCATTTCTGGCCTATCATGAAAATTTATGCTGGTTTTCAAGGGAGCGATTGACCAAAGGCCACTGAAGATTGATCTGAACGATTTCTAAGCCCACCTTTCCCTAATTTTTTTGGGGGTCTTTATTTTACACAATTTATAGTGGGACTTAAAAGTATAACAATGCAATTGTAATTGGAGCAGCATTTTCTAGATGGTAAACATTCTCTTTGGTGTATTAAATATCTTGTTACAAAAACTATTACAGTGTGTACTGTTAGCAAATCTGGATTCAAACTAAATATGAAAGTAGTAAAACCTGTGCACTTGTATTATTTGACAAAGCAAAAGAAACAAAGCTGGGCCTTCAATTCATTCTCTTATTTATACAAAATTACAGTGGCTCTGAATTCAGCTGGCTATTTCTTGATCTCAGAAATGAAGAAATGTTTCCGCAGTGCTTTGTTTTTTTCTAAAGCTCTAGCTACTCCTACTGCTTGTCATCTTCAGCAGTAGCTGCAGAAACTTTTTTTTTTTTAAACACATTCTGGCTGTTCTTGAGAAGCTGAGAACTGTAACTGTCCTTGGCTTTCAGTTCCTCTGTACGTACCTTTCTTGTACAAGACTGGCATTTGATATATATAACCTTACACATGCACAGCTGATACCTGAGGGAGTTTACCAGCTGCTGCTTCTTTGAAATTCAACACTTAGAAGAACAACTGCTGATAGCTTTTTCCTATTGTCTTGTTTCACTGTGTTGGCCTGTGATTCTTCTGTAACTATTTTCAAGCTATTATTGAAATAAGCAACTTCTGTTCTTTTACCCTTAAATCTTTGCCTTGTTTATCTGAATGAAATAATTTGGAGGTGCATTACACCTCTATTACACTGTAAGAAAGCTAAATATAAATGCTGTTTTTATGTTTAATGTGCATTCCTAATTGTGTGGGTTTTTACGCTGAATCATCAGACTGTGGAGGTAAAGACTTGCCTTGATGACCCTGAGTTAGTACATCACAGAACGGCTCAAATGAACCACTGTGGTGAATTGCACACATTATCTATCATTAATCAATGGCAAACAAGCTAATTTTCTATGCGTTGCTACATTGCTATTCAATGTGCTTCATTAAAGCAACATGATTAGCACTTTGCAATAAGTAGTAGTATTTCCTGTTTGACTCAAATATATCTATGTCAACCCTAGACTAGAGGTAAATAAGAGTTCTATAGGAGTACAGTGATTCTTTCTACATTATATTCATACTTTTTTGTTTTTTTACTTTAATAGTTCAACCTGAAGCAGGATTTGCCATTTCTCAGATCACCACTGTAGGGTTAAATTACGTAGTTTTTAGATTCATAATACAAGCTTTATCACATAAAATCTTTCCAATAGCAACATCAAGTCTTGTACTTGCCATATAATTCATGGGTTTGTATACCTACAGTTTTTTCCCTCAATTTTTTGAGCTATGTAAGAATGAGTCATTTTTATATTTTTTTTTTATACTTCTCATATAACAGTTTGTTAAGTTTTTGGAAAAAATAGTAGCATAAGTCATCTTCAAATGCCTCTTCTCCCCCTCTAGCTACTTGCTTTCATTATTTGTAAATGTATTTGACAGCAGGCTCCCCTGGGAAGCTCTGTATAATGTCTGGTGAAATCCAGGGCCCACTGGAAGCAGTAGTTTTGCCACAGATACCAGAAGTCCTGAATTTAATTTTGTATTTTGCTTTTAGAACTTTTATTTTAGGCAAATACAACAACAATAATCCACAGAAAAATTATTGCAGGATTTAATTTATAAGCTTTCACTGTCTCCTGCAAGCCTAAAGAATTCAGCAAAGCATCTTAAAAGTGGTGTTCACTGGTCTCTCTGTGTCTAGTGTCTAGTTTAGAATTACTTTTTGCAAGGGTAAAGATGTGCTTTTAGATATTGACATGTCAAAATAAGAAGTATTGGAAAGGGAAAGCAAAATCAAATAACTGCCAGGGCTACTTCATATTCATGCAAGAGTCGGAGGGGCAAGGGAAGAAATAAAGTGCATAAACTCTTAACAAAAATGTACATCAACAAACTGAGGGCCCAGGTAATACCTGTTTAGGAAAGAAGGGGGGATGGGAGGAAAACCAAACCAATAAACCAAACCACACAACAAACTAAATAAAAACCACCAACCTGCTAATCTCTGAAACTGATAATCTTATTATACATGATATTCCTTTCTCCATGAAATAGCATGATGCTCGATGAAAAAGCAACTGGACCTTTTAATGGCTGCAGTGTAGGTATCTGGAATAGAAGCATTCTTCAGCAAGGCCACAGAGAGCTCGAGCTCAGGTGGACCACCAGCAAGTCCCACTGCGGGCTTTCACACAGCCGATTATCTGGCTGGACAGTCTCTGCGGCAGACAAAACATGGCGAGATTAAAAAGTCTGAGCCTGTGCATTTAAAATAAGAAGATTCTCCTAGCATACAAAGCACACGGTGGCATCTTGACGTAGAAGAGACACATACAGGAAAGAAAAACAGGTACTTTTATAACTGAATCATGGACACAACTTTAGATATAAGTTTGGAACATCTAAGGGAAGTTCTGCTAGCAAAGAATCCCACTGAGGGTTCAGCAAAAGGGTCTCCTACTTTCTTAGCAGAGGTGATGCCATGGCTGGAGCTCACATGGAGCAGCAGACCAGGGAGCAGCGCTGCAGCCGCTCCACACGTGCCACAGCTCTGCATGACTAACTGCTGGTGGTGCCATGGGGAGAAAAAGCGATATATATGAGACAATAGCTGTGGTTGAAATACTCCCTAAAGCAGTAATTACTGCTTATATTCCTTTTATCTCACCACTGCATGTGGGAGCAAAAGGTAGGGCTTGCTGGAGCCATCTGACTCAAATTAGTTCTTCCTCTCACTCAAGTCACTCATTGTTGAGATGGTAAAGTTCAATTATAGTGCTGCAAAGCCACCGCAAATGATACTTTCATCAAGAAGCGCAATGCTCCTAAACACTCGTGAAGATACTATTTCAGACCATTAAAATCAGTTCAAGTTCTGAATATGTTTCCTGGCCAAAAGACAATTTCAAACAAATGCCTGAAAAATCTGACAGTTATGCTGAACACCAGGAAACGTGGGCAGCAGTATCTTGGAGATATACCTCAGAGCTAACGGATAGAACTTGCTCTATAAGGTATGAAAAATAGCATAAAGTTAACGCTAATCAAATACTACAAAGGAACAACAGACCAATCCATTTTGTCAGAAAAAAGAGTTAATGAGGATACCATGAACTGTGGATAAATACATTTCTCAATACAGAAGTCTATTACAATCAGGGTATAGATTTGGCAAGTTTATGGAGGAAGAGAGACAGCCTTGCAGTTCCTTTCACGTAAGCAGAATTCTTGGTATGAGAACTGTTTCATCCAAACCAGACTCAAGTGAGGCTGCGTTGAGGAAGCACATATGAGAAGTACGTACGCCAAAGCCTGCATACAGAAATGCTGAAATACGCCTCACTGGTCCCCAAGGTAAAGGCTGATGTTAGCAAGCTGCCAGTTGTGAAGACAGCTCCAAGGGCGTTCTCCTATTTACAGCCCTTCAGAATAAGGTGGCTGAGGTCATGCACCAAATATTCAGACAATCTAGAAAGTGCAGTGCCAAAACACAATGCACTAATCCTGAGAATCCATAACATCAGAGAGTCCTCATTCAGGGAGGCATTCTTATGTACCTTTTTTAGTGAAAAATGGGGGGCAGCATTTGTTGTCATCTTGCCACAGCACGACTTTATGCTGGAGACAAGCAAATTCTACTTTTCCGGTTTGGGTGGGGTTTGGGGTGGTTTTTTTTGGTTTGGGTTTTTTTTTGGGGGGGTGGGGTGGTGTCCTTTTTTTTTCTTTTTTTTTTTTGCTTTGTTTTTAGCTTTAGTAGCAAACTTCTCTGTTCAGCTGGGAAGCCACCAATACTGCTTTTTGAATCAAGAGTTACAAGATGGAAAGAATCCCTTTACAGATGTTAAGGGACATGCCACTAATAGAAGCATAAGTGCACTGGAGTGCAGAAGGAACTGTAAAAATGGTGCTTCTGCACAGCAATGAGTGCATACATGTGCTTGCACAGCATCCTATGAACGAGGCCAGTAAACATGCCCTCACTCTGCCCAACTCCCTGGCCATTTTCGGTGGGGTCAGAAAACCACCCTAAAAGGCATAAGATTGCAAAAATGAGAATTCAAAGAGACACGAACAAATTTAAAGACCTGTACTCAGAAGGGGAGGCCAGATGGGTGAAGAAGGAAAAAACCCCCCAAAACCAACAAACCACCCACCTCTAAGCAGCATGATTTCTCCCTAACTAGTCGCTAGCCCGCCATTTCTAAATGTTCAGAACTGTGAGCACTTTTAATTAATACTTGGTAGAATATTTATGTTTAAAACCAATTTATATACATACACACAAACACATCTAATACAACAGCTTCATCTTAAACCTGGTATCTGAAATAGCCACTGCATTAACATGCATAGTTCTGCTTCTCTAGCGTTAACGTAAGGGATAAACAAAGTGGTAGCATCCACAGTTGCCATGTGTTATTCATCAGAGGTATAAGCCTCTAAGTTTTCACAGTTCAATGACACTAAGCTAATGATTTTTTTTGTAGTGAGAAGCTGGAAGACCTGAGATACAAGACATCACTTGGGAAACCAGGTGTGCCAAATACGAAGGCATTTTATTCTCACTTGGCTAAGTGACAAGGTTGATGTGGAGCTGGGAGCTCAGCCAAGCAGATGTGCTTCAACACGTCACAGGGATGGAAAAGCAGCAACTGGGAGGAAACGTGACTGCTCTGCAAGCACCAAGTGTCCAACCTTCCTTTGCAAAGTGCCTCACTGTTGTGGAATTAGGCACACAGCACTGGAAAGACTTCCTGCATCATCACACCTGAATCTTCAATTATCACAGGCACCCTTCTCAGGTGGTGGGAATTTTTGTACCATATCTAAAACAAACGCTCCCCCTTCCCTAGTTTTAGTTTTATACTAGTCAACTCCCTGCACCAACAGACAACTAGGGAGGCCCACATCAGCCACAGTCCTGATGAGAGTGTGCCTGTGTTCAAGCCCTCAACCCCCGTAATGATTACTGATGCCACCATTCAGAGGGCAGTAAGTATTTTTAGAGGGATCCCTTGCAGCACTACCTCATCATCCAAATAGCAGGAGATCTTGAAATCTTAATCCTCAGAATTCTCTCTGTCTAGCAGAAAGCATCCTAACTATACCATCTTCCAAAAAAAAAAAAAAAGGCAAATCCAAACTTTTACCTAAAGTACCAAAAGGTTCTTTCTAAGAAAATTTATTTCAGAAGACAGTTAGCTCTGGTGGGCAAGGTTCACTTCACAACCAGCTACCCAGCTTATTCTTACGCTAAAGCTGGCTATTGGCATAGAATTACTCCAGAATTAACGCTTCTGTTGATCACCACTCATTTTGGTTGATTAAAAAAGTCGAGCTTTTAGACTTACCAGAACACAAGGCAGAGAACAGAACCTGCCAGTTATTCTTTAGTCCTGCTTTGTTTTACTACTTCACTACTAATAGCTAGAACCTTACAATGTTGAAAATAACGTTTTACACTACTCATACAATGACAGCTAATTATATAATTTTATTTACTTTTTTCTGCAGCTGGAACATGGGGTGACACAGTCATCCAGAAATGAACTAATGCAGCAAGGATTTTTCTCCTTTTCAGTCAGAAACTTAATGTTATTTTCAACACACATAAATGTCTACGCCTTTTAGCTTCAAGACAAAGTACTATTAGCAGACATAGAAAGAAAAGATTTCTGCTCTCCAAACCAAGCACACAACACGTAATTCCTTTCTGCATTCATTGTAGCAGTTTCGTCAGCATGGAAATAGCATTTTTGGTTTCTTACAGCCAAGAGTTGTTAAGACGTCAACTCCGCAATAATCCATCACGCCACTTTTATCTGGACTAAGTAGATAATAGCACAGCTGATTCACATGCGATAAGACAACTTGACAGTAATGAAATATGCGTCCTCTTAACAGCTCACTATTTGTGCAACTTCTCCTCCATTTAGAACCAACCATGCCACAGGCTTTGTGGATGTGGCAATCCTCCTCTGAAAGAGTGTCTCAAAATGATTTAACTCTTGCAGAAAACAAGTTTGTCTCATGCAAAAGAGAGGTGTAATGAAAGCCTGTGGTCACAAAACACAAAGACAGGCTGTTTTTCTGAAGCTGGAATACCTATTGTACTATCTGAGTAAGTCTTTCAATCCATGGAGTACCTGAAACAAGAGTGAGAGTGGCAACTGCAAGATCCAAACATAATTCAGAGTTTTTGAAAGTGAAGCTCAGTAGATTAAACACAAGTTGAAAAATAGCCATCAACCTAAATTACAAGAGCTATTTGAAACTGTCTGCAGGTCACTTTAAAGAATGATGCTAGGGTGTGTATGTATGCCAACACTTACACCCACAACAGCAGGCAGTCCTGGAATGTAACATTATCTTGATATTTAGATTTGTTTTAGTTGTTTCACAATACACATAGTGCTCACCTAGAAAAAAAATCCACTAGTAAAATCTACTCGTTCTGTTTCTTTCAAGCCTATGCATGTAGAAAATCCACTAGTTGTTTCTTTCAAGCCTATGCATATAGAAAACAGCCTCCTTCCCAAATTCACAGAACATTATGATTCACAGAAGTGTATCAAAGGAAGTCACAAGCGTATCTGTAAAAGCATTTTTATCACATGTGTTTTGGCAGCTACACTTCCCAAAGGGAATTCATATGGCTTTATGCAGTGAAATTAAGGAATAAGGGGAGTGGGTGGGGGGATGGGGTGGGAAAATGTGAACATGGCATCCTTGTATTTTATTACAGCAAAGTACAGGTGTTTGAGACCCCAATAGTTAGTTGTTCAGCCACACTGCAGTGGTCCAAGTAATGACTGAATTGAAGCAGTGATCTGTATGAATCAGAAACAACTACATACCACAATCAACCTGAAAGTAGCAGATCTCATTTTATAGCAATATGATCAGCAGCTGCAATCTACATGAAGAGATACACTACAAAGCTCTAGTCAGTATGGAAACAAAAATATTCTAGGACTGCAACAGTTGAAGTCTGTGTGATTATTTCTCTTTTATCCCACTAAGAGATAGTGCTACACCTCCTGCCTCCCATACAGCAGGTTAGTATCAGAGTCCAGCATAGTACTCAATGACCAAAAAAAATTAAAATACTGCGCCTATTGTTATTTAGAGTGAAAACACTTTATTTTTTTCAACCAAGTTCAAACTCAAACTTGCAACCATGAGTGTCCACTTCAATTAATAGGTATTAATAAAATTTGTGTGAAAAGTCTTAAATTTTCACAATCACTTCAAAATGAATAGTGTTAAATAGCTAGCCCTGTGTTTTATATAGAATTTTCATCTTCCCCTCCCCGCTTCTAACAAAAGATACTCCCAGTATATTTAAACTAGAAGAGGAAGAAATATCATTAAGTGCTGAAGAATGAATGCAGGGTAGGGGGAAGGGGAAGAAAATAAATAAATACTTGCATTTAGTCTCATTCTAAGACAGCAAACAAGCCATTTAACTAATATGGAATAGAAATAAATTGTTTAATGAAGTATAATAGAAGTACTAACACCACAAGCATGCTCAATCTATTCTCTCAGTGAATCTTTATCTGTAGCCTACGATTACTGTGTGTAGGAAGGTAGACTGAAGACAAAAATTAAACTACTGTGGTCTGGCTTTTACCAAGGCTATTAAAAATGGCTTCATTTTTTTTCCTCCTCTAATGCAGCATCAGTTCAATATAAAGTTCCTCACACAAGAACCAACTGCATTCATAAGCTAAAGAATTTGCATTGTACAGAAGTTGGAATAACTTCACACCAGTAGCACAATTTGCATGGTTTTGTGTTCTGAAATAGTTAACTATGAACCACCTGTTTCCCTTTGTACCAGAAAACCAGGCACAAAATACAGCTGCAAATCTCCACACTAAGACAGACATTCAGTCTTCTGTAAAACTGGAATAATTGGCAAGATGAACTGGCAAATGCAACTACTTGCTAGTTTCAAAATGTAAGCTTTGCACAAGATACTTTCAAGTTTCTACACACCAAAAACGTCCACCTTTTCAATTAAAAAAAACACAAAACACCACACCACAAATCAGCACTGTAGCATCCGTCTTCAAAACTTTTCTCTCTTCAATGCAAAATGCATAAAGACCTGTAACTCCAAACTTGCCTACTTCAGATACCAGAAAATGAAGATACAGCCTGCTTTAAGATACGTATGGAATAATGCAGTGGGGTTGATGTCACTCAACATAGGGCATGAGTACTTTTTTTGCCCTTTCCTATTCTCCCATCCCTCCTGCACCCCAAGTGTTAAAACTGCAGCCTCTGATAACAATAAGGGAGCCTACAGAAAGGGAAAGATCATTTTAATTATCTCTCACTGCAGAAGATAAGCTCCTGGAGGGCTGATGCTAATTTTTTTTTAATACCAGTAACAATTTGTAAGCACTATTAAGTAGCCTGGAACTGCAGTACCTCTGTGATACAAGGGTGTTCCACTGCAGAGTACTCTTTACTAAGAAACCTAAACTTTGATTCTTACATTAACAGAATATTGGGGTTTTTTTAGCTCTGCAGAAAGGCAGTTTGCCAGAAAGCTTCTTTAATTTCAGTTTAGGGGATGGGTAACTCCTAGTTCACGCTTCAAATAAAAACCCTTTCAGCAAAACAGCCTCAAGTACTCTCAGGGAACATTGAGGCAGAAGACATACTGTTTTTCAAAGACATTAATTTCATATCAAGTGGTATAACACGAAGAACAGCTTTGCGGAGGCATCATTCATCCTCAAGTACATACATGCTTCTGCATCACAAAAACATACAGGATAAGGATTAATTCTGCCTAGATCTTTTGACACATCCCAGAAACAGCATTTTCAGAAAGTATCACAAAGATTAGCATTTATGCACGATTGTTCATAAACTTAATTCTTAAGATTCACTGAGACAACTACATGGATTTCATGGAGTTACACAGCTATTAAGACATTTTACTCATGTCACCTTTGAACAGATATCATACATATACATTCTATTACAGCAAAACTGATTCCTAGCCATTTGAGAACGAAAGAGCATACAACAAGCTGAGCCTGAATGTCAGCATAAATTAAATGAGTTTAAGATCAGACAGAAAAATCATTTCATAATGGAGAGACCAGAATCCTGTTCTTACAGTCTAGCAGCTGCCTGAAAACAGTAAAAAAAATCGTATAAAATAAGGCACAGAAACTAATGACTTAATGTTTAATACTGTATTATTGATGCTGTCAAAATACAACTTTTGGCAGTTAAAAATAATGCATTATTTTATTAGATATTTCTCAATAACGGTTCTCAAATCAATCTTACCTCGCCACTAGAAAAAAAAGCACCATCCACAGTTACAATTTGGTAGATCCATGGCCACATGCAGAATTCATTATAAGCCCATGTATTTACATGTACAGTCAAGCTGGATTTTTGAATATTAGAGTATTTCACTTTGATCAGTTACAATGATTACTTCTTGTGTTATCAGAAATAAATGGCCATGAGTTACTTCATTTTGTCTATTAAAAAAAACAGGAGAAAATAAGATCTGAATTTCCATCACCT
Source organism: Calonectris borealis (assembly GCF_964195595.1). Classification (NCBI taxonomy): domain Eukaryota; kingdom Metazoa; phylum Chordata; class Aves; order Procellariiformes; family Procellariidae; genus Calonectris; species Calonectris borealis. The sequence continues at coordinate 36,353,802 of NC_134316.1, forward strand.
TTACAATATTCTCCTTGAGGAATAATCTAAGAGTTTCAGCAATTGTTACCCAAATTATGAAGCTAGTCTTTATGTTACTTTTTACATTTAAGTGCTCAACAGAACAGAAAGGTAATAAAAGAACGTCATCATACTGTAGTTCCTTTAAATTTTTAATTGACAGTAAGAACATTTGAAAAGTAGTAAGTTCTATCTCAGACTCTTTTGAGTGTGAAATATCTCTAATGGTACATAACAATTCTAGCAAAAAGAATTTGCCTATGTGCATATCTTGAGATTGTCCCACAGAGTTTTCACTTTTGGGATGTCCCAGAAACTCTTCCCTGTAGCTGACTGCCCTGGGAAGCACAAAACCTTTGGTGGTTTAAAGAATATTCAAATAACCAAAAGCACCAAGTTCTGATGACAGATTTCTAGTTGGCCTTCAGAAGTCAGCAATAATGATATGTAAATTAAATACAAAATGAAGCAACAGGAGGGCTAAAGCTGCTGACCACTAGAAGAGTTTAAAATTCATTTATTTCATCTGCAAAGCAAAAACCACTTGAGGCTATCAAAAGACTTTTCTCCTGCACATCAATAAAAGTGCACATGCTTAATGCTAGGTATGAAAACAACCCTTGTAAGTACTTAGTTTTTTAAGGAAGTAGACTATTTGGTGATACATGCTGTGCATGTATATTTATGTTTTAAGTGAACAGCTGGCACTTCATAAGCTTTTAATTGGAAAAGCATGCTTCCTAATCACAAAATAAAAAAAGGCAATAGCAAGCCTAAAATCGAAACTCCCTCAGAGCTATTAAGCTATAGCTTTTAAATTAAAATAGTACAGGATAGCAACAGGATAGTAAAAGAGTTTATAGCTGTATTTTCAATGCTATTGTTGGTATGAATTTGCCATCATTGATCAGGCTAGAACTCGATTAATTTTGCAACAGCTCTTTGTCAGTTTCTTAAAGGAGGTAGTATAAAAAGGGTGCGATTTGAGTAACATGGCCTCATCTGGCTGTAAACATTTCAAACAATAGACATAAATATCTATGATAAAAAGTACTGTGGAAGAGATTATTCTAGAAATTGTTTTTATGAACTTGAAAAGAAAAAAAACAGTAGATACATTTAATATATTTACTTATTTGCATGTAGTTTAAATGATACAGAACAAGATTACTGTGTTAGAAATCCACTTACAATATAAAAACATTTGTTAGACAAATTCACCATTCTGCTGACATTTGCAGTAACTGTTTATCCAAGCTTAACTTCAGGTGTTTATAATATTTTTCATACATGAATTTTTGTATATGTGCAATGTTTCATTAACTACACAATGTGAAACCCTGATTTTTGTGGTTTTTCATCACAATCTGAACATAATAGCTATTTGCATCTTAACACATTGGCTTTTTGAAACACTAGTAATTAAGGCATCTTTGCTGTATAGTTTCTCAATAGTGCAAACAAAAACTGTCTTTAATAATTTGATTAAAACATAGAAGTAATTGAATATTCCAAAGTTTTTTTTTAATGTAATTGGAAGATAGTTGTGCATTTTGGAGTTCTCTTGTGAAAGAAACATTTAAAAGCTCTTAATGCTGATTGCTTTTGTTGGTTCCTTATAACTGGTTCTGCTGTCTTGTCTTCATGACAGTGTAATTCATCTTCTTTTATGCGATGTTGTAGTAAAATACAGTAGCATTTAAATGAATACTTAGTAACTGAGTGAATCCCAAATGCAGCAAAGGCATACAGTTTTCATAGTGCACTTTCACCTCACTGAAGTAAAAGTTGCTCCTACTAGACATTTTTCCACTTCAATGTGAAGTAGATTGTTAGGATTTTGTTAGTGGTTTCATTAAACAGCTTGACAGTTCAGTTCTCTTCTGCCAGTATTTCACAAAAGGCTTTCAGAAATAGTACATATTTCAGGGATACTTTAGGGGATTGTTTCACCACAAAAGCACACATAGTTTCCCAATCATGTCAGTGTAGCTGTAATAAATAAGCATTTACATCCTAGAAGAAAAAAAAAGGAGAGTTTGTCACATTACTTATAGCTATAACATCGACTGTGTGTCTGTGGCAGGGTAACCAATCAGGACGATAATACAAGAATAATTATATTTAGGCCAAATTTCAGAACAAGTTGTCTTCAATTTCAAGATTACTTTCAATTAATGCTTTCAATGGCATTTCTTGATGTACTAAAAAGCCTGCAAGAACAATGGGATTAGTTTCCAAAGCCATCAATTTAGTCTGTTTTTCCTCTGCTCCCTGCATGCACAGGAAAGAAAATCATCATCATGAAATCATGTATTTGAAACATGTTTATTAAGATGATATGCCTTCACTCCATCCCTCCAACATTCTTGTACTACTCCTTTTGCTCCTGACTTGTTCAGGTGGCTTTGGTCACAATCTATCCTGATACACATTAAGAAGTAGGCAAATGAACAGAAAGGGAACCTGAATCCTGGAGAAACAAACTGACACTGGCTATAACTGCTATGTTGATCTACCAGCAGAACTAGGTAGTCTATATTACAAGCTCCCATTGCTCTACCAGTTGGGAGTTAGAACTCAGTTCTTCTACATCCCTGCTGATTGAAACTCTGCAAGAAGTTTGTAATTATCCTTGTAGAGACATCAAAATTGAAGTTAGAGGTGCACAGCAGTCCCAGAAGAACAAGTAGTAACTTATTTGTTTGATACATCAAAGTGGCAAATTCTGTAGCCATAGAATCATATCTGAAGGAGCTTTGTGGAATCTATAAGTAAAGCATGCAATCTCCACCTTCTTTTCAAGTTCATTCAAATCCTGCACATAACCAAGTGTCTGCTTTAAGTCCTTTCTCACTGTCTACCTTCATCAGGTTCCACCACGTGGAGAGGTTTCTTACCCAGTGTAACTCTTGGTGCCCAACCTCAGAAAGCCATGTTAATATAGATGTTATATCATGAGCAGCAAATTATGCATTTACCAGACACCCTCATTATATTACCGATACCACAATGTACCAAGAAGGAAACAGGGATTCACTTCAGATGGAGATACTCTTCTGCTCTCCACAAACTCATCATTTTCTAAGCATTAGGTCAGCAGTAAGCTTTAGAATTTAGTATGTTGTCACCTGCCCCAGTCACCTGATGTAGAAATGCTAACATTGCTGGGTTAAGATTCTCCATGCTGCATTACACTTACAACAATGCGTACAGCACATTTCAGAGAAAACATCTATCCTTTCACAGTGTACCTACTCATCTGGGCCCTTTTTTACATCAATTTTAAGGCTTATTACTATTAGCTATTTTATTATTAAGGAGATGCTTTCTCTGTAAAGAAAGAAAAAAGGATAAAAAAATTCATTGTTATAATTCTAAACCACACTACTATTAGCATATGGAATACACTCCAAACTTCTGTAAAAATTGAGCAATATACTTAAGCATTAGTGGAAAATAAAGGAAAGGTGTTTCTATCTGCCAATAGTTTAGTGTAAATAACATCAAATGAGATGAATACTGCAAGTGATACAGCTATGTTCATTACTAAACACAACTGAAACTGGATTACCTTAGCTATATTACCAGTATATCCTGGAACCAGAGTAAGATGATTCTCCTGTTCCCATAATCCACTTAATTGTTGTTTTAAAATATGAATATTTCTGAAAAAGAATGAACACCACTTTATAACATATGCATACTACATTTCAACAGACTTTTTGACTGAAACACATGATTATTACTGCATATAGACTTGTCATAGTCTATGAAAGATATCGCCACAATATCAGAAAAATTTTGATCCAACTTCTACAGCATTTATATAACCCCTGATATGACTGATATGTTCTACACGTATTAAAACTCCAGTAAAAAAAAAATCTAAGGATTGGAAACTTAAACCAAAGCCATGACAAACACCACCTGTGTCTTAAGAACAGAACAAATTCTTTTAAGTACTTCTAAGCTTTTACTTTCAAATTATATTTTTTTCTCGCTTAGATAAGGTGTGCTCCTACTGATCAAAGTTAAAACAGATTTCGAGATGGAATAAGCTACAGAAACACATTTAAGTATTTCCCAATACTATACTCACCCATCCTCTGCCTTTTCTGTATGTGCAGATAGTTCTGACCACCATCTCTTAATGACAGCCTGAAGCCAGTTTAAACCAACTATCACATATCTGTAACAACATATTTTACATATTATGCTTTTTTTCCCCCCACCTCCAATACCTACAGGTCAGCTGAAGTATCAAGACAAATTGGTAAGCAACTTAGAAAGCAACACAAAGTTTTCTATTCTGGAAGAAAAAAATCTAGACAAATTGGCAAGTTTAAATACTTGCCTATGTTTTCAATTTCAAAGTGGTAAACTGAAGCTTTTGTTGAAAAAGTAGAAATTCTTCAGGTATTTTGCCTGAAAACTTTACCTTGATTTCATGTTATAAAGCATACTAAAACCTCGGTGCTATTCTGTTTTACTGTTTAGGATAAATAAATCTGCATAAGGGCAAAGCCAGTTTCCCCCTGGTGCTTAACCTTGCAGAAAAGAGTTTTTGCACCACTGGTTTGTTAAAGGAGAAAGGTTCACAGGAAAGATCCCCTTCAGGTAGGTGTTGCCTGAGAAAGGCAGGGTTGGGATAAGGGGCAGAGGGAACAAGAGTCAGAGGACTAAACACCATTAATTTCTAGGGCACTGCATAGGCAGGAAGAAACAGTGCTTTGAAAACATCCAAAACTGATACTTACTCTTCATATTTGCTTTTAAGCAATGATTTCACTAAAGGCAAAAGATCTACACAGCAGCCAACTGAAATATATGGTTTTTCTTCCTGTAAACTTAAAAAACAAAATGTTTCAGAAGTGCTTAAACTTCAGCATGGTCACAGCAGATTCTTATCCCCCACTTCTTTTTGTCTGTACCTGTTTGTAAGCACAGGAAGGCAGTCTACTACTACTCCAAGATCCTGTATCCTAGAAATATTAAGAATAAAAGCAGAAATGTTACTAGTAGAGCATAGGTTGAAGTATATTCTTTAAATCATAGTGGAAGCATAAGTATAACAAAGTTACAGCATTTAAGGAACCCCTAAAAATACTGTAGCATATTTGGGATTGCTACCACTTTAAGAATATAAAAGAAGAGACACTCAGTTTACCTCATTAAGTAGGCTACCAGTTCACTTATACTTCTCCTTCGCCAAAAGGTTAAAGCTACGTTCAGCCTCAGATTCCTGCTGAAAAGAACTTGAGCCATAGTTTCATGGTCCTGAGAAACCTGCATATTTTTGAAAATATAAAAGAAGTTTACCACAAGTTAAGTAGCCAGCAACAACACAATAAGCGGCTCTAATATAGTAATTTAATATATGAAAATATATTTTTCTACCTTTATGCTGATGAGTTTGTTTTAGAAATTTACCTAACAATGGTCTTAAAAACCCACAAAATTCCCTTAGAAGGGGGCACAAATAGATTAAGACTACTTTACCCAAAAGCTACAAGAATAAGGTCTGTACACACCTAAAGAGAGATATCTAATAATTAAATAGAGCATTCATTCATCAACCTATAATTCTCACCAACTTTGGGAACTTTTTACTTAGATGCTTACTAATTTTGAGAACTTAAACAATTTAGACACAAGTAATTACAAGTATTATTCTGAACTTTGACAGAAAAAGTTGATTTCTGAAAAAGCTTGTTCTCAGAACGAAGTTTAGGTATTTTATCAAAATCTTGGATTGGAATGAACACTGCAGAGCCACCCGCATTTCTCAAACCAGTTAAACGGTCATCTGTGGCCAGTAATCTGGTCTTTAGTTTCTCAGAGGATGAATCTTCCCCAGTCTTCATTTCTTTTACCTTTCTTTCCGCAATCTCTTTATTCTAGCTATTCTGCTGCTCCTCCCTTGAAACCATCAAATTCAATGGAGTGCAAGAGTGCCACAGACTTGTATCTCCAGCCCACTGGACTCTCAGGCCTCTCTCTTCATGGCAGCCCACACTTACAGTACCATGAAGAGACAGCATGGTGAAAATCTTTGATCTTATCTTCCCTGCCATGCCTTATTTTAAACACCTGCAAGCCTCAATGGGTAACAAACATCTATGGTGACAGAAATGGAAACTTCAATATTAAGGGATTTAAATGGCCTTCACTGTCACAAAATCTGTTTCATTTAAATAGCTGACCTTTTAGGCAGTTTCAGAAGCCCTGCAAGCGTTTACTGGGTTTCATCAAGCAATCTTAACAGGAAATACAGTCTTATACGAACACTTAAGTTAGTTTCATACACACTAAACTGATACTGCTATTGAAAATGGTCCTATCCTACCTCATCAGCTTATTCACATCCATACACTAACACTTTCACACTTCCATAAACATGTATGTTGCCGTGCGCCATGCCAGATCACGAAACCTAACCAGGTCAAAACTATGTTTTCCTTTGGTGCTGGTACAATTTTAACCCAGACTAGCCTGGCAGATCTGAGCTTCTGTGCTAACACAAAACACGGGGAAAACTGGCAGGACTACTACTGTCGGCAACGGTATCACTGTAAACTGACAGATAAAGCTGTAAATCACAAGACCTGAGCCAATCTATATGTTAAGAAAATTAATCTCTTTGAAAACTTTCACAGCTAACCACAGAAAGAAACTACCAGGAATACTTTTAAAGAAACTTTAGTTTAAAATAAACTCCACTTACCTCTGAAAAAAATCCACTATATTTGGATGAGGGGCCTTCTGTTTGAGATGAGCCAGAGTCACTAGAATTCAGCAAGTGTGTACGACTGTCGTTGTGCAGTTTTGCTGGCAGATTCCCCGCACAAGCCAGTTCATTTTCTTTATTTGCCATGTCACAGCCCCTAGATTTAGGGAACTGTTTCTTTCTGTAACAAGGCTTTGGAGTATAACAATTAACTTTTCTTTTACAATATACTACTTTGAAAAGAGAGAGGGGACTGGTCACTGTTTTTCCAACTGTTATTCTGCAATAATAAAGCAGTATTTTAGTGAAGGTTGCTCTAAACTTAAGCAATACTTTGTGTTATTAAGTTAAAACGTATCATTATGAATTCAGCAGTCAACTTGCAGGTTACTTAAAACATTTTATCCCCAAGATATACTTTCATGACATTTGGGTTATCAGAAGTAAGAGCTACCACTAATATTTTTCTCCTGCTTTTTTAAATGCAGACTCATTAGTATGGAAGTGGACACAAGAACCAAGTATTGTCAGTAAAATTAAGTCCTATCTTCCATTTGTGTCTGCTGGGTTGTTGTAATAGATTTAAACTGCTTCCTCCTCCCTGCCTCCCTCTCACTTGAAACTTAAGACTCTACACAGCACAGCCCTCTTACCTGTTTGTGTATGAAGCCAGCTGTTTTGGAGATTTCTTACCCTGGGAGAAAGGGAATAGAGAATAAAAAAGCTTTACTAGTAAAAAGGCTCAAACACTCCCACGGTTTGTCAAAAAGAAGTCCTGCTTTATCATGGCCTAAGTTCATCACAGATTCCCTCCCTTCCACCCACTCTTGCTATTCTGCAACTAAAGCACAGCTACGTTAACCTTCCTATAGTCTTCAAGTATTTCACAGTAACCTATAGATGGACTAGCTCTGCCACAGCTGTCCTTGGAGCACCACAGTCAGCTACAGGCTTGGAGTATCTTTGGCAAGAGATGGGATTATGACATCAGAGACAGATTCTTTAGTTACTAGCAAACTAAAAACTGTGACTAATATAAAAAGCCTACTGGAATCTGATCACAAAATTGCATTACTTGTCTCACACATATATTTAAAGGTCCATAATACAGCAGATGCTAGCATTGGGAAGGACGGCAGCAGAACATCTCCCCACCAAAGCACAATAACAAAAAAATCAAGACTGCTGTAGACAACACCAGCTTGATTATCCTGAATTCATTCGTAAGAAACAGATTAGCACCCTGACACCAATTAGGCTGCATAGAATGGTGATATCCCAGAGGAATCACAAGATTCATTCAAGGTTGTGCCACACAGATTAGCAAAACCTTTGAAAATTAAGTAACACAATTTGAAGATGAATTTCTAAAGACTTTTTTTTTTTAATACAGTAATCTTCAATGTTTTAAAGCTTCATGTAATGAAAATGAATTGTGGCATTCTGGTCTATTTTTTTTTCATTAGTGAAAAAATTATTAAAAATAAAAAAGCACTAAGATGCTCAAATTAGAAATATGTACTTTCATATAAACAGGTACTATGCTCATATACTGCAGGCATTTCAACTTGAAAATTTATACTACTGTTAAGATTTATGTTGTGCACATCAGCAAAACAACGCTATGATCTTTTTTTGGTAACACCGAGTCAAACCCACATGGGTTTTAATACATAATTTCACTAAACAAACAGACATAGAGGATATTGGCATCTTCACCACTGTTTGAAGTGGTCTTACAGTAAGTTTACCTCCCTAGTACTTCCTCTGTACTCCACTGCCTTATTTATTCTTCCAGTAACACAGGTAAGAGGTTGTGAGAAAATGTTTCTCACTAGCAAGATTCCAGTGGAAGTACACATTCCTCTACTGAAACAGTTCTTGGCTAGACTGCAGAAAAGTAGGCATGAGCAAAACCATATCGGTACCTACTGCTCACATGGATGATACGATGCATGTATCTGTGTAGTCACTGCCTGTGCCTATTATATTATGAAAACTATGCATTATAATTGCTGTTCAAGCTAAAGTTCTATTGCATATCTAAACACGAAATGCCCAATAGTGCTGTGCTTCTAGTTTTAGACTGCTCAGAACTATGAACTTGTTTGAATGTTTACTTCAGTTTCATCAGAGAACATGAAAAAAAAAAACCCAAGCAACTCACCTCCTTCATGATCTTTTTAGTGGAAGAAGAGATTCTTTTTCTGGGGAGATCAATGGGATGATCTTCAATATGCAATACTTTCTGTTTTCTAACATTGTGGGCTTCAGATGCCATAATCTCTCAAATCCCTGTTTTCAAGGGAGGATATTTAGTTATATTTTCTAAAGCATTCATTCAACTTTCTTCAAATGCAGCTGGCAAAACCAGTTAAAACAGCTCAACTATTCACAAGATGTTCCATCATGTAAATAATCCAAGACATCATCCTTTAGCAAATATTAGCTGGAGGCCTTAACATTAGTAACATGCTGATGAGCACTTCAAAATTCCCCATTTAGTTTTCTAAAAAAAAGGGAACAAGAACAAGCTCCCCCCAAAGAAACAGAGGCAGAGATCTCGTTTTCAGACCAGCTTAGTACACCTGCACTGACGGGTGCCATACAGACAAGAATAAAGCAATTTAGGAGACTCTTTCCTCCACATCACACTATGAATTTCATCTGCCACCGAGAGAAAAGTAATTGGTCGAACAGCTGTTTCCAAGTGAGGAAAGGCAGCTAAATAAAAATAATCCCTGTTCTTCAGGAAGAAGGCAAACTTCATCAAAATAGTGAAGGTAAAAAAAATGGAAGTGAAAGATCTCCCCTTAATTTATTGGCAAATCCGCCCCCCACCCATTTTTCTCAGCATGTATTTTTATATTAAAAAAAACCCCAAACTTTATTCCACAGTTAACCAGTAAGACAATGTCTGAAGTACTTTGTCTTGAAGTACGTAAATATTTCTACAAGAATTAAAACCAGGACTGAGACAGTTGTACATACGGTTTTGCATTTTGTCTAATGATTCAGAAAATCCACTGCTTGAGACTGGATACACAAACCACATCATTATGGAGCACTATTCTTAAAATTTTTTAGTAAGACATCCTACCTGACTTTTAAAAACCAACCATTTGCTCTAATTTTATTGTTTTTCCCCTAAATGGCAAAACTCTGGTCCCAACATGAGTGCCCCAGTCTCTCCCCTCCACCTTTAGTACCAACAGTCTACCCCTTTTGCTCTATGTAGCAGGTTTATCCCACATTAAGAACTTCAGTATTTAAAACACTAAGACACTGAGCACTGAAAATGCCAGATGGGAAACAGCTTATTAGCCACAGAAAATCCTTCAATGCGGTAGCTAAAGGCCATCAAATAAAACAAACAGGTGGCATGCTCAAAACAAAGTAGAAGGTGTATTCTCCACATAATGCATATTAAATTCCATATTGTAGGATACAGTGGACGCAAAAAAAAATTTTTCAAATGCTTCAGTTTTCTTTAGAACAGGATCAGTACTGAAGAATCTCATCTGAGATCTCTCAAGAAAAGGAAGATTTACTGACAGAAACCCTTATCCTGCAAGATGGGAACATGGAGCCCTCAGACCAACAACTTCAGCAAACGGCAGCATTATTTAGGGCATGACCTTTAACAGTTGGTGGTCCGCACTTTTCCAGATACAAGGCTGGCTTAAGACTGGTTCATTAACTTGACTCTTTCCCTGCATACTATGAGATGGTGACAGAATAGTTGTCACCCTGTGAGCTCTCCATGCTTCCAAGCCTTCCAGCTTATAAATAAAAAGTTAAAAAATATTTTTTCCCCTAAAGTTTAGAAGAAACCACAAGAACAACAAACAACTTCACCTCTGCTTATCAGAGTGGTTGAAACCACTATTTGGACTCAAAATGGGCTGTATATTAAAATTTGAACTTGGAACACAAGGCAAACAACTGAACTTTTCAAGAAAACCCCAATGCAACAACCCTAAAATCCAAACAAATCCAGCCTTATATTCAGGCTAACGATGAAGGCAGAAAGCTAGGAGGACTTGGAAAAAACCCTTGATTTTTTTTCATCCCCTGTTTGAGAATGTTGCTGAGGGAAAAGCAATAAACTCCAGTAGACAGGCCAACCTGCAACCACCAGAACTAAACCCCATAGAATCATCCCATCAGATGCTAAAAAATCCATAATCTCTGTTCCTGAAGAATCATTTTTATGACTACTCCTGTGACACACTGACAGCTTACAACTCTTCATGCAGAACAGTGACCTCTCCTTGCTTGTTTAATAAATGACCTCAAACTACTCTCTTCTTTCATGCTAAGCAGTTAGCGAGAATCTGATCTCCAACATATGACAGCAGTGTTAAACTAGAACGCTTTTTACTTAATAGAAGTGTAAAATATCAAACAGCTAGAAAGAAATGTCTTACCAAGGAAACTCAATTAGCACATTAGTATTTAATATTGGGCTCTAAAGAGCCCAAGATAACATCTCAAAATACCAGAACTGGAGATATCTGAACTAGAGAGAGGTTATCCTAGAGGGAAAGAAGTTCCCTACAAAAAGTTGAACATGTCCAAGAGAAAAGTGAAGCGAATTACACACTTTGACAAATTTGATCTAAGAACATAATGCCCCCTAGCCTCCCAGTCGAAACAGGAGGAGACAACAAAACTATCAATTCTTTCTTTAAAGATTGAGAACAGAAACCCAAAAGGCCAACAAATGATCAGATATAAAGGAATATCTGATGAAGTGAAGTAAAACTGAAGTAAAATCCTATGTCTGTGTTCACTGTCCTACAGTTTAAAGAGGTTTCCACAGTTTAACCTATTTTGTGAGGGTCCCTCATGATGCAGAAGCAGTAATGAAATAGCTGTGTTGTTAACCGAGGTGCAGAACCTCTCCCTTAGAGCTGATGAGGCACCTAAAGAAATCACATGTGGAAAGTACAGTCAGTGTCTAAAGATGGCCTCAAGGAAGATCCAGACTGACACCTCTGTTGTGCAAATTAGTAAACAATGTAATCAAGAATAGGATTAGTGGACACAAACGAATAATATATTGGGAAAGATTCAACCTGGCTGTTGTGAAGGCAAGTCCTGCACTGCAAAATTAATGGAATTCTTTGAGAGTATGAAGTAGTATAACACGGATAAAGGACAGCTAAATGATAGAGTCTACCCGAGATTCCAAAAAGCTTCCAGAAGTCCCTCACTTAAATCTCTTAAGGAAACTAAGCAACCAAGTGATAAGAGGGAAAGTTTTTGCATGGAGAAATAGCTAAGAAACAGCGATAAACTGTCTAAGCAGTTCCCACACTGAAGGAACAGGAATCCCGCAGAAAATCTTCATTGGCTTATGCTGTTCAATATATTAATAAATTACCTCACATAGAAGATGAGTAGTTAAATGACAAAGACTGTTGACAATACAAAGTTATACCAGGCACTGAAGATGAGGGCTAACTGAAGAATTAGAGAAGGACTGTCATATACAATAAGCAGAAGCAATGATTATAGATAAATGCAAAGCAAAGCTTGTACCTGCAGGCGTGAGGAAATTTTGGATTCCCTTACAGAATCACAGGCTCAGAGCTAATAATTGCCACCCACAACAAGATCTGGATATATGACAGTTTACTTTAGACCATTTGGATTGCTCAGTGCTCCATATGGATCAATAAATAGTTAGAAAAATAAACAGAACACTGTTGTAACAGTGTATAGAACTAATTTGTGCCTGTATTTCAAATACTGAGCGCAGTTTTAGTACTCTTCCCTTCAAAAAAAAACCAAAACCAAAACAAAAACCCAAAAAAAACCAAACCAAAAAACTCAGAAGACTTCTGAGTAAAGTAAAAAAGAGCTCAGACAAAGCCAAGTTTAAAAAAAGTACGGTATACCTTCCATACAATCAATAACTGAATAGATCAGGCCTTTTCAGTCTGGAAAAGAGGCTACTTACAGCAGAGAGGGGAAATAAGACAAAGGCCTACAAAATGAATGGCTTGGAGAAGTTGCATAGAGATTGTTCACTGTCTTGCCCAATATAACAATGAAAGGGCAAAAGACACTAGCTGAAGGCAGGCTCAAAACTAACAAGAGGGGGTGGCTCTTTGTGCAAATTATAATCAAGCTGAATTTGCCACAGGATGTTGTCGACCCAAATGTTGACATGGGTTCCAAGGTAGACTGTGAAAATTCATAAAAAAGAAATTCACTGAAAGTGATTAAATACAGAAACACAATGCAGGTAGCACAGACACAGAGCAGAACACAAGCAGAAGAATCTGGTACGTCCAAACCTAATACTCCTACAATAATCTTAGTCCGCATCTCAAGAAACCTGCTTCCAAAGGCTTAGTAACGCATGATAAAATGCTAGCTGGCCAGCAATTAAAAAGACTAATGCTAGAGGATGAAAGGCACTTTACAACTTTCATTTCCTATCTGCTATCAGCTATCATCTAGGCATAGCTAATTAGACACTACCACCCACTGTTATTTTGGGATACATATGGAGGATTTTAAAACTGGCATTAGTATCTAATTTATAGAAGATCAAACAACTTAATGCTTAACTGCTTGAATTTTTGACTATTCCCTTGTGATAAGTACAGCTAGTTTGTTCAGAACAATCTGTTATACCATTTCATTAAGGCCAATGCAACTCCTTTGCATTACAAAATTTAAAAAATAAACTAAGGATAGAATGCAAGTCCCTTCAGCTCTGCCTTAGCTCTTCATCATACAAGCCTAAACTGTTTTACAACTATAACAAAGTAGACATCAAATCTCAACAGAGATGCAGTTTCATTAAGATGTTAGGCTCACATTCCACCAGTTTCTCCTGTCCCATGGGTGACTTCTCATAGCAGGTGCCAACCCTCCTTCCTCCCCCTTTTACTCTCCTCAATTTTCAGGAAACAGAAGGACTAGAGTAACAGCAGTCGTATATCCTGGTAAGTCAGCTCATTTGTCCCCACAGCCAATAGACAGTACCTGTGCAAAGTTTTCTTGATGGCTCTACTGCTATTTTCTAACTCTGATCTCTCCCAATACAACTCTTCAAGTCACACCAGAATCAAGCAAAGAAAGTCAGCACTAAAAGGCTTTCAAGTGCCTATCTGTCAAAGGCAAGTATTAACAAACTCTGCCACTCCCTCCCAGCGTCCTATGTTCTGGGCACGGCCCCCAGAGAGGGACAAACTTTTCTTCGCATGTTATGTAATCTAGTCATGTATTAACATAACATTAATTTCTTACTGAACACAGACTGGAGTACTTTGCATGACAGCAAAGCAAAGGTAAACCAGCTAGATTTCTTAAGTCATAAATACCCTTTAAAACATTCTTCCTGTCTTACTCTCTGCCCAAATTCTTAACAGCTATTTTTCCTGTAGCATTCCACGTACACTTGCCATCACAGATGTTCTTGTGATTCTCCCCCACTCCATATTAAATCGAGTGCAAGTTCAAGGATGACAATATGAGACTCAGATGAAAGAGCTAATTAATTATTACTCCCCAAGGAGGGGAGTTCATGCTTTGAAAGCATTCAAAATAGGTATACATCAGGGAACCAGTAATGGTCAACTAATTTCACTATTATTAACAGATCTAAAATGCTCATGAGAAACTTCCAAGAATGGTTATTCCAAATTTACTTCCAAAAGGGTAATATATCTACAAAAATAAATTAGCACTATCTCATGATATAGAAGTGATTCTGTAAGCTTGGCATAATTTCCTTTCATTTTAACTCTGACAAATGTTACAGAATCCATCTGTCTCAGTTTCAGATGGCTTCCACATCCCTTGAATATGAAATAGTTTTTTTTTAAAACTCCTTTTTTAGAAATTTATGCCCTGACAGTTCACCAAGTATTAAATACTGAATTATCTTAAAAAAAACAAGTGGAGTTCAAGATTTTAAGGAGTATGTTAATGTAAAATTTTTCTGCAACTCTATGTCTTACATGCCAGCAAGACACAAATTTTTAATGTGCTATACCTGTCGGCCATTTGTTCCAGTTTAAAGTTTCATGTATGCACAAAAATTACAGGGATTACATTAAATTTGCAGTAAAGACAAATACTATTACTCAAATAGTTAGTTCAAGTAAGTTAGCTTATTCCTACAATTTAAGCTCATTTTCCTACTACTCTTACACATAGAATTTGTATGTGGCCCACTGGCACAAGCAGTCATAATGAACCTCTGAAAGTGACCACAAGTCAGAGTTTGGTTAAGTTTACTGAGGATGAATCCAGGCGTGAATTAGCTCTCCTTGTGGAGCTAGCCCAGGAGTCTAATAGCTAAACCTTATTCACAATCTGGAAAAAAATATTTTCTAAAAAGTCAAATAAACAAGTACCCAGTTTTCTGCATCTGGAGGTACCATTTACAGATATACAGAGAGAGAGAGAGATATATACACACACACACCATTTACAGCTGCCATAAAATAATATTACTTGTCAGCGTTTTAGTCCATTCCAAAGTCGTCCTTCACTAAAGAAAAGATGCTTTTACCTGTTGATTTTCACTTATGAACACGCCAGGAATAATAACGTTGGAAAAGTTCTATTATTAAAGTTATCTGGGAGTTGTTATGTAGGAAATAAAGTTCCAATACACTGAAGCTCCCACATTAATATTTTAAACAAGCTTTAAGAAACTACTCATAAAATTAAATACAGTAATTTTTTTTCTACTCATTGCTCAACCCAAAGAGCTTCAAAAACCTGCAACAAGAATTTTAGATTCAAACCCAGAGAAAGACATATTGGAAAACGCCTCAAGCTCCAAACTTAGTGGAGGCATGGGTACCCACCTCATCCCCACCTGGCTGAAGATAGCCTGTGACTACATTTCACATAGCTTGGGATCACACGACTTCTTTTATGTTATCCTTAAATACGCTTCTATTATTGAATGTTGTCAGTCTATAGTATTTAAAAAGCCTTCTTAATTCATACTTAGGCTCCTTACCCTGGAAACCAACATACAAAACTTAAAATTTTTAAAAAAGCTAATTTAAATTATTCCAGTGGAAATATATCGAAAAGAGAAGTTTCAAAACTGGGTGAGAGAGAGAGCACAAGTATATACACACTACTGTAATAATATGCATGTTTCAGTATACTCACATATATGATTTTTTAAACATATACATATAAAATACATTAATATTATTACTTCTAAGATATTATAATAAAGTTTAGCAATTCAAACCAATGGTAACTTGAGTTCAATGAAATAGCATTACAGACATTTTAATCAAAACCATATGCACTGATAATAAGAAATTAAAGTTACAGCTTTTGACTAGAACAATTTGTTCTTGCCCATCAGCAAGGCTAAAGAGGCACTAACCTGCCTTCTGTTATGCTTTAATTCTACTAAACATGGGTAACTCTCCTTTTTTTCCTTTCCTGATTACAGCCAGAGAATAGAAGGAGCAAAAAAACAGGGGAGTGGGAAGAGCAAAATTCATGTTCCAAGAAGAGATGGAAGAAAGCTATTTTTAAGCAAACTGACTTAACCCTGCTCCAAAGCACAGCATGTTACACAAACAGCAACAAAAAGTTTCTAAGGCTACCTCCCAATCTCTCTTCTTTACAGATGTCACTATCCAGAATTTATTTCAGACCTACATTCAACAACATGCCAAACTACTCCAGCACAACAGTGGAAAAAAAAATCTGAAGGCCTTTTAACCAAGTAATTAATACAGGATCTGATCTTCAAGCATATGAAGATTTCCCCCCCCTGGAATCTGTCACACCCAGGGAATAAAATCCCTCAGCAGGCCTCACACCCAGCTCGTTATCCTCCCTTTCGGGAGCACTGAAACCTTTCCTACCCTCCTTGCATTGCACACGCTTGCTTTGAGTTGTGGCTGGTGCCACCATTTCAGAAAAAGACAAAACTGCCAGAACTCGCTCGCTGGAGACGGCAAGTACCGAGGACAGCCGCGCCGCAGGCCGGCCGGCGGGCGTGGGGGTGTCCCCGCACCGGCGCGGCCGAGGCCTCCGCGGTGCCGGGCGGCGCAGGCAGGGGCGCCGGGCGGGGGAGGCTTGGCGGGGGCCGCCGCGCGTCCCCACCGCGCGGGGAGCGGAAGGAGGCAGCCCCGCTCCCCCACCGGCGGCGGCAGCCCGCCCGCAGCCCCCGCCTCCCAGCGCCCGGCCCCGGCCCACACGCCGGGCGGGGCGCCCCGGAGCCGCACCTGGCCCCAGCGAGGCAGAGCGCGGCCCGGACGGCACCGCCCGCCCCGCACTCCCAGAACCGGCGGGGAGGGGGAAGGCCTCGCCGAAGATCCCGGCCGCCCCCGGTTTCTCAGCGGCCGGAGACGCACCCCGGGCCAAGGCCACTAGGGACCCCGCCCGCGGCCGGCCCCGAGCGCCAGGTTCTCGGCCGCGGCCCAGGCAGCCTTCACCCTCCCCTCACTCACCCGCTGCTCATGGTACCGGGCCGGGCCACGCCGAGGGGGCAGGAGGAGCCACGCAGACCTACCGCCGGGGCCCAGCGCCCGGAGCCTGCGCCATTCAAACGGCGCCGCACTGCATGCTGGGCCGCGCCGCGCCACGCCCCACCGGCCGCGCCGCGCGGCGCAGGCACGCGGCGCCCTCTGGCGGCCGCGCCGTCGGCACCTCCCAGGGGCCGAGGCTGGGCCCGCCGCGGCGGCGGCGGCGGCTGCTGCCTCACGGCCCGCCCCGCCCCGCCCGCCCCCTGCGGCCGGGCTGCTCGGTAAGCCTCTTAGGGCCGCTGCCTCCGTGTTTAGCGAGGTCGCTCGGCAGGGCAGGTTTGCTTCCGCCCTGGCGTCCAGGCCGCCGCAGCCGCCCTACCTCAGGCTTCCTCCGTCCTTCCCACCTGGCGGCATGCTCCGGCCGTCTGCCGGGCCGAGCGCGCCCCGGGGCCGCCAGCCCCCGGCCTGACCGTGCCTCACCTGTGCCGGTCGGGCCCAGCTTTTTGTCGGGAAGAGCTCCTCGTCCTCCACTGCCTCGCCGCCCGGAATGGAGCCTCCTCAGGCCCCGGCTGGGTTCAGCCGGCCCCCTCGCTTCCCAGGGTGCGCCCAGCCTCACAGGTCTCGGGCCCTCACGCTGAGGAGCACCCGCAGGGAAGGCGCGAAGGCAAAGGCACCTCTTAAGCTGGCTCAACAGGCGTCATTCAGAACTGCAGCTGTCACTACCGCCGGTGCTGATGAGTGCGGTGTTGCATTCCAGCTTGGTGCTGCTCAGCATAAAGAAAGCTTGCTGATGTCTAATTATCCTTGAATATTTATATTGTATCAGGAACCTCGCAGCCCTTGCTCCCCAACATGTCTGCAGGCTACTAATGACGAAGTGTAGTTATGAGTGTGCAATGCTCACACTGGCTGAGAAATCCATGCTAGCTCCAGATTATAGCTGAGTATGAATAGCTTTAGTATTCCTGAGGCTTGGGTGTTATTAAGATTCTCTCTTTGATCTGGTATAACATCTCAGAACATACATAAAGCCGGTGAGAAAAATGGTTTGGTTTAGTGATAAACAGAGCGAAAGGTGAGATTTATTTCCCATTTCCCCTCACTTTGCTCCTCCTTCCCGTCATAAATTCTGACCTGAAGTGTGTTATTTTCTCTTGCAACCTCATAGCATCGCTGTAAAATGGAGACTTCATCTGTCCCTGTTATAGGCATGTAAGTTTTGTCTTGGCTGAAATTTTTTTGCCTAGTGTACCTCAGTCTCAATTTTGGGGGACGAGAAGGCAGGCTTTGACAAATTACATCTTTCTTCAAGAAATTAACTGGGCATGACAATTTAAATTGTAATTTGGTTACTAAAGCATTTCCTCAGTGTCTGAACAACTCCAAGACTATCTGCATTTAATCAGAGGCTACGTTACCACTTTTTATGACCTGATACCATCTTACGGTATCATCAGACTTTAAAACAAGGTGATCCATAAGATATATTTTGTGACACAAAACTGCTATACAAAGAAGGCATTTGATAGCGTTAAAAATTACCTGCAAATATATAATCAAGTCCTTAGGTCAGACAATGTTTAACCTCAAAAGTTTCGTAACCATATAAATCTTAAAAGTCATTAGAGTCTTTCACCATCATCATTATCCTTTTGACCCAAAATGCCCTGGTGCTTAGGAATCCATTCTAATTTCCAATCTAAATGTATTCATGTCCTGTTTATTCTTCTAGTGCCAATATTACCCTCTAGTTTAAACAACTCTCACCTTCTATCATGTCTGTTTGCCATAAGAGAATAATTTTATCCTCTCAACAATTTCATTTTGCTAGCCTAAAAGTCTTAGTCTCCTATTGCAGGATAGTCCTTCTGTTTGCTTAATCATCCGAATGTCACTTTTACCTTCATTTTTGCAGATGTTGCAGTTTCAGTTCAAGCTGTCCTGTGTGCATAGTGTTTAATATATACATGGTTCTCTTACTCATCTGAGCATTTCAGCCGTGGATATCCAGGTACATATGGTCAATAAGGGTTTTTAAAAATTATTTTCTTTCAGCTGTGTGTGCTGACAAAAAATTTGTCAAAGGAAACAGATGATATGTTGTTCTAGAGAATGTGACAATTACCAGATGATGCACACTTAAAAATGCTTGGGCTTTCCAAAACAGACCTTTATTATGAAGTTTTTCAGGAACACATAGTTAGATACCAAATGGATTTTAGAACATTGCCAGCTAAATGTGGCTAAGTTGGGTGCTGATGCTAGACAGGGGCAGAAATGGCAGAAGTGCTTCTTATGTGATGTGATCTTATGTTTAGCTTTTAAAGGGCAGAGCAACTGGTTTGTTCAGTCAAGGTTGCCAAACAGAATAATATTTTTGTTACTGGGCCTGGTTATTAAATACCTCTTCTGAAAAGAAGCTGTTCTGCAAGTCCACATAGGGGTCAAATTTTGTAATAGTAATGTGATTTCTGTCAAGGGCCCGGTTCTGTTTTTAGAAGCACACAAGCTGTACCCTGGCTACTTAGCAATGACCATGGACCGTCTAGCTGCTACTATCGACAGGTTAACCATCCTAGAGCTCAGCTGCAGTCATTTCCATTAAGAATTCCCACTTCCTTTGATTCTGTTTTTGATATGCATACTCTCACCTGTTTTACATTGCTATCTGGGCCTGGAAAAACAGTCCTCTTAGCTAAGCGTCCTTACACCTTTTCTAAATACCTTCCTTAGCCTATTTTCTTTTAACTTACTTTTTGCTGCTGTCGTCTCTAAATTAAAGGAAAAATCAGAGTTTCTTGTATTAACTGCAAGGTACTGAAAATTCATATTCTTTTTTGAAACTTTCTTTTCCAGTTCCATGTTCCTTTTTATGGTTGTTAATTTGCGTAAATTTGACCAGCAGAGGAAAGATCTAATGTTGCTGCTTCTGCATAGTGCTAATAGAGGAGTGCTGGTATACCACACTTGTAGGATACTTTTAATGTGTTTGAAGTTTGCATTAAGAAAATGGTACTTCTCTAACATTGCTTATTTTAATCCTCTTGAGCCAACTTTGCTACACTGGTATAAACAGGGAATTTTGGCAGAAGAGCTACATCAATCTTATTATTGAAGCTGAAGAAAGAAAATTTCATGCTTTTAAAATAATTATTTGCAATAAATTCAAACCTCTAACAATTTTAGCTGCAGTTCTAATATAGAAAAATGTATACTTGAGGAATTTTTAATATTTTAAAATTTTTGGCAAGGTCTCATTATGTATTTTCAAGGAAAAGAATTACCCGTGAGAGACTCCAGTTTATGTAATCTACCTTAGAACACTGCTTTTTACTACTATTACTTATTACTACTATTACACATAGCGTGATGTGATAGGATGGCTTTATGGACAAAAGATGGGGTATTTTCAGTCCTTAGAAACATCATAGTTGTAAATGAATTAAGTAGATTATCATAAATAAAAATGACCAAGCACTTACATATACTGCACAACTTTCTGTGCTTGCCATAAGTGAAGCTGTATGAAACATGAAGTGAGGAATGAACACTAAGACATCTAAGAAGAGCTATGCTTACCAAGGAGGTGTGCTTACCCTTTCCCCTCTCCCACAGATTTTGTACAGTTACTTTCATGGTTCCCTTGTAAATGAGTTCTTTGTGCACTGCTTGACAGGTGTGAATCTTCCAGAAGGGTAAAAGAGTCTAAATAGATAAGGTAATTATCGTGTAATAGGATTTTGTAAGATCATGATATGTAATCTGAATCATGTTTTTCTGCAGGAGTGAAAGAATATAGATCCAAATATATGCAGATTTAACATACAGAAATGTAAACATATCTACATATAAAAAACAACCTACTAGCTCCTTGCTCTTGTGTTCTCATATTTTCGAAGTTTATATTGGTATTAAACACATTTGCATTTTTAAAGAATTTCAGTGATTGAGTCTGGATATAGACAAGCTCAGGAATTCTTTGAATTGTTTCCTTTGCAGTTATGTTGAACTCCAAATTATATGTTTGGTGTTCACAAATGTAACAGTAGTTCCTTTAGCAATTTATGGTGGAAAATAGAAATTTTGATAGTGATTTTGAATGCAACGCAGAAGTCTAATGTATAAAAATTAAAAGCTTGAATGTGCAGCAAAGCAAAGTACTTGTGCAGAGGCAAAGAAAATTGTAAGGATAGGATGGATAAGTTCACTGAAAAAATCTAGCTCTACTGTTCAGAACTGATTAAAGTGTTCAGACTGTGTAGTATTATACTGATGCTGTGATTTTTTTCTGAAACCTGCAAAAGGGAGTTGCATCTTAATATTTTCTGCCTTTTATTTGTGTTTGCATTGCCTTGTTATGAAGCCTTCCCCTTTTTTCCAAATTGCATTTCTCACAAACAGTCCACCTGTGTTTTCTATTTTTCCTGATGTTTTATCTGCAGTAAACTTTTCCTTCCAGCTGTTGCAAAAGTAGTACTATCCCAATTGATGCTGTTATTTTACCAGCCTGGCTTCTTTTTTATTCCTCCTTAGGTAGAATTTAAATTCAATCAAGTGTACGGACATTTATGGATCTCCTTTTAGATCTACGCAATAGATGTCTGGGATGTGTAGTAGATGGGATATTTGAGGGGGTGGTAGTTACTTCAAGACTATTAACTGTTTAATCTTTAGCCTGTAGGTTGGAGACAGGATGGCTCAGGCAGTTGGTAATGGGATAAACCTTTTCACCTCTGATTTGCCAACTCTGGGCCAGATTAGTAGGAACAGAATATTTCCACCATCTGGTGTCTGGTCAGTGACCCATATGAGAGAAATCAGTAGTCATCCCTGCTACTGGTGAACAGGTTTACAATTAAAATAACCCAACAACCCACTGTGAGAATGATTGCACCATAAACAGCTCCAAATGAACATGAGGACTAAAAACCCCACAAGAAACCTAATGGTCAGGCCTCAGCACACTGAAGGGAGCATAGGAAAATTTGTCAGTGTGGGCTGCCAGGAGATGCTGTTTCAATGGTAGTATTCAGTTTATAGAAAGCTAGTTGTTTAAAAAGCAAACAACTGATAATTCTTGGCTGGAAATGACAGCAGCTTGTGAGAAAAGTGACTTGAATTTTCTGTGATGCAGAAAAGCAGATACCAACATCCTCCAGAATCCTACCGGTCTTCAAAATGCAAATATGCATCAATAATATTTCTGGTTGGCATATATTGACAATACTCGACTAGGACATAGTTCAGCTGAAAGAGATGCTCTATTCAAATGTATAGAGTTTTTGCCTTATTGCAATCTGAGACAGGTTAGCTCAGGCTGACTTAATGAATAATAAGTTACAAATCAGTACGCCATGTTGGAATTATTTGTAACATAGCACTTCTGAACACTGCATGCATTTCCTATTTTAGAAATAAAGTCAGATGTAATTACAGAATCTGTGATTTGGGCTAGTGTCTGAATTTCCGTAATCTTCTGAAGCAATTTGCTAGCTGAACACAAAAATCCAAGTTAAATAGCCACGTAAGAGAGAAAGAAAAAAACCCTCCTGTAATATTCAAAAAAGGTTATAAGGAAAATTCTTCTTTGTAACTACACTCTTTTATTTTAATAAACAAATACTAACTGCTTTAGGGCTTTATTTAATATTCCTGAAGCAAAACTCTGCTTTTAGGGTGATAACTTTGAGAGAAACTAAACACCTAGGCCTTAATAAAGAGATTTAAGATAATGTATGAAGAAATTAGGATCTGATTTTCTGGGTTGCTAACACTGTTTTTGTTTGAAGTCAGACTTCTGAATGACAATTATCATAGTTTCACACCCATAATTAATAATACGGTGAGATAGTAATACAGTGTGCATTCATCTTCGCGTAACAATTATGCTGTTACATGCCGTGTCCAGTAAAAATGAATTAAAAATTCGTTTTAAACGTTAGTTTTTCCTGCTTTCCTGCTGCTGACCAGGAGGTGGTGCCAGCACACCGGCCGTCCCCGCCCGTCCCGCCCGGCCGGGGCGAGGGGCACGGAGGGGAGCCGGGGCCGCCCCGCAGCCCGGCCCAGCGCCCCGCGGCTCGGCAAAGCAGAAACCTGACTGCGGTCTAAGTTTCAGTGGGCTGAGCAGTACAGTTCAGTCAAACGCGGTAATACTGTTTTAGTTGAGGTTGTGTATGTCTTCAGAAAAGATGAAATAGCAAGAAACATACATTTAGAAAACACATATTTTGTTCATTTGTTCTCTCTCGTCTTAGCTTTGTGTTTTGAATCCTTGCCCGGTTTCTTTATGGATCTACATACTTAATACTTCCCTCTTGCTTCATTTTATTCTCTCTCAGGAACTGATTCTTTCTTCTGCCCTTATCGTGTCATCCTTTTTCTTAGTCTCTTGAACTTCTCTCAGACATCCTTACTGAGATGCCCAGATGCTGTTTATTTTTAAAGATTATTGAAAAACGAAGAAAAGAGAGGTGTCGTTAAGATGTGCGGAAGTAACTCCATGTCAAAGCTGGTATCTGTTTTTCCAACCTTACTCTCTTTGCATAGCTTTGCTGAAATTGATACTTTCTTGCAATTGTGAGTGACGGTTTCATTTAAAAAACCCCTTTATTCATTTATGTTTAGTGTTGTATACCTATGGTTATCTTGTGGTTGTTTTGTCTTCTGGCAACTTCCTACCTCATGAGCTATGGATTACCCAGGCATCATAACCCTTGAATACTTTTTCTCATCCACAATTTTCGAGAAACAGAGCCTGTAGATTTTCTTTTGAACAAATGTAATGAGTTAATTCTCGCTATTAATAGCTTACAAGAGCAGTAGGCTTTTAAAATAAACAAGCTTTGCGAGCTTTGTAAAATGTTGTAAAAAGGGTGGATTGGAATTAATTTTCCATGTGTATGGCAAGAATCTTCAGATTTCAGTAACAGACTGGTGGGTGGGATCTCACCTATGGTTTGTATACTGGGATTTCACTTTCATAGCAGCTACAGAGTACATAATGACTTTACATTCTGTGATATAAAGAAGTTGGCTAAGACATTTCACCTCAAATATGTGCTTGTTTTGTTCAGTCTTTAATCACAGAAACATATAGATCTTTTTAAAAAAACATTTGTCTCTGCAGATTCAGTTACTGAATAGCAAACACAGCAAAATCATGTTGCTTTCAATTGCAAGTATTTTATTTAAAAATTCTTGTTTCAAAAACTTTACTGAATGTAATTTATTTTTTGTGCTGCCTTCTATACCTTCATTCTCTTCAATTTAATTTATTTATTTCTCCCTTTAATCCTTCCATGTCCTTAAATCTTTTGGTTCAGCCTAATCCTTCAAATCCTATAATTACCAAACAAAGCATTTTAACCTTATGGTCTTCCTGGACTCTTGCCTATTTCTTATGACGTGTAGGTCTCTCTTGACTAATGATGTTTACTGCTGCATTTTCTTTCCTAGGATACTCATGGAAAATTTCATGCCACATAGCTCCCATTTATAGCAGGGCTCAGTGTCACAGTATTACTATGAACATTGTAAGAATTGTAGTGGCTGCTTTCTGCTGTTAGAACAATTGCTTCTTTCAGTCAGAACTTATAGTTGACCTTGATGTAATCCCAAATAATAGAAGTCCAAAGCCTAGATTGTGATTTCAAGTAACTATTCCCAAGTTCTTTGTGTCTCCTCAACAAGTATTTTTTTACAAACTGTGTAAGGCATATAACCAATTTAATTCAGACATCTAAGAATGACAGCACTTTATGATACTATGTTGGGTTGCCTGAATATTTTTCTAAACACTTCATAAACACATTGTATTAATTTCCCTTAGGAAATTCTGAACACTAGGGTGAGGACACTGGTTTATGGTACCTATAATTTTTCATGTAAGGTATATTTGTAAAGAAGTAGTCAAACTTTTACTTATTTTATTTTATTTTATTTTATTTTATTTTATTTTATTTTATTTTATTTTATTTTATTTTTTGAAAGAGTAATGAGTAGGCCAGGCTCCAATTAAAATTAATGGTTTTGGTAATAGGAGTGATATTTAAAAAGATGATGAAGAACAATTTTATATAATGCTATTAAGGGGAAAAAGGAAATAAAAGTATGGCAGGAATTTTAGAAAAAGATTATAAATTTTAATGACATACAGTACTGAAAGAAAATTACTTGTTGACAATAGTGAAAGCAAATATTAATGTCTTAAGGGACTGGGTGATAGTAAGGTCTAAAAGGTGCAGAGGAGAAAAGAATATAGAGACAGAAAGAGACTGGAAAGAGAGAGATATCAAGAAGAGGAGTATCAAATTAAGCATGTGAAAGTACAGGAAAACAAATACCTGGAATGTGAAGGAATAAAGGAAGTATATATGTGTGTCTATAAATTTTGTATGTAGTTGAAAATGCTCTGTTAAATTTCATGATTCTAACTGGAAAAAAAAATCCTGTTTTCAACATTAAGCATCTATGTTAGGGAAAAATTCTAAACTGTTCTGAATATCTTGCGTAGTGAGAAAGATATATTTCTTTGGGGTAAACAGAAAAGTCATGAAATCTGCATCTGTATTCTGTGTTCAGAAGCTGTCATGGAGGGTATGTACACATGGTTATGCAGAGATGTACGTACATAGCTTGAATCCTATAAGCTCAAACAGGAGGAGACTGTGTGTTACTGTTTTTATGACCTGTGAGCAAAATTCTCTAACAAATGTTTGAGCTACAGCTTCTGGTCCTCAACTCTGTGCCTTTTATGTACAGTTTATATGTCACGTATTTACCAGATGTACATTGAGTGATTTTCTTCTAATGTACATGCATCACTTTAAACTGCCTAAAAAAACCATGGAAGCATTTATAAAAATAAGCTGGAATGACTGTTAGGTACCAGAGTCTTGCACATCTGGACCTAACACAGATTTATGTCCTCACCTTTTCCAACATGTCTTTGAGAGAGGTCCTGCCTAAGAAAATATGAGTTGTCCTTATAAGGCACACTAAGCCCAGCTGGAAACAACAGAATGCCTGGAACTATTTTCTCAATACAATTTCTTGGGAGAATATTTTTTCTATGCTTGAGTAACTGAGCCTAAGCTATTGAAAATGAAAGGTTTGTAAACCAGCTGTTCCTTTTTTCTCATTCCTTTTTTTGTATTTAGAATTACAAAACAGACTCCTAAATTCACTTTTCCATCCCATCCCAAAAAGGACATAATTGTAGGTACCAGAAGGGGGAACAAACTTGATAAGAGATAGGATGTGGGAGAAAAGGCATTTCCAGGGAAGACACATTAAAAAGACCTGCACCGTACAATCTGCAGAGGAGACGTATGAGCTCGGATTTCCGCCCAGTGAAGTCAATGAGAGCAGAGCTGTCTCATCAAAAAGCTTACTAATTAATGAAGAGTATTGAGAAAGGCACAGTACCCAGCATACATTTATTGTATTCCTAAATACGAGAAGATTAAAGAAACTATGAAGCAGCAATTAAAATGCAGATGCTGTGGCAAAATATGTAGGTAGAGATAATACAGCTTTTTAGACCAAGCTAATACTGCTTGAAAAATGGAGACCTTAGGGACACACACAACTTTTGCCCATGTGAACTAAGCAAACAAACATCTGTATCAGCACAGATTAACTAAGCAGTGGAGTTGACCTCTGCAGGATGTTACTTAGACAAACAGCACAATATGATGTGATATGATATAAATGAGAACAGGTTTTCAGTTAGACTAAAGTTAAAATGTTACAAATAATGCTAATTTAAGGGATAAGATTGTAATTGGTAGGAACATGACAAAAATGGCACCATTTTAATACTGCTGTCAGACCCATTATTTTCCTCTTTCCTTTAGCATTTGTCACTGCTGATAAAAATAGCTTAGATTTACTGAAAATATCCTAGACTACTACATTGCTTGGCTGTTTAGGAGAACTCACGGTGACTGCAGTATCTTGGAGTTTGCCATTGCTTGCATGAAATTATTACAGCTGTGAAGAGAAGCTGTAAGTGAATTAAATCAATTTAAGGACCAGCCATACTTCTTCACAATGAGCAGTATTGAATCCCTGCAGCCTTTTTAGTAATAATCATAATAGGCATTACGCACAATCAACATCAGAAGACTACCATTATTAGAACAATAAAGCATCATCCTGGTTTCTTCATTTTAGACCTGCTTCTTGTTATTAATAAGGAGTAACTTGTGAAGTAAGCAACAGGTTCTGGGATATTTTCCTCTTTTCACTAAATGTTAGCCACAGTACCTTAACATGCAAAATCCTCTGTGTCTATTCTACAGCTTAATCTTGTACAGATCCTAGCCCTGTCTTCATAGCTCTTTCTTGGTTAGTTACCATCTTCTTACTATCTTTGTTGAAGTCTGTCAAGACAAAAAAATGGTAATTCTTCAGGAAGTTTTGATTTGACTAGTTTTTAAACTTTTACTTGGTTTCTGCAGGTGTTGGCTATGACATGATGAACGTTTTACCACTTTTCTAAATGGTAAGGAGAGACTAGCTTCTGTTTTTATCCTTTTAAATCCATTTTTATCCTTTCTGTGGCTGATTACTCTTCTGTATCTGTATTTTGCAATATTTCCTACAGCCTTTCCAATTTGGGTTTAAAAAATTGTATAGATAACTTGCAGGCTGAGGTTTTCTCTTTAAGTAAGGGAAATAAGTCTTTAAGCAATCTGATTTAGTATTTTCACTCTAGGCTACATATTCTATTCTTTACATGGTTCACTTCTATGAGATATAGATTTGGAAGATCGATAAATAAAACGATTCTTCTTTCTGTCTCTTTTATTGTCTTTTTTTTGCTGTGTACCTGCTCCTATGTATCTGCCATCCAGATCGTCCCCGCAAAAAGGGAGGGAGAGCTGCGAAAGGGCTGTGTTGGAACCTCCAGACGTCGTCTGCGTCTCATAGAATCCATCTATTTTGGTCTGTTTCTATGGCATTCTTTGCACCTCTCTGCACTTAATATAGAGAGTTGCCTCCTCCTCATTCACATTTTAATAGCGTGTATGTATGGTGTATTTACCTACACTGTCACATTACTGGATCTCAGAGAATACCTCCTTTTTTTTATTTTTAATTATATTTTGCGATACTGTCATTCTTAGAGAGTTTTTTAAACATAAATTCTGTGGCTATTGATTGAAAAGACACTTTGTGGAGACTTCTGGAACTATTTCTGTTATTTGCTTGTTTATTTAAATACATAAGGATTCAAAGCAGATAGTTTCTGCCAATCTTTGTTAAAGATATAGGGCTTGTTTCCATTCAGGGTTATCTACTTGATGCCCTGGGCTCCGTAGGAGACAATCTGTCATAACTTAAGTAAACCAACTATTCTCAAAATCAGATTCGAATAGACTACATAAGCTGTTCTTAAGCTGCAGTGGAATTAAAATGTGAAATACAACCTAAAATGCTGTGGTTGAGACAGTCACCATCCAACAGTGAGCAAAAATAGTATGCAGATGTTAGGCTACAAATGTGTATCCAGGCCTGCAAAGAAAGAACAAGGTGAGGAAACGTCATTTTAAATGCAGTACTGCAGTACCATATCTTAACAATCTCATCTTATAACTCTCTGTTCTCCTATGCCTGTACTGTCTGTTTCTTTCTCTCTTCCTTCAAAGTATAGAAAGTTTAGTTCTGGGCCCAAATGATCTCAGACATGTCACAAAGAAGCCAGTTATAACTCTAGATTTGATTGTACTTTACTTCTAAGCCTGTTATTCTGTATCACTCCACACGGTGTCTTCATGGACTGTAAATCGTTAAAAATAATTTAGGAGCCAGTTCCCTTTGAATCCAGCCTTTCATTCTTCTTTCCTTCTCTTCCGTGCACATATGTATTAACATGCAGCTCGTGTCTGACCCACTTGTGCACTTTACAAGATTTAAAGCTGTTTACTTTGAAGGCTAGATTTTTTTTTCTGAAGGAAGGTGACCTAGTAAATGAATAATTTTAAATTGCTTTAGGGAGTTAAGACTGTTAGGAGAAGCTGATTTTATTTTTGAAGGCTTTGAAGGATTCTTCTTTACTTTCCAAATACATACATTCAGAAGCAATGTTGTTCAATATGCCACTGTAGGTGAGCTTCCTGAGCTCCACTAAGTTAGTGGAAAGCAGCAGGTGAAGAATTCCCTTAGAAAAAAGGTCAGAGGAATGGAGTTTGTTCAGCCTGGAGAGGAGAAGGTTTGGGGGATCCAGTTGCAGTCTTCCAGTACCTGAAAGGGTAGCTGTGGTGGAGAAGGAGGTGCTCTCTTCTCAGCCATGCACAGAGACAGGACAAGAGGCAACAGGCACAAGTTGCTTCAGGGAAAACTCCCTCTGGATATAGGAAAGATTTTCTTCACCATGAGAATAACTAAACCCTGGAATAGGTTGCTCAGAGAAGTAGCGGAATGTCCCTCACAGGAGTTACTCAAGACTTGGCTTGGCAGAGCCCTGGATAACCTAATCTCAATCCCTGCTTTCAGGAGAAGTTTAGACCAGATCATTTCAAGAGCCACCTTTCAACCCGGACTATTCTATGACTCAATGGTTCTTCTTGTTACCTAACTTGTAAATTCAAAGGTCTGAAATAATCTGTCTTTAGGGAGAAAAATCAAATATCACTTTCAGCGTGCTGGTGAATTATTGTGATGAGGACCCAAAGCATAGTGGAATATGATATATAGAAAGACAGAGACATACAGAAAGACATGCAGAAAGACATAAGACATACAAAAAGAATACGATATATAAAAAATCATCCAGTCAGGCAAAGTCCTTCACAGGTTCCTTCTCCCATTTTGTGACAGCATCAGTTGGAGACTTTAGAAAGCTAGAGCAGCAACTGTTCTCATTGGTATTGGAGAAAGTGTCGGAGTGCATGGGTCATCTCTTCTACTGAGAAAGCTGTATCTTCCCACCTAATCTTATAATTCAAATATTTGCTGTTTATAAAGCAGTGAGATATTTTGGTTTTGCTTTATCAAGAATAAAATGATGATTTTCATAGATAAGAACTGCCTGGAGACCCGGGTCAGCTATTATACAAGATAAAAATTATTTTGGCAGCTTTGTGGGTGTTTGGTTTTTTTGGTGTTTTTTTTTTTTTCCATTCCCCAGAAGAATTTTAGGATGGAAACAAAGAAAGAGAAGAGAGGACTTTTTAAAAATAGGTAGCTAAAAGCGTGACAGCTAGTATATTCAATTCTTTGTGTACATTGAAATTAGAAAACCAGTATAAGAAAGCCTGGAAGTCCTCCAAAAATCAGGGTATAAAGTTAATATTTAAAAAGGTCAAGGTGAATATAAGTAAGAGGTTTCACTGAATTAGTGTTCATTATTAGTAAATAAAGAGAAATGCCTACACTGCCTTTATTTGGTATAGAGAAGGCGCTTACAAAGCATGAAGCATAAAGCATAAAACTGTAAGTTAAAGAAAAATGGATACATTTAAGAAATTACATCACAGCAAATTGCCAAGGACAATAAAAGACTTGGAAGCTACAAAAAGCAGTGTCACTATGCCTTTTATGTAGCCAGTCGCTGGTGTTCCAGATCCAGAACTGTGTGTTACATACTTCGGCTCCCTCTCCGTTGTATGGGAACATCAGAACCTTTAAAACATTATTTGAATATTTTTCACTCTGAACAGGGAGCCAACTCAGAAACAGCAAGTAGACGAATGTGCCTAAAATCCCGTGCCTTAGTGGAGCAAGAATACTTCATATACGTGGCAGGCAAGTTCTTCATATATTTATCTCCAGTTTGTGTCTGCTGCTGTGCGTGAGTACTGTGACTGTAATGGTGATAGTGGTAGTGGGTTGATACTACAGAGAGTCGTCCCTGCTGTGATAGGGCTCTGTGTCCCAATAGGTAGGCTGGGCAGGGGCTAAAGCTCTGTTAGCTGTCTCCACATTCCCCCAGTGTTTGCCCTGACTGCATCTAGATAGTAAAATAATAGAGCATCCTGCACTATTTTATTTCAAAACTCTACTGGCAAGAAGTGCCTATAATAGCTGCTGGTCCAGAGCATTTTTTCACCCAGAAAGTGGTAGGCCTAGATTTGGTTCACTTCTTAACTGAATGGAGTTGAAACCCACTTTACTACTTTCCTGGAAAATGTCTTAGTCACCAAATTATTGGCTACGCTGGTTGGAGGGCACTTTCTTGCTCCTCTGAAACTGTCCGACTGTAAAGAAAAAAGAGAAATTCCAGGCTCTGTTATAGAATGAGAAAGGCCAGAAGGAAATATGATTATTTAGGGAGTATTCTGGCACTTGCAAGGTGTCAGACCCTGTTTACAATGTTTCTGCTTTTTCTATTAAGCATGCATTGACATTTAAAATTCAAATAAAAAGATTAGGGAGCAAAGCATAGAATCCCCCCGCGCCCCCAGCAACTGAACTCCCAGTTTCCTGATAGTTTTCTCACTCTGTGAGTCTTACATTCCTTCCTGCATGGAATCATGCCACAGCTCCAGCAGGAAGGGAGGACAAGGTAGTGTCTAACAGAGGAGGCAGAGCTCTAAGTCAAAGCTTGTAAATATTCTTATTAAGCTTGTAAATAGTTTTATTATAATAAAGCATAAATTAACTTACATGCGAGACAGCAACTTTTAAGGAGGAAGAGAGTTCTTTCTCCAGGTCTTTGTCGGGATGTAAAACTAGCTCCTGCTGCTTTCTTTAGGGAAAGAAACCTACAGTCATGCAAGATTCTTCCTCATGCTTTCTCCTTTCCAGGTACTTGTGGGATAAACTCACGGCAAATGAAATAGTAATTTTGTGCATCAAGATCTTAAATCCTGCCGGGTGCTTGAATAAATCACTGTCCACAGTGAAATAAATGATAAATCGTGCACTGTTTTTGTTCAACAGTAGGTCAGGATTTCATGCTTGGTGTCTTTCATATTAACTTTTTGAAGTTTGGTCATCAGCTGGTGCAAAAGTCTATGTACAGACATCTCCCGTTCCTCTTGTTTCATAAATTTAGATATTCTATGTCAATGTAAAGCCTTACTTGGTAATTTATCATTTTTTCTTCTCTTATCACTTCTTTATCACACGAGTAACTTTTGTTCCAACTGCTTCAAGTAAAGTTCTTGAGGATCTATAATATGATTTAGATGGAAGAAGATTTGGGGCTGAGACTCCCCTTTTCTCTGTGGCTTTGAGAATTCCCTTGGTAATATAACAATATAACAATATAACAATAAGGTGTAAAGGGTATGAGCCATTAATAGGTGCCACTGGTTCATAGCCATTATGTTTAAGTTAAAAAAAGTTTGCAGATGCTCACAGAACCACCATTTCATGACCTCAGTCTCCGAAACAAGTTTATTCTTAAAAAGCTCCATTTTAGCTATACCAGAAAGAAAGAGAAGCTAAATCCCAAATTCTGTTAAATGAGTAAGTAAGTAAAGTAAGTAAATAAGTGATGAGTAAGTGTTTAATTACTAGAGTAGTCAACTTACATTTTAGTAAATTGCAAATGTGGTCAGTTTTTAAGAGAATTTTCACAGAAAACAACTTCTTGTGAAGCATAGTGTAAAATAGTGCCCATTTCATTACAGTCCTTGATAAAAAACAATAATTCTCATTCAGTGAGAATAAAACAGTCCAGCACCACATATATTTCACATTATTCAAATTCTGCTTTTCAGAGAAAGTGATTAATTCCCCCATCCACCTTTTTCTTGCATCCATCAATAATATCTCAGAAGTGTACAGATATGACTCATTTTCATCACAGCTCTGCAAAAGAAGGAGACATTATTAACCTTATTTAACAAAGGGGAAACAAAGATTTAATGACTGTGTTCACACTATCTACTGTGACATCAATTCAAGGTAACAATTAGTGGTTGAAGCTAATCACTCTTCAAGGCTGCTAGACCCCGGCTGCCGATTTTGCCAGCAAAGGGAAGGTAAGACTGTCTATTTGGTATTATGAATTACACAGCAGTCTGGTGAACTTACACTGTATTAAGAAGTTTGAATATTGTTCAGAAAAATCAGGTAAAAATAAACATAAATTTTGAGTATCTAGCTTGGGACATTCATGGTGTGATTTTGTCACTGAACTTGGCATTAAATATTTCATATGTTTAGACATGACTTCCAATATATTTTAGGTACATTCATGCATGATTGGTATTTTTGCTGAAGGTAATAAGCTTGTCATCTAGAAGCATGCTCTACTGGCAGTCTGTGAAACGTTCAATGTAAATGTTTTGTCAGCGTTTCACAGGAATTCATAATAAGTGTGATATTGGACGAGGAGGAGCTGTGGAAAAAAGACTATATAATTAAAGGCTATATCATAATGCAGTCAGAAACAATGATAATTTAAGCAGTTCCTAACTTTAAAGTGATTGATTCGACACTCAAATAATATTTTCTTAATGTTTTTTTAATGTGGATAATTTCTTAGCTTAAAAAGAGAGAACTCAAAGGCCCCAGAAACTCCCTAGTGCAGCATCACAGTGAAGCACAGATTGAAAGAATAGAAACCCTGCAAAGTGCTACGCAAATGCATTGAGCGAACAGAATAATCAATAGAAAGTTGCAATTTTCTCTGTGGAGTAATACCGGAGAAGAATGAGATATGTAGCCAGTGGGTTTCACAGATATTTATTGGTAGCAGATGCGTAGACAAATTTGGGCACTTCTATTTAATTCCAAGTTCTGGAGAGCATTCTTTTTGTGGACGCAATTTTGTTTGATTTTCTCAGACTGGTTTAGTTTTAACAGAGTAGTCAAATTTAGGTGAATTTTCCCAGAACGGTGAAGTTATCTTTCTGAGAGAAAGACCAGTGTTTTGCTTCTTTCCTTTTTATAAAGCACAGGAGCATAAAGATGACCAGCATTTAAAACTGAAAATCATGCATTTCTGTTTAGCTTTTTCTGAGAATTGATGAAATGCAATGGTTGAAATATAAAGAGAAACAACATGGAAAATTTGATCTTAAGTGTCCAAAATTTGGCAAAACTTTAAGTAAATGTAAACATGTTTCTAAAAATTAGAAGTATTAGTTAATCTCAATAGTAGCACCATCAGCCCTACATAAATTAAAATGCAGAAATGTCGATTTTTTAAAAGAATTTACACCTCTAATTCTTCTGAATTAGCAGAATTTATTTTATAGAAAATACTGGCTGTCTATGTTCAGTTCGTGGGACTAGGAAAAGTATCTTTTTTGTCTGTAAGTCTGTTCCTGTATTTCTCCAAGTAATACTTGAACTTATTGGTAAATTTCGAAAAGTTTTCCCACAGGTGTAGAAGTCTTAAGGATACCAAACCATTTTCAAGCACTGTGAAAATTTGCAGTAGTACAGAGAAAAATGACGCACATCAGTGCTACTACGGCGAGATACGGTAGAGCAGAAACTCTTCTTGGCTTGCCATGAGTCCTACATGCATATCAGAATGAAGTATATCTGCCAGATAATAAAAATAAATCCAAACAATTTCTGGATACAATAAGTTGTTATTTTTAACAATTCCTTTATCTATGCAATCACATTTGCTAATCCAATTTTTATCTTTACTGATCAAATCTTATATATACTAATCCCATCTTTATCTTTACTAACCCAATCTTATCCAGTTTCTCTACTTACAC
Source organism: Calonectris borealis (assembly GCF_964195595.1). NCBI lineage: Eukaryota > Metazoa > Chordata > Aves > Procellariiformes > Procellariidae > Calonectris > Calonectris borealis. The sequence continues at coordinate 36,388,643 of NC_134316.1, forward strand.
TAGCATTTCTGCATTTGTAACTTTTACAAAACTTATATATTGCTATTTATATTTTCTCTGTAATGATGTATCTGGTTGACTATGAATGCCATTTTCTTAGAATGCCAGCATAAATCCACGACTAAAAGGAAAATGGAATTTCTTACACTCAGAGGCATGTCCACGTTTCTAGTAATAGAAACATGAGACTGATCATTGCATTTACACTACCTCTGTCCCCCATTAGTTTAGCTTTCTGCTAGCTTTACGTAAGCAGAACATCCTGGGGAAGATCTCCTTTTAAGCGATAGGAGGAATAAGCATTCTTAATGATTATTAGAGATGAAAGATTGTTCAAACATTATAAAACACCACAAGGCAACAGTCTCTTAGGTCTGCTGCTTTTTCCCTTTCTTTTTGATTCATTGGTTGGAAAATTCCCAGGATTCCTGAAATGCTTGTGGTCAGTTTGGCATTTCCTTATAATTTGTGTTTTATAGATTACCTGTCCACCCATATGACGGGTGCCTCTTTGAATGACAATAGACATCTGTGTAACACTTATTGTGGGAAGTCCATTGGGACTTAAAAAATATAAAGTATATTATATTGATTTATAATGTTGTGCAAGTAAACTCATCTCTTCTTCCCAATAGTTTTTTATGCAGCTTAACACAAAACTGTTTGAAGTGGACCTAACCTCATATGCTCTGGAAAAATTTAATAATCAGCATGGAGCTTTTCATATAGTGGTTAGAGAAGTAATATTTATGCAGTCTTCCTGTGTACTTAAGTCCATGCCTTTTCTTCCCCATTTCCCAATACATATACACATGTTCTCAGGAAACAGTATGGTTTACAGAGTAGAGAGATGAAGTATTGTTATGCAATTTTTTTATATTTTTGATGTTGTAAAATGGTTTGAGTTTACAAAGAAGATATTGTGGCTTCAGCCTGTATAGCCTCTCAGCATAACCTGATGTCTTACATGGTTGGCTCTGTGGAATAAAGCTTTAATTACTGTTTTCCTTTTGTAAATACATATTGAGATTAAAGTACCGCCAATCAATTGATTTATTTGAATGCTTAGTTAGGAATGAAATCATTTGAGGAGGATTTTATGTATTATATGCATCCAATCAACTTTATGAGAGAAGACTTTAACATTTAATTCAAAGATTTCTAGTTCCCTTTCTCTCTTCCATCTGCCTTGCTTCTCTGTTGTTTCTTTTGTGCTGATTTGTTCTAACTAACTTGTCTTTTAAATTAACAGCTGTTCCAAGGTGGGTTATTGGGATGTTTAGTGAAGCGATTGCACTTTGACCCCTCCCCTTATAACTTGATATGATGTTTCTGCAAAGTAGAATGCATATCCATGATACAACGAAGGGCACACAACATTTTAAAATTTGTTTAAATTCTGTAGCTTTTCTCATCTTTAAGTCTGCAAAATCCTTAAGGAGTTTTTCTGTGCAAAACAGAAATTAAAGCAATGATAAAATCTTTTTTGATGACATTTACTTTGGAAATGAAGTCATAAACACTGTTGTTAAACTTGGTTGTTTTAACACATTTATTCATATAGGATTTCATTTGGATTCCATGTGACCAAAATAGTTTTGTTTTAATAACAATGCAAGTTGATTATAGGTTTGTTTTGTCTATCAAGTAGCCGGCTATTTTCAGTGATGTTTTGTAGTTCAAATAAGCTCTAGTGACTTGCCTCAGAAATTTCGAACACCTCTTTTAAGGCTAAAATTGTAGCAAACCCCCTGAAATAGTCTTTGATGTAAGTGATTTTTCAAGCAGTGACAGGTCAAAGTGACAAAAGGGGACTTTCTTCTGAGAAGTTAACGAGTCTTTTCCCATTCTGCTCTCATTTACACTCTGACTGAAATTCTAGGAATCTTACCTGTCCAGCTACTTCTTTTTTCTGTAAGAAAGCCCCCATGGCTATAATCAGCATGGGTTTTATAAATCCCTTTCATAATGAGGTCTGTTGTGAAGTAACAAAAATTTCTATTATGAACTTAATGAACTTCCCTGCCAAACCCATAGAGAAAAGACAGCAAACACAGGGAAAGAGCCAACACTTCTGACCCCATTCAATTTCTTAAAATTGATATTCCACAGAAGTTTTATGGGGATATTTTTATTTCCACTCATTAAATATATCTCAGTGAAAATAGGAGACTGTGATAACTGTCCATTCAGATTTTCCACTATAATTTTCATTTCCCTAATTTGTACCTGCATGTAGATCCACATACAGTGAGGGATAAAGGTACTATTTCACAGACTATTTCTCCTGGGTACATTGAATTTAGATTTTTACAAAGGTAAGGACTGTTTTTCTTCCCTGTGTGTTTTCCTCTTGTTGTGTGAAATAGAGCAAAACAAGAGCACCCTTAATATCATCAGAGGGCTTGCACACAGATCTGGGTTAGATTTTTCATTGATACTAAATGGCTTTCATGATGGGCCTGATATGGTCGTTTAGTTAGGTCTTCATTTATGTGGAAATTTTGGGTCAATACAGCTACAATACAACTGGTAAAGTTGCTGTGAACGCTTTTGTCTGTATATTTTGTGGAGTGTTTTGATACTTGGTTTTGATGTGCAAGGATATTGTTCTTTAAAAATCCTTGTTGCTCTGCCCCTTTCGTGACCTTCAAAGAAAGTCAAAAGCCCTCTTCTTCTATGCTGGTATTCTGCTCTACCACAAAATACAAATATTCTTTCCTGGAATGTTTCCTTCTAAGTAGTGGAGAGGGCTAGACTTCTTTCCTTTCTAATAGCTTGTTTTATGGAGAATACTTATAGGAAGGAACATGTCTTCTTTCCATTTGATTTTCATTCTTGAAGCAAAGATTTTAGCCTCTTTATCTACTTCACTGCATTTTCAGACCAATAGAATGGTTCATTTTTTGTCTAAGACCCCTTAACCTCGTTTTTTTCAAGTGAAGTCAGCTTGTGTTTCGGCACTGAGGCTAAAGAATAGATTAAATCCTTCATGGTGTATGTACATCTTTTGTAATACATATTGGAATTTGTGTTTATGTATTATATGCATTATTCTTCAACTGATTTGATAACTTACTGAAATATATGGTAGTTTTTAAAGGGAAGAGAAAAGCAAAACTTTTTTATTAAACTGAGAAAAGATGTATTCTTTATATAGAAATTATAATAGCTGCCAAAACATAATTTGAGCAGAATTACACTTTACAATTAATTTTTGGAGTAATTTTCAAGCACAAAGTGCTTGTCTATTCTACTGCCTTGGAAATTATCACTAAAACTGTCACACACATGGTTAGTACAGGAAACATGAAAATTATATCTTTACAGTTTATGTTTTAGTATAGGAGCCTTTCATAAAAACTCTCTATATTTATTGTGTGTATAAGGAGAAACTCGTGACGAAGAGAGTTCTTAACATTTTCCGAAATGCTACATATATTTTTTATAACTCTGGAAAACGTTCTATTTTAGAAATTCCTGAGAGACAAGTATTGCAATGGTCTTAATTTAGTTTTATAACACCTGTCCTTTGAACAGTTATGAAGTAAAACAGATGTTGTCCCCTAGCTTATCAGCATGAAACAGAATTCTAAGAAATTGTATATCTTTTCACATTCTTGTAGACACTATGATGTTCAAATTTATATTCAAAGAAATTGCATATATCATTTTGACATTCTAATTTACTGAAATTTTTCAGATAGTACCAAAACATCTTTTGTGAGCACACAGTTCTCATTTTTTACAGAACGATGAGTCATTTTAGCCTACTGCAATTGTAAACAAGAAGAAATTGTTCTGAGAGCACACATGCCTTCCTGCTACTGTTCATTTTAACATTTATGTAGGACAGGGTGGAGCAGCCACATAATTTTCACTGTCAAATCTTTTCAATTGCTGGACTTCTATGTTATTTTACATGTTTTTAATCCAAAATTTACACCTGTAAGATAAACTAAGTTTTACAAAAATACTATCCAAATATTTTTTGTTCCAAATATTTTGTTCATCTTGTGTCTTTCTTTTATTTAAAGAAATCAAGACTGACCTTAGGAAGGAAAGTATATCTGAGTCTGCACTAGCTGATTTAAGTAATAATTAATACAGCTTTATTTCTATGCTGGCAATATCTCGATAATTTGCCTTTGATGTTTTTATTTGGTAACGAGAAAAAAAGAAATTAAAGGCCAGATTCAGGAAAGTTTGACACCGTAACACTTAGTATTTTAGGCTCTTTATCCCTGGATTAGACTTCAGAACCTAGTTTTTATTATTATACTCCCTCAACAGTGGGTTTGAAGGGAAAGATTTGTAAAGGTCAACTGCTAAGAAGGAATCTAGTCCGATAGCTAAACTGAGGTGAGGGGCAATGTCAAATCCCATTCCTCAGACTACTTCCTCCAGTCTACAGGGATACATCCACTTACATAGGATCTGCAGCACTAAATTACCTCCTGGAGGTAATCACTGATGTCCTTTTTTTCCTCAAAGCACATGTTAGGCTTATTCTTTCTTTTGTGAATAGAGAGTGGTAGCTGGAGCATATTCTGAATTTAATTCGCAACCTTTCCGGAAGGTATTCACACCCATATCCAACAGAATTTCCTGATCAGTAGGCTAGAGATTTCTGCCTGGGCACTTGCTGCCTTTCCTGAAGAAGCTGTGCAAAAAATTATCTGAGGTTAGTCAGGGCCACCCAGCTGAGAGATGGGTGATTGCTGAATTCCTGATTCAAAGCATGCTTTCTGTTGTAGCTTGAAAGAGAATACAGAAACAGACAAGACTGAGAGTATCACAAACGTACTTACTGCAATTTATTCCTATTTGGATGCCCAACATTGGTCACAGAACACATTGCCACTTTGAAGGAACACAAATGTCACCATTTTTTCTGTGAAAATTCAGAATAAAATTATGAGGCAGAGTTCCTCCAGAAATTTAGGGCAACAGCAATCTTTGCTTATGTTTGACTGAATTCAGTGCATTAGGTTGTAAGATTTTCTGTGGTGTAGATACCATTCTGGCAGAAGAAGCAGAGCCATAATAGGCCAAAGGCATATGGAGTGGGAAGGCCTATTTTTCTTACTCCCCTCTAAAGAATCTCCCAAAAATGTATCATGATTCCAATGGACATTGTCTTTCTCAGAAAACCTCATTCTGAAAATTACAACAGAAGCGTTGTCCAAGAAAAAGTCCTGCTGCAAAGTCAGTACTTGCTGTCAGCTATTGTAATGATTCAGTCTCTGCTCAGATGCAGTGTGATGGAGGGGACAGTCTCCTTCAGGTGATCTACGGATGTTTCTTGCTAGAGCATCCTCCTGCAAATTTCACAGGTGCGGATCTACTCCTGTTCCCTGGCTTCAGGGAAGGCTGGATTTTCACTGCTGTTATTAAGAGCAAATTTTGGGCTTGTGACTGTAGCTAAAATTACTTAGTGAGTAAGGTCAAGAGTTGTAGTGAGAATAACAATACAATATTAGCCAAGCCTTCAATTGTGATAAACCTGAGGTTGTTTTCATTCTTCAGGTAAATCAAGTTCAGAACTTAGTCATTCTGCACTTGAAGTGAAGAGCAAGATATCTATTGCCTTCATATGTGCAGAATGAAGCCTTGGAGTAAGTAATAGATGGCCCAAGGACTTCTAGTGTAATATGTGAGGAACTGAGGACAGTGCCTGGAAAATGGTAAATAACTTAATATACATATTTCTTACTATAAGCCTAATTTTCACTGCAGCTGATTTAGTCAGGACCTATTACACTAACATGTATTCCAGTATCTGTCCACCCAAAAGTCCAGACAAGTGATCAGTCATTTCAGGAGCAGCTGTTTTTCGGTATACTTGTTTTTCATGAGGTGTCCTTAATCTTGGGATATTTGTTTCTTTCTCATTCATTTAAGAACAGAAGACAGTTTATGTAACAGCCTGATTTTCCTATCTGCTTCTGGAATAAATGTTAGATTATTCAATTTACAGCTGAAAGCTGTAACCCAACTTCATATTCAAATGACCCTGTTAAGATGAGTGAGGAAGCTGTTTTAGTTCTTTCTTCAAACTGCTTTTGTTTTGACATTTCCTGCTGTAATAATGAAATGCACAAACTTATATCTTTTCAAGTATTTTACTTTACAATGTCTATGAGTTGTGTACAACTCAGAGAAAACATTTGTGAGTTTGAGAAGCGCTACATATATATTAGAAGTTTGATAGTAATTTTTTTTTCTCTAGGAATATAGACTAAATATCACCACTTGGAAAAGTCATAAATTTAGAAAACATGACTCATTTTAATAAGGAAGAAAACTGTTAATAAGCCAAATCTTACTAAATGTGAAGATCTAAGTAGTCGTATTGGATTTTTAAATTATTGTTATGATTATTTCTGGACTATAAGCAGCAATGCTAAACAAGTACCACTCTATTGGAACATGACATTTTTTATGGTATCATGTGAGTTGGAAAAGACTTCCGGAGGTCATCTAGTCCAGTCTCCTGCTCAAAGCCTCTCTACGGTCCTTGGCTTTATCTCTCATTGCTTGTGGTATGAGAAGTGGTGGAGGTTCTTGTGTGCAAAGTGTTACTTGTGAGCCACAGTTAGGACACCACTGGCTTGGTAATAAGAAGAGCACGTTTGTTCTTTAATTAGTCTTTGCTTCTCTAGTTTCCATGGTCCTCTGAAGCTCTGATGAGTAACCTGATGCATACCTGTGATCTTGACCAAAGTCATGCAGAAAATAACAAATTGAGCTGCGTATAAAATTCAGAAAGCTGACTCTCAATCCTTTGCTCAAACCTTACTCTCTCCAGACTGCTTTGAAATTCTTATCTGAGAAAATCCTTATGGAATTGTGTCTGAGACTTATGCTGAGGCATCAAACAGAAAAAACTGTGTGTATCATGGAAATAGTTGCTGCATGACGGTGCTGCACCATATGCAGCAACATGTTCAGCTCTGTACTTATCCATAGCATTCATAAAACATGAAGGAGAGATATTTTCTATTGTCATCCTACTATTGTTGGTGATTTGGAAAAATGAAGTCAAAGAAAAAATAGATGATCACATTTAGATAGTTTTTTGATTTTGCTCCCAACACAGGCCCCACAGTATTAATAAATGTTAATCTGAGCAAAGTTTTACATTGGCAGATAGTCAAAATGGAGGATTAACACTGCTTGCTCAACAGGTCTTAGTTAGAATTAGTTTTATCATGTAGTAATTGGATAAAACATGATTTTCTGATAGACGGAGGAAAGTTCACTTTTAGCACTTTCATTATATAAAAACATAATTTCCTAACTGCTGCACTTCATAGTTTGTTAGCTAATGGTTAGTTCAGCAATTTTATTGCTGGTTGCAATATTTGGTCACAAAGCATCTCCTAAAGAAAGGACATTCAGATGTTTTTTTTTCTGTTGACTCTGCAGAATGTGAGAGATGAGGTGTGGGTACGGATTAAGGGAGCAGCAGCTTTCTCCAAAGACTTTTGATGGGGTCATGGGACCTGCAGCTTACAGGGTTCTGTTCCAGCTCCTGCGTGGTACTGGAAGAGCTGGCATCCAGTGTGGGTTATTTACTCCTCAGGAATAATGCGTACCATCACACTGCAGGGTGCTGTATTTCAAGTGCTGTCCTTATTGACTGTTTTGTAAGCGGATATTTGATAGCAAAAGAAGGCTAAGATTCTAATGTACAAATCACTATTTTTATATAATCTTTATGCAGCACAAAATTTTACAGTGTTTATAAACAGGGATGACAATACAAGCTCCATGCAAACAAAGGCTGGATTAAATGTGTTCCTCACCTGACTGTTGGGTACACAGGAGCAAGATTCAGGATAAAAGAAGATGGCATTGCAATTCTTGATTGCTACCTCCTTTTGATGTGGATGGCATCCCAGTAATGGTTGAAAAGTGGTATGATGCTAGTCCAGTTAGGAGGAGAAACAAATGGTGCAGTCAATACTGTGAAAAGAAGGTTGAAATACAGCAAGAACATTTGTTTCTCTCACTCAGACAGTAATAGATAAGAGGAAGACATAATGAGTAAGAGTTGCCCAAAGCTCCATAACCTTTTCAACCATCCTAAGCCACAAAAAACTCTTCTCATCTTTTTTCTTGGCACCTTACTAAAGGTGCTTGTTCCCGGGCTACCTTGCTGTTTCTGCTTTCAAGGCCGTCTGCTTTGCTTTGCTAGATGCTTATGCCTTCACAATGTAGTTACCGTCCGTTTAAATGTAGCTGTGTTTGAATTGGAGGCTTTACTTCTTTTGGCTATCTGGTTCCTTCCTGTTGTGGTTTAACCCCAGCCAGCAACTAAACACCACGCAGCCGCTTGCTCACTGCCCTCCCTCTGGTAGGATGGGGGAGAGAATCGGGAGGGCACAAGTAGGAAAACTTGTTGAGATAAAAATAGTTTAATAATGGAAATAAAACAAAGTAGAACAGTAATCATAGCAATGATAACAACAATAACAGAATATACAAAGCAGGTGATGCACAATGCAACTGCTCACCACTCGCCAACCACGTGTCGCGAACGGAGAGAGCCCCACCCCTCCTAGTTTTTATACTGAGCATGATGTCACATGGTATAGAATACCCCATTGGCCAGCTGGGTCAACCGCCCTGGCTATGCTCCCCTCCCAGCTTCCCCTGCACTTGGCAGAGCATGGGGGGCCGAAAAGTCCCCGGTGCAAGCACCACCCAGCAACAACCAAAGCATCAATAGGCCATCAACTCTCCTCTCATACCAAACCCGAAACACAGCACTCCCCCCCAGCTACTGGGAATAAAGTTAACTGTGTCCCAGCTGGAACCAGGACACTTCCATAAAGGGATTTTGCTTTCTCTATGCTTATTTCAAAGGATGTGTGCCAAACATAATCCCATCATCAGTTTCAGTTAAGTTTGCCTGTTCACAATGGTATGAAAGAGAGGAGCTGGCAAAGAGCTGAGTTTTGAATAGCTTCAAAAAAGTGAGTGGAATTAATTTTTGTTTGCGTTATAGTGATAATGCAGGTCGTCTTTGATGGCGTAGGAAGAGGAAGTCAGTCTGCTTGTATAAGTAAATGGGTACTGAGTTCGGTGGAACACATAGGATGTTCAGCTGGAGACTGTTAAAAGCCATCCCAAAACAGACTTCCTTCACCATGTGAGAGATTGAGAAAAATGCAAGCAGTCCCCTTCCTTTATGATTATATGCATCCTACTAATCTTTATCAGGAAGGGTCTGTTTTTCTATTAGAACATTTTCCAAAATACCTTTTCAAGGTATTTCCCCCTTAGAATAACAAGTTTTTGCCTTTTTTTTTTTAAACCCCAATTGAGGAAGTGGGCAAAAACATTCACTATCAGGATTCTTTGCAAAATAGATCTAGACACTTGATAGTAAATGTGTATTTTTTAACTATTCTGTTTCCTTTGAGGAGATTCTCATGTGTGGTATTGCACTGAAGAAAATTGTGAGGGCTCTACTTGATACAGAGAGCATGGTGAGCCCTTCACGTTTCCACACTTCATATTTTTAGTGTCTTTCATCTTTAGCCAAAGTCCGAAAGTTCTACGCACATCGCTCTTAAAAATCCTGGGAGGAGAGGTGGGCACAATTCCAGCATCCCTTCTAATCATACCTCAATGTAATCTCTAGTAACATCAAAGTGGTTAGAGGATGATGACAGAAAAAAAAAGAGTCAGCTAAAGTTCAGTCTCTGAATAGGCTGTGTTTGCCTTTAGATTTGTGTGTGAGGAGTAAGGGGGTGGTGGTATCAAACTACTCACATTGAAAAGTTAGCTTTTCCTGAAATTAAGTCCGTATATGTCTGGATAATGAACTTTTCAATAACTTTTTGCCTCCATTAATGTAAGGGGAAACAGCTCATATAGGAATTCAAGCTAGTGATTTTTATCCTTTAAATATCAGACACCTGAGTTTCATTTCTAGAAGAAATGTCTGACTTCCTATGTGGCAGTTTTAAACAAATTTGCAGTTGATAAATCACTTGAATTGCATCTCTAGTTATAGAACTTCCCTGCTTCTGTATGGAGCCAAGTATAGACTCTATATATTTAATTGATTTGCAGAACTAGAAAGAAACTGATGCTGGATGTCACTTGCACTAACATTTTGAAAAACAGTCACAAACCATTTACTATGTCCAGTTAGGGCAGGTAAGAGAGTACATTTTCCCTTGCATAAAAGCAGTAAGCATTAATAGAAGTCCCTTTCAAGAAACAGCCAATGAATGCTGAGACCATAAGAATATAGATTTCTCCCCACATCCTGGTAAATTCTGCTTGTTTTTGCAGATGACTCGTTAACAAAGTTATCACTTCTAACTCTTCAATTTCTTGGGTTTTTGCTGCTTTCTTGGAAGGAACATACCTATTAAAACATCATCAATGATTGCCTTGTAATCATAGCCCAGTGAAGAACTTTCTAGCTTGGACTTTTCTCTTGTCAACTCTCTCTTTCTTATTACAGCAGATGGTTTTCCTCCACTGAGGTATCCTGACCAATATTACAGTTAGTGTTCCCGCACATCTGGTTACTTAAAGAAATGTTATTTATCACAGGAGAGGGCTCAGGTTCAAAAGAAAGATATGCGAGGTGTCTTACTGTTGTGTTTTGTTCCCACTGTGATACTTGCCAAATTCTGATCCTCCTGATGATAGTTAAACTTAGGAAAACTTTTTGCCCTTTTCTGTGTACAAATCTCAGACAGTGGAAAATATCAGGAACATTTGAGTAAGAATTAGTTTGGATGCACTAAAATGACATATTTTGCTCTCTGTAAGCCTATTACTCTAGCAATCTACAGAAAGATACAGTTTTCCACTACAGCAATTTAATTGAAATTTATTGAAAAAATTGCGTCTGAACACCTTCACCAACTTTTCATTTCTTTCTTGAATGTAGTATCTATGACTGAGAAGCAGGTAATAATTTCCTATTTATCATGTGCAGATTCATTTGCATGTACCCAAGTACCAGCTATGTAGGAATACACTAGTCTTAATCACAGATACGAGCTGAACGCAGTATGTTTTCTTTCCTCCCTAATTGCTTCTTATGGCAATTCTTTTCTTCTAATTGTTGACTTTGTAACTTGGTTTCCTTAAAAGTGCAGTAATGATCTGTTTATGTCAATTAACATAGCTGTGATGGATTAAGACTAAAGAGAATTTAACTTTAGGCCAGATGAAGGGTCTTGGAACTTCGAGCAAATCAAATAGACTTGTACCTTGCCTAATACATTCATGATTTTATAGACCTCATTGTAGCTCAGTGTATGGCTCCCTTTGTCCTTCCTCATCACACCCCTATACAAATCAGATGTCTCATTCAACTTGCTAATGCACAAGTGGATACAAATGTGAGGTGGCTCCAAGTGCAGTGTAAGCTTTTCACAGGGTACAAGTAGAGTTCTGTAAGGAAGCAGGTAGTGAAAAGTGACCAAACATTTTCAGAGCATAGATTTTTACTTATGCAAAAAAAGAAAAGGCCAAAAGGCAGCAAATAACCCATGACATGCAAAGACATAGAGAGAAATGTAAAAGATTAATGTTTAAAAACAGATGAATAAAAAATCTGAAATGAGAAATATGGAATAAACCCATTGAGCTCTCCCAATCATAAATTTTTAATAGCAGAACAAACCCACATTCAGTTAAACTAAAAGTTAGCTGATTAGAAAATTAAAAAGTAAATGCATACATAGCACCTGAAACTTATTGCCAGGGTTTGTCATGGACACTGAGAGATTAATAGGATGGCTACAAAACTAACAAGAATATGGAGTTTAACAGAAAATAAGGGAAAATACAAGGAAAAAGTACTGATGATTATAACGCTATTTAATGCTGAGATCTAGAAGGAAGTTCCTTTTTGGCCATACTAAATATTTGCTATTTATTTTATTATAATATTTAATTAATTTTACTAGAAATTGTAGGGGCTTGTCTCTTCCTAGCTATTGTTAGAGAGAAGCCACTGCTCTACATACATTATTTGTCTGACATCATGTGGCATTTCATATATCGATACCTATGTGCGTTGTACTAAATTGTATAAGTATCTTAAGAAATTGTGTTACAGGGAGGCTTCAAATTGTCTTTACAATTTATTTATGCTTTCAATTTTAAGCTTGCGAAGGTGGTGTAAACTTAAGTAGAGAGGGTTTGTGAGAGAAAGCAAAGTTTCTCTTCTGTTTATTGCAATTTGAAAACATTTCAGCAGGCTTGGATTACTCTTAAGTGGTATGCGTTGAATGTGGAGCACACCTGTGATAACTGGTAGCTTACGGTGGGTACCATAATGGCTGCAAGGGTATGAATCAAATCCAAACAATCAATCAGATTTAACTCCTACTTGAACTATTGGTTAAACTATTTGATTTATGTCCATAACAGTGAATTGCCATGGCATTCTTTTAACCAAATGTTAGTCCAATCAATAGTCATGGCTATAACGTACATTTAATGTTCTAAGTGTTCAGGGCTTGGCAGCTTCACTTGAAATAGATATTTGTGAAATAACAAGGCAATTCAGTACTGGCAAATAGCTTTTCCATGTAATTGACCACAAGGAAACCAAGGACTTCTGGAGCATTCCCTTATGGAAACATTCCTTTACATTTCAAGGGTACAAAGCAGACAAAGGATAGACTCTGAACCTACAGCTTCCATTGCTTGAAGTCAATGCACTGTTTAGAAAAGCGTGTTGGGAGACTGTTTCCCAGTTTTACATGTCATTGTTTAATAAGGCTTAGTGTGCATTCATAAATGTTTACATTTGGTCACATACATGCAGACAATGTTAACAAAGTTGGACATAGCCGCTTTTATCTTATTTTGTATACTCTGAGTAGATTGAACTGAAATCCTTAGTTCTTGTCAGTGAACATTAACTAGTACTGGAATCACTGGTATTCATCCTGGCATGTGCAAGGAAAGTCTATTTCAGACTGACAAATATCTTTCTGAACTGAAAAATTAAAAATAATAGCTATTTTTTGGCAAATTCTGGAGTTTGTGTTCGGAAAGTGCAAACTTCCAGGGGCAGCTGTTATAACATTTCTTAAGTGTTAGGAAAGTTGTAAACTTCTTGTATATACATCTGAATTTCTGGTTTGGTCAAATCTCTATGCTTGACTTGTCCTGAAAATTGCAGATTTATTCTGAGGATAGTGGAATATTGCATTATATGTATCCCATTCCTGAACTATATAAAACATTTATAAATTACGAGGAAGCATAATATCGGCATTTTTTGTTTTGTTTTATAAAAATTGTGTACTTTACTGATGATGTTTCCTACTTGAAAGGTAATAAGATCACTCGATCATAACATGCATCTTTGTGCAACTTTGGAACCCATTGATCAAATTTGATCAAAATAGATGGAAAACAGAGGTATCTGGTTTTAAAAGCACTTCAAAAACAGTGAAGTTCCTACAACTTTTGTAAAAATATTGTAATAGTAAGGTGTACCTCCTGCCTGTCTGGGAAGACCAGGAAGGAGTGCAGTAACTCCAGTACCGTGAAGTAACAAATGGTGATAGGAAATCACCATGTTGTTGTATAAAAGAGTTTGAAAGTGCTATTTTTAAGTATTATTGTCTGATTTCTCGTGTTGCAACAAACTACCAGAGGATCTTGTGATACAGCATTAAGGGTTTATAACATATCCAAACAAATTTAAGTTAGAGAAAAAGCTCCATCTTTTACCCATTTTCCTCTTCTTTACAGGAGATTTTTTGTCTTTTAATGTTTCCATTCTCCAAATATTTGCAGTAAAAATGTGAAAATAAGATGAAATCATCATTCATAAGTCACATAAACAAATGTTTTGCTATAACATAACATTTGTGCCACTGTACATATTGGACTTTAGTACCTTTTCTTGCTGCTATTTTAAGAAAATGTTAAAAATAATTAAGTCACAAAAAATAAAGTAATATACAGAGCAAGGACATTTGGTTCCAAATAAAGAATTTGTAGAATTCTGTTTCTGTATTATTTAAGAAAGCTCAGGATTTGCATAGAGTCTTTAAATAGTAGGAACTCTATCATAGCATGTGATATATATTGAACACGGCAACAATTAGAATGGCATGTCCCTCCGTATTATTTGCTTGCCTTTTGGATTTGTGGTATGCCCTTTATATTGCAGTCATTTGTGTTCTGAATCTAATGGTCATCAAATCATTCAATGTATGATTGAGAAAACAGGATTGTTTCCAAGATCAGTGGATCATCTCTTCAATGATTCATACTTTGTTACTCTTTTTTGGTAAGGCAAGTGCAGAAATATATGATTTCCTATGAAAGTTCCTCATATGGAGCAAGAATGAAGTGCAAAATGTCATTCCTGAATGAAGTGTTGAAGAGAAAATTCTTTTTTGTATTTAATTTGTATGGCTATAAAAGCCTTCATAGATAATATGAAACTGAGAGTAATGGCAATTTACACTTCAGCAAAAGGAATGGATAAAATCTTGGAATTCTAACTTAGCCAGATATCCACAGAATCAAGGGTCTGGTTTAATTAAAAAAATACTGTATCTTGATCCTGTCAAAACTGGTTGGCCTTGGGGCTTATTCCATAAGAAACTGAATGAACATCAACCTTCTGAGCCAGAAGACAAATATAATCATTTCTTCTTAATAATAGATTATAGGGGGCCATATCATTCTTAAGGAAGTCAACAGTACTTCATCCACAATTTCCTATCATCTGCTAACAACATAGAGTAATAAAAACTTTGGAATTAAATGACCAAAGAGAGATTCATATGAGATTATGAGGATTTTTCACACTGTAGAGAGAGACAATTCGACATCTGACCTCTTCATTGCAGCCTCACAAAAGTAATTTCCAGTATTCTCAGGCTTGTAACAAGGAGAGTGGAAAATCCAGGCTAGACAGATAGTTGTTACCCTGGCTGCGGATACTATCTGTAGGCACTTAGAAAATATGCCAAGTAGACAACCTCATAAAAGAGGTATAATATCATTCAAAATTTAAATGATGGATGAAAAATAATGAAGACTCGTATTACATTTTGTAATTTTCTTTATATAACGACATTTGATTTCTTTTAGCAATGTAAATGTATTATTATTTTAATATCAATGCATATGAACTGTAGTTTGAGGTAAACCTTGAAATTAAAGAAACCCAGCAAGAAGACTGAAACTAACAGTGTACGTAATAAACTATTTATGAATATGTAGTAGATTTTCATAGCCCTCACTCAGTTGAGAGAGGAGGAAATAGGAAAAAATTTCTGAGGAAAAGGTCAATAAATCTGTTCACTCTGACTAGCTGAAAAAATTCAAGATCTTTTTGAAGGTTTGACATTGTTTTTGAATGTGAACTCACTTGCATGTCGCAAAATTGCCTTCTGTAGATGGAAATTGTTATTAAGTAATCCTGTAGTTTTCACAGCTTGTATATACTTTTGAGGTTCACTTGGGCTCAAAAGACCTCAGAGCTTGACAAACTGTATGCCATTGCTGGCCATTCCACTTCAGCAAAGGGAAGTGAAATATTAGGTTAAGATGATGCTTTGGGCAATAAAGGTTATAAGTTTAAAAGCACTCTCTGATATCAGATTTTAAGAAGTATCAGAGTTGCAAGCTTGCAATCCAAGTTTCTGGATTTCAAGGTTTTACAATGAAATGAAGACTGGGGAATAGAAAAACATTATTTGTTTACTTCTCTGTATTTTTCATTGTGGGAATATGATTAACTTCTAATACTATGAGTTTATTTCCTATAATAATTAAATGCTGTAAAATAAGCCTGATATTCCAGAGCTGTTAGTCTTCGAAACTAACTTGTGTCTTTCCTTGTTGTGAAAACTTTAAATGGACCTTTGCCAAAGAAAACAGCATTTGCTAACTTCTATTTCAATACTTTTTAGCAAAGATACACTGAATCCAAAAATCATGTCCTGACACAAGGAGATGGTGTGAAAGTTTGGAAATTCCTTAATAGAATTCACAGGCCTAGTTTAAAAGTATAAACTCTTTTTTTCCTACTAGTCCTATTTAAATTAGTGGGGAAAAAAGTTTAACTCCTGGAAAGCTGAACTTATGCCTCACCAGATGTAATTCGTACACTACGATTTCTTAGTTTCTTTCTTCCTTCATAGACGACTAGATGATCATACCAACTTGCTCCAATGTTCATATGAACTTGTTGATATGGACTTTCTAGGACATAGCACAGTCTTATTCATCCTCATGGGTAAACACGTAATGCTTGATAAGGCAGCATGCTTGAAGATAGGGATTTATGAGGGAAGAATTTTTTTCATGTTAGGCAGTTGAAGCAAAACAAACTCTGAGCCAATCTGGACAGTTTTCAAGCCCAACCAACATAGCTGCACATTATCCTCAAAATCAGTATCAAGAAAAGTGGCTCTGTGGCTTGGACAACAACATATTTTAATGCTGTGAGAGCGCTTTGAGTGTGAAAGCGAGTCTATGGCTTTCACTCTATATGCATAGCTGC
Organism: Calonectris borealis; assembly: GCF_964195595.1. Lineage (NCBI taxonomy): Eukaryota > Metazoa > Chordata > Aves > Procellariiformes > Procellariidae > Calonectris > Calonectris borealis. Next base: position 36,405,171 of record NC_134316.1, read on the forward strand.
TGGGCACCTGTCCAGCCATTTAATTCATGAAGTGGTCTTCCCTCTGCTTCAGGTGAGAAGCTCTAATGCCTTGGTTGGCAAAGTTTGCGTGCAGTCCCAACAAAAAAATTCCTGTTGTCTGACACTTGATTTTTTGCCTTTGCATAGCAATTGAAACACATCTTCTGTTAAACGACCTTCTGTTCATTCCTCCTACCGCAGCGATGTGTTATTGAATAAACTAAACTGATGACATCACTTGGTGAGTTAAAGGTACTCAGCACCAGACCATTCAGGAAATACTCAGACTATTGTAGAATCAGGCCCCTAATTACAAACTTATGTGCAGTGTTCTGGTTCTTTTCTACTACTGATCTGCCATTTCAGTGGCAAATATTTTTTTCTCAGTAATCCACCTCTGTGACTCTAAATATGCTCCAAGGATGAATAAGGCTCCTGCAGAATGTGGGCCAAGGTTCCATAGTTGAATTTGAAGCACAACTTATATTATGAGGTTGTGGCAGAAACAACGTTTGTCTTGTAAAATGCTGTTGTTGTCTCTATCAGTTAGGATCAATAGATTGAAAACTCATTTTTAAGCTAGCCTGCAGAGTAATGGGCCTGGCAGTCTAGACATCTGCAAGCAGCCTGTGGGGAATTATTACACAGAAAACAAATTTTTTGATAGTGAAATACAGTATTCTTTTCTTGATTAAAATTCTGGATAAAATAATTCCTAAACTGTTGGTACTTTCACAACATAGTTTCTAAGAAGCATCTAAGACTGACACAAATTGATCGGCAGCTGTACCTCTAGAATATCTACCCCAGAAGTTAGAAATGCTGTGTAACTAAATAATATGAATTTTAAAATAGGTGACTAATGCCTTATAATTTTGATGTAGGAAGATAGAGGGTTGGTCAGCTATTACTATATTATTTTCAACTTCATAAACACATTTTCTCTAGCAGCAGCAGCAACAGGACTGTGACTTTTCTTTTAGCTTCCTTCAGAACTGTACTGGCCCCATCTCTTACAGACTATGATTTCTGGCATAACTCTGGTGGTGTGTGCACCAAGGAGAGGAACGAGCAAAGGCTCTGTTCATTCTTCATACAATCCTACTCCTGTTTACTGACCACATGGAGTTCTGTCTAAAAGTGGATGACATGACTTGAGATAAAGAAGAGAACTGTGGCTTGGTGTAATGTCTGCAGAAGTGAAAAAGAAAGAGGCTTGTCGTGGAATGCCATATTGACCTCTACAGACCTGGCATTTACATACCTTTTAAGGTTTAATTGAGCATCTGAAATCTCTAGGTATTACTGTAGAAAACTGTACACATGGATAGTCCATGCATCCATATGATTGTACTTTGATACCTCTTAAACACCACCAAATTCTTTGTTACATCCTTTCTTAAAGAGTTGTCCATTTTTATTTATTTATATATGTATTTATTTATTTTTCAAGGCCTTGCATAGTGTGGGCTTGATTCGTATTGAGGTTGCATCGGATTCTGTTAATGTGAATAATAGAAACTGAAGGTTCTGCCAGTTAAAAGTAGTATTTGAAAACTACATATGCTTCTCTCTTTTTCACTGTTACAGCTCTTCTGTAAACACATATTTGGAAGTAAAACTCTTAATAATATAAATATATATTCCTGATACCCATTTTCTACTTACAGTCAGAAGCCAGGAAGTACTTCAGCTAAAGACTTCAACTGAGATGGTTCAAATATGAATACTTCAGTTCCTATTACATGCTATTGAAGTACTGATGGCTCTACATATATATTGGAGTACAGGTGGCTCTGCTACATGTCTTACAGCAGCTGAGGAACAGCATGACTTCAGGAGTGCTTTTAGCTGTATTGCTCCTAGTATGTTCTCTGACATGATTCTTGAAGGATGCACACAGAGCTTTTCAAAGAGTACGAGATACAAAATACTGCATGAAAATTTTGTCCTGAATCCTTTCCTTGACACTGATTCTTCAAACTCCTGTTAGAAGCTGTTAGAAGGACCAAAGTTTTATATTCTGTCTTCTGTGATGACATGTTATGTTGATAAAGAAATTTCTGTACACAAAGAGGAGAACACAGCTCTTCCTCTGGTTCAGTTTATCCCATGCTGCCTGTTTTGGGGAATGGAATGCCTGCAGTTGACAGCGTTGTATATTTTTATCATGTTATTGCTTTATTAAGTATTTTTTAGGGATATTTTAAGCCTTATTGTGTTCATAAATCCAAGGAATTATTGTGCAAATGGGAAAATAAGTGGCAGAAACAAAAACCTGTTTTCTGAAGCAATCATCCTATTTTCATTCCAAAGTTCAAAGGACTGAAACTGTCAAGGAATAAAAATATGGAGAATATGTGATATATAAAAATTGCTTCTGAGCGGAATGTTTTTTAGGCGAGTTCATCTGTTTTTTTTAAATGATTGAGCAAGGGACAGCTGTAGACATTTAAGGGAAACACAAAAAATATCTCTGAAAGTAATTAAAAACGTTATGTTTTGGCAACCTTTTCTTTAGAAAAATAGAAAATGGTTCAAAGGAACCTTCTAATTCATGAAGCAGATCCATCCTTTTTTGCTTTGTAGCTGTGAGTCTTGTCATTTCCTACTACTGAAAGTAAACAGAGTAACTCATAACAGCTTTGTCATTTTCTGTTAGTTTTCTCAGGAAAAAAGTCTGTCTGGCTTCTGCCTCTTTATTTTCTGAATTGTTTATCTGTCAGAGTGAAATGACTTCATTTAGCTGTATGACATTTCAAATCAAACATTGTGACCGGTTGTCTGGTGAGTATTAGGTCAATTATTTTCCGGTGTGCAGTGTCTACTTGATATGTGTCTGTCCATCACCCCAGAAAAAGCTTTAATTTTAATTTGGAAACTCTGTATCTAAAAATATTACCCTGACCACTCGCTTTCATTAAAATTGCCTATGGTTGGGGGCATAGAATGGCCTGTTTTCTTCCACAATAATTGCATTTCACTGGTGAACGATCAGTAGGTATCATTTTGTATTTCTCACCTAAGCTTTAGAGTTTTTCAAAATGAGCCATTTTAAAAACATAATGGGAATATGGGACAAGATCACACTTACACATACATGAAGCTAAGCTTCCCGAGTTATCTTTCTGCCCTAACAAATACTCCACCTATCTTCTATATGGGGCTCTTGCTGTTACCCAGCTGCTTACAAGCTATGGTCCAAAATTATCTCTTTTTTATTGCCATAGAAGCCTTGCATTTCAGTAAAATGCCAGTCTGTCTGTGATAGAGGCTTCAGGCTTGATTATAAGCCCATAAGTTATTCTAAATAAACTTTCAGTTAAAAACTTTGAACATTTATTTTTGTCTGATAGGCCATTATTAGATAATTATAACTATATTACTATATAGTATGACTGTAATTTAATACCATTAGATCTTGTTCCAGTTGGGTGTCTCTACTTTCTCCTATGAGCACATAAAAAGTCTTAATTTAAATTTTTGTGGTATTTCTCTGTTTTAAAGGGCTAGAGAAAAACTAAACCAGAAATTTTTATTTAACCTATTTGGGTCTTTTTACACATAGATTGGCAAGTTAATTTCTTAAGTTCTGCAGTCACATGTTAGTTCAAAACAAAACAGGACGAAACAGTAGCATTGTCAAATGTAAACCTTGTGTAAGTCCTGCTAGGCTTTCTGGCTTGGTATTAAATAAATAGTGATAGGGTTTTGCATTTCTGCAGTGCCTTTAATCCCAGAGACCTGAACAAAACTGGATGAATACACACACCAAGCTCTTGAATTTAGCAGGTGCTACTGAGAGCTTTGATAGCAGAGTGTGAGTTCTGTTACACTAGGGCTAGGATTAGCTCCTGCACCAAATACAGCATCCCTTTACAGACTGAATGCACAAAGTTCCTAACAAATAAAGTATAATTAAAAACGCTGAAAGCCATAAGGTTAAAAGACTGAATTTCCTGAGTATCCTTTGATGTGACTGCCCAGGTTTTATATATTTCATCCTGGATTGTATCCACTGTCAAAGTACGCTTACTTGGAACAGCGTGTCTTATAACTGAGCTAAAACTTTTGGTGTCCAAAATACAAATCAACAATATACAATTTTGGAAAAAGCATAGTCAGACTAAGAAGGGATATTTGAAAAAGGAACAAACTGGAACACAGGAATAAACAGATTCAGCAGAACCAATGAGAAAGTTCAGCATTTTCCTGAAGTGATCATGCTGAAGGTCCAATGACCTCCCAAGCAGCTAGTTAAACTTTGTGTGTGCATATGCATGGTCCAGGTTCACCTAAATGCAGATCTGAGCTGAAATTTTCCATTATGAATCTTGCCTGGTTTCCCCACTTGTGAAAATGGGCAGATCATAACTATGTACAACTCTGTCTAGGAGGCTTCTAGGACACTTTAGAGCATAAATAGTATTTTTATCTGAAAATGATTCAAGTTCAGACAGCTATGTGTAGAGGTTCCCAGCCTGTTCCTGAGAGAGGAATAAAAGTGAGAGAAGTTCCTTGTAAATTATTATTGCATACTGTTAATAAAATCCAGGCCACAGCAATAAGGGATAGTATATATTTTAGCAGTTATGGGCTGGGGCACATGAATAAGAAAACCGTGTCCAGAGTGAAACAGTAAACAGCTTTATTGTAGCTCTGAATCTCACTCGATGATAATTGATGTATGGCCACAGAAATTGTTTTTGAGAGAGAGTGCTGGACAGGAGCTAGGAATGATGCTCGGCTATTTTCAAGAAATTCCATGGCAGTTTGACTTCCATGTAAACAACTATTAAAGATGAATTGCAAGACCGTAGCTTCTATGTGACCCTCAAGACTGACAAAATTCAGAGCCTTTGATATCTACAGTGCAGTTCTACTGGGATTAGCAATGGCAGAAACTGGATTAAAAATGTGGTATAGAATTAGACGAGGTAATACGCCTTAGCTTTACAGCAGTATATCCTTTCCTGCAACCCCTGCAGAAGATAGTATCTATTTATTTTCTGCTGTTACCCTTGCCTGACAGAGCAGAAACATCTAGCTTAGCCCTGCAGGGCAATCCTAAATGGTGGAAGGCTTCATTATGGGGCGTCCATACATTGTGATTGTCAGAGAAAAATTGTGCCAATACATCTACAACAATAAACACTTTAGAAGAAACCCTACTAGTCCATTTACTTTATCTTCTAAATTTGATAGGGGTGTCACAGACAAGTGGAAGGCCCATTTCCCACATTGCCTGGTCAGCGTATTTTTAAAGTGACTTGGAAATAGCACCTTTGAATGTATTTTAGTATTTTTTGTTCTCTCTGCAGAGGCTGCCAGCCAGTCTACAAGTAATGCCAGCTGAGGACATAACGTTTTTGATATTTTTTGTTTGTCTCTACAAACAAAAGTAGTTGTGCATTGATTTGTTTATATTTTGCTATGTCAAATTTTTAACAAGCCATGCCATTGTAATGGAGTGGAGATGTCACCTTCATTTTTCAGCTACAAGCAATTGCTGCCTTAAGTAAACAAGGCTTTCTGTTCCTTCTGTTTTGTCATAGATGGTCCTAGGCTGAAAGGTTGCAATACAGGATGAAACCACAGAACCCTTGTTTTCTGTTAAGAAAACATTTCCATGAATAGATGAGACTCATGCCCTCAAGGTCACTATTTTGGCAAAGAGCATTTTAAAGGAAATATGTGAGAAATTATGCTTATTCTAGAAGAAATGACAGGAAATATATAACTTTATTATATTTCTTAAATACTGACATTTAAAAGTCATATTTTAAAACTGGACTTTAGGAATATCCTGGACTGGAAGAGAACTTAACTATAGGTTTGGAAAGCACAAAAAGCAAAGAGATTTGAACCACTGAAGTAGCAAGACACAAAAGAAGGCAAAACTAAGAATAGCCCTGGCAGCACTCTGCATGCAGATTTCGTGGGGCGTAAGGCCTTCTGAACACACCTTTTGGAAGGCAGCTGAAGCTCTTGTCACTTTCCAGCATTTGTCCTTTTGCTCAGAGATACTACAGAGCAGTCAAGAATTTCCTTCAAGACTGCCGCTGAGCCAATTTGTCCTCTTTGTCTGGTGCTGAAAATGTTGTTATATCTAGTCTGTACTGCCGTGGTTTGGTATTACATTTTTGACTTCTGAACTAGATTTTTCAGTCTGCAGTCTGATCACTTTAGCAGAGTTTATTTTGTGAAACCGGCATTTTTATGCCTCTTTTGGGCGGCAGAATTTTGCACTTCCTAGAGTCTGAAACTGCACTCAAAGCTTCCTTCAGATGTCCCTGGCAGTGAAAGCATATGGATTAATGAATTTTTGACTAATATTAAATAGTCAACTTTATAGGAAATGTTTCAAATATGTGAAAATATTTCTTTCTGCCAGACTATACGAAAAAATATTTATATTCTTTTCCTAACCTTTGTGTACTTGTCAGTTTGCCACGTGGTCACCTAAGGACAGGGACTGGCCATTTGTGAATTTCTGGAAAGAGTATGTTAGTTTCATATTCATATTATTCAATCATTATAAAAGTAATCTAGATAATTTATTATTGTCTTTTTGTTAGCTTGATATATGTGTATTTTTTTATATACGTGTGTGTGTGTGTATGTGTGTGTGCAAATGTGTATTTTTATCTTTATATCTGTATAAGTAATACAAATATATTTACCGTCTCTCCTTATGGTAAATCTCAAAGTGCATTACAAACTATATTCTCCTTTTCTGCTGAAGTCGATGCCAAAAAATGTTTAACAACTAAAATGTTTATAGAAGTGGAGTAAGGCAGACAGTTTTGAGAGCACCACAAGATTATACCTACAACACTGTCACGTAACACATATCTTTTATACAGCACATGAATGCATATGTACTTCACATCTTACTGCAATGCAAATAATTTGCAATACACATAGGTCTGTGGAGCAGAAATGTCCATGGAAGTTCTCAGAGATTCTTCTTTCCTTTGGGACAACATTTATGATCTGTGGTTCATGTACATTTACTTTCAAGATTCTGCTTTTTAATTCCTTCAGAGATCGTTCTTAGTGCTTCTGTCAGATGTTGAGATCAATTCTGTGCATGCTGGGAAGGCAAGATATTGGAACTGCAATCTGCTCTTGTCCCTGAAATAATTTTGCCTCAACTGAAGAACTTGTCAGTGCCAGTGAAGGAGAACAGGTATTGTGAAATAATATAACTTGTACCTATAGCTATTCTTTCATAGTTAGAAAGTAATTTAAGCTGAAAGCAAAGGTCAGAATTATCAGAAGCTTTTCTCTGCATCCATTAGCCAGGAACAGACTCATTCCCTGTAGGCAGCTTTCTCTGTTTTGTTGGCTTTATCCAGGTATGTACGAAAGAGGTACACACCTGACCTTTTCCAGGTTGCATCTTGCAGCCTGATTTATGAAAGGGGGTAAGTTTTCTCCAAGTCAATTCACTTGTACAAAGGCAGTGCATCCACAAAATCAGTGGAATTATTATTGTTAGAAATGCCCTTCTACTATAGCTACCTGCAATAGAAAAGACAGGTCGGTTCCAAGTTGTCCTTGAGATAAAGCTTAATGCTACCCCGGTCCCTTGTGTTATGTCTTCATCGAGTGCAAATAAGCTTTACCAGATGATCTTGGCCAAAATGCAAGAGAAATTCTTTTACGGAATACACTAGCTGTAATATCTTTGCTGAAGTGACTGGCAGAAAATAATGAAGGTTTTTTTTTCTAATCAGAAGCATTTAAAAAGATATTTTATATATATAGAATGAAAAAATTAAGATTCTTGGTCACACTAGACAGTTTACTTATACATAAGTAAGGTACAATCATACAAGCTACAAAGATTTGTCTGTGTGCATCTGTGCAATTTCAAGTACACATATCCACAGCCAATTCTCGTAACACTTCTTTCTGATAAGCCATGCACCACCCTCTCTAGACCATTTCTTGCCAACAATAGATAGGTGCTCAGCTTTCATTCTGCTTGCAAGTTTATTGCATGCTTATTATTGGCTAGACTTGGGTACCTAGGTGATTCTGCTCTCCCTAGGTGAGTCTCTTCATAAAAGTCAATCTCCACCGTGACACATAGCTGTGTAGTAAAAAACACCCTCTGGGAAACAGTCTCTTTTCCTACTGCCTCCTTGAGAATTCAGCATTGTTGTGAATCCATCTGAGAAGCCGTGGTAATGGAAATGTTAACAGAATCCAGACAGCAGTGTTTAGAGAGCTATTACGAAATTTAGCTTCTGTTCACATAGTTCTCAGAAACAACAAAACTTCCAGTTGCTGAAACTGCAGTCTGAAGGCGGTGAATGTTTACCAGATTCTTTGTTGCCAGCCAGAGAATCCATAGAAAGCATATTCCATCATATGTTTACATAGCAAATCACATCCGCATACAAATGCTGCTTTCATCAGTTGAACTCCACTGGAGATGCTCAGCTGAAAAGGCTTGAACTATTGAAGTCAGTGGAAATTTTCACATGGACTGCAGCAGGCTTTCTTTCAATCAAGGTTCTAGCTCCACCTTTACCAGTTAAGTCAAAAAAGTAACTCCATAAGCTAGCAGATTGCTATCTGTGCCAGACTTAGCCTCATGACATGATTATCCATTATCATGCTGCAGTAAAACAATGGTGAACATTGCCCATTTTCTGTTGATAAAATCTTATGACTGCATTCACTGTAGAATAAGCCTATGCATATTTAGACTACTCCATAGAGAGGAAGGGTCCTCTTAATATGCACCAATTGTCCTGCTTAGAAAGGATGATTTGATTTGGCTTCAAAGGACATACGGATTATTAACCAGGCCTGTGGCAATTTCTTTCATGAAGATAGATTTTTTGGAACTCTACTATACAAGGGCAAGCAATGTAAATAGTTAGGGTATGGCCTGCAGTTCAGCCCCTATGTCTCTTCCGTATTTTTTTGGAGTCTGGTTTGGGATGGCAATTTGAACAAGGAAATAACTTCAACTGATAGTGAAGAGCAGCCTCTGTACAGTCTTGTGCTGAGTTCCTGTAACATGTATTTCTTGCCTTTCTCTGTAGTTATCCTGGAAGGTTTTTTTTTTCAGTTTAAGCCATGGGTATTTTACTACATGAAGATGACAAAAGCCAAGTTTCCAGTAGTGAGTACTTTATTATTAGATAAGATTGCTGAGGACTGACATTGTAAATCAATGAAACATAGAATCATAGAATGGTTCGGGTTGGAAGGTTTTAAAGATCATCTAGTCCAACCCCCCTACCATAGGCAGGGACATCTTTCACTAGATCAAGTTGCTCAAAGCCCCGTCCAACCTGACCTTGAACGCTTCCAGGGATGGGGCATCCACAACTTCTCCGGGCAACCCGTTCCAGTGTATGTAACACATATCCTTCTCTCTGATGACTGAATGGGTAAACAGAGATTGCTTGGATACTAAGATCAATGAACGGGTGGCAGTGCAGACTTCAGGGCAAGTCAACAGAAAGTGCTGAGAGCTGTTGGCTGACCCAAGCAGTTAGTGGTGTTACTGGGCTACCATCTATTCACTGATCCTGTTATTCAAACTTTCTCACTGTGTCCGTAGGAAATTCTCACCTTCATGCATGTATGAAATAACATGTCAGGGCAATGCATAAAGTTCATATCCTCAGGACTGGATCAGGGAAGACTGAGGAGGGAAATAGAAAATGCTTCTCTTTTCCTAAGAATTTGTGAGATTTTAAAAGATTTTTTTCATCTTTAAAGGTTAGCAAAAGTTAGTTGTGAGAACTTTTGAAATTAAAAAATCGTATCTTTTTGCAGCTAGCTCAAGTCAAAGGATGTGTTTCATTTAAACAGCTTATCTTTTGAATATATGAGTAATTCAAATTCAGACAAAGTATAACATAGTCACAGAGTGTTTCTATCTATAAAATTGTTTTAAATCCTTGTAGGTATAAAAGACTGACATAGAACATGACTTAGAAAAACAGTCTGCTAACGGTCTACTTGGGGCTGAACTTTGCTCGCAGCATGCTCTAGGGAACATGATGACACACAGTGACCTTAGTCACAGAAAAACATAGAATACATTTTTTCAAAACAAGAAATAGTGGTAGCTCTGCTGTCAGTTTCTATAAATCTGGGAACAGAAGCTGTGAACCAGCCTTCTGTCAAAACAATCACCTAATAAGCCACAAAGTGCATGTTTTTTTGTTACTCCATTTTAAATATTCACTTAACTTTTTAGCCTACCAAACTTGACACAGTACTTGGACTTTCTGTAGGCCTCCATTTTCTGTGCCAAATCACTTTTCTTCAAAGCATGAACACTAAATTATAAATCTAAGCTTCTACCTCACAGCTTAGGTAAAATTAAGGATAGAACTGAACCCAAAACCTGGGATCATACTCCCCTGAAACTGAAATCTTAAAGTAAAACCAGATCCAATTTTATAAGATGGCTTTCTTTTTCCTTAAATTAGGCTTGTTTTGAATATCTGCTTTTTATTTCAGTATTTTCATTTTAAGTCAGAAGTGAGGTTGGGTGCTGGATTTAAAAAATCTTAGTCCACATCTGAGTTTTGTCACTGACCTAGCACAGGGTGGCATGTCAGTTCAGATATTTCAATCAGGTTCCCCTAGTTAGGTTCAGAGAGTTCTCTTATAAATCTATAATTCATATCTTTTGCATGCAGAGACCAGTTTAGATAGGAGATCACTCCCTAAAAGAGTTGTTGGGGAAAAAAACACATTGTATAACAGGATTTGGATCACTTTGAAAGTTTGAGCTGTTAGTTAGTGGTTACTTAAAAACAACCTTGTGGACTTGTGATTGAAAATTCCAGTTTTATTTTTAACAGTAGGGGTTGCTGTAGGAAAAGAGAACAAAGCACACAAAGCAAACTGAATTCACAGGAACAGCAGATTAGTGAAGCGAAAGGCCAGCCAGAATGCTTTACTTGGCACTACTTAAAAAAGGACTGATTGCACTTTTCGTGATTTAAAATCTGAGATTATGGCCTTTTCCCAGTTAGTTCTGATTAATTCCTTGTTAAAAATAATTAGAAAATTTTGCATTTTGATTTTTTTGTCTGATTATAAAATTACCAATAAGAATGAAACCTTCCTCCTCTCACTAAAATTTACGTTGATACTCTGTCTGCATCAAAACTGAATCACAGACATATACGCATGCCTCCTGCTAAACTAGCTGGTATTTCAACCTGACGCTGCAGGCAGATCAGAACAAAGGATAGGATTTATATTAATCCTATAAGGTGCTGCTTACCCTTGTATCTAGATAGCAGATACTGCTGGCAAAGCTCAGAAACTCCCTGTAGGTACCCATTTGGCATGTTGAGTTAGTAGCTGGATATGGCTGGATGATGCCAGAGCTTTCCAATATGCTGATATCATTTATTCCTTTGTGTTGCAGTTGTTCCAGACCCTGATCAGAGAGAACTCAGCGTGCATATACTGTACGCACAACAAAAAGCAATGTCTGTCCCGTAAGCCTCTGCCCTTGATATTGAGGTCATTGGTACTGAGATAAACACTGTAGCACCTGGGGAGTGGCACAGCGTGGGAGAAAAATAAGCACGTTTATTAAATTTGGGATTTAAGAGCAAGTGACTGGAGGGATTGTTAGGAGGCTGTGGTGGAAGCAAGTTTGGTTGGACAAGGAGGCAAAAGAACACACAGCCGTGATAGTGCCAAGTGTCCCCTAACGTGAGAGCATGCTCTGCTCCAGCCAGTGCTAACCGGGGGAGGACAGCCCCTCTTTTAATCTGGGTTTTTCCTTTTGAGTGGTTTCCCTCCCTCACTTAAATTACAGTTCAGAACTTCAGAAGAGAAAAACTGTTGCCTTCTGATGTTTGGCAGGTTTGGGTGAAGGATATGTGGTGTCAAACAGGTCTATAGAGTGCTGCGTGAGTGAGCACAAGCTGACAACCTGCTGAAAGTCCAGGGCTAGGGTTTCCTTGTACATTGTGCTCAGCTTGTATTGTCATTAGTATTCTAGCTAGCTGCTAACGGGGAAGGACAGAGAGCTGCTTCATTTCTCACTCTGTCTGTGGAGGTATATAGAAGTCAGGAACTCAGTTGTTATTTCTTACCTAACAACATTGTAATACTATCAGCAATGAGAGCTCTCGGTTTGCTAGGCATAAATAATTCACTGCAATATGAAAGCTTTATAGAAAAAGCAATGATTTGAAGTGAACCAAGATGCCTTATAAGGACATAATTGTAAGCACCAGAGCCTCAGCCTACTCCCAGATCAGAGTACTAGATCCATCTGACTCTGCCAAACTGCAGCAATGACTCAGGAAAGCTACAGATTCCAAGGATTTCATCAAGCTAATAAAAATTTAGGAATATAGCAGAAAGATGCCTTCTTTGATATATCTAATTGGTGATTTAAGCAGTGATATCTGCTGAGGAGTAGTCAGAGGTGATGAAGTGAAAATTGCAACACAGAAGTCATTTAAAGGTCTCTTTTTATGGCATGAGAGATTTTACTATGCTGAGAAGTTACTGATATAAGGTCATTTTGTACTATTCTTAAGCTATGCTTAAAACTGTTAAAGTTTAAATATGTGGTGTTCAGGGTCCAAAATGAGTGAATGAAACAATTCATTGTTGTATGGGAGTACTTTCCAGTTGTCCCTAACCCATGCTATGCAAATTTAGAGAAGTGAGAAGGTAAGCATGGTTTGGTAATTAATGCCTTTCTTCATGTTTTTGGTGCTATTAAGGTATGAGGTATTGTCCTCAGAAGAAATTACAATAAGTATTTACTAGGAACAGATAAAAAATATATAATTTATTGGAAAGCAAAAGAGGGCCAAGTCCCAACCCAGGAAGCAAACAGTAACAGCACTGGCAGATTAGCAATGAAATATCTCATCAGTTAAATTTGTAATAATACTGATAGCAGAAGGGATCAACATGTATTGCAATACTAATAAATATTTTGGCCAAAGGGTTAAAGATGTGATGTGGGCTTGTGGATGGGATTGAATTCTTACTCTTAACTTTTCATGGGTCTGTTCTTTCAGGGGTATCTTGGCACCAACATGGTAGAGGAAATGAGATTTTTTCTCCTTTATATCTTTAGGGTATGCAACCCCCACCTATCTCGTGCTCCTCACAGCACCCGCAGATTGCCACTAGTTCCACGCATGCAGCAGCATCGTTCGGCCTTGCACTCTGCTGAGGCGAGGAGCACCTCTAGCTGAGGTGCAGAGCAGAGCTGCCTCTTGCTTCTCATCCTTTCAGTTCAGGCAGCACTAGGAGACCTGATGAAGTAGAAACATTAATATAGAAAGGGGTGGAAGACTAGCATCACAGGTCAATTGTTAGCATTAGCACGTCATAGTTTTGATTTGATTTTGCATACCTTTAGATACTACTTCTGCATTATCTGTAGGTTATACTCCACAACATCTGCAACCATAAAAAGCATGTAGATAGAATAAGAGGGAATCTTTATGGGAGTTAGGACACATAAGAATTGTTTTCAAATGAAGGAACAGGATTTTTTTTTCCGTTTACTGAAGTCATGCAACCCTGATATTATTCTAAATTTTGGCTATGTGTAAAAGAATGTAGTATGGCATAAAGTCTGACAGAGCTAACATACTGACTGCCAGCCTACAGTGAAGTTCCTTGTTCCAATGAGTTTCTCCTGGTATATTTTGAAATACTGCATATGGAAACCAATGTTTTGTACTTATTAACAGCTCTGTTACACATCAGCCTTTGCTTATGGCTTGATTTTTTCAACACTGCAGTGAGACTGTGCCTCTATTGATAGGGTCAAACTTCAGGTCATTCTCAAGCTCAGCTAAATCATTTATATCACACCCACCTTGGTTTAGAACTGGGAAATACTGTTGGATGCTGCAATATGACGTGCCTCCTGCCATCATTGGCTTTCCTAAGCCAGGTTCTTCTGCAATAAGTTTGGAACTCAGCCATGAGCCCCTAGATTTGGTCACAGGCAATTTACCACGACAGTTATGGAGTCCTTTGCTCCTGGCTCTTGGCTTCTGGACTTTGTATATTTTCGGTTTACTGTACATCTGAAAACAGACCATGCCTGGAAGGGAACACAAGACAGAAATGTATATCAGAATGACTCAGTTTTCCATAATGTAGGATAAATTAGAGTACGTTCCCATGCTATGCTTGATATTAGAAGCATAATGTGGACACCTGTGCTGTGGGCTGCAAAATACATTTGAATAGGTTGCTCAAGGTTTTACTCCAGTATCTGCTATGATCTTTTGAGTAAATCCTGTAATTATTTTTCATGTAAAATCATACGCAAGTATATACATAATTATTCCTTCTAACACATTTTTCTCACTACCTTGAAAGATGTTGGACTTGATGATACTTACGGGTCCCTTCCAACTTGAGATATTCTATGATTCTAATTTTCTGGAGTCCAAAAGAGCTCTATTTGAAAACAATTCTGAGATCCAGATTGTGATGAGCATTTGTTTGCCTTGTTTTTTTAGGCCTAATAAAATGGGAGAAGCAATATATTTATACAAGACATAAAAGTTGAAGGTGCCCTGGTCTTTGGCAAAGAGCTATATATCTTGCTAGCTTCTCTGGCAGCTACTGTCAATTTTCCAGCATGGTGATACACTATAGAAGAATCTTGAGGATTGTGCTTGGGGAGTATAAGTGGTAAATTAAAGCGGCTGTATCGTATTAAGAAAAAAGGGAGCAAATCAGTGAGGAGACCAGGGGCTGCAACAAGTCATGCTATTCTTGTAAAGAGAAGATGAAGGGAGCAGAGAGGTAATATCAGACCTCAGCAGATTGAGACTCAGCTCTGTGCCATAGAAGGTCTGCATGAGACTGTAAGGAAAAAAGTCTATCAATCGGGACTGTTGTTTCTTCTGCTTTCCTCCTTGCCCCCTCAAGAAGTCTTCATTGCAGCTGTTGGTGTGGACCTGGTAGGCGGTACCTGAGCTGCTGTTTCTGCCACTGCAGGTCCCCAAGACAAATATTTAAGCAGGAAGAATGGAAAGGAAATGGATAACCTCCTCCTTGCTATGTATCACTTCTCATGAGCTCTCCCACTATCAAGAGACAGATCTCACTGTTTGGGAGTCCTTATTGCTGGTGCTGCTCATACATGTTGTTAAAGAAACCCTTCTCCTTTCCAAAACTAGCAGTGGAAGTTAAAAAGGAAGTGAGAGAAGAGGAAGAGTAAAAAGATGTGCCCAGATTCCCACAACAGACCAAAGACAGAGCAGAGAGTATCTTGCTTTTTCCAAGGTTCTGTATACCGTTGATTCACAAATTATCTCAAATGCCTCCTTTCAAGCAGTAGTAGAACCTAAAAAGAAGTAAAACTGGTGAGAGATTGAAAGATTACCTTTATGACAGTGTTCAGGTCCCATTATGAAAGGTACTATATAAGAATATAAAGGACCTAAAGCTTTTTCCCACACTGATAATAGCAATTCATGAATTTGAAAGAACCGGTTTTTGTTAATTTACTTACTTGACCCTGTACACAGTAAGACAAATTCACAAGTATTTAAAGTTCTTCCATACAAGGATTGAATTCCTTTGAAATTAAATGATATAAAAATATGAAAACAGTCTGCAGTTGAATCATTCTTATTTTTTTTAATATAGGTTTATTCAGTAAATTGGCTACCAGTTGAGGGCAATGGTTTCCATACTACGATTTGTGGTGTATTTAAAACAGATGGAAGCATCTCAAAGCCTTCTTTGTACAAAGCCAAGAACATTTTTTCGGCAAGAAGTCTGAACTTGTTGCCACATAAACAAAATGAGTAATTTAACTTAGTGTCTACATATTTTGGATTGGCAAAAAGTGCTGAAAAAAAGCAAAGCCAGAGAGCAGACTCTATGAAAATAGGAAAAGAGAGCGAGAGAAAGAGAGATGATACACAAACATGCATGCACCACACACACAAACACACACATCCTGGCAGCTGTTCAACACGAAGTGTTTGTGTTGTGAGACTCTAAGCAAGTAGTAAGGTGTTTCCAGATGTGTCCATCTGGAAAATTTCTTACACTTTTTATTCCATGAGTTTAGGCACCAGTCTAAATATTGAAGAAAACATATTTGGATGCTTTCTATTGGCTAGCCCTAATAATAAAATTAAACCTTACATTTTCTCCAAGATTGTTTATGATGTACAGATTCAGTGAGATGCTTGCCAAAAATTCAAACGTGTTCTAGAACTGTAAAATGTAGAAAGGTAAAGAGAGTAGATAATAATCTAAACAGCTGTATAGATCTATATTTGTGTGGATGGGGCCAAAGATGCTTAAAAAAGAGTGTCTTTATGGTAAGTTTATTATCATACTCTTATTGTGTATGCCATAGAGGCCAATTTCATTTTGGACTAAGACTCATACGCTGAGCTGTTTGATCCTGAACTTTACCCACATGATTTTGTTGTAGAGAGTATCATTGGGTATTTTCAAATCTGCAGTTTCTGGAGACACTGAAGTTCTGTCCTGCAAGTGCTCATGGATGTGGACTGAGCACGGAAGTAGAAGCAGAAAGTTGTGCATAAGTCTGATTCTGTCATTGACGTCCTGTGGCATTCTTGGCATTGCTGAGCTGTATAGGTGTAATTTGCCACTGTTGTTTCCTTACCTGGGGTAGAATGGCTAGTTAAAGTGTACGTTGGACTATTTGCTTAAATGTCTTTTAACTTTGCTTAATGGTTCCTCCAGCAAAATTGGTGATGGTGACATTAAATGAGAAATTATTATGAAAAAGCTCAGGCATGGCATCAGAAACAAACTGATGCCTTTTGTGAGATTTCAAAGCCTATATGTGAGCAATAAATGGTTCAAGAACAGACTGGACAGGAAAGTGAGTTCCAAATGTCATTGGAAAAAACAATAAATTTCTGATTAAAAAAAAGCTAGGACAGTCAGGAGTGCTGCTGTTTGATTGTACTACATTCTTAACTGCAGAATTATTTTTTACTATATATCTCACAATTTGAGAACGATGTGGCACACAATGAAATTATCAGTACATTTGTGAAGAAGCAAAAATGTTTTTTCAGAGAATGAATAATTAAATTATGGAACTTATTAATACTTTGGAAACAGAACTATTCTAGATCCAGAAAAAGGATAGAAAAATCATTTCTGACAGCAGATATTAAACACTGCAAAAATTCTAATCAGGTCAGCAAAGGCAAAGTCCAATTTAGGCATCTTAATGGAATAGCATTTGTCTGCAGTGAGAACATGGTGGAAGATGATTCAGAACTGATTTATTCATGGTGAACTTGATTCAATGGCCAAGACTACTTATTCGAGAGAAAGCCTAATGCTTGGTTGTGATAAGAAACAGAACCGTTAATGGCACCATGAGCGGTAATTGAATTTGTATCGTTGACGAGATTTTAGAGGGAAGTGACAAATGGTCTCCAGCACAGGATCTGACAGGATCTGGCTGATCTATGTAAGAGGCATCCATAAGAGACAGCAGCTACAGAGGCACTATGAAAGAGATCCAGGACTTCCTGCCACACGTTAAGCTGGTGATGGACATGTGCCCAAGCAGCATTTTGATTCTGTGCTGGGGTCAGATGCAGGTGCACACCCCATCATTCACAGCCCTGGATTTCCTTCAGAACTAAATCTAGATGTGCAACAGAGAAAAGCTTCATTTCAGTCTGGACAGGTACCTGATTTGGACAGATGGGGAAGTGATATCCTAAGATAGATGGCAGAGTGCCATTGCTCTGCATTTTAGATACCCTATGAGAGGCAGAAATTGGAAGAAATAAAGCAGTTATCTGGGCAATGAAATCTTGCAACTGAGAAAACCTCTGTCTAAGAAAAAAGTAAATGGGGCGTGTGTCTGGCACAACACCAATGGTATATTTAAATTTTTTGTCACAATTATCAAGACTTCCTGTCAGGACCATTTGTGATTGTTAGACATAGCAAATTCTGCACCTAGATATCTTCATGAGATATGCATTTTCTGAGTGGATGGGGGTGTTGAGATGTAGTCATGATTGTCCCATAGGTCTTTCACTATTTCATACTTGTTGGCCCAGTAGTCCAGGAAATCACCACAAATACAGAAGACAAACTCAGACTGTGGGGTACAGTCTGAGTGAATCAGTGATTTTTTGCCTTCATACGACCCCTCCTTTTCTCTGCTAGCATTTTATTAGCAAAAATAGGCCAAATTTTTCTTTTGTGTAGCTCTGTTAAAGTCAGTGAACTCAGAAATATGGATTTGTGTGACTGTGCACTTTTTTGAAATGTGCCAGATTATTAGAAAACAATCTTTGAATATCATGGAATGAAAAAGAACTATCAAAACTCCTGGCATTTTCATTTGGTTTGCCAAAAAGCATTCAACAAACATACATTTGTAGAAAACGTGTCTTTCTCAGTAATGTAATTTCTTCTAAAATGTAATATAATGAAACATATGCCAATAGATAATCAAGCATAAGGGCAATTTAAATGTGACTTCATGACTGAGAAAAATGTGGCACTTCATGTCCAAAGCAGTTGAGGAAGCACCACATGAGCTCTAAACTCACATTTAAAAACTATTGTTTTAAATTTTAATTCTGGCTCAATTTCAATAAAACATATAATATATACTTAGAAGGATAGTAATTTCATTTTATTGAAATCCATTATTTTATTAAAGGCATTATCGCAAAACTGTAGTAAAATTTACAGCTCATTTAATGGATATGAAGGTAATAAATTCTTCAGAATACAGCAAATTTTCAGAGTTATGCCAGTACTTTCTGCAGAGAGGAGATGGGATGGAATAGGGACATATCACAACTTTTTTTCTCATCCCTGAATTTCTGATGTTCAAAATGATACTTTTAAAGTAGCTGCATATGAAGCTGGCATATGAACACTTGTGATTTCAGGCTCCATTCAGTTTACATTACGTGCTCTGCTTGTAGGTTTGTGCCATATCTAATTTTAAAAGTGCTTTACTAATACTATATTTAAAATCAAAACCAAAAACAGGAGCCTTTTAAGGATTCTGTTGCTTTGTGCTCCTTGTTGGATTTTTGTGGTTAGAGAACCACATTTTTGTTTCAAATCCAACAGCTCTGTTATGAGAAAAAAGTAATGATGGGGGAAAAGCTTGCTCAGTGATGATTCCTAGTGTATATCAAATGGAGGAAATATTGCATATAGTGAAAACTGGCTTCCCCGATTCCAGGCTTTACATGCGAAGTAAAATTGAGAATTTGTAATCTGGAAGAAGCTAAACTGTATTAACAGTAAGGATTTTAACACTGAATCATAGAAGTACAGAATTTCAAATGGTTTAACTCTGTGTAGGTGGTCCATGCTCATAAATTGTGTGTTTTAATTTTGACTTAGGTCTCAAAGATGTTTCAGGAGATCCCTGAACAGCAGTAAAGCCAGAGTCTAAGGCTGCAGCCAACTTAGTGAAAGGTGGAGGCAGGCAGTGAAGCAGATCAGTTTATTAGCTACTAAGCCTTGGCACTGGGTGGTTTTCCTTGCATTGGTGCCAGTCCATCTTTAGGATTAAAAACATAGGCCTTTTGTGAGAGTAATGATTTTTTAACTAACCACTTACTGGTCATTAAAAAATGTGATACTGAACTAGAGCTGGCCCAATACTTCTCAGCAGGAAGTAGGAAAATATGAATTTTGCTGTCTGAGGGGAGGGTCCTATCACAGGGAAAGGTGGACAGACAACCAGGAAGCCAGGTATAGGGAAGGACCTTGGAGAGTAGGGATTGCTGCTCCCCACTGCCATGGGAAGGATGGTCTGACAGCTGCTGTTGGAGGGACCTCTCCACACCACAGAATGAGCTTATGCCAAACCCACACTGGTTCAGAAGTAGCCAGACTGGTTTTCCAGACCTCAGGTGTGGGCAAAGGAAGCAACCAGGCTAAGGTTATTGCTAACACCCCAGTCTGCCTTAGAAAACCTTTTGCTTTGCCTGAGCCTACAGCAAGCCTGCATTGACCTGATACAGTCAGTTATCAAGCAGATGAAATCTGCATTATTTCTTTAATAGCTTCTCAGCTCTCCACTTGCTATTACACAGTATTTCCTGTAACAAGCTCACTTTCATATCAGATTCTCCTTGAACATACCTACGTGTCAGATTTTTACCTGTTTTCAGAAATGACTACATTCCTGCAGGCCAAAAATGATCAAAGAGCAGATGATTCTCTGACAGGTGACATATATTCTTATACTTCCTCCTGCAGATACAGGATTTCATCTGCACGGACAGTGGACCGAATTTTTACCAACACCAAAAATCACCCTGTGAAAAAATGAAATATATGGATGCCCAATGCATCGGATACATTAATAATAACACACATTTTGTAAAGTTTACATTTGCCTGTGTATTCTGGTTGTATGTGGGCAAAGAGAATCTGTATTTGATTATGGAGTTGAGATCCAGGAATTTCTGCTTCTTCTTATTTTAAGCTTGAAACACTGTCTGTCTCTGTGGTCTGGATAAGTAATTTTTTAATTTTTCTGCGCCTTTTTGTAGTTTCATAATATGTCAGTCACTCACAAGACTATGGCTAGGATTTGCCAATGTCGGTAAAGGGTTTTAAAAATAAAGCCTAATATAATTGCTAAATTTTAGTGTCACAGAGTGTACCAGTTAGAGATTGGTTTTGTATTTTGTGCTGGATGGCATTTTTCATGTTCATGGTGATTATTTCTTTTCTTCTCTCACAATACCATTTTTGCCAGATTATTCACCGAACAGCAACTCTTCTGAGACAGAAAGAGTCCATCAGCTCACTTGAAATGGTAGTATTGGAACCATTGTAGAGAATGTCGGGCAATGAAAAATCCTTGAAGGAGGATTTCTCACCAAGGTCTAAGGTCTACAAAGCTTTATATTGAACACTGGGACCTCCAGGCCAGAAGATGCATGTTGTGTGGGGAGAGGCCATGGACCACCATTGGGTTGGCACAGAAGACATCTCTAAGGCAAATGCTCAACATTAGTCGGGACCAGCAAGCTGTCTGTGCTCTTCCTACATTACATTCTGTGCTATGTGTCTGTGCCTAATAGTATTTAATTTATTGCAACTTCACTTTGCAGTTATTAGGGTCTGTGGGTCCAGCATTTTGGATAACACACTGGTAGAGCCTATTCTGAGAAGGGTTATTAGAGGTCCTGCTAACACCAGCATGCCTGGAAGAGTAACTGGCTATGAAAGAGAATGCTGGTTTGAACAGTCGTAACTCTCTGTGCTGAAAACTAAGGGAGTAAGATACACAGAATCCTTCTTTCTTCACAGATTCCTTCTTCATGTGTGTGCTCGTTTTGCAGATCACATTTTCAGAATTGCAAATTGCTTCTCTCTCAGAGAGAGAGAAGTACTTGCTAGAAGTTTATCTTTCAAATATACGTTGAAATATATGCTTTTCAAGTGCTAACAAATATATCCTTTTCTGAAAGCATTCCTACTGCACTTTATCAAACACAAATTTCAAAAATAGAGATTGCAAAATTATGTTTTTAACTAATTGAGATTTCTAGGTGAATAAACAGATGTCAGCTGAGTCTTAAAAGATGTCTAAGATCCTTAACTGTAATAAGTGCTAATTGAAAAATACTCTCTTGATTATACTTCTGGGGATTTTTGTGTCTGATCTAGAATGTTAACTCTGAAAAATGTCTGGTTTATTTTTAGACCTTTAGCATGAGAAAGCTAGATGACTTAATTTAACTGTAATATTTCAACTCAGCACAAGCTTGAGAAGTCTTGATTTTCCTTCCATCTCCTATGTTGCCTCCAGTTATGAAAGTGCAAAAGGAAGAAGCATCAGATGATATATGCATGTTCTTTGAATCCTAGCAGTTCGTGTTGGCAGTCAGACAGTATGTGGCAATTACCAAATCACTTATCAAATGTAAAGCTTTCAAGCAGGTAAACTGAATCAGTTTTATTGGGCAGAGAAGCATGCCATGCAAACCCATTTCAAAATACAGATTTTCCTATCTAAGACACTTGTTTTCCAACACTTGCGAGGTAAGCCTGGTTGGTTATACTGTCTATTAACCTTGGTGGTCCATAGTATAATTCTGTAAACACAAAGTTAGAGTGTGCATGGTCTCTGAAAAGGGGTCCTTTTCATTTACCAAGTTTCTAAACACTAGAAAGGGGTGTTTAGGGCTCAGAAGAGAACCCCAGGACAAAAGGAGTCACCCTAATCTCAAGGAGAGATGGATATCATTTGGAAGTCATTTGCTCGCTGAAGAGATAGGAGGGAGAAAACATCTGTTGACTATTGGGAGGCTTGCCAAACAAAACAAGAATTGCAGTTGATAGTTAGGACATGCTAACAAATCCGAGGAAAGTAATAACTGTGTATAGAAGTATACAAGACACATACTACACATAGTTTTCAAAGGATGACCTTCAAACTAGCACAGATAGAATTTTTCTGTGATCTAAATTATACCTGAAGGCTGGTTATCTACCTTTACTTTGCAGGAAGAAAGAAAACGGAGGCTAAACCAGTTTTTCTAAATATTTTTTATATGCATAGAAGAAAACTCACTTTGTCAGCTGTTCCTCAGCCTTCCAGATAATTTGGAAGACATATTTGTACTGGAAGTAGGAGAGAAAAACTTGTGAGACAGAAAGTAACTTGTATTTTAGATATTAAAACATGGCTTTGTGACAATCTGTGGTCAAGATTGAAGTCTCTTCTAACCTGTCAGTTTTCTTTTCCTGAACTTTCAGAGTAAACATCCTGGCATATATTCATTTAGAAATTTTATTCTGGGATGCTCCTGTGCCTTCCCTGTCATAAGTGGTACTTTAACTCTGGTCCCCTCATGCAGGTCTTGAGGGCTATATTCGGTGGCTGCACAATTGTTACATTAATTTGGTCCTGTTTGAAATTGCTGTGATAGACTCCAGTTTAGGCCCTACTTTTATTTGCCCTGTTCATTTTCAGAAGATGGATTAACTTGTGGAGCAAGATGCCTTTAACAAGAAAAAGCATATGGTAAGATCTTCTGTAGCTGGTGATATTGTTATGAAGCAGTTGTGCTTAGAGATTTGATCTTTTTTTTTTTTTTTTGACAGGTGAATAAAGTATCACAAAATATCAGAAGCTTTTCATCTCCATCATCATAACAACATAGCTGACCATGTAACCATCCACAGATGGGACTTCGTGACAGCTTTGCAGAGTTTATTTCCATATTTCGAGGCTTCCCAGAAAGCCCAGAAGGGAATCACTCTGAAATGGGCCAATGAACCTCCTGTGTCAGCTTATGAATTGTTCTGAATATATATCCTGGCGTAAATGTGGCATGGCAGAAGCAGCTCTTTCAGAATTAAGCAAAGCTGCCAGAACATGGAATGGTCTCCCTGTGGCCATGATGAAGTCAGCCTTTGCATTGTGATTATGGGTTGTTAGCCTTGAATCCATAATATTGTGCCTGCAACATTCTTAATTTTGAGCAAGATTCTTAATTATTGCCAGTTATAAGGTTGGACTTTTGCTGCTTTAACTGCCAATTCAGTTTGATCAAAAAAAGTTATTGGATGTTAAAAGCCTTTCCTGGGGTAAATTCTTCACCAGCAGTCATAACAGAAAGGAATATTCCCAGGGACTAAGGACATTGAAATCTCACAGGCAATTCATTTTCCTTATGAATTAGGAAAAGGCAGAAGCAATGGGAACTGAGAGAAAGGAAAGTCAAGGAACAGACACTTCATCTACTGAGTGGTGAAATTGGGCAGGTTTTTCTGAGATAAGGTGAAATCAAGATAATTTGTGTATATATATACATCTACATATACTTCTCCTACTTATCCACTGTTGTGTGCATGAATTAAAGTCTGAAGAATGAAAGAAATGCTTCAAATCTCCCTAAAGATATCTTAATAATTGCCAGAAGTGTGATAAGTTCCTTTGTCTTTCAGGAAATTACTTGGGACTGGGGCTAGTTTTAATATTTGGATAGATCTTTTGGTCAAAGAAGGCTAGGCGACCTATTCCTTTACCCTGTTGTTCCACTCTCTTATGGGCAATTACCACAGAAGATCACAATGTGGCTATAATTACTGTTAGCTGCTTAGTTAAATGGAGTTAATTTAAAATAAAGACAGTGCTTAATGTCCAAAGAGTTAAAGAAAAAGGAATGTTGGTGAGGTATTGTGAAACAATTTAGAACATGTTTCTCAAATTCTTTTGGTTTGGTTTTTTTTTCTTTCTTCATACAATATTACTCAGAGTAAGGATTTTTGTCTCTTAAAAAAATCCCCAGGTCGCAGTATATTGAGGTGGGGAAAAATATCAGCATGAAATTAAGTATTAAAATGAATTGAACAAACTGGATGGAACCCCCAGTGCTGGGTAATATAACAATGGAACCTCAGAGTTAGGAAATGGGCAGCTGGCACATCTCTTTACACTTATCTGTCTGGCCATCTCATCAGCAGAAAACTCTTTCTTGCTTTATTTCAACACTCCACCTGTGGTCCCAGATGGTATCAGGAAATGCAGAAGCACAAGAAAAATGAAAGCAGCAGAGTCTTTTAAATAGACCAATGTGTCTGTTTAAGGATTTATGATAGACTGGGTCTCCGAAAGGCAGAATGAGTCTCTCATAACTTTCCATGAAATCTTCAAAAAAAGATAGTGAACAAAAGGAAATTAAATATAATTTCCCCTGAGCTTTAATACTGTTAAGATTTATTACAAATCAACAAGAGCTGAGAAATATGGTTTTAGTTCCTTGATGTTATTCCTTAATTCCTGTATCTTCTGGAGCTCTCTAGTATTGGTAACGCTAAAGTCTGTATAAGAAATAAACTTCCTAACTAACTGGAAAGAATTCTGATGAGTTAATTCTTCTTACTTTCATGTCAGAGGTATTCTGAAGGTGTTCACTTCTTTATATAGAACATATAAATATGCTTTTAATGGACCCACTGCTACTTAATTTAATGTGAAGATTGTGAACAAATGGAAAATTTAGGGAAAGTCCACATTTTACAAAATCCCAGAGATGATTGTGAATATTTTAATTTCAGGATTACTCTTCCATCCTGGTAAAGGGGTATGACCCTGCATATCAGGGTCCGTGGAGGACCTAATTATGTCCCCAGCTTTACTCAAGATGATTGCTAAAAACAGGTGCTATGAAAGAACACTGCCCACAGAAATACACGGACAGGCTGGGAACTGCCTCAAAGAGGCTTTGCTTGTGAGATCAAAGGGACAAGGTGGGGATTCAGGCCAGCAAGCATTACAGGGATGAAGGTGGATCTCATTTTCTCTGTTTCTGCAGAAGAGAAGTGATCGTCCTGATGACAAGGAGCCAAGAACAAATGAATCCCAGGTTGGACAGAGACCTAAGACTGATTCTATGATCCTCTGGATTTCAAGGAATGACTGTGAACTCTTTGTTATCCCTGAGGAAGGTGGGAACTTGAATCACCCCGAATCCTTTGAGTGGCCTCTCATTTCCACTTGGTATCAATTAGAAGGAATTTTTTGAGATGTTTTTGTATGTCTGTTCAAACATATATGATTTTATATAAATACTAAGTTTTACTGTTGTTATTTTCATTTCTTCAGGATGAAACTCTTACCAAATGGTTTGCTTGCAAAACTTGTCATTAAACATAGCAGCATAAATAGCTAAGGATAAGAGACCTTTGTGGTGTTTTGGATTTGCAGATCCTCTAGAACTTTTTCTGCATTTCGTAATTCTTTAAACTGGTGAAATGTGAAAAGTCTTTTCCCCCTTAATTTAATTTTCTTGCTCAGCCAGTGTATTTGTAACTGGGTGGAATCATGTGTTATTTAAATAATGACTCCTGTCTGAAAGTAATTTCTGCCCTGTTTGTGGAAGAACTGTGCACACAAAAACAAAACCTGTGGCAGCTTAGGATTTCTATTTGAAATCCTGAATGGAATAAAGTGAGTGGAAATAAAGCCTCAAAATATTGTGTGTTGTAACTCCTTGTTCTGTTCTAAACATAGAACTCTGACTTATTAAGGGGTCCAAGTTCTGGCACAAATAGTTTTCTCCTTCATTTTGATAATTGCCCGTGTTAGCCAGACATGGTCACAATGAACTTTGATCCTTACAGTGGTATTTATAAATCTCCAAGTTGCATCTGGGTTGATACCAGTCAAATAATTTCAGGACTGGTTAAAATAAGTTGTTGCTTGCTAGATCTACATAGATCTATTATAAGAATATAAAAATTGGAATGCATTTTGTGTTATCTCTTGTGAAGGAGATTTTGAGTGTTAGAAACCTGGAAGATTAACCTTATGGTTGCCTTCATATCATCTGCACATTAGAAAAGCACCAAAATTCATTTGATAATGAAAACAGAATATGCCAAATACCATGAACTCCCTGGCTCCAACATGTTTTATTTAAATATTTGCAGTAAACTATTTCTTCATAACAGATTTTATATTATATACATATATAAATTATATAGAAATATATACATGCATATAGCAAAATGCTGGAAAAAGTCATGTTTGTATAGGCTTCTGCAATTTTCCCTGGAACAATTTTTCTTTCTTCCTGTCCAGGTTTAGAACTATCTCTGAAGTATCATCAAAGTAATAAAGGAAATTACTAAAATTCCGCTAAAGCAAGGTAAATATTGTTTTTAAACATTGGATTAGAGTAAATCTACTCCAGCCTGCACAGTTAGGGATACAGCGCTCTTCACAGCCCTACCTCAATTCCCAGAAAGAATGATTGTAAGCAGAAATATAATATTCTGCCAGGAAATCACTAGTTCCGAGTTATTAGATTCCAGCCCTGGTTGAGACTGAGGCAAGGAGACAGCACAGGAAGCACTCAGAGTTCTTCGTAAGTGTGGCTCGACATTTTTTAAATAGTCTACTTCCAAAGATAATGGAGATGATGGACTGCAGCAACTGAACTGCAGGTACAGAGAGACCCTGCTGTAAATGTGATTATTTCTTCTTTTCCAGTTGAAAGGATAAGCTCCGTGTGATAAGCACAAATATTTCATTCTGCTCTCTAACACTTGGACTTGAAGCGTTTGTACCTTTTGCAGTCTGAAATAACCATATCTATTTTTGCACTAATCCCTGTGTATGGGATGCAAAACATATGTTGTCTGTGTGCGGAGCCCACAAAATTTCAGTCTTCACTAAACAACTTCAGCCTCAATCAGAATCTTGAACCAAAAAGCCTCTAAGGTTACTGAAGTTGCTATCTGATGCCATACTCTCCTGTGCTAAGGAGCTTTACAATACCTGTTAAGAGGATACTATTGTCTACATGCATGAAGTAGATAACTCAAACCTGAAAACAAGTAGTCTGCAGTGTATTGGTTATGATTTTTTTTTTTTTTAAATCAAGGGAATACTGGTATTTTATTTTCTTTTTCTTGTAATTAAGGAACGTCTTTTTGAAAAAGCATCTGTTTAGTGAAGGCCAAGAAAAACGTTCTGTAATGTTGCTCTTTTGTCACATGGAACCTGTAGTTCAGGTATTTCACGTTCCTCTTACCTTCTCTCAGTTGTGTTTCCCAGCCAGACAACATCTACCCCTTCTATTTTTCAGCATAAATCCTTATCCATTATTCTTGGGACAGTTCTACTAGTTACATTTAACTGTTCTAGTCAACAGATCAAATTCTGTACTGGTCAGCCTTAACTAGAATATTAAATATCACTGAAAGGCTATTTACATGGATTATAATAAATTTATTTCAGTCCAGTTAGAAGTGGACAGCTATTTTCTAGAATAAAACTCCACAACACATTTCCTATCACAGCAAACATTTATATTGCTAGTATAGCTAGTAAATATACAATACACAGCTTGTATAGCAGGTGTAAAAGACTGCATCAGCTATGGGGAAATAATTAAGTTCCTTTCTATGCTATAACTAGCTTTTTTCCCCTGTCCATAACAATCCTCTGGTGTTTAGGTAACTCCAGGTAATGCTATCAGGGAGCGAGCAGAGTCCTCTTAATGTTCACTCTTTCCTCTTGAATAACTATCTCTGAAACTGCTCTAATGATCATTACCTTTACACAAATCAGAAGGATCTTAAACAGTATATACTTTGGCAAGTGTCCCGCATTTCAGGCTTGTCAAGAGATTTGCTATCTTTGATGGCAACCTCCAGGCAAGTCTGTGCCACTGTTTAGCGGATCTGATTAATATCTTAAAACGGGTCATTGAGAGGTTTTGCAATTCAGGCTTTCTGGTAGGCTGAAATGTAAGTCCTGGAGTGTAAATAACAAGTGTGTGAATCCACACAGTAAATTCATGAAGAAGGTATTTTGAAAAATCCATGTGAACTAGAAATACACATTTCCATAATTTCCTTTTCTCCTCAGTGTTTAGTTCATGGGGCCCAATCACATTTCAGGTCACAGTAACCATCAATGGGGAAAATGATAAGTCACACAGGTATTATAGAGTATCTTTCTGACTGATGTCCACTCTACATTTTTTCACTGGAATCTTTTATCAGAAATTGTAGATTCAGCAAAGATAAAATACTTTGCAGAAATGCTAATTTCTGTGAACATTAATTTCAAAAAACACTGGGAAAAAAGCATAGCTATAATTGTCATGTTGTTTTACTGAGTTTTTAGTAAGAAGAACAGCTGGATAAACATTTTTTCTAAAGTTAATAATACGCTATTAGAGGTACGAGGTGCATCTCCAACGTAATCTTCATGAAATAATCATGTTTTTTTTCCTCAGTAATAAAATTCATGCTAAAATACTTGGACTTGCCAGTCAAAGCAACAGAAAATAAAATCAGGAGCCTACAGAAAAACACAAGACACTTTTGTTTTTATTGGATCTTGCGGAAGGATATTACTTTTAAAATTGCAGCTCTGCTACCTCATCTGTCAGGTTAATTTCACCAATGTTTTCCATTTCCTTCTGTTGAAAACCATTAAAATTATGATATTTAATATGAAGCCTCATCTCAGTACACTGTTTATTTAAGACAATTGATGCGAATGAAAGAATTTGGGTCTCTTTTTCAAAGGTTCCAATATTTTCACAGTCCAGATATAGCCATCCTAAAGTGACCTGTTAGTTTATTTTGGTTTATGTCATAAATCCTTTTAAAAGATTGCTTTAAGACTTGTTCATAAGACTGGATTAAATGCTGTGGGCTGATACTGCCTGTTCATTCTCATTCCACACTCCTTTAGTGTAGGATGCTGCCTGCCCACTACCTCCGCCTTCCTGAAGTGGACAGTGTTACAAATGAGAATTTATCTCCCATAATCATTCTGCTTTTCTGGTCCTTTGTGAAGATTAAAACAACAACAGCAACAACAAAAAACACCCCAACTTGAATACTGGCAGTTGCCCCAGGCGGTTTGCTGAACCAGTGACAGAGTGAAACAGTCTCTGACAGTCACTGAAGTGCGAGAGCTTCGATTATTACTAGCCTGGATTGGGTTTGATCTAGTACGTATGAAATGGCACACCTTGTACCCCATTAGGCAGATTTGCTGGTATGGAAGAAGCAGAAGGTCTAGACCACGTGATTGCTTGTATATTTTTACCACTTGAATTTCATTTTCTGTGGCTGGTGCACTTGCCGGCAAGTTAAGAGACCAGAGAGCAGGACTCGTCTTTGTCTCCGCGTTGGTGCGATGCCAGCCTGACCACTTCAACTCCTTTTGGAGTCCCCGTTGCTTAAGCGGGGTGATGTTTCACTGGCCGATTTTCTCTCTGTACTGACAAAGTCAGCACAGCTGCGTGGTTTGAGGTACAGCTCTGATGGTACCGATTAGGTATTAGAACGAAGGCAGCGCCCATTGGTGCAGCGGCATTCTCACCTCTCATTTCCAACAGTTTTACCCTTTATCCGAGGAGAAAATTGTGTGCGCTTATCTCATAAGGCACTGGTAGCTTCTGGTGGTCATTGTTTACAGACGCCTGCCTCCCCCGAAGCCCCGAACAGCTGCCGGCTCCCGGCTCGCCTGTGCCCTGCCTTCCCGCCTCTGCCCTTGACGCCGCCGCGGACACCCGCGCGCGGGCGGCGCTGCCAGGGCGGGACAGCAGAGGGCGCCCGCGCACCGCCGCTGCGCGCGGGCACGCGCCGGGCAGGCCTGGCGGGGGAGGCCGCGGGGGGGGAGGCCGCGCCGCGCCCCGCCGGACCCCCCGCCCCCGCCCCGGGTGCTCCGGGAGCAGCGACCTCGGAGAGAGCGTTTGGGCGGTGGATTCCGGTTGCACAGCGGCCTGAATCTGTTCTTCGGGTGTTCTGCCGCTGAAAATCCTTGAAAGGTCGTTTACAGCGTTGATAAAATAAAGGTGAATTGTATAAGGCAAATTTTAAACACCTTTCCTTTCACTTTGCCGGCCAAGTAACAAACGGGGAGGAAGCCACCTTCTGGAGATCGCTGCAGCAGTGTCTGCTCCTCATTAGAAGCATTTCCCGCGTTGCCAGGTGCACACCCTCACCGCCTGTCTCCCTCTGCTAGCGCTACTTCTTGCAGGTCTCCTCTCAAGCCGTTACCTGGATGTGACGCCTCCCGGAGAACTCGGCTGGTGAGACCTCTTCAGGTCTTAACTCCCGATACAGTACTTTTAAAATCTGTCAAGTGTGAATTTCAAAAGGTAGGAGAAGAAAGAGGTCTGTCTCTGCACGGGAAGATCCAGGCACAGTAATGGTTCTGCGTGGATACATGCCTTTCTTTTTATGTGTGTATCTACACCATTAAAAATGGTATTCAATTAAGCCTACATATGAACAACATTGTATTGGCATTGAGAGTTTTTCCAATGTATTTTGTAGCGCTGCACTTTATTTAGAAGTGTTGCTAGTTTTTAATGTAGAGCAAGTCACAATACGGCATTTCCAACATCTTGGATCTGAAGTGAAAGAATCTCAAGGGCAGTATCAAATACTCTGTCAAATGCAAGAACTTGACTTTCCAATACTATACTTTTCTTTTTAAATGCCATTTTCTTTAGCAATGTACCAGCTAATTGATACACAACCATGGGAGGCTTTGGAGCAAAAAACCCTTGTTTTTTAAGCTTTAAAAATATTTGTTTGCTTCTGTTCTGACTGGGAATACTATCTTCCATTTGGAAATAGAGATATGAGAGATTTGTTATTGAGACATTAGAGAGAGAGGGAGATCTTGTGGCCTGAAAGAAGTTTCAGGGCTCTAATCCCACATCCTCTGCAATATTTACAAGGCAATTCGCTCAGATGTAATCTGGCTTTGCTCAGTGGAGTTCCTCCTGATCTATACACTCCAGTGGAAATCAGAACCAGATATTCCACATCTGTTTCTGGTTTTCCACGTGGGAAAAATAGCTTGGAACCGAAACCTAACATCTAAACTTCAGTCCATACATTTTAATGTTTTAACTGAGACGTATCTCCAGTAGAACTGACTTGCCTGTGGAGGTTAATTAATTAACATCCTTTGCAGACATTTTTTTAAAATGCACAGCACCAGAAGTACAAAGCTATCAGTTACTTCAGTGCACCTCCGATTAGCAGTGCTTTTCTGACGTACCTCAGCGATCAGTTTTAAAAGCCATGTCTTTTCTGTGGTTCTGTCTCACATGCAGTAAAGCAGCAGCTTTGGCTTCGAGACATACCATGGCAGGGTTTGTGGCCTTTCCCAATGACTAGGTTATATCATGGTTGTAGTTCTAGATGTTAATATATAGAATAAATGATAGGCCCTGAAGTAAAGTCCTATAAACATTGTGCATTGAGGGGATGATTACATCATACTTAACCAGAGGAGCAAGGCTCCAGAGCTTGCTGTTGTTACCAGATCCTTCTGTAATTACAGCTTTGTCCATGGTATCTTCCTGTTTCACTTTTTTCCCTTTATAATTCAGAGAACCAGTTAGCATTTTTAGTAGAAAACAGGTTGCTAGTAGAGAAGTATAATCTGACAGCTAAATATTGTAACTATCAACACTGGTATTTTACAGAGCCTAAATCGTTATCAGCATCAAACGTACTTGACTGAATATGACAGTTCTGTCAGCAGGGGATTAATGCTCAGCAGAGTTTTTTTGTCAAACCTACTTCTTCTTACACAGAAGTCAGGGGTGGGCAGAGAAGGTAATTCAGGGTGTTTTAGTTGTCTCAGAAGTTGAACGGTTCTCTGCAACGAGATGATGACTGTATTTGGAAGGTATTTCAGGATGTGGTATGCTTCCTGCCTTATGCGCAGTAAGACCTGGGTACATTTGCTGCATAAAATGGAAAACGGGGATAGGGCATAGCCAGATTGGTGGATGTGCTGAGGTGAAGGAGTCATTTGGGACTATAGACCTCTCGGAGCTGATCTGTTGCTGGATGCTGGCTCCCTGCATCTGGCCTTTAAGAAGCATGTCTAAACAACTGTAATTGTCATGACTTATAGCTGTTTTGTGTCTTGTTATGAATTAGTCCTTTGATCTGTGCTTCCAACTGAAGTTACTCATTTTAGAGAGAACTTTGTAGAAAAATTATGTTGTGGGTTTTTTTTCCAATTTTTGTCCTTTTCCAATTCTGTCAAACTACAAGATAGATATCAAATGCTCTGCAGTGATATTATTAATTCATTACGTGTTTTTAAAAACTTTCAGCAACAAAAATCTGTGAGCAAATGTTGCACCGCATCTTCTCAGGAGACTTGCGTTTAGTACCTTTAAATGCCAAAAATTAGTGGAGAGTTAGGTTTTGTAATCCGGCGGTTCCTGAACTGGAGTCATCTCTAAAAATAAGTATGTACTTTTGGAAATATTACTGGTTCCGGTGCTGTATTCCTCATTTAAATCCAAGGCACATTACCATAATTAGTAATCTTCCTAATAGTGACATTAGCTTTTTAAGCAGACACGCTCTTAGAGTTGTTTTACCCCAATAAATTTAAGAATGTTTGCTTTCCTCCTCCATCTACATCCACATTAGATGGCACAAAGGAACTTTTAAAATGTTAAATACATCTAAAAGAAAGAACAAAAATACCAAGATTTTAGCAAGCAGATTTTTTTATTAGCCCTGTTTTATTTGCTCACACACAGGCACACAAAACTACCTGCCAACCTGACTATAATTATCACCATACATCCTTTGTTGTCTGTATTGTGATTCACGTGAAAAGGGGACTGAAAAGAAAATCATCCCACAGAACAAAGCTGCGAGTGACACTGTCAAAACAGATTAAGGGTTCCCAGTGTGAAATGGGAGGTGGGAGCGCTTGCACCTTGTCTGCCAAGGAACCGTTTTGCTGTCACTGTCACAAGGCTCAGAGGACCCCTGGAGCCCTGCAGCCTCAGTTGGCCTCGGTTCTCGGCATCCAGGAATGGAGAAGTGCAGTGGTCTGGTCATCGTTACAGCAGACACTCATGAAATGCAGAGTGCATCGGAAACACAATTCTACAGGGTTTCAAAGTTTCATTTTCTTTCCATTAATTTTCAAACCTACCCTTCAGGTCCTTGTCGCTGGGTTTAAAACAGCATAAGATAAAGATTTGCCTTCAAAGAGTGTTTATACCAACAGGTAAAGGTAGGCATCCTAATACTGTAAGGAGAGAAGCTGAACTGGTTGAGATAAGCACCAAGTTCCAACAATTCACATTGAACAAACAGGTCTAGACCAAATTACTTCTTATGGATGCATTCTGCCCATCCCTCTGAAGATGGATGTGGCTGTAGTATTGATGCTTCTGGCGGGAAGGAGCGGTGCGGTACGTAGTGATTGCGTGGAGCATGCTGATGGCTTCCTTCTGTAAGGCCCTACCCGTGGCCCTGCGTGCAGGCACTGCTGCCGGAGCCATGCCCGTGCTGGCTTGCATGCAGTTGTTCTGAGCTCTTGTGGTGGCAAGAAATGAGGTCTAACAATTGAAAGTCCTGTAAAGATACTGCACTAAATATGAGAAACTCCACAATTTAGTGAAGATCAGAAAGGTTGTTAATTGTGCTTGGTTAACTACAAACCATTAAACAATAGCCCTTTTCTTTGAGGATACCTGCCATCATTGTGTGGGACAATTTAACGGGGCTAAAAAACCAACGTAAGAGCCATAGTGTTTGCTAATTTTGAACATTAGCTTAAATCTTACATGGGATAGTGTAGCATTCTTACAAGCTGTTTCATGAAATTACAGCCTCGTGCTTCAAATTGTAATACCCATGGCTATAATCTATATATGACGCTTAACATATAGGCTAGGCTATCTCTGTATATATCTGTGTAGCAGTGAGAAGAACCATGCAATACGCTAAGCTAAATCCTCTTGAGTGGAGGGGTCACCTGGTGATTTGCCCCTAACTTGCCCTTTGCCTGTATCTTACTATTTGCTGTGTGCTGTGAAGATTGATTCAAACAATGATCACTGATCTGATTCCATTACCCCAGCCATTGGGATAGAGACCCTGAATGTGGTATCTTTTTCTCTCCTGTTTTTGGAAAAAAATGTTTGCCAACTTAGTTTTTGTTTTAGGAAAACACACATTCTGCGTGTCTTATTCAAATGGCAAGCACCATGCCAAAACCAGGGCCATCCTGAGGAACTCCTTCTCTCCCCAGGCTTTAGTGGTTTGTGTTAAATAAAATCTGGATTCACAGCTATCCCACTGAGGTTTTTAAAAACCTTTCTTAAAATCATCTTTTGCCATTTTTGCATTTGCTGACCTGATGCTCTAGAATTATATAGCTTGCCATGGTTTTTACTACTTAAGTAATCTCTAAATTATCACAGTACCATGCCTTTCTAAAGTACAGTACTGTAATTCAGTGCTGCAATTACATTCATTCATGATTTATGACAAACTTTCAGTGAACAAATAGTAAACACTGTATCACTTTGTGATGTATGTGTAACTGTGCATTTCTCTGTTCTTCTGCAAAATACCATTCCATTGTTACTGCTATTTTCTATAGTGCACAGAAAATTAACTTGTCCTTCATTCATTCAGTTAAGCCCTTCACTGTAATTTGAGGCAGAAGTCCCAACCTAAAAACAAAACTGATGTTGCAAAAAGTTATTTTAACATGAGGTTTCATTCCCATGTAGTTGATTGCATGTGAAAAAAAGTAGTAGTATAAACATGCAACACACGCAGTTTGCTTTTGGTTCCTGAATACTTACTGCTCATTTACCCCAATCCTAGTTTTGTGGTTTTGGCATGATAAAGGTGATACTGAATTTGTGCAAAATGCATTGAGAAGTAAACCACAAACTCTTGTGGCAATAGCCTTATTTCTTTATAGGGTCATTGAAATAGAAGGGCTGGGTGTGACCAGGAGACGTGCGGGTTTCAAGGAAATCTTCAAGGTGCAAATGAATCACTGGTATAAACTCCTGTTTATTTTAGTCCTGTTGTGTAAATAGGAAGAACTGAGGTGCTACTGAACAGCACTCTCAATACACTGAATCAGCTGCCACAGAGCTCCGTCCTGTGTCTGATATTTTGCAGTCTTTTATTATCAGGCTGCAGATTTGGTGAAATGTGAATATTTCTTCTCTTATTAGTAGTGGCAGTTGGAGTGGAGGTGTTCCCATGTTGTAAAGAAGTCATACTGGACAGCGGCATAATCCTCCTAAACCAGTCGGGGCTATGTCTTCCCCTGTGTTACCTCTACTTATTTATACAGGGTCAGGCCTTACGATTTTTTTTTTTTATGAAAGCACTAAAATGAAGCAAAAGTATTTTGTTTCATTAATGCATCACAGACATATTTTAACCTACAAAAATGAGTACAAAACAATCCAATTAATGATCTCCGAAATTATTACAGAATGAAAGTTACTTCATTATTATTACAGATGTCCCTGGTAATTACAATGACTAGCCTTTTTTTTCATTTTATAAATTGAAAAAGCAAAAGTTTTAGGTGATTTTGCAGAAATTAAGCACAATCTCTGACTCCTATGATTCGTCTTTAAAATGCATACCTGTAGACCAGTCTTTGTAAAAATACTAATACTTCACACATTGTGTTTCATATTCTCTGCTCTGGGAGAGTGACAGTGGATTTTTATGATAACCAGACAGATGAAATTTGTGAAGTGATTCACTCTGAAGTGATTCACCAAGTTTGCCTGGAATTGAAGGGGACAGCTGTCTCAATCCAGTAGCGTTTATGATACTTAAAATGCTTCCAAGGTTGATGTTCACCAGACCACAGAGTGTCCTCTCTGTTGAGGAGGTTTGCACAGAACGCTCACATTTTTCTGGTTGGAAGGAAGACATCTAGTCCAATCTGGAGGTGTCAGCATTAAATTCACTAGATTTACTTTGTGTAAAATAATAATTAAATCAGGGACTAGGCTGTTTCCCTACTGGTTAGTAAGTACTTTTTTCCCCCCATCCAACTAAATGAATATGTAAATACTTTTTTCAGGGAGAACAGTTTCAATGGAAGAACAAATACATTCAACAGTATAAAAAAGCCTTATAGCGCGTTTAGTTAAAGTCAGACTCCCGGGGACTAGGAAAATGGCAGAGGGTATGTGTTTCCTTAATTCTGAGTGAGTGCTTCAATTGCACTGTAGGTAAAAGAGAATATTTGCCTATTTCTTATTTCATACCTTTGTAGCCGTGCTTTTTTTGCTAGTATTTGGAAATACATCATTTTGGAAGGATTGAATCAGTTTGTTTTTCCTAGTCCCTAGTATTTTTTTCACCTTAAAATTTTTTTTTCGACTTTCGTTTCAGATCAAACCAACTTTGGATTTTTCTGTTCAGTTCTGTAGCTAAATTGACAATTTAGTTATTTACAACTTCACAGTTACTCTAACTTTTGTTTTTTTCTTAGAGGCTCAGGCTTAAAACTGTCTTGCTGTGTTTCAAGCCTATATTTCTAATAAGCTTTGTAGGGGTTTGGTGAGTGAGCTTACAGCTGTGCCCCTCGCCTTGAGATTCTTTAATCTTGAAATTTACTTTTACTTTTACAAAATTAGCAAAATTACAATTTGATTATTAATTAGTCTTCATGTTTAATAATACAATGTTCTGTTTGTGCCTCTGGATGTATCATAACTTATTGTCTCCAAGTGGAAGTACATATCAATTCCATCTCGCAGAGCATTTATAAGCTTATTAGTAAGGCCAACTCCTAACACCAGAAACCTCCCTGCAACTTAAAGGGGCTTGCCTTGTTTCCTGCCCGAGGGCCAGCCTTTTACTTCTGTGAGGGCCCCTTTGCCCTTTTTGAATTAGGCTATGGCTTTGCACATTAGACAGTAATCTCAGTTAGGAATTCTGGCAAGTGTTTTCTGAAAATCCAAGTGCACAGTATCCACAGCATTCCCCGTGTTTGTATTGGCAGCCACAGGCTTAAACAATTCCAGCAAGTAAGCGAGGCATGGCCTTTCCTTCCTGAGACCATGCTGGCTATCCTTGATTCAAGATGTGGTTTACTGACCATCCTTCCATTTGCTCTTTAGCAACCATTTCCAAGGCTTTCCCCACAACCGATGCAAAACTGCAGAAAAAGTCTATAATTTCCTGATCAATAGGTCCTAAAAATGGCCTTATTTTGGAGACTTGCCAGACTTTCAGTTCTTTTCAGTCTCTGTTCTTTGAATTTCTTTTCTTTTCGTTGAAGAAGCCATAATTTCCTATCAGACTTTCTGTAGGATTAATTTTTGTCAGGATTTGCTACCTGTAGCTGATAAATCGTAAGAGCTTCAATGCAATAATCTGGGCCTATGAAATGGCAAAGGGAAGACAAAGAAATTAAACAAGTGTTTTTTCATTGGATGGTGAAGGAATTATGCCTAGTAGGACTTGACAAATTTCTAGATCTTATAATGAAAATTGATGCTTCTTCAGAAACTTCCATTTCCAAGATCATACAGTCTGCCAGTTTCTTGCTCTGTTGAAATCCGTGGGCTTTTTGCTTCCGTAATTGAATAATTCCTGCAGCTGAAAATACGTTTTTTACATAAAAGACCATTCAGAACAAACAGACGCAGAAATAGTGTCTTTGACCCATCCTTCTTTCACATCTGTTCATTATAAAAAATCAGAAACCTTGTAAAGCTCCTTTGCGTAAACTAAAAACTAATTGCAATGCATATTTTGGAGAAATAAACGTGGCTGAAAAGGAGGTAGAGATTTGCTCGGCAATTAATGGAGAAGGCTGTTGGATATGTAATTTTCTTTTCTGATGATCTCTCAAATAATTCCCTTTGTTATCTTTTACAAACTTCTCTTTTACTAGGGGAGGCCCAAACAAAGAAGAAGAGGTTGCATATTATTACTTTGAGTTGCTCTTTGGTGGACACTTAAGCATTTCCTTAAAAATGTGCTTTTAAGTTTCTGTATTAAAACTTAATACTAACCTTTTTCCTTTACTAAGTTTTCTTTGGTTTTTTTTTTTTTTTAGTGCATTACACAATGAACTTCAAGGAAAAGAATAGCATGATGCAAAAAACCATAATCTTGCCATGACTGTCCATAGTATGGCATGAGGTTATTGATTTCTGTAAAATCTAATTCATATTACAGAGGATGAAATGGCACATAAAGAACATGCAGACAAAATATGGCTAAATGGTGTGATTGTATTCTAGTACTAGGCTCTGCTCCCTGCTCAAAGAGAAAATGCTTTGATTTACCCTGCCCTTGGAATTGTATTTATAACAGAAGAACTACAGTATTTTAAAATCAAAATTAGATTCTACAAAATAAAGTGATCAGAAAATTCCTGAAAGGGAAAGAAGTCATCACTTTTGGTTTAGGGTAGAGGCAACACACATGCCCCAAAACCTAGTCTTCTCCTGCCTCAGGTCCACTGTCAGAATTCTTCAAATTCTCTGTTAAGGCCTGGCCATTCTCCCTGCAGCAGGGGGGAACCTACAGTGTCTTCTCTTCTGAAAAACTTGGTTCAACAGGACATTTTTCTCTGTTCTTGCAAGTAATTTGTAATACATTATCATCCCTAAGAATAAATAAACTCACCTTCAAGGTGAGTATATCTAGGTCATTACTGACACTTCACAGCAAGCTAGGAAGTTAAGCATTGCTAAGGTCCAGGCTTGGACTAAAGTCTCAGGGTAGGCAATGTTGTCAAACTGTTAACAGGTCTGCTCCACCTAGAATTCTCCCCCACAATTTCCAGATGTGGTTTGGTTTATTAGGCGAGTTAGGCCAGTTCCTGTTTATCTGATTCAGTGTTTTAGTCAGTTGTAACTTTGCTGATTGTCTATTAACCTGAGAATATTTTCTCTTATTAGCAGTGTCATTAAGGCAGACTGATTTCTAATCTACTGTTCTATTTCAGGATGTTTCAAGTTAGAGCAAAACCTGTGGATACGTGCAACAAGGTCTTGTATCTTTAGTATTTTGGCCTCAGGAGGATATATTCTCTAGGAAAAAGGATCATAGCTTTAATTCGTGAAAAGTGGAACAAATAAAATATCAAAAATGTTTTTCTTTCATAGGGACGTATCTCCAGAGCTGGCGGTGAGCTAGTGCACTCTGAGCAAATTTCTTGATTAGGAAAAAAGGACATGATAACCTGTGGACTGATAAATAGTAACATAATTTGGCTGAACTTTGCCTGTGTGACAAGGAATGTGCGTGGATGGACAGACTACTTTCTCCAAGTCGTGCTGTTCCAGGGCTATCCCACTATCGATAAGTTGCCTTCTAACAAAATTAGTAAGAGACATTTGGGAACATTCTCAGCATTGTGCTATCAATTCTATGTTGCTTGAATAATATTTTGTAATAGAAAAATAATTTTTAGTGCTTGGTATGCAATGTTGATTAAAGTTAAGAGGACTTGACTGCAGTAACAAAAAAAAGAAGAGAAACAGATGGGAAAAATAGTTTAAAATTTGGCAAAGTAGAAAATCTTTCTTTTCATAATTTTTGTGATAAATTGTATTAAAACTCACAGTTGCTTTGCATATTATTCACACAAGACCTTTTTTGGCCATCTGCTGTTGCCAAGTGCTAGAGATCCACATTTCATTTTTTAGCACTGGCCTGCCAAGTTATATAAAGGAAATGTTTGCCCTCAATGTTGTTTTTCCTAAATTATTTGGAATGCTGTGTTTCAGTCTCCTTTGGGTCTATTCATTTTACAGAGCTTCTGTCTCTGTCCCTCCTGTTCGTCTTCCAATAATAGCAAATGTCTTGTATCCAGAAATCCTTTCTTCAGTTGATGCAGATAGATTCCTCGATTCCTTGATCCCCAATATTGTTCATATGACCTATGCCTGTCTTCTCCATCAGGAAAAAACGTTTTAGGAATCTTTTTTTCCCACGTTGTTTACCTTCACCCTTGATTGGTTTTCCTTCCCTGACTCACTTTTTCTGTGTCCCCCCTCTGTTACAGTGATATAATACTTACGTGAGCAACAAAAAAGGGTGTCAGAATTTATAATAACGGAGAACCAACTGACTGTTAAGAAAGGAGTCTGGACTGGCAGGTTTAAAAATACCCTTTTTCTGTCAAGACAAACCTGATAACTTCCCGTGAAGCCTTTCAGAAGTGGTTAGAATGTTCCTGATATGTCGTAGCTAGTGAAGTGTGGTCATGAAATGTGGTCTGTCTTTAAATGAAGAAGCAGAGAGTGACTGGCCTGACAACTCATCATTTTCAGAAGTGAAATGTTATGTAAATTAATTATGGAAATGTGGAGTTTAATATACCTTGTCCAAATTAGATCTTTGCTGCACAAACTTAGCTAAATGTTTTGCTGTTTCCAAGTGGCTGCATGTATATACTGAATGGGAGAGATTACAAGATGAAGTTACACAGAGCCATCACACATGGTGACACAGGACATATTATTAATTTCTATTCTCTGAGAAAAAGGAATGATTCCACTAAATAATAATTTTTTAAAAAGTGTTTTTTTCAGTGCATTTAAGAGTTGCACCAGTACAGATGTGTATGTTTTTTCATAAGACCAACCATGTACTCCTACTGTGGTTTCATTTGTCAGCTGAAAAAAAGAGAGTCGAAATTCCTGAGCTACACTTAGTGACTGAGAAAAGAATTTGGCTATTGTGTTTAAAGGGGTTATTTCATAGCTTTTTTCACTTAATGATCCCAGTTTCCAAAAGAAACCCATGTGGCTCTGGGACTTGAGCACATGTGCGATCTGTATCTTTGCTGCTGACTCCCTCTTCTGTTTTAGAAGGTGGCAAAATAAACGGATGTGTGACAGGAGGTTGACTTATGTTATGCCACAAATGTCCCAGACTTAAGGTACAGTTATATCTGTGTTAATCTAAGCATCATAACAATGTAAACAATGGTATGTGTGACTAACAGTGGAGCATTGGTGAGAACGTTATATTATTAATGATGGAATTTCAGGCACGTGTTTGGATTACCTATGCATTTCAATCCTTTCCTGTTGTTGATTCTTTCTAGCAGTAATTTTTTCCAATTACAGGAATCGTGAGGTTTTTTCCTGAAGACACTAGGCCTTTAGTATAGGTAGGAAAAGAGTCTGTAAGATGGTTTACATAGTCATATCCTCAAAGGGGCTGCTGCATAGCGTATCGTTCAAAGCTTAGCAGAGTGCATACCACAGCTAGAGGATGTAGAACATCTCAAGGGTCCCTGTGGCTGTTGAACTCTTTGAAATAAACTGTTCCTTCCAGGATGAGAAGGAAAAAATACACATTTGCTTGCCAAAGCTGTGCAAACACATTCGTCCAAATAACGCTGATCAATTATGTAAAAAAAAGAGACATTTTAGGAGCAAGAGGCAGATGAAGGGAAAGAGGCACAGTTTATTTATTTAGTTATCATTTTTGCTTAAAGGCACTCTATGCAAAGAAAGAGCAGCTGCTAAAAGAGATATTATGCAAACAGAGAAGACTGGCTTTTTCTTTATTGTTTTGAGAAGCAGAAGGTGCAATGTTGAAAACCAGACCTATTTCCAGGAGCACACACTTTTTCCTTCTTCGGAGAAAAGGTAGAAATACAGTGTTTTTTAGTTAGAAGTGTTGGTCACACTGGTTGTGGAGCAAGGTATCCATTTGCTAATGCTGTCAAAAATATTTGATATTTACCCGACACATGAATGAAATTCCAGGTATCAGTGGAAGTTCTCAGCAATCATGGCAGTTTGTAGACATGCTATTCTACTTGCAGCATATTATAGTCAGGGCAGACTCGACTTGCATAAAGGTGGGACCAAGGCAGCCTTCTCTATGGTAGAGATGAAATCCATCTTTATATAATGAGCTGTAAACACTAAAATGATTCCATCAGCAGTTCCGTGTGTGTGAAGTCTCATCTGCTAGAGGACTCTACGTACATTTTGGTGAGTCATTTTGCCCCTCCAGGTAGGTATGGCTTCATAATGCAATTTGAGCTCACCAAATATCTATCCTGTCTTTCTCCTGATGTAGAGGAACTGACAGATTAGGGGAAATAAGCAGATTAAAAGCAATTGTCTTACATGTTATTAATTTATTCTTGCTTTTCTTAAGTCTTTATTATCCCTCATTTTCCTATTCTTTCATTTCTTGCCCATGTGGTATTGTTTTTCCAGGGTCTCATTCCAGGTTCCATTTTCTTCTCACCAGACTTGGCATTTATATAGCACTCAACAGTACTTGATTCTTTGCAGAAATGAAATGTTATTACTCCAGGATACAGATAAGAAAATTGAAGGGAAAAATGTAAATAAAAGGAAAAAAATAGTCTTTGTCAAAAACTGCTTGTGAATCAGAAATAGAATATAAAATACATAGTTTGTTTGTGCTTCCTCTGAATTGTCCAGAAATTAAATCAGAGGAGCTTTCAGAGTGAAGCTGGATGCCTGGGAATAAGCTCTCAGGGTTTAAGGGATGCTGCCATCAGAAGCTGCTTGAGGAGCAATCTCTTCCTGTATGTCCCGCAGACTGTTCTTCTCCAATCAGAGAAATCCGTGTTGAAGATCTATTGTGATAAATGGGGATGGAAACTTCTGTTTATTTTTAATGAAGTGCTAGACAGCATTTAGATGCTGCTTTGTGTGTGTGATTGTGGTTAAACTACTGCTTGGTATTGCAGTTCTGAAAGAACAGCTTGGGAAGCACCATCATTCCTTAAATGTAGTTAAACCTTTTCCTGTCTTCTACATGTCTAGAGGTAGCCCTGACCAATCAATACAATACAACAAATACTGCATGCATGTATGTTTACATATGCTTAGAATATGTTACAGCTAAGTAATACAGAACATCCTCAGATCACTCTGTTCAGTGGACATTGTGGAATCGTGTCTTTGAAGATGGAGAATGTAGATATGGCTGAGACTGTGGACGTTCATTCTTCTGATTCCCAGCTGCACATGGAGAATTCGTGTAAAAAAAACTCCTTTGCTGTCCTGTAAGTTCTGTGGGCCAAACTCCTACATACTCTTGAAGTTCTTTTACATTAGAATTTTGTGAGACATGGACTGTTACTCTTCCCTCTTCTTAAACAAAAATTGAGGTTGTAAACTTCTTTTTAAACAATGCCTTAAGCATTTAATGGTTTTGGGGTCAGAGCAGTGGACCCGGTGCT
Source organism: Calonectris borealis (assembly GCF_964195595.1). Lineage (NCBI taxonomy): Eukaryota > Metazoa > Chordata > Aves > Procellariiformes > Procellariidae > Calonectris > Calonectris borealis. The sequence goes on from NC_134316.1 coordinate 36,448,696, forward strand.
GTTTCTATCTGCTGTTTTTTTTTCCATGTTTCCTTTAATGAAAAGTGTTACAGAAGTGGTCTGTAGTAGGCGGTAAATAAATTGGAAGCATACAATGCAGGGCATTGTCTAAGTGGAATGAAGGGATTTGAACCCAAGACTGTCCTCTCTACTAAGTGATAGTTAGTTTAGAATTACAGTAATATATATGATTTCCATTGGCTCCATCCTGTTCCCATAGTAATCAGCATGTCATTAATTGTTAGCGTGTTTCTATGGAAATTTTGTTTCTTGTATTTTTTACAATTCTAATGTACCAAAATATAGAGAGGCATTAGAAGTTTTGCTTTTTGAGGAACCTCTATGGGGCATTAAAAGTATGCTGATGCAAATCACGTACTTGATCTGATCATAGTTACTTTCAAAATAATTTGTTTAACTGATTATGAAAAGATTTTCAGTGCTCTAAAGTGTCTCCTCATCATGAATGAGAGCTTGTTATGGGTAAACAGGTACCATATAACCTAGCCTTTAAGGCTTCTGGATATCAGAATTGAAAAAAAAAAAAAAGTCATTGTAAGACTGGGTAGACAATTTGGCTGGAAGGAGGAACCTGAATCTGTGTAAATCAGCTAGACTTGAGTCTACTGAATGCAAGATAAACAGACATAGAGAGCCAGTTAGTCTTTTAAGTAAGATTGAATAATTCCTCATATAGTAGTCCCAGAAAAAAAACCCCTCTTTATCCAGGACCTCCTCTAGCAATCTTCAGGAGAAAAGTTTAGGACTGCTAAATACAAGATTAACCTTCTCTCAGTGTCTGCTCTCATCTGCAATAGATAAAGTAGTGCTGTTCTCTGGTCACCTGGTAAACAATTTCCTTACTTCTACCCATTTTCATATCTCCCTCTCACTTATTTTTATAAACTGCTTCTATAAATTGACAGATGCCTGTAGTGTCCCTATGTAGGAAAAAATGACCATAGAAAGTGCAATGTATACTCAAATCCAGTTGAAAGCAGATTTATTTTCAGGAACTGTAGTAGGAACTGAAGGATTTGAGTTCTCCACAGATCAAGAACAAAGACATGACAAATAAGAGGCTAAACAGACTTTTAAGTTAATATGTATTCAGTTATATGAGGCCGTAGGATTTAAAAGCAATAAGGCTTTCTGAAGATCTGCAAGCATACTGAAAATTAAATTGCTATCTCTATTTGACCATGGAATGGTCAAGTATAGAGCAAAGGCAGCTTTAAGGAAAGGCTTTTGTGGTTGCTTGATGAGCAAGAAATTTCTAATTGACCAGTTGTTTAATGTTATCTAAACCTGTTTGCCTGTACTCTCACCTAAACTCTTAAAAAAGGTGATTACTTTCTTGCTTAGCATTCACGTCACCAGCAGCTACCCACTGGACTTAAAATTCCATTTGTAGTAGTTCTTTAACTTTTATGATCTGAAATGTTCCTCTACTCCACAGAAAGGACAACATGAGCATTTCTGAAATGATGAACTAACCCTCACGTTTCATGAAATAGAAAGCAGAAAATGGAGTGTTCAGAGCACAAGGATTAGACAAACCAGACAAAAACATGCAAATGTTTGCAGATCTAATTTGTTAATTTGAGTTTTTTTAATGAAAACTGCCTCAATGTACATGAAAATAATCTATCCATGGAGAACTCATTATAGGAATCTGTCACTGAATTGTAATTCTCTCACTGAATTACTAAGAAAACTCATTCTTTCAGATGATAAAGTTCATTTGCAGCCTTTTCTGACAAGTTGGTTCTTTTCCCTGTTGGGTGGGAAAAATCTTACTTTTCTAACCTGAATTTTCCCCTAAGATGCTTTTATTTAATTTTCTACCATGTGAATCTCCTCTCCAAGTACCTATACATGCAGTCTATAAAAGAGTGGCTCTTTGGACTGTTGCCTCATCTGACTACCACGGCATGCGATGTTATTGTTCCTTAGATGGCTGAAAGTACAAAGAACGTGTCATGCATATGGAAAATACAATATGAGAAATTATTTACTACAGAAATTTTATGAGGCTGGGGCTTACCAGGCCTTTATAACAAGCTTTTGAAGGGTTCTTAGCAACTTAATGACTTATAGTCATAGTAAGATTTCAGCTGAAAGGATATTTTTCCTTTTAAAAATTGACAAAAAATAGAGACATGCTATTATAAAAGAAAACCATGTTATCTGAACCAATTAAGACAACATGGAGACCTATCATCTGGATGCTGCTTCTATGTCTGCATGGAGCACGTCATTGTCTAGGACTTTGTCTCGACACAGGACAAATCATTTGGGCTATTGCATGGGTATAATCTCCTACATGAACACTTTTATTAGAGGAGAAGAAATGCTTGCTTACTTTAGCTTAGAACTCTTTCCATGTGATGCAAACAAACTTTTAAAAGTTTTGTGGTATTGGAATCAGAACATTTTCTTGTAAGATTGTAACTGCATTACTTCAAATTTACAACAAAACTGTACCAAAACAATTCTCTTGTGAGGACAAGAGTGAGTTCTGCAACCTCATCTGCATGGTCAGCAAAAAGGAGTGATTGAAAAAGCTTGCTGTGCTCCACTAAATGAGTGGTTGGGAATGATGGATTTGAAAGAGAGTAATCCGTGGCTAAGAAAGAAAATCACTACCTAGTGGGCAGGAGGAAAAAAGGTGTAAAATATGATTATTTTCAACAGAAAAAGCCCTATAATTATATCTTATATTTACATGTCTATAGAAAAAGGAAGATCCATTTAATGATACATAGACACTGCTTTCATAAAACAAAGAAATATGAAGAGAAATAAATAAGTGTAAAATAAATAGCAAGCTGAAATTTCAATATTGCGTATCGTGAAAGAAAACTGCAAAAATTTTTTTAAACTCTCTCTCCCTACAGGTCTCCTGCCTCAGGATCCAGCCCTTCTCTTTCTAACAATGTACATTTTAACTATCTGCATGTTAATGTAACACACAGTAAATGCAAACTGTAATCGCTTGTATAGGTTTATAAACAAGTTAAAATAGCAAATTCCAGAAATATTGCCATCAAGAATACTTTGGTACTGCTCTGATATCTGATATTTTCCTAAAATTGTGGGTGGGATGCCTTCTAGCAAAGAGCCAGAAAAAGCTGTGTTCTGTCTCGGTGCCAGTGTCAGCATGGAGTCATGACGGATGCTTTCCTGAGCCCCTGTCAGCTATGGCCACAAAGACGGCTGCTTTGGAACCTCGCCAACGGGTACAAATTAGAGCAGCCTTCAGGACGTTAAAATTTGTACTGAAAAATTGGCCAGGCACATGTTTGGCCTTAGACAAAGGGAGTAGAGAGGTGGCTTGACGTCTCCCTCTGAGTCCTTTTGTGCAGGCTGGTGTAAGAGGACCGATCTTCAGACTTCAGTAAACTTGCACTTTGCAAAAACATAAGCAAAAATATCCATGTTTATGGGTAAAATCACTTAGCTGGTTTTGAATATTTAGTCGCAATAAGTCACACAAGTGTGATGTTTCTTTTAGAGTGGGTTTGTGCCCATGACAATTTCTAAATATGTCATTTTACGGTAAGTTATTCCTTATTTTCCCCAAAGGGATATAAGGAGTTATCCTATACTGAAATGGTGTTTGATAGTAATAGTTTTTACATGGCTGCATTCCTGTTATTTATGAATTAAAGGATGTCTATTTTTTTTTCCCCCACACTTTTGGATATTTTGGTATTTTGCTCCTGGCGAGTATTGTACGAAGTCACTGAATATGCCTGTATGACACAAAATTGGAGTGATTACTGGAGTCCTAAAGGAGAAATGTAGCTGTAACACGTCCTGCAGTTTCAATCTGACCAGCAGACAGGAGAGAGCAGTTAAGTTATTAGCTCCTTCATGTCCCTTAGGTGAAGAGTTTTGTGTTCTTAGATATTACCTAGCTATTGGATGGGATTTTGGTTTTGTTAATTTTAATTCAGTTTGAGGAGAAAATGCTTGAGAAAAGTGACGGATGGATTATATTGAACAATAGCAACATGTATAATATGCTTTAAAGAGTCCTGGAATAGGAAGCCATCTCATGCCATGTCTCATCTTCACATTAAATGTTACGTTATTTTTGTTTTAACTGAGTAGCTAAGTTGGCTTGCTCCCGCATTTCTTATGGCACTGAGTTGAATGTAACTATATTCACTCCTGAGCAGCCATATGGTTTATAGAAATTTACAGTGCTCTTGTACAGACATAGCCCTTTTTACTTGGAAAATGAAGCTGAATTTTGTGTCTTTGTGTAACGTTTGTTCTTTACAGGTGGTGCCTCCTTACAATGCTTCCCTTTTCGGAGGGCACCGTGGTTCAACGCAGGGTTTCAGCAGGCCGCTGCTGACCAGCACCACCACAGGATGCTATTTAAGCGTCTAAATAACAGTGACTCTGTCACACCATAACTAAATGCTGGTTTATTTTCTCCTCAAGTTTCAGAATTTTCAGTCATACAAAGAAACCGAAATGCCTTGTTTACTTAAAAATACAGCCGTATGATGCTTTCTCTTTAAGATGGACTGATGAGACTGGAGGATTGCTTATACGCAAATTATCTCTCAAACTAAAACAAATGTGCCTGGGGTTTTGCAAAATCTAGTGTCCCACTGTGTTGTCTAATTCACCAGAACCAGCATCAGGTGTCCTAAGATTATTTTAAGTCAATTCTGCATGAGGATTAGTTTATACACTTACACAAAAATGTATTAGAAGGGGTTTTAGTTTATTTCTTGTCTGTTGGTTTTCTGTATCAAAACCATAAGTTCTGAAGTACTTTTTCAGTAGCCAAGCTTTCGGCTTTGCCTTGTGTACTCAAGCAACTGACTTCAAAGTTTCCCTATGATGCCTATTGTGACATGTGCAAGACATAAAGAAAATTTTATAAGCTTATTCTTACAAAACACAAATATCTTCAAGGCCCAAATTTTAAAAAGCATAGAGATTCAGTACTACTGAACATCAGCTTTCATTTTATTTATTCTCCAGGAAGAATGTACAAATATTTATATTGCACGTGCAGTTATGTAGACCAGGATTTTATTTAGTGAGTATGTGTGTTTGTATGCTAAATTGAGCCTTCATGTCTATATATTTTTCTAATAGAATCTTTCCAGTTACACTTCTCAGCTTGCTTAAGTCATTGTGAACAGTGAGAATTGTCATTTTCTAAAAGAAGAAATTCTAGAAGGACGAACCGTCCAGAAATTATCTCAGTTAATGAATTTTTAAAATTTTTAACTTACACATATGCGCAAGAGCATATGTACTATTTTTTAATAGCAGAGAGAAAAAAGATCATGGCATAGAAGAGAAAGAAAAGAAGAAAATGAGAAGTGGATGAATAAAGAAAAGTAGAAAAGAAAGAAAGAGGAAAAGGAAAAGAAAAAAGGGAAAAAGGGAAAAAAGAAAAAGGGAAAGGGGAAAGCGGAAAAAGAAGAAAGGAAGGGGGAAGCGAGAAATGAAAGGGGGAAGGGAGGAGGGAAGGGAGGGAGGGAAAGAAAAGAAAAAAGAAAAAGGAGGAAGGTAGAAAGAAGACAAGGAAAGAAAAGAAAGAAATAAGGAAAGAGAAGACAGAAGAATATTGAAAAAGAACAGATTATTTGTAAAATAATGTATTAGGTGAAGGAAGTCAAGGGAAGATGAGAAGATAAAAGAGAGGTAACCAGGCAGGAAAAAGGAATAAAGAGAAGAGGCAGCAATTTAATTTGATTCTACTACTGGTGGCTTTCAGATGAGGAATAAAGTATTAGAATTATGAATATGAACTTAATGATTCAGTTCAGTCAAAATATTGATCAGAGGAATGTTTCAGCAAGAAAGCCAAGACATGGATGAGATTAATTACTGTAAAAGGCATGAAACGCCAGTATTTGTGGTCTCTGGGGAAACTGGGAGTGGAAGGGTGTATGCTTCTTTTGATGTATTCACTGCTGACTTTTTCTGGATGACCTCCAATTTCATATTTTATCTCTGGCTATCCAGGACCTGAGAGGGAACCATTCCTGTGGCACGATGGAGATCTGTTCAAGCTGCTCCACTACTGGTTCCCAATAATGCCTACATTAAATGGTTGGCAATAGACTTGCTTTGTGTCTTTTCAACATAGTTTTACATCACCTTACTGTAGGGGAAAGACTCCAGCAGAGAGAAATGATAGCAGCCCTCATTTAGACCCTGATCGAGAAGACTACAAATGTGCATGAGTTTAAACACGTGCTTAAGTGCTTTGCTGGATGAGGATATCAGTTTACATCTCTTCAAACACAAAATTTATTAAACATGAGAAGAGGGAATATTTTATATGGAAACACATGGAAGTAATTTCTGGTTTATATTAATGGATCTGGTTTTAATGTATGAAAATATGTAATGCTATAATTGTTGGAAAGCCAGATAGTGAAGATAGGTCTTTCAGCCAGGCCTCTACCAAAGATCAGATATTCTAACTCTTCTTATTTAGATGTTTTTTTTTTCTGTATAGGTGTGATTTTTTTTTTATTTATGGCAAAAATATTCTATAAAATTTAATAGAAAGCTGTAATGTTTCTTTTCATATTTTTATAAAAGTCTAATGATAAAAAAAAACCAACCCAAAACAAAACTGCTGAAAAATCTTTTTCTACTCAGACCAATAGATTTTTAGAGTACATATAGGACTATAGCACTGACAGTCTGTAGTAAATTATAGGATACTTTTTAAAGCTACTTTACAAGCTAGCAAATATCTGGGATCTGAGCATGTGTTGAGAAATTGAATGCTTGCACCCGGCAAGCATTTGTGTGTACTGATGTCTAAAACTCTATAGTAGTAATTAAAATTGCGTGTGACACATTCACCTACGGAACACACTTCAGTTTTGTTTAGTCACGTGCCCCTTCACTGCAGTAGGTGGCCACAGGTTGGACAGCATACTGCCCCAGTGGATCTTTCCTCTGAGACAGGTCCGGGGTCCTCTGGAGCTGAGGAAGGTACAGGAGAACTCACTCAAGCGGTGTTCCTTCCCTGAGAGAGGGAGGTCCTCTGTCCTGCCTGTGTCTCTGGATTAGCGTGGGATTAAGACATCTTCCACCTCCTTTAGGCAACACCAGCTCCCTGCTGTATTCTTTTTCTGCTCTTCTTGTTTGATTTCTCAGAACAAATCAGAATTCAAATCAGGTCCATAACTGGAAATGAAATATGACAGAATCTGCCTGTGTGTGGAGAGACAAAGATGCAAAAGGCAAGGCAGAAGTTGTGGAGCTCTCTCTTTGCCAACCATGGGGACAGATTTATACATCCCAGTTTAATATATTGTTGTAATAATGCCTTGGAAACTTTGTTGTATGCTGTCGTCATGACATGGGAGAACTGTTTGTTTCTAGAAATTGCCAGATACTGCTACTTTTTTTTTTTTGCTTGCAGAATATATTTTTTTGCTTGCAAAGTATGTTTTTTTGAATGCTGAAATTTTTAAACTGAAATGCACTTGTTTTCATCTGCTCAGCAAAACAAGTGCTTGTTGATATCTTTGCTGAGCTGGCAGACTGGCAGTCTTATATAGTATCAGGAAAAAGAAAACACCACTTGTAATAACAGATGTAGTATAATCACCCTTACTTTAAAGTGAAAAGGAGGAACCATACTTCAGCTTAAAAGAACCATCCATGTAATTATCATTCCAGCTGTAAATAAATATATCCCAACAGTGGTTAGGAGAGGGTGTCTCATCGTACAGCCTTTATGTCCTCAAATCAAAATAGACAGTAATGATGCTGAACATTCTTCCTGTTGGCCGTCACCTCTCCAGAGAACCATCTAAGCGGCAGACAGCATTTGCCCTTAAATCACAGTAATACTCTGTGCATTTGACATCATGGAGTTGTGTAGTTACTCTCTTAACGTATTCCAGAATTGTGCTGATTACAGGTCAAAAGGTAACATGACACATTAAAGATGCAGAATTGAAGTTATAATCAATTAGGATTTATTTATTTATTTTGAAAATCTTTTGAAAAGCTGTCATGGGATTTCATGATAGGAAATTGGCTCACATTCCTTAGGGAAGTGGTGTCCGGGTCACTGCCTATCATTTCAGTGGGATTGTGTGGTGTCAGGGAAGATTTTTGTCAATATAGTGCTACCAGTGGATGTTACATTGTGGTGCCAAAGGGAGTGAACACAAGATTTTATGCAAACAAGTACTGCTTTCATTTAAAATGCAGATCGCATCAAAATACCTGGACCCAAAAATTTTAGGTTTTTTTTGTGCAAGGGTTTGAAAACCCTCATTCAGATTGTTATGTAATGGCCGAACCAAATCTTTAAAACATACCATTCCCAAAATCCTTGATTCAAAAACCTCAGATGCTGGAATATTACAAATCCTCATCTGAATTTGGAGGCAGTAGCTCAGCTCCTATTCTAGAGGTAACTCAGTGCTATCATAGTTCTCTAACGTACATTTCAAATCAATGTTTTGTGTTCCCTTTGCATTGAGATTTCTGCTAATTGAAACATCACCAGTAATATTTGCAACTAAAGTAAATTCAAAGCAAATCTTCACTAATTTGGAATTATGAATTTTTAATACACTTATTACCAGTCTTGCATTCAGTCAGTCAAAAAATCCTGTGTTGTACACATCCAAGGAACATAGCTTGCATTTAATAATGATTGGTTATGATTTGCCAGGATTGGCTCAAAATCAATCCACATTTTCATGATTATTATATAAGAAATAATTTGTGAACAATTTGAAACTATTATTTGAAATTATAATTATGACAATTCACAGCAGGAATATAGCTGTCAAACATTTGCCTTAAATTTTTCTGCCTAGCAGTGTATGTGCAGTGGCGATTTTTCCAGATTACAAAACTTACACCTATTACAAAGATGTTAGAAAGCTCTCGTCAGAGAAGGACCAGGAGAGAACGTTCTCCCTCTGCTCAGCTCTTCAGAGCAAGTCTGGAGTGTGAAGGCTAGAAGGGGACTGCTTTTTTTGTTCTTTGGACTTTGGACAGATTGATATCTCTTTGCACTTTTGGAAAGAAATGAGTATTTGTGCTTAATCCCCGTGCTCACCCAGTAAACACAAGGTATAGTTCTGGGATGGATGCTGCTTGACTCGGCATCCTCTGTTTTACAGCAGATCTGACTTCCCTTCTGGGTCCAAGATCCACTTGTATTCATTTTATATTGAAGAACTGATGGTGGCACTGTGGAGAAGCTGGTAGAACAGATCAACATTTTTTACTTACTCTGCCTTAAGCTAAGTTGTATTGAAGGCTAGTATTGTGTTCTGAAAAGAGCTGCCTGGGAAATGTTCTTCTGTGTAATGGAATCTACTGAGTTTTTCCAAATCTTTCTACTCTTTATGGGACAAGTCTTTTGCAGTTTTTCTTTTATTTAGACATATTTTTATGTATATTCAGAGAAGGCAATTCAATGAAGGAGTATAACTGCTCTGAGGAGAGACATATCTTACCTGCAATAGTCAATAACTCAACATACAATACTAGGAAATGGGAAACGCAAGTGGAGTCCTTGTTTGCCTGATTTGATGCAAGGACGGAACACTTTAGCGTCAGATGAATGTTGCAGCCACAGGACAACTGGAGTTTCTAGCGTGAGGACTCTGTCTGATTTACATCCTGCATCTAAGAAACATTTCCTGGCAAAGTTGAATTTCCACAGAAAGTTTCCATTTGGTCAAGAATAGGCCCACATGTGGCTTGCAAATGCTTCTCATTGGTCATGGTAAAATAGTTATTAAAAAGAAAGTTGTTGTAGGGACACAAATTACATTCACCCGCTTGAAACTACACTGTTTTTCTTAGTGTGGATAAAGAGGTGCAGTGAATTCTAGACATGATGCGACTGCTCTGAAAGCTTCTACCTTAGCCAGGGTCTATCCCATGATATATATCCCTTTTCTGAACCAGCTATAGTATCCATCACCAAAACCTGATTCTACAGGAAAATAGTCATTCTTTCCAGGACACAAATTTTTCTTTTCAAGAGACCACCAAGCTGAGCTTTGTAAGTGTCCATGAGATAATGCATGAGGATAGGTGTTTAGTATCTCGATACATGCACGCAGACTGGTGCAATAAGGCCAAATCCACATAATAAACACATCTGCCACGAATCTTAAGTAGCTACTTTGGGTTTAGCCAAGTGCCTGGTGGTTATCTAAATGCAAGAACTTTGTTCTGTGTTTCCTTCTGACTGGTATTGCAGCTCAGGCAGGAAAAACTCCAAAAACAACGTATTGCTTGTGGGGCTTCCAAGGGAACACACTGTGCACCTCTTAAAAAACACACTGAAATAATTACACTAATTTATCAGCAAAGGGCTATGTAACCTAAGCTGACTACTGTCATAGTGCCAAGAGAGTCTGAAGTCTAATATTCCATATTTTGAGATATCTTGTATCTAGGGGTTGCTTCAATGAGCATGCCCCCTACTAATACATCATTTAAATAACAGATGGGTCCTCAAGCAGAGGGGTTTTGACTTCAGCGTTCTTGCTTCTTCACTTGACTCAGCTCTAGAAATACTTCCTCAGATTAAGTCTCCTGGAAATTGTCAGATCTATCATTTGGATGCATTTGGTCAGTGATTGAAAATAGGTTGATATACTCTGCATATGAAACTTGATGAATCCTTCTTCATGAGAAAACAGTGCAGAGACATCTGCTGAATGTAGGATTTAAAATGTGATTTCTCATAGAGATCATATGCCAGGTTCTGAAAGAAACATGTATGGTGCTCTTAATAATATTTAAAAAATAATATGACAGCTCAAAGTGCTAAGTCTAAACCAGACATATTTAATTTTTTTTTTTTAATTTTGGTAGCCATTTTGGCTCCTATAAGTTACTATTTTTTGCAATCTTTATATTTAAATAATTTTTCTTTTTAAATGCCGTTTGCAAAGGAATGTCTTTGAATATTGTCCATTTACAAAAGAACACATGTGGGCTGGAGTTTTGATGGTTTCCTAAACAAGGGATGTGGGAGATTCAAGAAACGGCAAATTATTGCCAGACTATCGGCACTGTATTGTGATGAAGCCTACCCGCCCTAATCATAAATCAGGCACTCAGCAAATAAAGAGGAAAAGTTAACGCATGCCAGTGTAAGGATTGAATCAGAGAAACGAACAACTTCAGTAAATAAACAAATATTAGAAAATGTATTTTCCTCTGGCCAGGTTGTCAAGGAATGGGAGATTCAGAGCTTTCCTCAAACGCATCTTGAAACTGCCTGATGTCAAACACCAAACATCAGACAAAGTAGATTGTTTACTAGAATATGGTTTGCTTCTAAAACTCCCCCTTATCCTCAGTCTGTTGAGAAGGCTGTAAAGTAAAAGAAGGGCATTAACATCTCTTCTATAGGAAATCCATATCCATACCTGCTTTTTTCATAGGAGGAAAGGCAATGGAAACATGAAAGCAAGCAGAATTTAAAAGCAAACACATGAATAAAGGAAGAGCAAAGTAATGTAGCCTTTAAATACAGAAGTAAAAAGTAAATTCATGATTTCGGCTCCATCAAACAAAAAGAGCAGTAGGAAGTGACAAGTCTGCAAAGGAGACTTACTTTTACCTCTTCTTTCCCTTTAATAGTTTTTCTTTCTTTCAGTGGAAAGTGTTGGTTTCTTTTTCCACCTTGTTTATTTTTTCCCTTTTCTTTTGGTGAAAACATGTTTCCTTCCAGAAATCCGCTCTGCCTTCATCCTGGCAGAAACTTCCCACTGTCCTTAATACCCCCTCACACATAAAAAGAAGAGGTAAAGAATGATTTTCTAGTTTGAGGCAACACCTGTACTCTAACTCTAGTGTGCCCATATGCTTCTTGTAAGTTATCCAAATGTCTGCTAAGACCACTCCATCCAAATCCATAAAGATCTGATAGAATTATCTGGCTGAGTGTCAGCCTTTAAAGGAAATAGTTATTTTGGATGATTCACAGTAACTGCTTTTTTTGCTACCGCTTCAGTTATAAACACACTATTTTGATGACTCCTAGAAACAAATCCTGCAGTCCTCACTCAGCAAAACTCCTGTTGACTTCAATAAGCTTTCCTGAGCAAGTTTTGAAAAATGGCTTCAGTAAGTATTGGCCGAAAATAAGCTCCCTGAAATGTGTGTCTTTTGAAAAACATTAATAAAATGTGTTGATTTTATTTACTTTTAAAATGACATCTTTCAATAACTTTGCCAACACCCCCCCAAACCAAGGAAAAACCTCACCATTGCTGGAACTAAATGTCCTTCAGGCATCCGATTTTTCCCAAAAATGCCAGGACCAAAATTCCTTTCTCAAGTGTTTGTGAACTGGAAAAAATGTGTATTCTGGTTTCTGGCACATGCATAAGCATAAGTTGGCTACTTTTCCTCTGCATACTTTAAAGATCATAGTAGTTTTCCATTACTTGTTGATTCCTGTTAATTACATAACATACAAGAGTAAAAGAAAGGTTGATAAAATTCTGACTCACGTGTAGCAAATGGAAAGTTGGATGGGCAAACTTCTATGGCTTAGCACAATGAAAGGCTCCTCTTGGTGGTCAAGACATGTTACTGTAATAAACTCAGTCAACAGTGGTGTGTGGCATTTTTACTACAATGAATATGTACCCAAAGGGGAAGATAAAATTTGACACTTAGATTCTGCTTCAGTTCTGGAAGCACCTGTTTCTTGTGAATGGCAGAAGGATGTGTGACAGCTGCTTATCTACTCATTCAGAACTGGAGATGGCTTCTGGCTACAGCTGGAGAAACTGGAAGTGCTGCAGGAAAGCAGAGAGAGAGATGGGCTAAATTTAGGGATAAGATTATTTTTCCGAGTCTGATACTAAAGTTCTTCCTTAGTATTAAACAAAAGTGATTCTTTGGTGACTCCTTACTATTGCGACAGGACACAAGGTACGCACAGTCTTTCTGTCACACCACGCACAGTGTGATAGGTGAAGGAAGAAGATGTAGATAGAACAGCACATGAGCTGGAATTGAAGTTGAAAGATTATGGCTGCCTGGATCATGGATTTTTCACCAATGCACATGCCTGATAAAGAGTTGTTTATTCATAACTGACATTTTTGTCCCTGTTGTATGGAAAACAAAAAATGCTAGAAATAAGTGCAATGCTAGCTTTTTGGCTAGCTTGCAGAAGCTCAGGTTTCCACTGGTTAAACATAACACCTCAGCAACATAGCCCAGAAAGGGACTTTTAACACACGCTGATCACTGGATCATACAAGAACTGTCAGGCAGGACAGGCTGTGGTGAATGCAGCAAGACTTTTTTAAAACACTTTTTTTCATTTCTGCTCCACATCCCACTGCTTCTGCTGAACTTATTGCTCTTGTTTTCCTGAGCGTGTAGCCTGTCCCTCAGCTCAGAGGAAGTTGATCCATCACTGTTCAACCTTTCTCTTCCCCTCCTCCTTTAAAAAGCATTGCTCTTTTCCTGAATTGTTTCTTGTAACTGAGATACAATTTTGCACTGAAATAGCCATATTGCATTGAACTGCCTTCTTAAGTTCTGGTTTCCATAAAGGGATTGACAAATGCAAATGCTACTTTTACGTTTTTCCCTCCATGGCAATTCTCATGTAGTTACGAATGAGGAGCTGAGGTGAGAGGAAACAATCATTTAGATGACAGTTGCTTGCTGCTGCTGGAAAACCCAAAGTAAATTCCTTCACTTTGCAGGTAGCACAGGCACTGATGTTCTCTGGTAGGAAGATGTAATCTATCCTCAGTGATTTCTCCACTGGATATGCAAATGCACTCTAGGCAAGTTCCCATGTTAAGGTAAATGAATTGAGAACTCCGGGGGATTTCAAGGTACTTCAAAACTTTCTAGTCAAGTCAATGAGACTGGAATAGGATCAACAGATACATTGGTAAGTGTATTGCTCTTGCTGTTAGGTGTCTTGTGTAACACATCTAAGTTACTCATACCTTATTAAAACTTTTATAAACAAATACAGTGCTAAAATTTAGCAAATCTCAGCTAAATATAAATTAATAATTAATCCTTTTGTTTATTTTATATGCATATTTAAAACACTGTAGGTGCTTTTAAAGTATTCTGAGGAAATTATGATTGATAAAATTCACTAATTGTGGGAACATGAAATGCTTCGCTTATGTTTTGGTCAAGAAGCAGCTTTTCAATCACTTTGTTCTAAATCTTTCTTCAGGAAAGGATTTGGGTTCAGTTTTTCCATTTGAAACATACTGTGAGGGCATTGTGTAAGCAACACCTGTTTTAGAAGGCTGAATCATGGTTTTGTTCTCCATCCTGAATATTTACATTCAGTAACATTGCTTAGCTGAGTTTTCAATGTTAGACGTGTTTGAGTATTTGTTTTACTTCTTTAGAGTAATGTGTGGCCCTCAAACTGTGTGCTGAAATCCTGCATTGGGAACCAACATCAATGGCATTTTAGTATATTTGAAACTGTATTCTACTAGTATCCAAATAGTGGATATGTATATATATTCTTTATGAATCAAGCCAATTGTGATTTTGAACAGTTTGATAAGAAATTGATTTTGGTCTGTAGTTGCTTACTTTCACTGCCTAGTGTTACTCCAGCAAGAGTAGGGTCACAAGGATGCTTTTGGGGCTATGTGCAATGCAGTTGTTATCCCAGAAACATGTTTCACTGAGTTACATGTTGAGTTGTTGTTAATCACTTTTTTTTTTTTTTTAAAAATAAACACAGCAGCTTTTGGAAAACACGTGGAGAAAATGTATCTCAATTCTACATGCCTTAAACCTATATAATGCTCAATATATTAATCTGCATTAGAAATTCTGAAGCCAATAATATCTTTGTACTAATCTCTGGTGCAGGGACCTGCTACCAAATTCAGTTTTCCCATTGCTTTAAGATTGTTTCTGGGGATTTCTTGCAAGCCTGTCCCTGAATTTTGTCCTGCACTTGATGTTTTTATTAAGAGGAATAGCACTTTTGGCAAAAGTGACTGCAGTCATTGCCAGAATAGTGGGAAAGAATTTACTCAGCAGGTCCTTGCACAAAATATGACCTATGAATAGGTAGGTAATTTCAGCATCTGGCAGTTGCTTTATCATCCAAAGTCATGCTTTAATTACAGATGGAATTTCAGCCTCCCAGGACTCTGACTTGATTTCACTGCCATGCATCCTTGCCTTATATTGCTATTGTATCTTGCGGGGTTTTTTTGATATTTCATGATATATCGAAAAGATGGTAGCGGATGAGTTTCACTTTGATAAAAAAACCCCCAAACTAAAGAAAACTTCCATTTGTTTTTTGTAGTTTAGTTGGAGGGATTGCATAAACTAGATACCCAATTAATTGTGTTGGTTTAGAAACTGTTAAATCGAACATCATCTTTAGCAGAAAACCAGCTATTGTAAGTAGCTATAGTGCTAGTAAGGTATATCACCATAAGACAGCCCATCTAGCACAATTCCCTTGGAGGTCACATAGCAAGAATCTCTTCTTACCGCACACCAAATGTTTCTCATTGAAATTGGCATTGTTGACTTGTTTGTGACATATGTCAAGCAACTAACAAAACAAGGAAAAAATTCCTTCTTACCACATGCCAACCCTTTTTCACTGGGTGTGGCATTGTAGAGGTATTTATAATGTTTCTCAAGCAACTAACAAAACACAGAGAAATCAACACTGTGACTAATTACAAACTAAACATGTCTCCATGTTTTGGAGCTTTAACACTCATCCTGGCTGTCTCCAAGATTGCCTTTTGTTTACACTAGTTCCCAATGTGACTTAAATTCAAGGACTCAGGTGCACAATGTAATTCTTGTGTATCTTGGCTGTACTAAGAATTCAAATAATTAATTCTTTGATGTATAAACCTGATAATTTACTTTGCTACAATTAGAGTTGCTTTGAAGCCTGCAAGTATTTAATAAGGGAGAGTAGATGGTGCTCAAGAATATGTAGCATTGTTCTTGATAATAAGAGTTATTGCTATTGTGCACTGTAAATGGTTAACATTGGGTGGTATTTCAGGTAATGTTTTTAACAAAACATACCACTGGCTTTGTAATAATACTGACAGCAATACTGACTCTGGAAATGAAAATTCCTATCCTTTGAAGCAAATATTCAACTTACATAAAAATAATTGAAAATGAAAGATTTAATGTTTAGTAAATGAGGTCTTGATTTAAAAATGATAATTTGCAATGCATTTATATATGCAAAAGTGTGATACAAATATTTCTGTGGATTATATATGACCATATAATATGATGAGCTTATGTTTTAAAGGAATTATTCTCAAGTGATTAAAATGAGCCTCTGTCAAGATGATGGCTTGGGGAGATAGCCTGTTAGGATTTATTGCTTGGCTGCAAAATAAAAAGCTTTGCCTAAGTTATGCAAATTTTTTTTTAATTTTACAGCTGTGATGATTGGTACCTTGATTAGTTTTGTGCTGGAAGTTTTACTTGGATGTTTGTATATGAATTTAAAATTATACTGACCATTTTGTAAATTGCTGTGTTCAATGGAAACTTCAGAATTTTCCCATTCTTCAAAGGTCTAGTGATTCCATTCCGAATCAACCTTCCCAGGGATCTGGAATTGAGATACCTAGATTATATGCTTAAAATTTCTGTGTGTTCTGCCATAAATGTCACATTTAGACCTGAAGGCTGAAACAATCCTGCATGAGTCTTCAACAAAGGCTGCATATCTGGAATATGGAATTATCTGTGCCATACTTTCTATCACCATGAAATCTAGAATTGCAACTATTTATTGTATTTAGGTAACTATTTCTTAGACTGCTTATTAAGTATTGCAAGCAAACTCACATATTTAGCCTCTTTTGAGAGTTACAGAAGTATCATGAACATTATGTTATACAAACCAGATATCAAGACATGAAAGTAAATGAAACTTTGCTTTATTTTCTGAATTAATTCTGTAAACTTTCTGGGCTGGTGACATTATTTGCTAGAACCTTTTGTTTGTCCAGTGTATCTAGTGTGTTAAGTTTACCTCCGCACCCTTAGAATTTACAATTAAATTTACAGCTGTTTACTTTCAAGAATAGATACATTAATATATTAATATAGATATATTAATATATAAAAGTAAGTAAAATGGATAATGGAAAGAGTGTATCCATGCTCATGCCCATGGCAGGGGGATTGAGCTAGATGACCTTTAAAGGTCCCTTCCAACCCAAACCATTCTATGATTCTGTGATTCTAAGACAGGAAAATACCCTTCTTTCAAATTCAAATAGGATTTTCACTGAAATTACTCAACACTAGATTGTGTCTACTGAAACATTCAAGGGATCTAGGGAGGCAGCGGAGAAGATTCACTTTACATTAGACAAGAGAATTGATCATTTCTTCAGACATTCTCAGCGTACTTGGTAGTAACTGTAATCTTGGTCACAGCCATCCAGAGCTAAGATAAGACATGTCAGGATTCCCCATGGCGCACAGATTCTATTTTTTCCCCTGCTGCATGCCACATGGTCCCCAGTTATAAATGTATCCAGGAATTTGCATCCTTTGTCTCTGCAGTGATAGCTAGAGATTACTTAAGCGCACATTTTATTCTCTCTTGTGTGAGTATTTCAGGAGACATGAGGCTTCATTTTGGAATAATTGTAGTCACACAGGTGTAAAACTGAAGTTAGTGTAATTGAAAATTAATGTTAAGTCTTTAAAACTGAAAATGAAAACTGTGATTAAAAGTGTAAAAGCAATTTTTAATGTATGCTTGTCTGATTAAAAAATGGGTTTAAATAAAAAGAAATTTCAGTTCTGAACCTCTTCTGCTCATCGTCTACCATTAATTCTCTGCTCTTTCTACTGTGTCTTAATGACTGCAACATGTAATGAGTAACAATATCTTTTGAGTCCTTCTGTAAAAGTTGTGTATATAATGCCAGTATCCTACATTAAAGCTGTGTAAGTAACCTATTTCTAAAATATTCAGCATATGGCTTATTGAGAGCTCTATGGAAGGTGCCACTCATTTACGTACATGATCCTTTACATAAATGTACATCATTGCAACTTTTGTCATCTTCTCCCATGCTTTTTGTTGCATTTTATGAAAGGTGTTGCCTTTAATGCTTGAAAAATGTTTGAACAAGAATGGTGTGTACAATGTAAAGTAATTTTCAAGATATAATAATCTCTAGTGTGTGCTTTTGTTAGTCCTTAATTCGGGCTATTCTAAAAGATACTCTGCAGTGTAAAACAAGTCTGCAGTCGTGGGTTCTAGCTATTCTTGATGTGCCCCCAACTAGACATGATTACCAAGCAATTGCATTTTCTCTTTTGTGTATTGCAGCCACTATGGAAGGATTTTCCTCTCCTATATGATCAGGCAAGCTGTGTTTTTTTAGATCAGTATCATGATTCTTGATATAGCTACCATTTTCCAAACAAACTACAAATTAACTTCCTTTAGAGGTAAGAAGGCTACTGCCACCTTTCTTTCAATAAACAGCAAGGATCCACAGAAATGTTTAGGACGTAGGATAGACACCTGCTGAGTAGGCTGAGAGCCTGGCCGGTTCCTCCTATCAGGTCCTCCAGCTCTTTCTCAGCTCTCCACAGATAAAATGTTGGCTTTATTAAAGTCAATAGGAGTTATGCATTTAATTGAAGCAGGTCCAGGATTTCAGCTCATAAATCTGAAACTCGTTTTATACCATAAATCTCTTCCAGACAGCACCATGTCAAGAAGGAAGTATTGCTTTGCTTCCACAGTGATTGATCTGAGCTTTTCCTTCTACTTTACATGATCTAGGAAGCATTATGTCTGGCAGCACATGTGCCAGAGACCAAACATTCATCTTCATAATGCTACTGAGAACGTCCTTGTCTTTTGTGGTTTAGGTAGAAATATATGAACCCTTTTAATCAAGATTGGGCAATTGGATTGAAGTGACTTGAACCTTCAACAAGGTTTGCAAGTATTTGGAGGTTTGTTCTTTGACTTTCATATTTCATTTTGCTGTGATATTCCCTGTTCCTGTCCAGAGGCAGAGATGCTGATATATTTATTACATGAAACATGGCTCCTATATAATTCTTAGCCTCAGTAGAACAAATTTCCAAAAACGTATGATATTTTGTAATGGTGTCTATAATTGGGAGATTTAGAGAGTGCATTTGCAGATATCAGCATCTCAACTTTCAGATACTGATTATCTGAAACAAATCTCTGCATGTCTAAAGACTTGCCTACCACCTTTTTGTTTGAACTATAATGCTTGCCAGAAGCTTTGTAGGGACTGGAATTTTAGTCTGGACTGAAAATATTCACTGTGTCTCTTGACCTGTATCAGTGTAGCAATACATAAGAAAATAATAATCTAAAAGGGCTTTCATATAAAATGAAATAGAATTAGCTATTGTGGCTCAGCATCTGTCAGATGTCCTATGCCTGAGGTCATTGGCTTAGGCCTTGACAACACCGATGAGATTAGCTTGTCTTTCCTGGTGTTGAGTTGCAAATGTCTGGATTTGGCTTCTACTTGCAGTAGCTCCAAGGATAGGAGGAAAAACAGCTTATAAATTCTTCAGAGTTCTTTGGAGCCAAGAGCCACTTTTTCAGCTGGCTTTGCAAGCAATATTATTTAAAGGGTACTTGGAGACATGAGGATAAGTGAAGCGTAAAATAAGGAGTGAAAAATACTAAAAAGTTCTTTCTCTTATAGAATAACTGATAAAAACTGTATACATAACTATCTCCAGTAAGGTTTCTCATCACTCATAACCATTCTTTCTTTGCTGTGAGGGTTAAGCATTCTTCAGGCAGATCACTCATTGCCTCAGCTATGTTTACCACTCTGTTTATTGCTCATTTTCTTGGAATATATTTGTGAAAACTGGACAATTGTATTTTACTAAGATTTATTGGGTTTTGGCCAATAAATTACATTGACTCTTTCTTTTAAAATGTCCAAACTGAAGTTGGCTGGGAAAGGCAGACAAAGAATGACAGGTTTTTGTTCACTAGAGAAGAAAACACAACAGTAAGTCAAATCATGAAGCTTTTATTTGGGAGAGGGGAGTCAACACTTATTCTTCCTTAGTGAATGGAAACACGTGAAGCTGCTGGGTTTTTGCAGAACCATCATGGAGGAGTCTCTCAGATCTTGTTTCACTCTTAGCTGATAAGGATCTAATGAATGTGATGGGGTTCTGAGAAGATACTCCACAAGCTATGGAGACATTTAGATTTTAGTTTTATTGGTTTTATCATCCATCTGATAGAATTCAATAGAATCCCAAGCCAGGGATTTTCCTGTCTTTTGAAATCCTTGATGGTTCCTTGAAACCAAAGATGACAAAAGTCTTACTGTTTTGACTTTGACAGACTCCTTCATAAGTAACCAGTGCCTGCTGGTCTAGTGGACTGTTTTTGTAAAAAAACATCTCTAGTTGGATGTTAATAGACTTGAGGGCAAATATATTCTCTGGAACCTACAAAAATGATCCCCTAAAATCTGTGCCAGCAAACTATTAAACTAAATGAATGAAGTTATTAACAGCGCACAGCAACAAAGCTTGTAAATACAAATGTTAATTGCAGGCTTTATATACTTCATCTGCATATTCATTTGCCGGAGTTTAAAATATTTGCAAAAAAATAAATATATTTGCAATGAGATAAGCTAGTATTTAAGGCCTTCTGCATAACAGATGCCATTATACTTCACCTGATTATCAAATAACCTATGTTCATGTGAAGGAGATTGGTTTTGATACACAATTTCAGTAATTTTGGCTGCACTGTAGGTGGCTCTTCTACAGCCAGTGGTATTCACTCCACTGATTGAAGGTACTTAGGATCAAGCTCTCTGCAAGAATCACACATTATTTTTGGGCTCATCCACAGAAATCTGGTAATAATCCTTTTGCTGTCTTTGAAGTTAGTTTCTAATTTTTTTAGCTCATGGCTAACTTCCAGATATTTAACATGCCTTAAGAAATTAGTGGAGTTTCCTCCAGTTGCCGCGTATTATCACAGGTGAAATTTCAATGAGGAACGCTGCAGTTGGAAGACATTGACACTTACACAATGAACATCAGAATGACTAGTAGTAGGGAGCTGTCTTTGAAAAATGTCGTAATAGCTCAGATTCTCTGAAGGTTTAGCTAGTTAAGAAAAAGGAGCTGACGAAACACAGCAGCCTTGAAGTTTAATTCTTCTTGTGGTCTTTTCAGGTCATGGGCCAAATTTAACTACAGTCATAGGTGAGACTCAGCATAATGAGTAAAATTGCAATATGTTAGTCTCAAAAAGAGAAAAACAGAATAATGTGGAAGAGCTTTTTTTTTCTTTTTGTCATTGTCATAAGGCTAGAGAAGATCTCATGAGAGTCTTGACCAAAGAATTAAGGGTGGGTGAGCTGGGAAAATACTGATTTGGAATTATGACTGAGCAGCAACATTTCACTCTGCACAGACTGATCTGCAGAGCTGGAGCTGTGGGGAGCAGGAGCCAGGAAATGCAGTAGTAATGAAGCCAGATACTGGCTGTAGCTGAGCAGTTCACAGCAGAGCTGAGGGCCACAGGATTTAAAAATTAGCTATAGTCACTCTTCTGCATAAATGAGACTAGCTAGGGATAAATAGCAATGATAACATCTTGCTGTGCTCTCATTGTGGTTACAGCAGAATTGCACTGATATAATTGGGACCAAATCTAGTCTCATGAATTTGGTATTTGCAGATGGGAATTCTGATCCCGACCTTGGAAAATCTGTACCATGTCCTGCTGAAAAGTACTCAGTATTCATGCTTGGATACCAGTTAAGAGTGTTAAGAAGTCTGAACCATGCTCTTGTCCCTTTCTTTGAAACTTGCTGGTATTTTTCCTGGAAGCAGAAATAAATTTAATCCCTGAACTGTTGCAGAAGTCTACAGTAGACCAAAAGATTTATCAGTATACATTTCTGCAAAAAGAACTTAAAAATGTTTGATTTTTTTTTTTTTTTAACTGAAAGGTGGGAGATCTATAAAGGAGTAGGTATATGATTCTACACATTCTTTGTTTTTCTTACTCACTTCCTTTACTTTCTACTACAGACCTTTGGAAGAGACAGGACTAGACAGACTTTTGATCCTATACAAAATGGCTAGTTAATGCCCTTCTCTTCCTAAGTGCTTCCTTTTGCCATTGTTCGGGATACTTTTGGCTAAGTTTCTTTTAGTGTAAATAAGCCCTTTCTTTGGGAAAGTTTTTCAGTTACACATGACCTCTCACTTTCAGTGAGGGAATGGGACTGGAATGATGACAGGACTTATTCAGGTTGTCTTCCACCTGTTTCAGAATACTCTGGGATGACAAATTGTATTCTGACTCCCAGGCCCATAGTTTCAACACCCAATCACCAGGATGTCTTTTGAATGGGAAAGTTTGGCTCTTGACACCCAATTCCTTTCTGGCAATATTTCCAACAAAAAATAAAAATGTTGAAAGCTTGAAAATTGCTATGAAAACAAAATACATGCCCTGAAGACAGCTCTGCCATCTGTGCTTCAGGTTCCCTAAATAAATATTTCTAAAAGCCTGCACAGTATTTAAGCTGTGTCACAGCAGTAGATTAAAAAGGTTTTTGTAGTCCATGTGGTTATTATTTATTGATTTATTTATTTATTTATTTATATCGGGGGTGCCTAGAGAGTAAGAATAAGTATTGCTTTTAAATATGTCTGTGGGTACATATGTACACAGAATGTAAAAGAAGTGGTAAAAAATAAGCAGAGTTTCATGTGTTGTGGAGCCACCAGATATATATCTTTGGCTCAAAAGAATTCAGCTTTATCTCCCAGTGGGAATTTTTGAGTTTTTCTAAAAAACTTTAATTGGAGGCTGCTGTTCTAAACACGGGACACAGGAACAGCCAGTGACAGTGGGGTTCGGATCCACTCTGTGTACCAGCAGTTCCTGCTTCAGCCTTTAAAAATGTTACATCACTGTAGCCTGAATTAGAGCTATTGTGGGAGCTGAGCGGAAGTCAGTACAGAGATAGTTATGATTTTACATAAACGCAAGACTCTCTAGACAGAACTTTGAGTCTGCAGGAAACTGCAATGGTTATGAGAACAATTTTCTCACAGGAATTAGGCTAAAGATGTTTATAGGCTTTTTCATGTGTTATGTCATTTTTACCCCATAACAAAGCTATTTTTGCTGAAAATATTTAGATGCACTTACAGATAAGTAATGGATTACATTCCTCTTGGAATGTGCGTTTGTCTGATTTAAGCATTATCTTGAATTTATTTGAGAAAAAATAGAGCGCAGAGGATAATTTATTAACAACACACTAATAGAGGGGAATATGGATACAATAATAACAAAAGTGGAGGATATCTTAGACAAAACAATTTGTACACCATGTCCGGCTAAAGAATGCCAAATGCTTATGCACAAGATATTAGGATACTGACTTCCCAGGTCCTTGCTCAGAGCCTTCATCTTATGTTAAAAAATTGTTTTATGTGATATTGCTGGTTGGCCACTATCAAATTAGTGGATGATTGCAGTCCAATTTCTTTTCATATATTTATGCTCACAAGATCACTATTATATTTGAACCAATTTGGTGGTTCTGCAGCAATGATAGCAGAGGATGAATTTTGAAAGAATGTAGAATAGTGCAAGACTTGGCTAAAATAGAGGATTTCTGGACAAGAAGAAATAGAAAATCTGCTCGCGCTAATATTTCAAATCAACCATATCGTAGTGGATTTTTTTTTATATATCTTTGTTTACTCTTTACTGTTTCCTATAGTTGTGTGCAGCATAGATCCTACTTGCAACTCCTCCAGTGGTATCTAGATTATCTCAGAAAATGGAGGTGTTAATTTCCTCTTGGTGAAGGGACGTATAATTGGATATGATAACAGGAATCATGATACCTGGACAGACATCTCTGAAAGGGTAGAATGAGCGGCAAGGTAACTCAGTGCACAGTGAGAAGAAAAAAAAAGAAAATACATTTTATGAACTGAGAGCTCCATAGACATTGACAATATATAGAAACCATGACTTTCTTAACTCAGAAAATGTTTTTGCATGTACTGTCCCAATTGTTTAACAGATGGATTGGTAAATGTTTCCCTGTGCTTGGGTAGAGCTTGAATTCAGAGAATTCCTGAATGCTATTTCCGAAAGCCAAATTTTCAACCCTCTGAACTGCATTATCTGCAGTTGCTTTGCCATTTGTAATTAGTTATTCTACCTTACCACATAGAGGAGAAATCGCTATAGTCTTACAGTGTAATGTAGTCAGTAGTAGTGCCAAGAATAAAATGAAGTTTCTATTATAAATTGGCTTGAATTTGGGGTGGCTTTTTTGTCTAATACGCAATTTCAATGCACATGGTACATGTTTTTGCTTTAGCTTCACCGTGCGCAACATGAAGTGACTGTTACTGGTTATTGTATGGGATCCATTCTCATCATCATGGAGATCTCTTTCTCAAACTCTTTGACTGACATGCAATTTCTGCAACACACTATGTTTTCTGGTGCCAGAAATATGTTCTATATGCTGCTTGTATATCCAATTGCAAATGATGTTTTGCCTAAATATATATCAAAGGGACCTATGCCACTGATGACTTGTCTATACTGCATGGGGCTTTTCTGTACTGCATGGAAAGAAGAAACTGGCCAATTTCCTTCCTTTAGAGTGCTCTTTTCTGACCATAAATTTCACCAAATAAGCACTATTGCCAAGTTGGCTTTGAAAATGCCTAACTTCTACCAAGGCAACTTATAGGAAGTCCTATGTTAATCTTTTTAATTGAGATCTTTCCATCTGTTCCCTTTCAATGACATTACTGAATACATTTTATTAAACATGCAGATATTCACAAACACCCCCTCCTCCCCCGACCCTCTTGATTCTCTTTGTTTCTTTATGCATGGACAAACCTTAGAGTATCCTACTCCAAATGGACCTCTGTAACTTATAATGTCCCATTGCTATTGGTAATCTCAGAGAAAACGCCACTTTCCTTTTTTAGGTTTTAGAACATTGAAAGCTGAAGTATTAGAAAGCTTTAGAAAACAAACTTTTTTGGTTGTTCACAATATTTTTATTCCTGTTACTGCTGGAAATATGAGCGGTTATATCCTTTTTATCTAATTATTTGTGACTAGAAAGCTAATAAAACTTGGAATTATTTTGAGTAATTAAGAACAGCAGATTTTCAGGATAAAGAAGCAAGCTTCTCCCTTGTGAGGTCTCCAAAGAGAGTGCAACTGACCTCTGCTTGCCTGAGCATGATCCCTAAATCTCCTCTTTAGTTTGCTTTGATAAAAAATTATCCTGGTCCTTGCCTGAATGAGGATTGCAGGGAGTGAGAGCTTGCCCTGCACTGAACATGGAGTCAGATGGGTCTAATATTGGGACCTAAGTCTTTACCTTCACAAAATTTTGTTGTCATAAGAAAAAATAGTTACTTATGCTTGGGTGTGAAACTTGTCTGTGTCAGTCTAAGCCAGAACAGCCTCAGCCGTGTGTCTGTATTTTGGTCTGACTTGCTCAAGAAGCCTCAGCACACCACACAAAGCTCCTCTGTCTCTAGGTTGAGTAACAGCTATATGATACTCCCAGACATACCTTTCCTAGCCACATGACATATTGCCATTCCAAGTACTGAAAGACTGTATATTTCTCTTTCCTGTTATTATAAATTCCATGTAAAAACTAAACTTCAGAAATACAGTGAGGTGTTTGCCAGAGACTTGAACCCAGGAGCGAGAGTTTTTCTGGGATCTCTTCTGGCAGTTTGGACCTCTCCACACACTGAGGTGGCCCTCAGGGGATGTGTGGAGACCTACACTCAAAACGGGGGTGCAAGAAAGAGAAATGTTTTTATGGGCATAAGAGGTAGTGACCTGAGGTGGCCCCTGTAAATCAACAAAAACGTGCAAAAGGTTTTGGTTGCATGAGCAGAGGGAGAGCTTGAGTCATCTAGAAAAGTAAAGGGAACGTGTTGGATGGAAGGCAGCAGGGACAGTGTAAGGAGAGTGGAAGAGGAAAAGCCCAAAATGGGAGCTGGGTGCAACAGACTCCAAGAACGAGAGATGCCAGGGAAAGAAGAAAAGGGTGTGTGTGTAAAATTCATGGCAGAATCTCCATTAGGATTTCTAGCTAGGGAAAGCAAGGCAGCAAACTACTTGACGGGGGTAAGGATAGAAGAAGTATGAAGAAAAAAAACACCAAAAAAACTTCAAAAGAGTCCCTCAGCCAGACCTGCCTTTGCTGCAAGAAAAGTGATGAGATTCTGGAGGCAGGAGTAATCATGCCTTCCAGATGAGAAGACAAAATCGCTAAAAGGTTGTGGGACAAAATTAGCATGGAGGAAGGATAAAAAATTGCCCCAAAGCTGAGAGGGATATGGGAACCGTTGCTGATCTAAAAGAGAGGGAATTATCAAGGGCAGTTTGTGTTCCTGGCGTGAGGCCAGAGAATGGGATTTATCTGTCACAGAGCAGCCTTACTAGTGTAATTAGTTTCACGTGCAATTCTTACAGCTCCACTAATTATGGACGCCCTCCCCTGGGGCTCTTTGTAACTGTCATTGCCTCCTGTTTATGCCCCCACCCGTTGCCCCCGCCGTTGGGATGTCAGCCCATCTCTCGGAGTGGCAGCAGTATCAGCTGCAGGCTTTAGGACTGTTCTTTCCATTTGTGCTGTTCTTGCTGTGGCTGTGCAGTTCCTGCCTAAAATTTGGCACTGAAAGCAATATTCTGTGTAAATGGTAGAGTTTAGAAGAACCCAACAAAACCCCAATTGTATAGCAGGGTAGGAATCTGCGGCCATTTCAAACAATCTCTGAACTGTTATTTCACTTACATTCTTCTTGAGGAAGGCTCAGAGGGTGCTCATCTTCAGAGACAGTCTACTTACCCATCATTCTTTATGAGGATTGGTAATAGATTTATGATCGGTACCCATAAATTTTGTCTTTCAGAGCTAAAATGCCTCCCTGTTTCATCCTTTTGGTTTAACACTTGATACTTTTTGGAATCCAGGTTCATTGTTGCTATGTCAGGTTGTGGTAGCCTATTTGTAGTCCCATTATATGCATATTTTAATTTCATTCAGTTAGGTTCCAGATTCAGATGCTATCCCTTTTTTGGTTTTTGAGAAAAATTAAGTCTGTTTTTTGTTGAAGAGTTGCTGCTATGAGATAAAGATAAACTACCAGGAGTATTTAAAAATATGTGTCTAAAAAGCAAATTCTGTAATTGTTTATCTTATAGATCAGTATTTAAAGTTTGAGTAAACAATATTTGGGGTGAACAATTCTCTTCTTTGATCTGACTCTCCTAGGGTGCGATTCTCCATTTGGTTGACTTGAAGGAAGGAAGATTAACTTCAAGAGAGCAATGGTCACTGTCCATTCAAACTTGCTTTGCTTGTACTTATCTGTATCTGAGGGAAAAGAAACTAGGAAATGTTATATAGCAGAGAGGAGAAAAGGTGAGACCGTAGTATATGAAGGCCTTCATACTGCTTATGTTTACCTGCAGTAGAGGAGTTGTTGATTTATACCAATGTACACTTGCTGAATTGGGGGCACAAGTTGGTTTGTAGAAGAACAGACCTAATTACACCAATGGGAGCAGAAAATATAGCCATCTAGGCTTACAGTTAGATATTCA
The DNA here is from genome assembly GCF_964195595.1 of Calonectris borealis. Taxonomy (NCBI): domain Eukaryota; kingdom Metazoa; phylum Chordata; class Aves; order Procellariiformes; family Procellariidae; genus Calonectris; species Calonectris borealis. The sequence continues at coordinate 36,476,420 of NC_134316.1, forward strand.
GCTGTAGATGAAAAGAGGTTGGACAATATCCCAAAGCCCCAACCAGCATTCTGGCTTAGGCTGTGTCTACAGTGCATGGCTGGCCTGAAACTGCAACTGAACTCCAAACTGTTAGAGTCCTGTACCATTATCATCCCTCTTTAGGACTGAAAAACCTCCAAAGAACTTGGATCAGAAGAAAGACAACTTGATTGTGTGAGATCTTCCTTTTGTAATGCAGCTGGAACAACTGTCCATCATAGTTAAGACTGGGCTGAGAGGGGGAAACTGACAGTAGAGAGAGTAAAGAACTTTTTCCAAAACATTTGAACTGTATCTGATGGTATCTGATGCCTCTCATGAGTTGCAAAGGCAAAAAGTTTAGCTTAAACCACTATGGGTTTAACAATCCAGCCCTTTAGGATCCTGCTCAGTCTGTGTAGTTGTACAAAAGAAAATAATTTTTTTTTTTTTTTTGCTTTTCCTTTTCCATTACACCAGTACTGCCAAGAAAGCTTTTCTGTATTAAGAGGAGTTAAACCTAGGGCTAGGGACAAGATAAAATGGATGTACCTTCTGGAGAGTCTTGCTTCCTTTGTTAATGGGAAAAAATTACATTTCTTTACTGCAGCTGCTGGCCTAGCTATTCAGACCAGATGTTTTTTACTTTCAGAAGAATGTTACCAGTTTCTCAGCCACACGATATTTTGAGTAGATTGCATGTGAATGCTGACCTTGATATGTGGTATGGCAACTGCAAATTTGTTTACAGGAAATTATATTCCAAACAGTAGCATTAAATGTCACTGAGTTTGATGGACAGAAAAACTGCATAGACTGTTTATGAGATTTGCCCTTCAACAGAGCAGAAGCAACCTCACTGAGAATGGGGTAGAACATGCTTGTACAAGTGGACACGTTCCTATGGGAAGCTTATGAATTTCCTGTCTGTTTTTTGTCTCTTCTCTTGTCTCTGAGATCAGAGATATTGCACACAGTTTCTTCATAAGCTGGGTTCACTAGAAAATCACCATTGAAATTATATATTTATGTATAAGTACATAGGCACATACTAAGTGCATACAACTACACTGATGGATGTGCAAAATTAGCAAAATACTAAGTTTGTAGACCTGTTCTTCTTCAGGGTTTTTGATGTATCAGAAGTTTTAGAGAATGGATATTGTTGTTCTCTTTTCTTAGAAAGGGATGTACTTTTAATTAATATCAGTTTCCAAATACAATAAGCTTCAAACATATTTCATTAAGATGTGGACATTTGATTTAATTCCCTCAGAGTCCGATTATAAGCCAACCATTTTTTCTTTCCCTGAAAGGACCAGAAAAATATTTTTGAAGTATAGTAACAGTCACGCCTTTAGATTTATACTAAAGATGAGTTATGCTGTGACGTCTGATTTATAACTAACCCTGATTTCTGACAGACCAAAGCAACACACACGTTTATTTGTATGGACACCAGACTGTCTTGTTTCGACAAATTTATCTGAACATGGAGTCTCTTCTGCCACCCTTTTTCTGCTCTTTTTTTCCCGTTCTTAGCTTCAGGAGGGGACATTTTTCATTTTCCCAAGCAGGTGTTTGTAAATATTTTGGTGGAACAGTCAGATCTTTTCTGGCTGTCTTCAAGAGATGTGGTGATTTCAACAATTACTTCCCTTCATCTGATGGGCATTCCTGCTGCCTCAGCTGCTGTGAGGACATGTGGTAAAGGTCAGAGGATTTGGCCCTACTTTTTCTCTAAGACCAACTCTGTTGACAGACTCAAGGCTAGAAAAGTTTCCGTCACTGTAAGAGATGTTGAGTGGACTCATAAGCAGGAACACAAGGCCACTGACAGTGTGGGCACTGATGCTGTGTCATAGCACCTCCTGGCATGCTATGGGTCCAGAATCAGCCAGCTTCAAGCACTTTTCTGCAGGAGTACACTTACACCTGTACAGAAGGAGATCCTGGATCACCACACTGTCTTTGGAGTGACACATGCTGCTGTATCATCTGCCACCAGAGCAGTATCAGGACACAAAACCTCTTCACTGAATGATTGTCATGGGGACACTCTCACTGAGCCTTTTCCTGCACACAACAGACCACCAAATAATTACAGTGCTCTAATGGCATGTGATCATACATACAGGCAGCACTCCTAACTGAAAAATGGGGATGCCAAGTTACCTTTCTTCAATTGCTTATTCCATGCAATAACAATCTGGTCTTGGATTAAGAAACAAATGGGTTGTACAAAGGATTACTGAAACTTACTGCACACAAAGCTCTCTCCCATGCCCCAAACAAGGAAACTGAAAAATATGGTTTTTATTGTCATTACTAACTTCTATCCAAATCTTTCTTAATGCAGTATGTACAATATTTTCTGTAAGAATACAGCTTTTCAAGATGATGGTTTCTACTAAAGATTTCCCTGAGCCTGGACCTGACTATGCCAAGCCCTATAGGGAAAGGAAATGGGTGGAGATCATGAACTAAAACTAGATCCATGGCCACGTTTTGCAAATGACTCTCTGAAAAAAGACCTGAATGCCTCTGAACTTTGAAATGTTGGTGCTGGAAATCTAGAACCGCCTTCTGCTTTTGTGGCACGTGCCGTTACCAGTCACAATCGCCTCTAGCTCTAGTAAGCAGATTGCAGCCACAAGACCTGAATTGCTGTAACTTGGGATAGTTCCATAAATGTAAGTGGTGCTGGTTTGATTTATAGCAACAGGGACTTGGTCCTCATTGCTTTGCATGAGAAGAATAACATATCTCCTGCATATACTGTATTTTCCTGCATATAACATTTTTGATTACCCTATGTTCATTATTACTGAAGAGGGGTGGTAATCCAAAATCACAACTTCTAAGGAGGCTGGGGCTATTTTGCCAAGAACAACACCATATACCAGCTTTTACTTCAGGATGAAGTCTGTTAAGAATCTAGCAGATTTGTTTTTCATCAAAATAGAGTTAATATATTATATGTGGCCCTTTAAAGGCTACATGGTTTCTGAAAAGGACTCTTTTGGGATCAAATTGCGTTCATTGCAGAACTTGATATGGAGATGGTGAAGCTCATTAAAGAGCTTTATGGCATGTAGTCAATGCCACTACTACCACAAGTCTACAAAATTTTTCCAAATTACAATTCCAGGCATATTTTGGTTTCTTCTGAGCAAAAACAAGTGACACTGTAGGAAACTATAGGCTAAGAAAAGAAGGAAATGGGATGTGTTTCTCCATTTGAGTAAGTCCTGCTAACTTGCAATAATACATTGCGTATCACTGTAAAAATCATTGAAATGCCAGACCAAAACACAAAAGACAGTGTTAGGCATAGGCCACCCAATTTCAAAAAAGGATTCAGATTCCAGTGACCTAACTCTGTATCTGATTGACACTTCTTTTGACCAATTTCTGCTTTAAGAATGGTCAAGTTTTCTTGTTTTTTTTTTCCTTACAATACTTTATTATGTTTAATCTGACATTCTTAATGCTGTACTTAATCACAGTACATTTTAGTAAATACTAAAGCTTAGGCACTGAAATTGGAATTTAAGAAGAATTCAAGAATCAAATTCAAAACAGTGGTTTTGAAGTCTTCACCTGGTCACTGCTTATATACTTCTTCGGCGATCCATGTAACTTCCTAAATCCCCAGGTAACTAAAATTTTGCTTCTGGACATGGACAGAAGCATTTCAGCATCTATCACAGAGATATTGACAGCCTGGTAATTCTATACTTAGGTTGCTATAATGAGATGATTTTTGTTTTACCTGCCAGGAAGGACTCTAGCTGCCAACTGAAGGTTGTAAGAATTACAAAAGCACACTTTTGGTAGCCTCACCTTCATTTTCATGGCCTCCTAAACGTTTTGGTAGAAGCTGCCAATATTGAGAACTATTGTCTTATAATTCTTCTGTGACTTCTGAGGTTTCTTAGAGGTATCATGTTAATTCTTTTAGGAGCTCCCAAATCTGGTAGCCTGATAGAGGTGAGGCTGCCACAGCTCCGTGTTCCCAAGTCCAGCCAGCAGCGAGACTGAACATGTATTCACAATAGAAACACAAACACGTATACAAATATACAGATATATGCAGCTGGTCACACAGATCAATAGAGACAGAAAACGCAGCACTCACAGAAACACAAACAGCACCAATGGCCTCCTCCTCTTCCTCTGGCTGCTCAGGATGAAAGCCCACCAGTATAAAATATATAAGTATAGACATATATAAGCCAATATGGATCCCTCTGTAGTAGCTGGTCTTAGGCACTCAGTCTACCCAGCAGCTGGCCCAGGATCCCCTGGTTTCCCAGGTGCCTCACACACAGACACACACATGCAGACAGGTCTCCCCAGTGGCTGGCCCAGAACTATGACCTTACCAGTAGCTGACCTCCAAACTCCAAGGTCTCTCCAGTAGCTGGCTTGGACCTCCTGGTCTTCCACTAGCCAACTTTCAGACCCTCTTGTTCCTCTGGTGTCTGGCCCAGACTTACGGCCATACCGATACTTGCCCTCTAAGCATCTTATCCTACTTGCTGGCTAGTCTGGCTTGATGTTCAGTAGTGAGTACACACTGACATACACACCCACACAAATGCACACTCTTCGGTCTCTCCAGTTGTTGCCACCCCTCATGCGTGGGCCCTGATGCCCATGGTCTGCCTCCAGTTACTGCACTTAGGCATCCATATATACACAGACCCATGGAGTAAAGAGCCCCTCACCCACGAGAAGAGTTGGAAATGGAGTTTAATGAGAAGATGGGGTAGACTATGCATGGCCAGACAAATGTACTGACCAAATGCGAGTTTATAGATGGCTTTTATCCCTATTTTCCTCTAGTTTCCCATACTTGTTCCTCCTTGAACTCTCCCTTTCCCCATCCTTGGTACTTACCCTAAACATCTCATAAGTCTTGTGCAATCCCACAATGTTCATCCGCTGCATCCCACAATGACTCCCTTACCCCTAGGCTAAACCCCCTCAGTCTGAAAGGAGACCTGGAGAGCCTCTCCCACAGACTCACAGATGAGGGTCACCTCTGGCCAATGGGGCTGAGGGTCCCCTGCGACAGCTTCTTTCTCCGAGTAGGTTATTGGAGTTCCCCCATCTACCGTTGTGTCTCTCTGCTCCTTCGTGTTCATGGAGATGAGCCTGTAATCACATTGCCTAACAAATGCCTCTGCGTCTGAGGGTCTCTGGAAGATTTTTCTGAAAGTCTGCTACAGATAATTGGAATGGAAGTGTGACAGGATGCTAACAGGTGGAAGAAGCAAAATACAATTGCAGCTTAGTTAATGCATTTTAGTTCCATTTGGTGCACAAATTAGAGCAATATTTTCTTAACCTAAAAAGCACTTACAAAAGAGTAATGCTTTTAAAGCTAAAATCACAGTTCTGCTTATTCAGCCTGGAAAGAACTGATGAATCAAGACAGATGACAATGATAAATCAGGAAATTTGAGAAAATTACAGGAAAAGAGAAGAAACAGATTTGGAAGAAGTTTGTTTGCTTTGTATTGTTTTACCAGTGTAGTGAAATGGTGATGGAGGGCTGCAGAGGGGTGGCTTGCTATGGATGTTGTATCTTATAGTTGCCATTAGTTCAGAGGGGATCTCTAGAAAAAGAATGTGATACCAGGAAATGCAATATAACATTCAAAATTGTGTTCTCCTATGCATGTAAATTTGGATTCTATTTCTGAAAATCTGACTAGTGAAGTGTAACCTTATTTTTATCCTGGGCCTGCTGTTACAATATGGGATGATGACTTTCATTAAGTGTCTGCAGCAGGCTGTGAAAACTGAATGCCCGGCCCATGGGTTACAACAGTAGCTCTACTATCTGAAAGAATAGTTTAGAGTTCAAATAATTTTGTTTGCTTAAGAATGTCTTTCATGTTGCAGTGATAATGTTGGCACACTTGATGAGAATTAAGAAGTTAGGGAGCACAGCTTATTTTATTTTATCGGCTGTGGGAACGTGGGTGTTGAGGGAAGTTTTAGAAGTAACCTATGGACACGTCTGAGCCAGGACTGTTAGATTCTAATCCCAGCTCTGCCACTGAGTCACTGTGTGGCTGCAGGCACAGCACGGCTACCGTGGGACAGACACTGCTTCGATGGGCTCAAGCTACTAGAAATCCAGAATGCTAAAAACACACCATTGCAGTAGCCCAGGCACCGTCTGCCTGAGCTAGTCTGCTGCTGGGCCCGTGCTAACATGTCCTAGCTCTCAGGTAGGGTTATTAAAACGGATGCAGTTCAGGGCCAGCCTGGCTTGAAGGTCTGGCTTGTGGTGGCTTTTGTCCTGTAGGAGCAGGTGTCTTGTCACTGTGATCCTCTGACTTCCAGTCCTGGGCTCAGCGCAGGCTGAATGAACTCAGGTCTGCCTGAGTGCAGAATGGCCCTTCACGCCTTTACGATTTTGTTATCCCACTAACACTGCTCTTTGAAACCTGTGGATGTAAATATTGAGAGTTATTATGCATAGGTGCAGTGCTGATATATGTAATGCATATATAATGGTTAAACCAAACCCTAAGTCTGACCAACCTTTACAGGTTTAAATATAGCTAGGAACCTGATTCTGAATTTTGCAGCTAGAAGCCATATCTGTTCTTTACATTATTACTATAGCATCTTATATCTACTTTAAGTATGCAAAGAAATAAAATTAATTTTTGAAAACGGTGACATCAGTGACCATAAATTCAGTATTTTGGCTTTCCTGTTGGATGGTCTAGGACATGAAGCTGAACTTTTATGCAGGAAGCAGGTAAATGAAATACACAAATAATCTCAGTACACAGCTCATATGCTAAGCAAAAGAAAAGGATGCCTCCTGTAATAATTATGTTGGGTTTTGTGCTATTATTGGTATTACTAACTATGTAAACAGCAAGAAGGTTCTAACCTGACTTTGAGTCCGATTCTGTTAGGTGTCATACAAACACATGGTAAGAGACAGCTCTTCCATCAAAGACTTCACAATCTTCAGTCAGGAGTTTTATTAAGACTCACTTCTTCACACCGTTTTTGAGACAGAGAGGCAGCCAGTACTGTGACTGCAAATCTAAACACAGAATGCTTTATGAATAACTTCATTGAGACCAGTGCTTCTAAAGGTGCAACATGATGTTGAAAATTTAAACAAGAAAAAAAAAAAGAAGAGGAAATTATAAACTACTTACATGTTTTAAGCAAGGTCCCAGTACAAATTCAAGGAGGAATAAAAGGTGAGGGTGAAAGGTTAAAGACATGAAAAGCTTTAGAGTAATGAGGAAGGTGATAAGAAATGAATGAGAAAGGACATAAGAGGGGTGAGGGTGGAAGGAGAAAATGAAGTAAGAGGCAAGGGTAAGAGTGACTACATACTCTACTTTAAGTTGTGTATGAATTTTCTGTGGCATTTAGCAGGCAGGACATTTTTGGCATCATTCAAATTAGAAAAGAATTCTTTGTTCGTTTAAATATGAAAATTTGTAGTCTCACCAGCATGCCGACCTCAGAGTTGTTAGAGAGATGAGAAATATATCCATCAGTAAGGTAGGTGTGGAGGTTTCTAACTAATGCAAGGATTTTCCTTATTTTGCAGCATAATGAATGAATGCTAGCCCCAGTCCTGTAAATGGATAAGATAAATGGGACTAAATAGGGAAGCAGAATTAGAACAGAGATTTGGGGTTTCAATTTTAGCACAGTTGTTCTTTTGAACTTTATTGCCATTTCCCAGTGATTTTCTGGATGAAATACTGACTTTCTTTCACACGAAAAATATTTTTTCATCATGATTTTTTTGAAAATAAATTTTTCAGACAGCATTTTAAATATTTGAACATACTATCATATCAGTATACATTTGGTTCATATTTCTAATATTTTTCCTCCACAGCTATATGGGAGAGAAGGATTAGTCGGAGAAGAAGAGAGAAAGACTGTGAGCAGGCGTGTGGCACATATGTAAGAACTTACTTTTTGGAGCTGGACTTTGTGGCAAAAAGGTAGGTTCTCTGACAAACTCTGTAATCACAGAATTCCCACACATGCTTGAGCTCTTCTGTGGCTGAAAGTTATCCAAGAGCAAGACAACCATAACTGTCGTGTATTCAAAAGGCAATTAGACAGACAGGCAGCATGGGTGAGAGCTGAAGAAGTCTCGGTAGTTGGCTAAGGGGTGGGCAGAAGGATAGTCTGGCACTCCTCCTGCTTCTTCCTTGCTGATCATGTTTAAATGTACTTTTCCTTACATTAGACACTCAGATTTTCCTTTCCTTCTTTTTAACTTTAAAAGCCACCTCACCTTTCTTTCAGTGCCTCATTTTCTCAGGCCTCATATTCCTCCAAGGCAGAGGAGTGTAAATCAGAAGAGGCCAGTGGTACCCACAGTAAAGTGGGTAAGAAGGAAAGGAGAATCAGGATCATCCAGATTTTCAGGATCAGCCTAATTAATACACAGCTTCTTCAATATGCCTCCTCCAATGTACCCAGGTCAGACTCTTTGAGGAAGAAAATGCATTATTCTTAATTGATAATGGGGTCTTAAATTATTCCTTTATTTCTGGCAGCAAAATGTTTCCAACTCTCTCCCTTCCTTAACTTTAAAAAAAGGAATGAATAGAGCAGTATATATTTAGAAAGTCTTTAACAAAATGCTTTGCTCCCAACTGTTGGACTAGCCAACAAAATAACATTTGTAAAAACTGACTTCGTGCAAAGTTCTTAATTTAGAATGCTATTGTGCAAGTCTGTCATGAAGCGTGGGAAAATGAGAAGTTAAACACTGATATTCACTATGGGAAAACAAAGAAAATGAATGAGATACCTAGATTTTTATTTCAACTTGCATAAATATTTAGATAGATATCAGATAAGATATGGTGGAACAACATGGAAGAGGCTTAACTAACTTTGCAAATACATTAAAATTTAAAATAATAGACTTAATATTCTTCACATTTAAATAGAATTGTACCAATTGTTATTCTCTGGATTTACCCCAGACTGAATGACATCAGAGAAAGTCCTTGTATCTCCTCTTGAAGAAATACCCGATCTCCTCTACGCTAGAGAAATGCCAGAGATTCCCTGTTTACAGATCTCTTGTGTGAGATGCTGAGAAATAGCAAGCTGGTTTGGCTCGTGCCCATCCACAAAGACTAAGTATTGGCCTTGCCAAAGAATGTAAGACATGAACTGATGGCTTCTGCAGTGCCATGGGAGATGGTTCAGAGAGACTCTGCAGCAAATGTGCATGCAATATAGGGATCCTCTACACACCTGCAGAGTATGTCTGCTGTACACATACAGTAGTTCTGCTCCATCTGATATTAGACCTATAGCACTGACAGGAGCCCCTCTCCAAAATTATAGAAACAGAAAAGAGAACAGATAGAGACATTTTTTAATAGCTAGTAAAAGGAACCAGTAAAGCTATCATAGTGGAACTTTACCAGTAAAGCTGTCATAGCTAGAAAAATCTAGATAGAAAAAGGAACTTTAAATTTTCAGAGGAATCTGCACAATGACAGAGCTAATACTGCTTCTCCAGTCCCCTCCCTGCCCTTTGCTCAGCTTAGATGCTCTGAAGCGTGCTCAGGGCTCTCTGCTATTGCATTTACTACTGGCATAATAATCGCTATAAGCTGAGTGAAGAAGTTATTTTTGGCTTTACCTTAAGGATCTCAAGTACAAAAATGACTTGTGAAGATTCTGCGACACACTGAAACAGGTCGGCAAATCATCTGCTTACAAACTCAGGCTGGAGTGTGAAGATGAAAACATAGGTATTTCTTACTACTGCCTGGCATAAGTAACTAGTGGCAAGATTAACCACCTTATTGTATATATTGACTTATTTTTCTAAAATCAAGGAATATATCTACGTAGGTTAGACTCTGAATAAACTGCCTTCCAGAAATTAAAGAATCTGCACTGTGATAAGAGACATAGCACAGTTACTATGTATGAACACTGGAAAATGACATTTCCTTTCTTTGAATCTGATAATATAAAATTCTTATGTTGAGTGTCCAGGACTGGAAAAGCATTTGTCAGGGAAAAGCATACGGTTTCTCACACAGGACTGCACAGTAGCCTATTATGACCATCAGACCACTGACTAAATGCAGTGAATGCAAAATCTGAAAAGTAGTTATAAGGCTACAGTTGAATAGCCAATTTGGGAATTGAAATTTAGGGTCTAAAGTGTTTTTTACCTGGGCACCATATTCTCCCGCCACTGGAAATGAATAACTGACATTGACTTTTTTGAAATTGCTTGTCTCTGAAGTGAGAAAACAAGGCCTTTGGGTATACAGTGCTTACCACAAATCATAGACATGCTCTGTTCTTTGTTTTCTCAAGCTTGCCATGTCCTTCTTTAATCATCTACCCATTCTGATTTTTGTTTTTTTAATGCTGGATATTCATAGATAGAAATTCTTCTGCAAGTGATGAATTTTGCAAATGAAATTCTCATTCGCTGCCCAACTTCATAAGAAAACAAGCCCATAAGGATCTCCAGACAGAAGCAGAAGCCATTGAATTTAGTGCATGATTATAACTAAATATACTTATACTTAAACGTATGCATATACAATACCATTCACATTGCCTTTTTCACTTTTTTTCTTGTTCACTGTATTGTCTTCTAAATCAATAAAAGAACAATGGTGGGAAAAATTGATTTACAAATCTAAAGTAATCATAATACTAATCTAGGAGATAGGAAGATGGAAAGGTGTATAAACAGATGGTAAAAAGGAGAGGAAAGAAGGTAGGTATTTCCAGTGTCCAAATGTATGAGACAAGTATTAGAAAAACAGAAAAATCTCAAAAAGTATATAAGAATGTAAGAAGCAAAAGTAAAGCGATGAGTGAGGCATTCTGTTAAAAACTAGCGAAGATGTCATACTCTTAACTAAAGATCAAATTATATGATCTTTTGCAATAGGAATAAAAGACCCTCAGATTCCACACAGACAGATTATATGAGCAAAGTAGCTAAATTAATGAACTGAGGAAAAGCAGGTTGATTAATCTTTAGCTGTTATGACTGGTGAGGATTTGATAACAAGCCAAGAAAAGCAACCATAATAGGGAGCTCCTATTAAACTTTCTAGCTGAGAAACGATGTTGAGGTGCAATTTTAATTAGGATTGTGAGTGAAAGACAGCAGAAAGTAGCTTTCACATTTAAGAAGTGATGAGTATGAAATGTTTTCCATATTAGTTAGGAACAGAGTCTAATATTACATTCATTAAAGTTTATTTTCATTTTGTTGCTGAATTTTTTTTTTTGCATACTGTGAATACCTTTTTGAATATTCATTAGACTATTATTTTAAACCTTCTCACTCAAGGAAAGAACAGTGTCTGAAAAGCAACTGAGAAAGAATAACTTTTTTCCTAGTGACCAGAGAAATCTAGCTTACCTGAGTTTAATGTTTGAAAGACTACTCTGAGAGGAGATGCCTTAGTTATATAAATAATTAGGTATAACTTTACTTGTAGCTTAGAAATCGAAAGAACTTTAAAAAAAGTGTAGATTTCTTAGGGAGCAGTATGTGAATGCCAAGTCCTCCATTTACCCCTTGGTCATATTAAATTATTACTTCTGTGAAATATGGGTATAGTGCAGTCCTATATGCAGCGCATAGTGCAATCCTATATATTAACCACTAAGATTTGGTTACATTAATTTAACTTCTTTGACCTAAGTAGCCCTGATGTAAATCTTTTCAACAGCTTGCTCTCCTTTAGCTGCTGAGGGATTCTGCAAAGCCTTATCACTGATGTCTTTGTACTCCTACCCTGAGGAAAGCTGCAGCAACATTGACTTCAAGTAGCTAGGAAAACATCTGCATGTGCATTACATTTACTTCTTTGGGTTCAGCTCAGCTAATGAGCTGGCTGCTTCCATGTAAATCAAGTCAACCAAAAACAGTTAATGCTTTCATCAGGTGAGCAGTGCTCTGGAGTCTCTTTGAAGGTGGAGCCACATTCACTGCAGTGGCTGAATGTTGCCCGTATAAACACCCCATCTCAAAGATGTTGTTCTGTTTTTCAGACAGGCTTACAGTTGTTGAGAGGAAGCGTGCCACTGTGCCAGGTACCAGAAGCCAGACCAACTTACTTTGAATTTGTGGAAGGGGGGAGGGGGAAGAAAGAAAACACCCAACAAAAATCCCACGAGTGGTTTTGGAGACATTAACAAAACAGAAAGCATGAAAAGCTGAGATCACATCTGGGATTTATCACTGTGTTTTGATAAACCTTTGGGCTTAGCCAGCACTCTGTCCTGCACTAGGGATTCAGCAAAATTACAGCCCACATGTTCTCAACGGAGTTTGTCAGATCAACTTTATACTTGAGTGTTTTTGACTGATTAATTACTTACATAGACAAGTGAGGAGTTCAGAGAAAGGTGACTTTTTCTTCTTTGGAAAGCTAAGCATGAGAAGTATTACTAGGGAGTGTGACCGTAATTAGAAGAAATTACGGAAATTGTTCATTTGTTTCAATCCTAATTTAAAGGTAACTTCTGGATCTTCTTAATAGAGTAATGGATCCAATCTACTTAATATCAGATTGATGTGTTGACATCAGTAGAGGAGAGGTCCATAAAAAAGATGCTTTTAAAATTTTATGCAAAAATATGAGCGCTTTGACTTGAGAGTTGCTAACAGCTGTATCCCTAGAATATTCTGTAGGTGAGGGCCCTACCTGAATGTCTGAACATGCCAAGTTCATGCCCCTTTTCAATCTAGGCAGAGGAATGACATTAAAAGTGGTCTCCTACGATGTCTTCAAAGACAGACTGCTGGGTAACATGGAATGCATGCCTCCCTTACTTGCCTGTCTTTTCTTTCAGACTTTGCTTCAGGAGAAAGCTGCTGGATCAGGGTCTTTGGGGAAGATTAATACGGAATGCCTGATACAGGAATTCTGCAGTGATCCTACTGTCGGGCAGTCTGGGCAAATCTTCGTCAAAGTAATGAATGAAAAGCCATTGAGGGCTATACAGAGACACTATGTGAAGTTGTGGAAGTGCCTGAATGCCAAATCAGAGAGGACAGGATGGGGCACATCGGTCATGCGTGTGTGCGTTTGATGGCTATTTAACCCAGTCAATGGGAAACAAGGAAGAAACTTCTTTTCTATAGATTTGGTCCTGTGTTAGGCACCTCTTGAACCTGGTGTTTGCAAATCCTTCTTCTTGACCCGTAACCTCTACTGTCTTTTGGAAGTGCATGATGGACTCTATTTGAGATTTCACAGGTAAGAAGAAGCCCGAGATTTAAGAAAGAGACTTTTTAATAAAAGCCTAGTAAACAAAGGATTTACACTCAGCATTTCAAACCCTCTCTAGTCCCTTAAGTAGGTGAAGCTACTGTCCTTACATAAAAGTAGGCTACAGAGACGAATTCAAGCTCTGCATGGCTAGAGAAGGACCCCATCTCAAACTTTTGAGAACACATGTCTAAGTACTGGACTGCATTCCCAGTGCTGTCTGTACATTGTAGCCTGTGATGGTTTAATGAAAAATGGCTATGTAGTTTTGTCTGAGATGGTCTGGGACAACATCACCCTGTCTTTACTCCAAAAAATGAAGGGTGGTTATTGGCCTCCTGAGAGGACACAAATGTAAAAGTCTATCAAAACTAAGGACACAAAATTTGAAATTGTTGCTTTGTTCCTCATTTGAATGTATTTTTTATCTTTCTGTTATTGGATATTTTCTGCCTCTGTGTTTATTTGCAGGATGCTCTAATTCTCTGCTTTCTGTTGGCATATAAATACCAGAATTGGCTTTAATCTTCCCTTGTGTAATTTAAAGATGTAACTTCTTAAGTCTTTTACTAAAAGATATGGTATTGAGGTCTTATATCATACTTAGTCTTCTGAAAGTACTTTTCTTCTTCCATCATACATTTTAAAATGTGAAAAGCACAAGTGGAAGTCCATGGTCATGTAACTATCTGCCATAATCATTTCAGCATACGTTCCAGGTGACAGTCCCTGTCCTGTGAGAGTTCCTTCCTTCTTTACTATTGCCACGTTTCCATTTGACTGTGTTTTTAAAGACACAGTTCCCATAAAGTAGGTTAAGAAAACCATGCAGATTACCCTATGTAAGTGGCTTGTTATCTTCTGCACAGATCACTTCTTTAGTCTTTGTATCTTTCTTTCTTGAACTTCACTGGGTATCATTTTGTCTTTTGTTCATAAAATTTATGAAAGATATTCAACAGTATTTGACAATGATCTATCCCCATTCAAAACCTTCTTAGAAATAGCTACATTGGAGGATGAGTACAATTTGAGGTCTACCAGTTAATTAGTTTTTAACTGATTTTACATGCCCTTTGTTGATTCTTAATTCCTCTTAGAAATCTTGAAGATCAGACTAGTGGGTCTCTAACACTATGTTTGTAATCTCAGATCAAATTGTACATTCTTTTTTATGTAGAGTTATAGTAACTGGCATTAATAACTTTTACACTTTTCACCTATATAGTTTCTATCACATATTAAAATGCACTTTTAAGAATATCACCTCTGTCAAGCATACTTTTCCTCCCAGGGCTTCAGTTCACAAGCAGCTTTTTTCTAAAATTGGGTTTTCTGCTTGCTTAGATAAGAATAGCTGAGGGAAAAAAAGTAGCTAACGTGGCAATACAGGCAGTTAAATTGCAATTGTGGTGACAAGTGTATGATATCCTCTATATTTACCTACAGTCTTGTTACTGATGCACATTCCATTTTGTGCTGTTTTGCTTTTGTAAGTAAAAGAGCATTTATGAATAAATCCGAAAGGTGCCAGTCTACCGTGTATTCTGAAAGAAGTGAAAAATAGCATATGTAAACATAGGCCCTTTGTAACTCCAGATACCATATCAGCTGCCTTGTGTGTGTCTGGCAACAGCGAGGGTAAGTGACAGAGTACAATGAAATGTTAAATTAGCCTGTAAGGGGTTCCTAAGGACAGAGGATACATTTTATTTAAAGAAAGTAACATTATGCCTCATGCCAAACTGAGGTAATTTCCTTCCCCTTTCTATACTTCCTAGGTTTCCAGATTTGTAATTTTTTATGGCATTTGCCAGAGCTCACCTGAAGAAAGCATTACTCAAATAAAGTCTAAAGGAAATATTTTTGTTCAGAATCCAGACCCATAAAGAATAACTACTGTATGTTAAAGAAAAAAACTGTGTAATTTTACTACTAATTATGCACATAAGCTGAATAAGTAGACCACTGTTGCTGTGTTGAATAGAAAATTCACACATTGCTGCTTACAGCTATGCACTGGGGTTGCTTTTTCTATCACTAACCTAATTAAGGGATTTCTTACCATGTAACATTTGTCTTTTCTTGGAAGCCAAAGTAGATTGTGTGAAACAGAATATACACGTGATCCCACTGGCTGGGAGAATTATTATTTTCAGTGTCTGCTTCAGTCAGTTATTCGAGAACTCAGCTATTTCTTGTTAGGAATAAAGGGGCCTTAGTTTAATTGAATTTACTTAAAATGTATAATACAGTGGTTCCAGAAGGATTGTGTTGGCAACACTGATATTAATAAATTATTTCAAGGCCAAAAGGCCCAAAATTTAACCAGCAGGAGCTGGACTCGCAAGGACATGTATGAGTGTAAATTTAGCAATAAGGCACCTCTTTTAGTCACAAAACTATCCTGTAGTTGCTGCTTAAAACTGTAGGAGCATAAATTCCCCGAACAGTTACATTTCCACCAATAAAGCTTTTGCAGCGGCTACATCTGCTGCAGCCTTAGGGGTCCTGGCAGCACTGGTGTATATGCCAGTCAGATGGGGCAAGGACTCCGGTCCCTTTGCAGAGCGTGACTGGTGATCTCCCAGTGAGCCCCTCCGCGCACTCTGGCTTCCCGCGCGCCGTCCGTAGGCACCCATTTCTCCCACGGCTTCACGCAGGCATCCAACTTGGGTGTATGAATTCTGCCAAGTAGTAAGACAAACACTGGTGAGTGAATTGAGTCCTTTACTTCATACGTCGTGACGTTACCAAACGAAGAGTGGAAACCTTTTGCAGTGCTACGCTGTTCAGACTCTCTCTCTCAGTCCGCATAAATCCACAAGTGAAAACTGAAGAACCCAAGAAAGAAGGATGAGACTTCACGAAGTCTTCCATCCCTCTCTGTGAAAGATGCAGAACACGAATGGAGTCTGATATCCCTGGGAATGTGTGAGGATAATGCAACCGCTGTACGACAATAATCACAGAATTGCCTTTTCCTAATACTAGACAATTTTTTTTTTTTTTTTACCAAGGAAAAAAGCATGACCTCTGCCTTTCCTTCTCTTTCAATTTGGAGTTACTAGCCAACAAATTCCTCAACTATGTCCTGCTTTCCTGATTCATATTTACAGACAAGTACACATGCTCCAATCTATCATCTCTTTTCTGAGTATGTGATATTTTCCAAGAATATTTCACAGCAAATTAGAAATCCAGATGAGTCATTGATTTCAACAGTGACCCAGATCTGCCCATTTTATGTGTAAGAATGTTTTGTACAAATATTTTACTTGGTTTCATTCATTCTTGAGCTGTGGGTTCCTCCTGTTCAACATGTTGAGGACTCTGAGCAGGTGGATTGCCTGCTGCCCTCGGCTGGGGCTGTGAGGTGAGTGTCAGTGACGCCGTGGTCACAGGCAATATCATGTCACTCTTGAACCAGGTAATGCTGCTTCTGCCTGACCTGTTGAGTATTTTGAGTGGTCTATATAGCATATAAGGTCTGAAATTGCACTTATATCCAGCAGGAAATGCTGGAGTTAGTGTTTTCTTTATGCCATTTGATGAGTATTGAGTCTTGTGGTTATGTTTTGGAAAAGGTTTGGCATTCCAATGGTTAAAGATAAATGCCTGAGATATCTTAGGCTGGCATCTCTCAGTTCTGCATCTTTAATGACATGCAGTCTGAGACAAGGAAATTTCCCCTGAATTTGTCGGTGTTTTTCTGATCTGCTGATTCAGGTACAGCTGATTTGCATGAATATCAATGTTTAGATCAAAAGAACAGACATTGTGCTTTTATTGTAGAATCCTCCTAGCAATTTATACTAATTTCTTCCCAGAAAATTTCTTCTGCGTACAAAAATGTTGATCATTTTCAAAAAGGATGGCCTAATCATGAGGCAAACCTTATAAAGTATGTTCCATGATGAATTAGAGAAATGCATTAGTTTAATTAGATTTTAATTTCTTTAAATAAATCCCATGCCCTTATTTTAAAATTAGTAAACAAACTGTTGCTCAGATAGAAGGAAGGGAAAAGGATTAGAGGCTTCAGTGAACAACATTTAAGTTTCTGCACAATATCCTTGCTAAATCTGCTTCAGCATTTGCCTCTGCTTGAATCACATTGGTTTAGTTGCAGGGAACCCTGATAAAAGGGACTTTTATAATACATGGAAGACATTTAGATTATATGTAAAATATATTTACTTTCAAAATCAGTTACTTTAAATCTATAAAACACCCTTATTTTGCCATCACTGAAGCTGTTCCTTCCTAGAGGGTAGGAGCTCCATCCATTCCAGTGGCAACATTCCCATTGATTTTAGAGGTTTGGAATAAGACTTCTAATCCTTACCATGTTTGCTCAAAGTTATATTTTGCTTTGATACTGAAGTCCTCCTTTATACAGTATTTATTTCATTTCTATATTAATTTAGACACCTTCGAAGCAATGCTGGGAAAAAAGATGAGTGGAGCACCTTATATGAGTCCACAATCAGGTTCTAGATATACTACAAACAGGCTTGGGTTATTACAAAATGGAGGAGAAGCATGTT
This sequence comes from Calonectris borealis, assembly GCF_964195595.1. Lineage (NCBI taxonomy): Eukaryota > Metazoa > Chordata > Aves > Procellariiformes > Procellariidae > Calonectris > Calonectris borealis. The sequence goes on from NC_134316.1 coordinate 36,494,271, forward strand.
TTCTTATTACCCACATTCTATATATTCAAGTTACAGGTAATGGAATATTCTGCAGTAAAATACACTTCTTAATGCTCAGATGAATCAAAATTATTAGGCTTTTATTTATCATGAATCAGAAGAACCATTGCATGAATATAAAATAGCAAAAGGTATGTTAACCCTATTACACATTGCTCGCATTTTTCTGAGGCTGAACCTAACCCAGTATCTCAGGTAGCTGTGAGAAAGCAGTAGAAAATTCTGGCTAAAGAGGCATTTTGAAAGTGTAAATCTAATAAATGACTAAATTGACTTCAAGTAATTAGTGCTTTGTTGGGCCAAGTTCTGTTCTCCATTTTAAAGCCTTACCAAGTTTATGTTGGTGTCCTGTGAACCAGGGACCTTTCTCTACCACAGTTGCATTTTTGCAAACTATTTAAACCAGTGGAAATGACTGCTGGGGTTGCACAGATGAAGAGGAGGAGAAATTTTTGACCTCCTAAAGAGTAAGATACCTAAGTTCAATTTAAAAGTGCCCTGATGACCAACAAGTTAATTCTAGTACTGCAGAGAGTGTCAGGTTCTCAATAGCTTCCATTGGTAAAATAGTTGTCATGGATAAAATCATTGCAAATACTACAGGTTGTAGGCACCTATGGATGTAACCCTTCTGACTTTAGTGCAGATGCACCTACATATCAACAGTAAGTATGGCTCTCTGCATGCTAGGTTTACTGGACTAACATTTTAAATATTATCTGTGAGCAGTGACAATTTTAGTCTTCCATTTCACTTTGATTTTGCTGAAGAAAATGAGTATTAAATGATTGTGAGATATTTAAATTAAAAACATGATAGAAAAAATAATGTATTACTGGACATTGTTCGTGCAGCTCAAAAGAAAGATACTGAGTTGTCTCTTCCCTTGAAAAAATTGGGGGAAGAAACAGGTCTGACTACCTGTATATTAATATGAACATATTGTGCATGTGCCCAAGAATGACCATAAGTTCTTAAGACATTACCGGAATTGCAGAAGTTTGGACAAATGATAAACAACTGAGGAAGTGATTTATTCTGGGGACTTTGGTTAAAAGGGAATTTCAGCAAAGTGGGAGGATGGGAGTTTAATAAATACACAGGCTGTATACACAAATACATCCACAAATGTTTGTCATTGAAGGGAAAATGATGAGATACTGAAAACTGATGTGTGTTTTTAACCTTCTCCCATTCCATTCCATTCCAGCGGTTTTGCTTTCTAAGAGGCATGTTTGCACATCTGGTTGGAGGAGGGAGATTAGGCTGAAAGGACACCTCTCTAACCATGACTGAGGGAAGAAAAACCAGAACACATTTCAAAAACATACTGAATCGATTAGCCATATGGTTTCAGTGCATTTCACTCGTTTTTACAGACAAAAAACAAAAAACTTCTTTTACAGGCCACATTCAGCTCCGGGATTTAGAGACTGTAAGTGTAGAAATATCAGGACATGACAAAATACAGAGTATGTGAGCTGGGTAGAATAGTCAGAACATGCTTGTTCACCGTAGTGCACCTGGCATTTAGACTCATTATTCATTTCCTTCTCTGGTCTTCCTTATCATAATAGCTGTTTTCCATGATATCAGACTCTGTCCCTGTTACATTTGACGCTGTATGCACACATATAGCAATGCTACAGCGGGACTGTGACTCTTTCAACATAATCTGTTATTGTCTTTAACATACTGACCCTAAACCGTATTTTGGAATGTCTTTAGAGTGCCGAAGCATAAGATGATAATTCGACTTTTTTTACTGATTCTGTCAAGTGATTATGTTTGGTTAATCTATGGTCAAAGTATGAATAGTATTATGAACTTTGTTTTGCACAAAATCCTGGGAAAAGGAGATGGGGAACAGAGACACAGCAGCACAATTGGGCAGAATGCTTCTGAAACATGATTATCTTGGATCTCAAGGGAAGCCAAGGACCGTTCTGGGCAGTGAAGGGATGCTTTATAATCTGAGTATATTCTTACACTTCACCTCACTCCTTTCCTTTATGATTCTTGTTATGTGGGCTTGCTGCATCTTACGTAAAAGTTTGCTGTAAACTTTTTGGGATATGGAAGGTATCTTCCTGTGTGCTCCCTCAGTTAAAATACTTAGTAAAAAGAAATAACTTATGCATACAGAAAAAAGCATATAGGTATATAGGAAGGGCCAGAGTGAAACAGTGAAGCTATCCCTATTCAAATTCTGGGCAGGTTGTCTCTCAGATCTGGATCTAAACTCCATGATTCACAGCTTGATCTGTGGGTCAGCTGGTGGCAGCCAGCAGTCTCAAAGACAGTGTAATGGTAAAGAGAGGATCCGCCTAGGAAAACCAGCCATGCAATCCTGCTGCTGCCACCTTCCCGCCTTGTTATGGGAAGGAGTAGGTAATGTAGATGTGGCTTCCCCATTGCTATAGTGGTTGAAGGCACACTATCCATCATCCTCTGTCATGATATTTCAGGTTTACTATTTTGGCTTAAGAATACCAAGTGGTGGTGTTTGTTTTTGGAAAAGTCAGCATAGTTTTCAATGAATGTCAGAAATTCTTGCTTCCTAAAATCACTCCCAATATTAAAACCAACTACTACCTCTTGGAAGCTAAATCCTACCCAGGATCATGTGGCCTTCTGTGAGTTAAAGGTTTTGAAAGAACCACTTACTGGTCAGGGTGGTGCTAAAAGTGCAGCCTGAATTTAGGCAGTGGTTTTCATTTGTGTCCCTGAACCATGAGGACATTGTTTTCTTTAAACATCAAGAAAGAAAAAAAATAAGCTCATTGCTGCAGTTTTACTGGTAGGTTGAGGAGATATTCCATTCCAGGCATTGTGAGGCCCTGCACCATAGCACACATTGGAAGTTTTCTAGGGACTGTAAATGGACTGCTTCCTGAACATTGTAGGCAGAAGTCTATTTGGAGGCAAAATATTTAGCATTATTGACATTTCAGTTGTTTAGCAGCCCATTAAACTGCAGGGTAATTGTTACCTATTTCCTAATGGACTCAGACATCCTTATTATTAGTACTGTTTTTGGAAGCATCTATTAAATTTAATGGTAACTGGCAGTTTCAGAAGATGCCAAGGAAGAAATAATGGTAGAAATGTAACTGTAGTTCCATCCTTAGATCATGCCTATTTGAAATCTGGAATTATAGGTTTTTTCCAAATTATTTGCTGTCATTATTTAAATAACTTGTGGATGTGCTTTAATATTTGCCATTTTTATATTGTGTGTGATCAGTTTGCAATTTTCATGAAGAAAGTAATCAGATATGATTTTGGAATAATCCTTGACTTTATTTTGCTTTCTAGTAGTCCATTAATTGTGTTTGATATTTAAAATTCAGACCGTTTTGATTGCATACACATGAAGTTAGGCATATTTTAGTTCCCATCCGCAGGTGTTAACAAAATAGTCCTGAAATGCTCTCTTAACCTCCTGTCTCCTGGATAATCTGCATAGGGCTTAAACAATTGGAATAAGCAGTTACTTTGGAACATTTCCCCCCCAGAAAAGTAAGACTTATAGAAACTTCTTTTTTTCACAGAAATTGGATACTTCAAGTGTCTTGCCTGGTAATTTCTGACCTGTACCAGAATTAGCTCAGATACCTTTCATTTCTGTTCAAAGAAACGCATGAGCTTGTTATTGAAAAGTTGTGGGTGGTTTGTAAATTTCTTCTTTTAAACAAGTCTGTGAGATGATCAATCAACCACTGTATACTGCCAAAAGTCTCACAATTCAGCACTCAAACAACACTTTATTCATACAGACCCCTTCTGTGCTCTATAGGTGACAGTGCCTGAGGAGGTACAGTAAAGGAAACAGAAGGCTCCCTTCCTCATCTCTAACGTGTTTGGCTGCAGACACTGCTAGGTAAGATGCCTTAACATGGTGTGAGACACAGTGTGGCAGTTGTGTATTTTTATGTAAGACTGTTTATTTTTAAAGCCTAAAGGAAAGGAGGTAAAGGTTTCCTGTATTCCATAAATACAGCTAGGTCACTGGATAGTATAACCTTGTGGTTGTCCAAGAGGAAATTCCATGTAACTTTATGTGATTATTAGACTCTGTCTCTCAGCTTGTTTTCATCATCTCCTGAAAGGCTGTTAGGAGAAAAGTGAAAGGTTAAAGAGAAGTTAGGGCTCGGTCCTGGGATGTGCTGAATGCTTCACGTATCCCCCGATCCTCTGGAGAAGTTAATGGAAAGTAAAGTTCAGCTTTTCACAACAGGTGCTTTGCACCTCCGAAGATCAGCGGTGTCTGCACCAGGAACATTTTGCTCCACTCCTTGTGGTCTTCATGAAATGGTGAAAAGAAGTTAAGAGGCACAGCCCAATAATCACTGGAGATACACTAAGAAATAGATGAAAGACCTCCATTAACACGAAGGTGCTAAGGTAAATGGTTTGGGTGATTCAGCATCAAGAACTCTTTCCTCTAAATAAATATAAGCCAATACCCCAGCAGAGCATATCAGGACAAGGATCTACAAGCAGGACTGCATTTTAGATAGAGGTATCCTTATCAGTGGGAACAAATAAAGATCTGGTGGTTAGTCTTTGAAAATAGTCAAGTCTTAACCCCAATACACTGCCTGAAAGCTAATCTAGGAAAAGTAATTTTGTGTTCATAAACTGCATTGTTTGGAATAGACACAATATCCTTCATGCTTCATTCTGCCCATGGTTGGGGCTGCAGTTTTTAGCTTGTTGGTTTTATTTTGGAGCAAGTGTCAGGATACTACCTGTATATTATGTTTAGACATTGGGGGAAATTTTCATCCCATTGAAGTCAGGGGAAGTTCTGCCATAAAAATGCAGTTGGTCCAGATTTTATTCTAAGTGTTCTGAACATCTTAACATTGGCGCAGAGTCTTTTTATGAGTGAATGAAAAGCATCAAGTCTACGTGGTGCGTTTAGTCTATTTCCAGCACTGCCATAAAATGACTCGGATGAATATTCAACAAAATGTATTTTATAGGTACTCTGCATTCACATAGATGACACTCAATCTGTTCTGCCTGTCAGATATTTCAATGTGTATCTATAACAATTTTTTGGTAGTGTTTAGCCTTATGCTTTTATCAAAATAGTAAATAAATTGTCGTATATAGGAGAATTACAAGCAGTGTTTTTCCTTCTAATGAAATATGCATATTATAGAGTTGTGTACATATGATGAATTTGAATTCATCCAACTGTCCACTGCCAAGATCCTACTGGTGTTGCTGACATTCCTGCTAATGCCATTCCTCGATTCATTTAAATTCAGAATATTTCAATAATGTTGGCTTGACAACAAGATGATTTTCATTGAGTGTTGAAGAATGAAAGGGTTTCTGCCTTCCTTTGTCCCTTCAGAATACCAAACTGACAGTGCAGATGGATGTTCTCTCCTCTCTGATGGACGACTCAAATAGGTTCACTGCTGTCTCTAACAAATGCAGGAGTTTTAGAGAGCAGGATGGGAACACCAAGAGGGCGCCATCACTCTGGGTGAAGATAAAAAAAGCTTCAGGGAGGTGATTTGAAATTTAATGAGGGGAGGTAGTCATACTACTTTTTTTTCTGTATTAAGGACTGTAGTCCATTCCTTGCTTTTAAAGATCTTAGATTCTGTAAGGGGGAAAATATTAAGGGAAAAAGGAAAACATCAAAATGTTTGGTAGTAGACTTTCATTTAATCCATAAACTTTATATTACTACTGTGATCCAAGGGAGGAAAAAATGGAGAGCAATTGCCCAAACTTTTCAAAGACCAGAAAACACAGGATGGGTCAATTGAACTCATTAGGATGAGAATAACTTTTCATTTTACAAGTCAATAACTGGGCATATTCAAAGTACTAATGTATCACAGAACCCAAAAAACCCTAAACAATTAATTATATGAGCTAAATTTTATACCAGATGTTTTAAAAAACAAGAGCATTAATTCAGGGAGGATCTGGATTTCTCTGAGGAATTTGTCTCCTATATGCTGTTTAAACATGCAAAATCTCTTTTGCTTGTCTGTTAGGTTTTACAACATTAGCCAAAAGCTCCCTAATAATTTACATAACACAAACAAAAAGTAAGATTGTGACATGGGAAGACCAACATTTTCTCTGCTTATAAGGCAAAAATAGTCTTTACTGAAAATACATTTAAATTGTACACTAAAAGAGCTTGTAGCTGGGATTTCACTTCAAAACTTATCTGTACAGAGCACATTATACTTAGGGAAGTGACTTGAAATAAATATACTATGGTTGCCATTAAATGTTCCCATTTGCCAACAGTTACCACATGAAACATCTGAGATCACAACTGTTTCCCCTGCAATTAGGAGAGCATATATATTTGTGGTAATTTTGTGGTAACCAATGAGAATGTTCTTTGTGTGTGATTTCCACAGTTCTTGGACACACAGATTGGAAGGAACAAACCAAAACAGGAAACATGCTTAAAATTTGATTGGAATAAAAGTCATCATCCCAAAAATCGAATCTGTGCATTTAGCAGATCACTAACAAAAATACAGAGATGAAGAAACTTTTTACCTTTAGCCATTCAACTTAAATTCTACTTTGCATAAATAGAAATGGATATATCCAAGCAATACATAATGAGAAGGTAAATTATGAAAAACACTAGTGGAGAAGTCACATACCCCCGTAACCCCAAGAGATACTGCCAGGAGTCATATGCACTGTGATAATAAGCCCCCCCATCAGTAAAAGTGTGTCAAGTAGGTCCAGTGACGAAATACTCGGGTATCTGCAGACTGTGACCACCCCTACTTCACCATCAGGGAAGTGACTCCATCCCATTGCATTTAACTGCGATTTTCATGTGCTGTCAGCAAAGATTTGTGTTCTTCATGGCTGCATTTATCACAAGAAACAGCTCCTCTCTCTGCATGAATTTCTTTGACTCAAAATATTGCTTTAGGCAGTGAGCTGTTCTTTCCAAGTTACACTCTCACAAGGAAACGAAAAACAGCTCATGTTGTAATGAGAACAGGTTTCTGATGTTTTCATCTTCTGGTGTCCCAGAAATACCAGGAAATCAGCTTCTTCAGAGGTAGGTACATATGAAAAAACAGGGAAAAATGTTTACTCCAGTGGGTGAGTAAAGCTTCATTAAATCTCATCCAAGTCAACAGTTCCTCAGTCTTTCTTCTTATCTCCCATGATTCCCCAATGATTTCAGATGATTCTAAGATTTATTTCCCAGCAGTACAAGCTTAACAGATGTGCTGCATCAAATTCTCAGTCCAAGTCATACCAATTACAAGAAATTCTTTTCATTTGCTGTGAATTGAACCTAAATATCAAATAAAAATGTAAAAAAGAACAAAGCCGTATAATTACATGACAAGCAATTACCACATCATATATAAATGACACAAAACATCTTTTGGGCTAAATATATTGAACTTTCACAGAATGAAAAAAATATGTATGGCTACCAGATTCCACTCTGAGTCTAAAGGACTTGATCACCACAGAATTCAGTATTATAGTTCTGAATCGTTCCTTTTTTTATGTAGAAATTTGATTCCCTGACACAAAACCCAGCCATTTGGGTAAATGACTATACAGATCCTCTGTACTCAGAATACTGTGCTAACCTTGCTCCTGGTGAGGCAGTGACCCAATTAAATATATAAAGTGACACTAGTCACACTAGATGCTCCTGTTATTACCGTAAGACGTGTTCTGAAGAGCCCGCACACTTCTGCTGAGGCATAACAAGGTGGGGAGCTGAAGCACTGTGCTTTGGTTAGGAATGCTGTCTTGAGCTGAATCGTTCCGTCAGACATTTTTAAGATCTCACTAAAGGATTTTAAAAATATGTGTCACTCCAGGAAAGCTTTATGGCTGGAATAACTTTGGAAGAAGTCTGACAATTTTACTAGCTTACATTCTGAAGTGGTGGCTCTTTCTGAAGTTCAGTCACTTTTGATAGGCATATAAGAACAGATGAACAAACTGTATAGAGGAAGGACTAATACTCAGCTATGGTTATCTCCTAGTGATTTCTTTTTGTCATATCCTGGAGATGTGCACCGGAGTCTCTTACTCTAGATGGTTGCAGAATATTATGTAAACATAAATGAAAATAGCCTGGAAGCCATATGGGTTAAGTTTCATGATTCATACTATTTGGCAGATCTCCACTGGATGTAAGACCTCCAGACAGCTTTTGCTCAAACCAATAACAGAACTATAACTGCTGTAACATATCAGATTTATTTTCACCAATAGATTTATTATTCTTGCATGCTGAAGTTTTCTATTTATCTCCCAGCAGGATGAAATACATAGGAATGAAATAACCACTCCCTTAACTCTAGTGCCAAGGAATATAATCTATATGTCCAACAAAGTGGCACCCTGCCTCTCTGCAGGTCTCCCAAATTATTTTACACTGTTCATTGCTTTTACTGAAGATGAGCCATATGAGTGCCATTTCACATATCTTTAAGCATGGATGTCCCACCCAGGTATACTGTTATTCAGGATTTGTACTCCTTTTAGGAAAGGGGAAATCTTTGGTTTTAAAGTCTTGTTTTAACCTTAAAAATCATCTTTGTAAAAACAACATTGTATGATCTGAATCCATGTTTCAACAGTTTGCATACAATGTTTTCTCAGGATATATGTAAGAATCATCATTCCTGAGGCAAACTGGATTTGGCTAAACTTTTCTTTGGTGATTGTTAGCAGGCATTCCAGATCAGATTCCTTGCACACATTACACTTACATAAGACCAAATATATTTAACTGGGCCTTTGAATACATTGGAAATAGCATAAAATTAACCTCTTTGGTAGTATTGTTGAAAGACATCATAACAATATGTGATGTATAAAAACACATAGCTTTTCATGAAACTCTCTGCCTTTAAAATCCACAGCAAAACACCTCTGTTCTGTTTGACATGTCTTTTCAGTGTTTTCTTCTGGAAATTTGAAACCAGGTACTAGAAACATTAAAAAGAAGATGGCCTCCTCCTTAAAGTAATAAATATAAACAAATAAAAATGTGTCTGCTCTCTGAATAACCTGTGGAACATAGGTGATTTACTCTTCTAGTGTAGCAGCTTGAGCCCTGTCAAGAAGTAAGTCAACAGAACAAAAATATAAAAGAAAAAAAAGTGCTACACTCATTTCTCATCCCAATATTGTATTGGATTTATTCATTTCTGTGGGCATGACTTACAAATTTAACCAAAAACCCTCCAACAGTCCTGACCGGAATTGATCCATTGCTTGATTTCAGGTGGATAGGTAAATTTCTTTTAAGAAATATGACTGCAAAATACATGCTTCCTAGTAGAAAAATTTGGAGATATGAGTAGAACATAAAAGCATGTTGAATTAAAAAAAAGTTTGGACAGACCTGTTAAGTACAAATGCAGTGATGGATAACAAGGCAATGATTAAAGAAATACTGAGTGATCTGTAAAAGTACCCTTATTCTCTCTATTATTTAAAAAAGATTTTAAATAATTTCCTGAATGTGAAAGGCCAGCCTTGGTACTTAGCCCAGAAAAGTGGGCTGCAAAGCTCAAAGTACTTCAGGGCCTTCGTAACAATTGTCTGCAATAGGGTGAGATCCCTCTCTTTGAGCAACCCAGTGCATCAGAGATCCATACTATGAAGAGAAACTCACATATATGCCAGGAGTTTCTGTACAGTTCTCACTGTAAACAGAAACTAAGATTCTAAGTTTGCACTGCAGTCCCTCTAAAGCAGAACAATGTGCATCCTTTTTGGCTAGACATTTCAGATATCTACTCTCCAGCAGAGTCCCCACTAGAATTGTGTTGGAGCGTGGTAATCATCTGACAGGTTGTGTTCTGTATTCTTCTTATTTTGTGGGCGTCTAACACAGTTGCTTTGCCACTTAATCAACTTCCATAAAAAAAATTTCAATTATGTTTTACAAAGCCTTTATAAAATGGTAGTTTGAAAAGAATGCAAACGTACCTTCCAAAAGCAAAAGTGCCGCAATCAAAACTTTGAGTAAATTGCTTTATTATCTGTTTTTCCTTTAAAACTTATTTAAAACTTATTAAAGTTTGGTCAGAAAAAATAGCTAACTGCAAAACTATCCTTTTATTTTCAGGGAAGTCTGGTTTTATATGAAGATGATAAACATACATCTGGGCCTTCACTTGTGAATAATTTAATGTAACCAGAATGACTGCTGCCTTGAAAGGCAGTCTGAGAAAGACATTGTGTCAAAACTGGTGGTTTGTCTCATGAAGAATACATTACCTTCTTGTTTAAATTGAAACCCACATTTTGAGTCTTTTTCTATTCACATGGTCTGCCTGACATTCTGAATATTTCTTTACACATCTTAAATCAGTATGGTTCAGTTGGTGTGAAGCTAAAACTATAGTCCATGGCCTCTGCAATACTACTGGGTATAACCTGACAAATGTAGTTGGAGTTATGTCCCCCCTTTTGCTGTACAAGGAAAATTTCTGGATTCAGTCATGCTCTCTTTACCTTTCTGCACGTTATCATCAGCCACTGGAAGAGACTTCTTCTGACCCCTAAATGCTGAATATGTCTCATACAGCTTCTATGGGGCACACAGTGCTTTCTTTTGGGTCCTCTGGGGCCTTCCTGAGGAGCCAGTGGTTATGTTGCTATCGCTTGTTTGCCTTCATGGTCAAAGAATGCTGGTTGAGCCAGGTTTGCAAATAAAAGTAGAATCTTTTATTAGACCAACTGTTATAGCTGGGTAAAGCAAACAGGCTTTCAAGCGGCCAAAATCTTCTTCAGGCTAGACAGAATTTTGTCCATCTTTTCTAGCTATCTGTCAAAAGACATTATTTCTAACTGCAAATTTTGTGTGATCTGGATGTGGAGCACTTGTAAAGGTTTCATAGTCACTATAGTTGAAATACCTTGTTTTACCAACTACCTTAAATCACAGTGAACTCAAGTAAATTAAAATGTAAATAAAAGCATTCATTTATAATGTCCAAAATACACAATGCAGTTGTCAATTTTTATAAAAAAGGTGAAAAAACAGAAGAAAAGCTATATTTAACCTGCTTCCATGAAGTTAAAATTTAAAGGTATCTCTTTCTCCTTCACTGTCTTTATTGTAAGACATCAGACTTGCCATCATTTGGCATACATTATTCTTCAAGTGGCAATCTTGACAGAGACCCTTTTTAGGTAGAGCATGTTACAACTATTGATTTTAAAATCCTGGTAAGGATCTAGTCAGATATAATGTTTTTCTTGATACTTCTTTTCTTCAAAAGCCCATTTACTTCTAGAATTAACTTATTTGAGAATAATAATCTCATTCCTATAGCTAAAATAACACAATACAAAACAAAATAGCTGCCAAACTACACCTTGTTTCTTAGTCCTGTTTTTGTACAAAGATCTGGGAACAAGCAATTAGTCAGCTTCTAGAACTGATACTGGTCAGAGTGGTCATAAATTATTGGTGATTGAATCCTGATCAATATATCACCAGAACGTTACAGTAAAAGCCTCGGGGAATGCAATCAGTTTGCCTATGTTGCCAAGTCATAATCTTTGGACGAACATACTTCCTACAACATCCTGACTGGCTGACTGCTTTGGTTCAGATTGTGGGCCAAACATGAAAGCCAACAAAAAAGGTGCACAATTTTCAAGGATTCCACCACTGGCAAGTCACTGAATGTAATGCTGAAAGGGGATTTAATTCATCATTCAACTTATTAGATTAATAAAAATGTTTTTTATAGTGCATATGAAATGGGAATATTTTCTATGTATTGGAGCTGTAAATACCTTTTCGCTTTACCAAGCCCTAGACAGCATGATTCAGTAGAGGGTAAACAGACTTAATTGCTTCTAGTTTTCTAATCATTGCCCAGTCTCCATGGTCTATCTAATGACTCTGAATGCAAAGCCAAACCCAGGTCTTGGCTTGAAATTCCCCAAAACTTGGTAGTGTCAAACCTGATTTTTTTGTCAGGTTTATCTGTAATTTTGTTCTCATATACCTGTATTTTAAACATTTTTTTTAGCATAACTAGACATGTACTTTGAGACGTGCTTAACAGGCAATGCCAGAAAATCCAAACCACAATGTTCATTTGTTCTTTTCAGTGGTGTAAACCTTCAATTAGAGAGTAATAAGCTGTTACCTTCTATAGGGCATCTTTAAATACTTGGTGTTTACAACATAGTACTTGTATATGTTTATGTAAATAGAGTTTTATTAGGGAACTCTATGCACCTTATGGCAGGCAGTGTTGTAGGTTAATATGGTAGAAGTAAAAAGGAACTGAACAGTGTGTCCTTGTTTCAGATGATAATAACAGCTTCAGATTTCAGGAGTATGGACTTCATTCTAAGAAATACTGAGACTCATCCTAGCCAAAAATATTGCTAAAATGCATGGCTAATCAACTCTTATTAGCTTGAAGCCAACTGCAAGAAGCTGAAATTATTCCTGAAGTTCTTACTTTTGCTCAAGTGAAAAGTCAAGAGTCACTGTAGCTTTTGGATTGATTTTAGCTTAGGATTTCCATTTCTCACTTCCCATCAGCATCCCTGGGAGTACAATGAGGCACAAAGACCTAAAGTGGGTTCTGTGGGCCACCATGGTACTCCTGGGTATCCATAGATACTGTTCTTTGTTCTGTAGCTTGATTAAAAGGAAGAATGTGATTTCATTGTGGCTGAACAGGTACTGTCTATGCTAAAACTCCTTTGTTTAATCCAGCCACAAAAGGACTCAGAGGAACTATGTACTTCAGAGCTTTGACAGTGTGGGCTGTAAATTGATAGAAAACATTCCTAAATATGTGTTTTCCTTTCTTGTTCTTACTGATTGCATTTTTTAAATTATAGTAGTGGGTTTCACTAATGTGCCTTCTGCATCCATGTGCATCTATGGGCATTTTGAGGGGCTGAGATTTTTTTAAACAAGTGCCATTCAAAAATCACTTAAAAGGTTAAGTTCCTGCAAAAGGCTTCATCTTAAAAAGAGTTTTAAGGCAAGAAAAATAATATCACCTCATAGCAATAATTCATGTTTTAAAATACAAGCCATTTCTAGTCATCGAGCACACAAGAAAATTATAATCTTCAACTATTTTAACTAGTCATTCCTTCCTGCCTTCTTTCCTTCCTTTCTCATATTTTGGAAACCAACTAACATTCTTCCTAAAAAAATTACCTAAAAACTGTTCTTGGCTAGCCATTGTGTGTGCCGAGGTTTCGATACTGAGAGCATGTTAATGGCCAAATTATAAACCCTTGAGAATTAGAATTCAGAAGACAAACATTAACAGACCCTTAACTGCAGTAGCACAAACCAAGATGCTATAAATTATGGGGTGGCGGTGTTAAAAGCACTGGCTTCCTGGTATCTGGCACCCAAAACCTTTTCATTTGGGTATATATCAGGCTGCAGAGAGGTTGCCACTTGCCACTTGGCCAGTATTCAGCTGGCAGAGATGTTTGTTTAAAGTTCAGGCCAATCGATGGCTCAGGCCTGCAACTGAATATTTTGTTGTTATGCCATGAGAAATATTTACCCTTCTCTGTTTTTTTGTCCTTCCTTCAGTCATTCACTCTCCTACCTAGGATTTCTATGTGAGACAATACTTGCCAGGTTTTGCGGCTATATGTATGAACAATTCTGGCACAGTATTTTAATGAGCTAATTTCTGTCTTTATAAATGTACATGCAGTCAGAATAGCTTCATGGATTTCTCATGGATCATGGGCATGTACTTGTGGTATGCCTTCCTTTGCATGAGCACATGCTGTGTTTGATGCCAGGGTCAAAAGGAAGCTTTGAACACAGGCTTCTCAAAAACTTTGCAGTTGCAGACTTCATTAAGTTGAAATTGTCAGTAAGAGGAATTTTTATGTTGGTTTCCACAGTGGGTGAGGGTCAAATGCAAAGTAAAAATGTGATTCTCCCTTTATCTCTTTGGAAGTCTCCAAAAGAGACTTCATTTTGCATTCGCCATATTCGGTTCTTATTTATGACAAAATGTCTACCATAGAAATAACACAGAACATGGTTAGACAAAGCCAATGAATATGCTGCATGATGACTCTACAAAATGCTCTCTCTGTTAATTTGAGGGGGAACTGTAAGTACTAATACAGGTAACAAACCTGAACAGTCAAGAACACTAACCCCTGAGTCATTCTGTGTTTAATCTTAGGATGCATCTCTGATAAGACATGTTGCTTGCTTCCAAATGTTGAGAGATTATTTGTTTGGAGTCCACTGTTTGTGTGCATAAAATCTTCCTCCAGCTGAAGTCTTATTTAGTTATTTGTAAAACCATCTTGCTGACCTGAATGTGATCAGCTGTGCTGTCAGATAGCAGTGGTTTAAACAAGGATGAGCTGAAACTGATTAGGAAGTCAGTTACTGAAAGGGCAACAAGTTACACAGGAGAGTAACATTGAAGAATTGAGGGCAGTAACTTCTTAAACTGCTCAAATGTCATCTTCTGGAGCACATCTGGACTCCATCCATGTAAACAGTAGTCTGATGAAGAGCCCTGTTCCAGGAATAGCCTGTGTCCTTAATTCGAGGGCTAATAAAGGCAGCAGAGAATTAAGTGTAATCAGCAGTTGCAGTCTACACAGTCCCATGGGAAGCTGTGAAAGTGGTAGGTCAGATCTAATTCCTCACTCCAACACATAATAGATTGCCTCCTATTGTTTTTGTTTTGTTTTGTTTTGTTTTTCAAAATTTAGTGAGATGCAGAACTAAATCCCTTGTCTTTAATTAGGAGAAACTTAAAGCTAAATCTTTGTTTGAGAATAATGTGGGAACATACTGGATAGCTTTACATGTAGGAAATATCAGCTATTGCTCTGTTCATTATTTGTTGTATGTGATATTCTTGGCACGTGGACAAAACATGTGGTAAACAGGCAGGGGGAATGGTAAAATTTAATATTGACCCTTGTATGTGATTTATTCATATGTATATTCACAGGACAAGTAACCAGAGCTACCTGATGAAGTAAAGCAAAACAAATCTAGATTGCTTATAAGGAAAACATTACTTAATTGCAGAAATCTATTAAACTATGGAGTAGCTTCCCACAGGGAAAACAGGAAGCTTATTGTCTGAGTCATTCAAAAAGAACTTCCATAAAGCTCTGGAAAATATAGTGTAGAAACAATAACATTTTGGGAGAAGATGGAGCATATTGCTTAACATGTCTCTTCTCTAATATCTATGCATTTATAATTTTGAGCCAGATTCTAAAACTGAAGCTTAATATGCTCAGCTGCAAAGACCTGTAAATTTGTTCTCAGTCTGATTCCAGTTTAGAACTGAACTCTGAAATTAGGAAGCCCAGCAGTAAAGCAGGGCACATCTTAGACAAGAAAGCCTAAAGCCAAGATTATGACTTAATTTGAAAAAATGGATCAAGTTCTTCTCTGGTAGAGGTGTATTTGCAAACTTTCAAGAGCCTGAACTGAGTCAAAAGTGGGTTGGGGGTGAAGTTGGAGTTTTATGAATTTTGGTGAAAATTTGCAAAACTCAGATAAAACCTGATTCGACAATACTGGCTGAATTCCACTTTTACCCTTTGATTTTGCTAAAGGTCAAGCCAAGGGGATAAAAATACATATGGTCCAAAACTAGAACATACACAAGAAGTCTTGGAAAAAAAAGAAAAGTATTGCATTTGTTCAGATGCACCCAATACTTGTACATAAACAGTACTATGGTTCCTTCCTACCAGTAATTACAGAAACAGTGGTAAGAAAAAATTCAGTGAACTGAAACATAACGCAAAACTCAAGAAGAGTTCATAAAAAGCCCTGGCAGTTTGGTTACTTTTGCTCTCTGTAGCATTTTTGTTCATCTGCTTTTTTTCTGGTGATATCAGTGGCAAAAAGAACTAAACTTGAACAAAGTAACTAACTGCCACTGGTTAAAACTGAGAATTTCAGAAATATCAGAAAGGAATCCTTCCATCAAATTTCCAGATAAAATTTTAGAAAAATCAAAATTATCCAATGCTTTATTATTGTTGCAGGATTATAAATCATTCTGGAAACTTCAGCAGTGAACTAAAAATATTATTTCTTCCAAAGGGTTACAGTCTAATTTAAGCTATTAATTGAAGGAAAGTCAACAGAAAAATAAGAACAGGAATGGGACAGAAGAAACTTATGAGAAAAACATGTTTGTCTCATTTCTTGTGATAGATCTGGTACATAATATGCTTTCCATTTAACTCTACAGGCATTACGTAGCCATAATTATAGAGGGTTTTTTTCATTATTGCTTAGCCAAAGCTGTAGAAAAGCCCAGATAAAATCTGTGGAGATGGTTTGTTTTACTTTTAAAAATGCAGAAGATATTTTCTCCCTAAGTTTGCAAACAAGCCTTATGTTGTAGTTTAAGTTCAGTTTTTTCAGATTTTTCTGAAAGGTTGGCTGTTTTAGAAACAAAATATTTTGAAAATTATTAATTATTCTCCTTTGAGACAGTTCCTTTGAACTTTTCTGTTTTAATGCTGAAGTCTGAACTGTCTATCATTAAGTACTGGTGATAGTATCTGCAATAGAGGATAGGTGCACTTAAAGTTACAAAAGACTTACTTTGTTTTTCCATCTCTTCTTCCTTTTCATCAAGGTATATAAAATTAAAATAAGCTAATTTGATGACTCCACTTTGCTGTAAAGATGGAACATTTTGCTATGAAGAAGAAAACCATTTTAGTATAACGAGGTTAACATATGAAAGGAGTAGGCAGTGCCTAGGAAAACAGAAGAAAAATTTTATAATAAGAATTCTATTGTGGTACTCGTTTTTAATTTACACTTGAAAATAATGAGCACCATGTCAAAATTGAAGTATTAACATGCATTTCATGTTGTTGACAATTCCTGACTAACAGAGAGATTAAAATTTCAGGAAATCTCAAATTAAGAGATTGCTTCCTTTGTGATCCATTCTATTTCTGCCACTCACAATTCACTCACATAAGAGTAACATCTATTAAAAATAAAGATGAGTGAAAAACAAATGCAAAAAGTAACTTTATCTTTGAACAGAAGGCAGGAACATACACACTATGGAGAGCACACTTGAAAAGCTGAACAGAACATTATTGGAATAAGATTGAAAACAAACAGGGCTGTCTTTTCTCCACAGATTTCTTTGGGCTTCTTTGCTATTGGGCTTCTTCTCACTGTCCAACAACTTACCTAATAATTGGAAAACAAATACCAGCCCTTAAAAAATATGACCACATGCTTCCACATGGCTGTATATGAATTCAGAAAACCAACTCAGTCTTTCTCATGCATGCAAATAAAGCATTGCTTTCCTGTGATCAGTTAATCTAGAGAGCTCTGTCTCTTTTACTGCATGCAGACTAGAGTCTGGAGTACTCCAGCTAGTCTTACAGCAGCAGTTGCTGAACTAGAAATTAGCTTGACTTTCAATCTGTGGCGCTAGATTTTAAAAAATAATAATCATCACTCCTGATATGGAAGACTATAATCAAAGACTGAGAGTAGTATGTAACCTTTTTCTATTTAAATATTAAAAATTGTCTGTTGGTGTGTGTGGCTAGCACTGGTAATGCACAAGTCTCTTTTGGTTTTAGTAGGGGAAGTTCCTGCTATGGGATTACAGGAGACCAAGAAAATGTGCATTAAACAGCATGGAAGTTCATCAGGCAGTAAAACTGGACTTTCAACAGCATGAGAATAATTTTTGCTGCATGTGGTTTGTCATCTCCCTTTCAGATCTCAGCAGGAATATTTCAAGAAAAGCCTTGTTAATGTTAATTGTATTCTTTCGGTTTCAATCAGAATCAGGTCTAAAGGGAACCTAAGTACAGGAAAGATAAAAGATTACCTAAAATTTCTGAACCCTGGAGAAAAAAAAACTGCATTTGGAATATATGCAGGTAAGTGCTGTTGGGGAAGTTTTCAGAACCTGTTTATCAAAACTTAAAGCATAAACATGCTCAGTTGTGGTCCCTATTGAACATATTCTGATAGCATATTTATGAAAATTGGCACTATGGTTGTTCATAATTATGATAATCTCTATTTTTAGAACACTACCAATGTCTTAAGTACTTCATAGATTTATATAGGAAAAAAATCCTCTGTTGCAAACAATTTACAATTCCAACAGGAATTAATGTTACTAAGTTTATTTTATACCAGCTGGATCGACCATTCTGAGATGTTGCTCAGAGAGCAAAGGATTTTTCTTTAAACATGGGGTGTAAGCACCTGTCTGAATCTAAACCTCACTTAAAATTAGTCACGTCTTTAAGTATTCTGCTGAATACTAGCACTTAAATACTTTACTAAAGTAGGCCTTCAGATTCAACTGTTATTTGTGTTGATACCTCACGATGCTTGCAAAGGAAATTAAAGGAAGAATCTGAATTTGGAGAATATGATGGGTTAGGGACTGGATTTCGAAATGGAAATTAAAGTACTTTGACAGCTTTGTGGAGCTCTCTGAAATTTAGATTTTAAAGCAAGCTATTTACATTTAAAAATATGTTTTATTTAGATATTTAAAATAAATCTCCCAAGAGCTCCCAATATAGAAATTATATTTAAAATACATACATATTTATATGTATGACTTGTATTTGAAAGGAGAGCAAGCATTTGGAATAGTACACACTTACTGCCAAAAGCTAAGTCTGTTAGAGCAATCATTTGGTTCACCAGAAATGCACTACTGCAAACAGGGCTACCTTGTGTCTGGGGAAAAGGAAGTGGCCGTATTGAAAAAAGCAGCAACTACTGAACAGCCTCTTCTCTGTATACTTTTGCCTAAACAAGGAAAATACCCGACAACATGTACAACAAAGAGGCTTCGGAGAAAAGTAACAAAGGCTAGTCCAAACCTAGCACAAAAAGGGACGGACAAAAGAAAATTTCTAACATGTTATTTCTAGATGATCAGGTATACTGACAGATGAAGTAATTATTTTGCAGTTTCGAGTATCTAACTTGAACTTTGGTCAGTTAAATGTTGGGTGAAAATAGGCAGCGTATTAGGTATTTTTCCACTGAGTGGACAACATGGAGAATGACAATTATTTATGCATTTTAGCCAGAAGCTCCCCCAGACAGGTCCAGTTCCTGCTCTGCATGAGTACAAATGAAAAGACTTTACACTCAAGCAGGAAGATCAGAGATGACAAATGCATACAGATAGATGGGACAGAAAAATAAGTAGTCCATAAGTGTGGTAGTCAGTATTGTGAAACCATCTCTGAAATATTCTTTAGGATATAAAGTGTCATTGTAACTAGTTTGTGAAACACAAGGTGGGAACAAGTTGTTATTCCAAGGGTAGTCTCTCAAGAGGAACGTATGCCTGAAGACATGACTTTGCTACTTGAACAAATCCTGGTCACAGACATTCTTGAATGTGGTGTTGGCTGAATGTAGCTAAACCAGTCTCTGAACTATAACTAATTAGAGGGACATCCATTTGCTGAATGAAAGTGGACTGAGAGGACACTAAGTGTTTAAATCCCTTCCCACAGTGGTGTGTGCATCCTTCTAACAGTTAACTTCTAACTAGTGGAAAGCACTTTTCAGACCTTACCTTTTCAGACATATTTAGCATGCCAATGTTATAAACAGTGTAGGATTTGGAAAGATGTGAAAAAAGCCCTGTGATATAGTTGCTGTGTTATAACGTTGAGCTTCTAAAACACAGCAGTATATTTTTTCTGTGGTGCAGCTAGCCAAGCATCTCGCTGCCAGGTTTCCATGATCTCCTAGGGTAAAATGGTAATCATTTAAGAGTTTGAGTCCTCGATACTGTAACTAATAAGGAGCCACAGAACACAGAGGGAGGGTAGATCCACAAAATTCACCTGTGGAGGAAAATGGGGAAGCTTCTGCACACTCCAGCTTATAGAGCAGAACTACTAAACTGGCTCTTTGTTTGGTCTTGACACAGTGCCTACTAGCATAGCAGTATAGCCTTAAGGAATGTTTTTGCTATCACATGCATAAAAGCATCCAACCAAAAATATAATGAATGCCTGCAATTTATACATAATTCACACATTTGTATATATTTGAGGGTATATCCTATTTTCGTGACCAATTCACAGGCATGAATGCATACATGTGTGCATGCATATGTGCAGTTTTGATTTTCTGTTTATGAAAAAGGCACTGTAGGAGAATTTTATTAACAGATACTAAAATATGGGCCTCTCAGATGCTTCGTACAAGTGTTTCACTTCATTTGTACTCAATGGGACATTCAGAATATACGAATCTGACATGGCTCTTCACCATGTATACACGTTGGTATGTTGAGCTTTCAAGGACAATATTCCTTATTTGAAAATTTAATTCTGCTTACTGATTTGGTTCAGTTTAGTGTCACAAAACTGTGTGATGATTATCAGGAGCTCTGAGCTTTAGGATCTTCTTTCTTCTAACATCCATGAAACACTTGCTTTGTGCGCCTCATTTTCCCTAATTGAAAATTTTAGTTGTTCAGTTGTGGAAGCAGAAGGAGAAATGGTAGCACTCTGATCAAGAGTTTCTGAATAATTTGCTCCATGATTCAGAGGAATGGTATGAGGAATAATCAAGAGCCAGTACCAGCAGAGACAATGGGAGCCTCTATTGGAGGTTAAGATACGGAAAATGTCAGGAAAAAGAAAGACTGACGTTGTGGCATTGTTTCTGTTAATTATACCTGAATTCCCATATTTTTCCTTGTGACTTGTTCTACTAATTAATTTTATAATGAGGAGTAAAACCTTGAGCTGGCATCAAAAACTAATTGAGAACTACATGAGCAGTTTGGGTATAACCAAGCTACACAGAAAATAGACATTTTCATCTATGAACCACTGCAACTGGTGAGCTACTTTGAACAGTGCAGATCAAGAATCCTAAGACAAGGGAGTGAGAGCTCTATTAAAATCATCATTTAGCAATCAGGCAGTACAACAAAGAAGAGAGTATGACACTTTGCAATATAGCTTAATGGAAGAACACATCTGACCATACCAGTTGATGGGCAACTCCTCCTTCTTACCAGTTTTCCATTGCTACACAATCCATATAACTGGTCCTCTGTCTTATGATGCAAATTTTAGCATGTTTATAATTTTCAGTTATAAAATATGGAATTCCCTCTGTTGTTATGTTCTTGTAATAGTTTTCTTAGAAACTGTAACATTCTGGCCTAAGAATGTTTGACTTTTCTTAAACTTAACACCAAGTGAAATATAAGAGAGGGGTTTTGGTCCAGATGCATTGCCCGCAATCAGGAAATGTTTTTCCATTTTTGTTGGTATGAGTGAAGTCAAAAGTGATTTTACTTCTCTGGTAAATTGTTCTAACTCTATTCATGCGAACGGAAGAGCTGACTCAAGATGAGAAATCCTTGTATTTCAAATAGAGTGAGTTGTCATGGTTTAACCCAGCAGGCAGCTAAACGCCACACAGCCGTTCGCTCACTCCTCCCCAGTGGGATGGGGGAGAGAATTGGAAAAAAGGTAAAACTCGTGGGTTGAGATAAAGACAATTTAATAGGACAGAAAAGGAAGGGGAAATAATAATAACGATAAAAAAATATACAAAGCAAGTGATGCACAATGCAATTGCTCACTACCTGTTGACCGATGCCCAGCCAGTTCCCGAGCAGCAGCTGTGCCCCCCCCAGCCAACTCCCCCCAGTTTTTTGTTCAGCATGGTGACATACGGTATGGAATGTCCCTTTGGCCAGTTGGGGTAAGCTGTCCTGGTTTTGTCCCCTCCCAGCTTCTTGTGCACCTCCAGCCTCCTCACTGGCAGGGCAGTATGAGAAGCACAGCACTGTACCAGCTACTAGAAAGAAAATTCACTCTATCCCAGCCGAAACCAGGACAGTGGATAAATAGCAGGAAACTGATGATAAGTCTGAAAGTGTGAGACATACTGCCAGAGTGGTCATTGACAATGATGGAGAGGAAACGTCCAGAAAAACATGGGTGCCAAAGGAAAAAATGCTGGCAAATAAAGCGAGAACCAAACCACTGTCTTTTATAGCTGAAAAAAGTGGATAGGATTTTTGGTCCTTCTAGTCTGACATGGAAGCAACAAGTCCCCTTGACATGACCCAGCCAAACAGAGGAGATACAAAACTGACAATCTGTCCCCTTGTGGCTTTAAAGGAATCCAAGGAATGTTTGGTAACAGTAGAGTGTTTAATCCTTGTTTGCCTTATAAATTCCAGTTCTCGTCATTGCATTTAGCCTACCTAAATTACTTACATGTTTTCAATTGGAGAAAATTATTCTTCGCTTCCCTCTCTTAATTTAATTGAAGGATTTCTCTTTTGTAGAAAGACTATTTGGGAGGTTTTGTGCACCAAAGGTGGCAGTATTTCAGGTGCAAGTGAATTGTTTCTTTTCAAAATACTTTTGAATTTTTGTGGATTACAGGTCCACATAGACATAGTAATAATAGAAAAATAGACCAATTTAAAACATTAATGCTGACTGCATTCTGAGTGCTCAAAACAGGCACAGATTCAGCTGCCTTTTTATTATCTAGCAATTTCCGAGGAACCTATTACATATTTGATTCCAATATTCAGTTGTTGTTTTCATTAAGTTCATTGCTGTTCCTCCCTCTGGATCATATACCTCAGGATTTTGTTGTGGTTTTATTTCCTTCCTTCGGCCATTCAATTTCAGAGTCACATTTCCAGCTATTTCCATGCTTGCCACACCTCAGGTATTAATCTTAAACTTCCCAGTACAACTTTGACAGAATGGCATTTTTAAATTGATGTGTGTAGTCTGGAAAATGTACGCACTGATGAAGTCTATTAGTAGCACAGACAAAAGCCTTATTTGAATCCCAAGGTCGGCTTATTCTACTAGGGATGAGCAGATGGTTTGGAAGGAATCCAGGACCACCCAAACCGATTGTCTCCTAGCCTGCTACACTAACACCAGGTATTTTCAAGTCAATTTTGCCACAAATGGTATCAGAACACAAATCCTCATGCCACTATGCCAGCTTAGCCCTAATTTTGTTTGCTTGATTTTGCAGTGTTAATGATTTTACAAGATATTTCATTGTGTTTTGGGGTTTTTTTTTACATTTACTTTTGAAAATGGACATTGAAACACCCAGAAACCTCTCTATGTGGCATCATGCTGAGAACTCCATTGACTACTGTCAGGATAGAGGTTTTAGATTCACTACATAGACCTCCACCACTCAAATTAATAAGGAATACCTGATTGCAGTAGTAGGATATTATTGTATTTGTGCAGTAGCACTTCAATCATGAATTTTACATGTGTTTATTGAGAGTGGAACTCTATTTATGTTCAGCAATTTTGGATTCCCTTCCATGTTTTGCACAGAAATGTGAACTAGCTGAGCCAAACTCTTCTTCCTCTTATGTCCTAGCCTGTCCACCAGGTTATGTTCCAGACTCGTCTCTGTCTCCAGCTTACTGTCCCATTCTCCCATTTTTCTCACTCTGACTCCACTCTTTTCCTCATGCTTATCCTTCCCGCCTTCATCCTTCACAGTTTCCATACGTCTTTTCCACTTCAGTTCTTTTCTCCCCCGTCAGCTCATACCTAATCCCTGCGTAGCCTGGGTGTACAGAGGAGGCTGCCTTCCGTTTCACTGTGTTTGTCAGGTCCTGAGGGCACTAACAGGCTTTCCTGTCCCTGGCCACCCCCCGGGGCTCCCCCACCCTGCCAACAGCCCAGGACCCCACGACAGCCCCTGCCCCAGCGGTGCCGCAGCAGGGCTGATCTCCAGCTCCCCAGCCCTGCCCTGCCCGGCCGTAGGCCTTGGCGAGCCAGGCCCACCCATGGGCCCACATCCTGGCCCATCCCCAGGGAGGTGCCCGATGCCCAGGGCTGGGGGCACCCCGGTGCCCTCCGGGCTGCCCCACTCCTGGCTGGGGAGTGAGATGGGCCCTGGCTGCCAGGCCCTGCCCTGAGCCCCGCCACGGGGAGCCCCTGGCACTCTCAGCTCCGGGCCCCAGGGAGCCGCCAGACCCCGCTGCACCCCAGCAGCACTGATACTCCCCATGGGAGCTGGGAACCTCATTTAAAAGGTAAAGACTTGCTCGGCTCAGGGCATGCTCAGTGTAGGCAGAGATTTTAGGAAGCATTTGCCAATCAGCAAATATCTACAACAGTTTCATGTACAAATTGTGCCTTCTGAAATGTTTGTCGTTTGGACAAGGTATTTTGCACAGAGTTAGGGATGGGACATCCTGCACCAAAACATGGGGAGCCCTTCATCATCTTAAAGATCAAAGGAATTTATCACGCGGGACATAAGAAGCTTTTTCTTTTTTTCCCCTCACTTGCCCTCAGAAATTGCTGAGCTCTTTTGACTGAAAATTCCCCAAATAGCTGAAATAGCAGATAACTGCACGGAAGGTTTCTAGCTAAAATTAGAAAAAATTCTGAACTGAAAGTTAAAATTTGGCAAAGTTATAACAAGTTACAACCAACTGGAAAGGGTCTAAGCAACTTTTAGAATATAGGTGGTGCTCCCTGCCACACCTATAATTCATGCAGCTTATTTTTCTTACGCTAAATTCATCCATTGACAAATTTATGAGCTGCTGACTGTTGTGTTGTGTCTGGGCTTCAGAGTGCTTTGAATTAATACAGGAAAACCTCTTTTACACTGAGCATGAGACGTGTTTGAAATGCTGGCTATAACACATTTTCCAAAAATTGCTTTAAATGATACAGCCCCATAAACACTGACTGACCATACTCAGACTCGCCTCACTCCCTTTTATAGAAAGCGTCTCAAGTAGTTTGCTGGTATAACCTTATAGCATACTTATGATGTTTGGGAGTACAGAAAGTTAGATTTTTTTTTTTTTCTCTGCTGGAAAAAAAAACAGGGGGTTAAGGCCTGAAACTTCAGATTTTCTGAGAATTACTTATACTCCGGTGATTCACTGCAGTCACAGAACCAGCAGGATGGACATTAATGCTTCCAGCCTCCCTCATTTTCCTCTCTTATCCGTGGGTAGCATGACTCCATACTTCCTTTTCTTCTCCAACCCATGGATCCTTCCCCCCTGAAATACCCCTTGTACAGCTCCCTTTTCTGGGAATTAGGATGACTTGAATTTTGGTACACTGATCATCCATATCTTCTGTGAAGAAGAGAGAAAATTCTTGGTCTTTGGCCGATTAGTCCAAGTGAATAGTGCCCATACTTGCTGAGGGGAAGTATGCATGGACAGGCTGGTCACAGTTATGTTTCATAACTCTTTAGGCAGAAGGACACATACGTGTTTAAAACTGACACAGACTCACCAAGTACTACCTCAAACTCCTTCAAAAACTGCATATAGCCCCAACAGCTTTTTTTCTGTAGGATCAGATCAGGTATGTTGTGTGTTGCAGTCTGGTACAGGACCACAAATGCAAAGAGATATTCTGTTGTACCATGAACTGATTTAACCAGAAAAATGCCCACATACTGGTGTTTCTAGGCATAGGTGGGAGACCACCACTTTTGTAGATCCAGTCCTCTGATTTCTTTAGGAAATCTTGCCTGCAAAGACATGCAGCCAAATTGTGCAGTTTCCCAGTTGACTAAATTCACTCTGTTTTCAAAAGCACTCTTACTCTGTTAATGGTGTCCAGAATCTGGGTATTATGTCTAAATGACTGAGAGCTGTAAACAGTGAAAGGGAAAGGTAAGAGACTGCTAAAGTTAAAGGCTAATGAAAGCAATGTGAGAGGGTGTTGTGGCCTTCCACAAACACTGAGCAACTGAAGAGGCAATGGAAGGGATTAGTTTCTGCAGCAGAGCAGTTTTGCCTGAGGTATGCCAGATGTCTGAACTGCAGCGGAGGACAAAGAACAACATTCAGAACTCACTGGGTTACTGAGAGTATCCGCCAGACTTTGCTGCCTCCCAGGCTACTTTGTGGACTGAAGAGTAAATCTGATGACTTATGCACTTAGTGTCATCTTCAGTATAACCACAAATCAAAGTGTATTATTATGGCTATTATTATCCAAGACTAAAATCCTTCCTCTAGGAAATATTGTAATGTTTCTCTTTCTTATAAGGAATGCTGTTGATTGCTGTGGTAGAAGTGTACTGCTTTGGTGCAGTGATTTGGGTACAAAAAATTTAATATCACCCAAAGTCTTGTCTTCGGTGGTCTCAGTCTTCTCTCTGTCCTCATCAAATGTGACAAATTATATTTTGATAGCCTTGGTTAGGAGTATGTTACACAGGAATAATACTGTGCCAGGGATTCAAGCAAGATCTTCAGAAAAGTTGCTTGAATGGCATAGCTGATGTAAACGAGCAAAGAACTGGGACTACTGACTAGAAAAAACAGCAGCACTTTTTCAAATGAACTGGATTTAGTTGAGAATCACTGCTTTAGACTATTTCCCTTTTTTCTATTAACAGACGTAAACTTGTTACTGTATCTTGACAGTAGTAGGCTACACAAAACACATACCAAAAAAGCAAATCCAGAAATGGAAGACAAGCTTGGCTTTTTAGCTGTCATTCAAGCTGTGCCTTTAAAAATGGGCTGTTACTACAGGGAAAAAAAGACAATGTGCTTTTTTTACGTAGAACAGAATAAAGCAGGTGCAGCTTTTAACTGTCCATAAAAGGCCAAAACTAACACTGCCTTCAACTGGAAGCATTCATAATGAATTGAGTGATATGCAGAAGAATTTTTATTTGTATCTTAGGAATGCATAACTGGAAATATTATGAGCAATTCCTTGACAGTTCATATTATACTTAGAAAATATGCTAATAATTTGTACAGTCTCTTTAACCTGGCTCTTTATAAAATCTTCCTGGCTGCTTTGAACAGAAATACGTTCAGGACCAAATATTTGTTCTGTTGTATTGCTCATGCAGACTGGTTTACTATCATAATTTTATTAATGAGTTTTACATTGCTGATTTTTATTTATATTTTTAGCCCAAAATTTTTGAAACATTTGCTCAGAAAAATAAAAAAAAAATTGAAAAGTTTGCAAATGGATATCAGTATTTATTCCCAGACTGAAAATGGCTTCCTTTTAGGTATTTATTCTCTAATATCTCTAGCCATTATGGATTAATTAAAAATAAAATTAAAAGCAACAAGTTAGCCTGCTCCGTATTTTCATTAACAAGGAACATGCAGATATTCACATATGTGAATTTTGCAGGATTCCAACCTTTCCCTTAAAATCTCACTCCCTTACTTACAGAAGAGCTCACCTGAAAGCTTGTATCATTCTCCCATCAGAAGAACAGAGACTGAGTGAGCACTCTGACTGCATTGGGAGCAAGTCTATCAAGATCAGGACAAATTAGAAGCCTGCACTGCAATGTCTGACATATATTTCTTGCAGGTCTGAAAACCATTTTTTGGCATTGCTATAGCTACTCTGGATTTTGTTCAGCTTCAATATCCGACATAGAAAACCATTTTATTCTATTTGTTCAAATAAATCATACTCAGAGAAAGGATGCTGCAGTAGTGAACACTGTACACAGTTCTGTCCTTAAAACTATAAATTATGCTGCACCATGGTGTGGCCTTCCTTCATTCCTTAAGCATCAGTTGGCAAACCCACATGAAGCAACTGCAGTCCTTCCCTTCATGGGGAATGAATTCCTACTCTTTCTCCCCACTGTCCTTTCGTGGGGGCCCTGCTATTATAATTCCTATTGTATTGAAGCTATTTTCTCCAACTGATTACTGAGAATCTTTCCAGATTTTTTGCCAAGGACTTGCTAATTAAAGATATGTGTTTTTTTAAATTTCTCCTTCTTGCTCTTAAATCAAAGACTCTTCCTAGAAATACCAGAAACTACGCTACGTTTATTTTCCCCCTGAAATCCATCTTTGACTGTTTTAAGCTAGGTTATCTCTACCCTGTCCCTTCATCTCAGTAAAAAAAAAAAAGGAAATAAAGTAACCATGAAATGCACACATCTCTCTCCTCCTCACAATAGCCCACACTAAAAGGAAGCAAATATTTCTTTTCATGATCTCCTCACTTAGGCCCGCAGAAAGCCTTCTAGAAAGAAGCAGATGGCTAATATGACTGTAACAGTAGTTCCACGTATCATTCTTTTTTGATGTTGTCTTGTTCAAGGATATGATGATTTTGGGGAACCACTATTTATGAGTCTTAGTTCATAAGGGCAATATATTGATCCTTGTCTTTAAAACCCTAGGAGGATATGTGGATGCATATGTCTCTTGGAATATAAGGTAGTTTGGGCAAAGGAAGAGTTCAATTATAATGGCAGGAGGAAGAAAACACTTCAATTATAGATTCAAGGAAGGTAAAATGAAAGCAAGTAAACTGTGAATGGAAGAGTCATAATTAAAAGCACAGGTAAGGGGCAGAGGAATCCTAGGCATCTTAGCTCTGATTAGAGCCTAAATATATCTCTGGAATGGTGGGAAAACTGATGCAGAGAAAAGGACATGGATGTCTACACCTATTTTAGTTAGTCTTTTCTCTCTATCTCTTTTCAGATTCCTGTGAAGAGTCTTTCTCTGCCTATTTCTCTCTATGTCACTGCATGTCTTGAAGAGTTAAAATCCCAAGGTGAAGTCCTGTGTGTCTGGAGTGCTAAGAGAAAGCACATTTCAGCTTTGTTGCACAAATCCATGGGCAGGATGGGACCTTGGCCCTCACAAATAAGGATTCCATATTTCAATTTGGGATTATCCAGAAACCCTCTAGTTGAATGAGAAATAGATGACGTTTTAGGGCTGTGAGACAGCCTGAAGTCATGGATGCCATTTCCCATTGAGAACAAGGATATTTCTGGGAAAATACAAGTGTCCGGTAAACCTTCTCAGAAGGGCTTGAAAACTGGAACTGCTCTCCAAGTGTATGTTCAGAGGTCCCTGCCAGAGTCCTGTATCTGGATGTTGTTCAAACTCTGCAGGCTTTAATGATCCTCTGACTCAGTAACGTAGATTCCAAACACAGAAGACTGAGTAATGTCTCTTTCTATCATGAACTTTCTACCATGGATGTCTGTGTAGGTCTGTAACTGACCCAGTTACAATGTGACTTATATTTACACTTGAGCAGAATCATCACTTGCTGTTTGTTACTAATATTGCCAGATGTCCGCTTTCTCATATGTTGTCTTTTTTCTAGAGGCAACTAATCCTCTGATTTTATGCCTAACCACATCGTGCTTCGTGGGTTTTATTCATGTAGTAGGGAAAGCTCTCTTGACCTTACTTTCCATTATCATCAAAAGTTTGTCTCTGAGTGCATTGAACATGAGAGTGTTACTACTTAGAAACAGGCTTGTTGGAAAAATTCAGGATAGTTTAAGCTTTTGTTGCAATGGGTCAATCTTATCTTTAGTTGGAACCTTCTTAGAAGGTAGAAGGTAGAAGTCCATACAGTAGATGTCATTTCCTTGCTAGGTTGCCTATTAGTTGGCTTTTGAATAAAGTCAAAACATAATTACAAAAACATTTACAGATACAGTAGAAAAGTTACTTAGGAGAGTTTTTATAGCAATTTACTACCAATTATTCATCATGATTATAATTTTTCATGAATATCCTATTAACCTGGATTCTGAAATCCTCTTATGTGTTAAGCCAGTTTATATTTGATGGAATTACTTCTGATTTGCACTAAGAAATGTCAGGATCAGACCTAGAATGACATCAGTCCCTTTTTTCTCCACTCGGATGTTGTAAAACTTCCCCTTAGTAAGGAAGGTAAAAGCAAGCCTTTACTGTTTGCAGTTCAGAAATGTAAAAGGGTTTGACATGATACAGACAGTTTCAAAGTTCACAAGATAAGGCTGGTACCGTCTCTTTTGCCCAAGCGCCAGTAAAACCAACCTTTTCCTGAATTTTATAGTTTGTTCAGTGTGGTTTGAGTGGCCTACCGAAATAATTTACAAGCCTTCTTGTGCTGTATTTGCTTCAAGCTAGAAGGTAATACTTTTGTGGTATTCCTGAACTAAACTCACAAAGTAGCTCAGTCAAGTTTAAAATAATTGTCAGTTGCCTGTATGAATTAAAACAACTTGGCCAAACTCACTGCTGAGTTACAATGAACCAAGGCAACCTGAGTTACAATGAACCATGCTTGCTGACGAAGCATGCACAAACATAACTGAAGGGAAAATTTGGCTTGTTCAATAACAATATTGCATGAACTAGTGACGCAAAAGGGAAACGGAAGATAGCCTTACCCAAAAATACATTTCTTCCAAACAAAATTACATACAACCTTTCCCCTTGAATGAATCAAGAGAAACCTAGCAGTCCATCCTTTCAAAATTCAGTTTTTCTAGACCCAGCCCAGATCTGACCCAGTGGGCGGAGCCAGGTAGTAGCTGGGATACCTGTGCATGAGAAGTCAGCTTTAGACCTCTATACCTCTAAGAAAATGTGACATATGTAAGTCTACATCCACTGATTAGTGCACTAGAATATAAAATGGTCCCCAGACAGAGTCAGACAGAAAACCAGCTGTCATTACCACTTTTCATGCAGTCAGGCACAGTAGAGGGCTTTGTATAATACAGTGAATGATCTGGCAGGAGTTGCAGATATGACTCCAACTGCAGTGCATCTTGGTCTGTTGAGCTGAGCCAGACTGAACTTCATCTCTCTCAGTCTCCAGTAGCATTTCAGTAAATGGCATTTTTCAATCGTTACTGAGACTTTGCCAACTATTCTGATGCAGATTGACTCACATCCCATGTAAAAGGCACATTGCTTGGACTCACTCTGGATTTCTATGGCATGGAACCGTTCCACTCATTGCTGGGTCTGACTGTAACTATTTGTCTGGCCCTGCAGAGGAATGTGAAACCCTCTCATACAAACAACTAAGAGTTACATTTTAGGGCTTGTGTCTCTAAAGTAGGAGGCTTGCTTGGGAACAGAATTAAAGGATGAAGAAAGTCTGGTTTGGACTAGAAGAAAGGAAAAAAATAAAGGGTTTTTTTTTTTTTTTTTTGAAAATTGTGACTTTTTGGAACTTCTAAGGTTTTCCATTACAAGGATATCTATTTGTATATAATAAATCTGATTTTAAAAATGGAACCCTGTGGCTTGATTGATTTTGGTTAAATAATAATGAAAGGTAAAGCATGCAACATTGTAAAGTTTTATTAATCATACAGTCACATCCAAAGCATAGAGTAGGGTGGAAGTTTGAGCAGTCTCTGGTTTTGAGCAGAGGTCATATCTGTCTATACGTTATCCAGCACATACCAGTAAGACTGGTTATAGTATTTGGGTGATATTTCAGTAGAGACAGAGAAAACAGAAGGCCTATCTGTGGTCATAATGAAGTGATGCTTTTCCTAAATTCTGTGTTTTACCTGTAATCAGCTAAAAAACTATTCAAGTATCTGAACAAGTAAATCTGCTTTTTTAGTCAGGTGTTACACTACATTTTTATCATCCAGCTGGGTATGGTAAAGGTTTTTTTTTCTCTTTCCCTTCTGTCGATATATGGTTACTGCTTTATCTTAGGATCAGCTGAACAAAACGAGTTCTTGATTTCGCAGGTACAGGGAAATCCCAGGCATTCCTCAGACTTGGTTGGAAGTGACAAAAAATGGTTTGTATTGCCAGGAAATGAATGTTTGGTGTGTTAAAACTGATCTCTAATAATCTAAAGAAGGATTAACTAATCTTTTTCTAAATGTATAATATGGCAGTATTTCTTTTGTCTTAGGGAGGCATTTGTAGACCAGTTAACATTAAGCAAATATAATTTTTTTTCTGAAGTAATTTTGAAAAGCTGTGCCATATTAGCACTCTTTCAGATATATCTGAAATCTAAATATTGCAGGATATTTTTGTCACCAGAATAAGCAGAACATGTAGAAAAAGTAATGGTCCCAAATTAATGAATTCATTTTAACATTTTTTAAAAAAATAACACTTGTGCAATCAGATTTTGAAATTTCTTGGATGATGCAAAACATAGATCCCTCTTCATTCTATATCCTGCTCTTGAAAGTCATCTGCTACCGGCAGTTCATGTTAATGTAGGAACTTTGGAAGGTTAGACATAAAGTTTCTGCCACTTTGTCTGCAGAATTGCTGTAGCCTGTCACAAGAAGAGAGCTGTACTTTTTTCCTGTTGAAGACTTTGGGTTTTTTGGTTGCTTTCCACAGTTGAATGTTATATAGTCACTTAAGTCTTAAAGGTTATGGTTAAGGCTTTGTTTTTGTACACACATATTTATAGAACAAGTAGGGTAACATACCACATCAGAAGAACAAATGCTGTGCCTTTCACATTGCTGACACAAATGCCACAATATGGTGTAACACCTAGTTTTGAAAACAAATCTCTTGATGACAGTAAGAATAACTTGATGTAGGATCTAGCACAGAAGCTGTATGATCTTTGGACTTTTTGTGGTATGTGACAATTATAGAATATGTTGCCAAGGAAGCTCCATTGTGGAATAAGCTTCCAAATATCTGTCGTGTTTCTGACCTTCAAGCATAATTCTGCACATGCTTCAGATAAAGACAGTCCCATTTAGGGCAGTGAAAATACTTGGAGTTCAGTGAGCACTTTACATCTGCGTAGTGTCACACAAACCTATTAAGTTTTAATCTATAACATACATAGACGATACGAGCTAATAAATTGCACTATAGGCTTATCTGAATAATCCGTGTAGTTGAGGAAAAAGAAAATGAGGCTTATTAAGTAATCTTAATATTGATATTGTCGGTTACAGCTCTGTCTGACACAGCTGGGAAATGTTCACAAAGAGTTATTAGTGTTGCCAAGGGCTGCGTATTCCTTTAGTGATAAATAGAGAATGAGTTCTTGTTTTTCAGTTCTTTAAGTCTATTAGATTGTACTGCCTCTAAATGTTTGTTCATACAAGGAAAATATTGTGAAGGCATTCAAGTAAGAAGAGAAATAAGATACTTGCTTTCCGTTTCTCAGGAGGGACAAGAGACAATGCAATGTGCAGGCACCCCACACAGGCACTTAACTGCCTCATGATAGGTATCATATCAAACCCATCTAATTAAGACACATTAATAAAATAAACAAAAGTTACTCATCTAAATCTCATCCTAAACCAGCAGCACAATTCTGGAAGTTCCTTCTGTGGTCACAGTCCTACACAGAATGAGCTGAACTGTAGCTTTTATTCCATGTCTTGTTTGCATACATAAACCTGCTGAAAAACTGGAGAGAGAATCTGCAGGTCTAATAGCATCTTTATCATGTTTCTTAACTGACAGAGGCAAAACAGTGTAAAGCCCTTATTCTGTTAGGTAATCCTTTCTCTTCGCATGTCCGTACTTGGGAGAAAGGCAATGAGTCGTTTTGAGCTTCTTCAGGCAAAAGGTTAGGATTTAACACTCCTTGCTGTTCAAAAATAAAAAGGAAAAATAAAAGAGAAAAAAAGATTTATTATGTTTTGAATCTGCTACTGGGTGTATCATTGCTGTGTTGTTTTTTTCTTTCCAATCAAAGTCCAACAAATTTTTATTTTTGTGTGGCTTAGCACAAAAAGTAATACTTTTTTATTTTCTTTACTGAGCGGAAACACAAAAGTGATTCAATTTTAGAAACTTTTTGGTTAAAAATAGATATGTCCCAACCCTTTCTCTCTTCACGGTATGTGAAGTCTGGTCAAAGTATAATATTTTTGCCTACTGCTAGTTAGATTAAATTTCCCAGGGCAGACAGAGTGTTGGAAGCCAGAAAATGAGTATCCTCCTGCTGCTTCATAAACAATATCACACCTAGCTAGGAAAGACAGAGCTTTATAGGAATCTTGCTTTTAATGCTGTGTCCTTATTTCCCCTGTTTTCTTGCTTTCAGTACTATTACTGAAAAGTTATATGAGCTTTTAAAGTGACTGTGTTATAATGCACTTATAGTCATAGCGTGTATACATAAGAATATTGTTAAGCAAAACATCAGGAGGAGGGAGGAAGAATTGACATAAGAAAAAAAAAACAAAACAAAATAGGGAGTTATCGTTGGGAACAAATCAAGCAGCTATCCCTAAAAAAACATTGCCTGGATTTAGAAAGAAAACAATGTAGGTTTTCTGTCTCTAACCTCTCTCTTTCAAAATACTAACTAAACCTGCAGTTTCTGATTTTTAGACCAGTTCCATGATGGTTTTGCCTAGGTCAGAAGGCAGCTTGAAAAGAGGAGTTGGGATTGATTCCATCTTTTGGGTTGGTGCCCAAAGGATTTGTCTTACGGGGAAACATAGCCTGTCACCCAAAGTGGACATTTCTTTTGCACAGTGACACTGGAGATGTGGTAGGAAACTATCTTCACATCTCCCCCATGTTGACTTGTTCCTGAATGACAATATCCAGCCCAGTACAGTGCAAACTGCTAACACCACTATATTAACAGCTGGCATTTCCACAACCATCCTTGGGTTTAAAAATTTTTTTCTTGGGATTTTATGAATAACAACTACCATATTGAGTGCTTAATGTAGTCATACTATCAAATACACAAAGATGTGCCAAAATTAAGGACTGTGATTGATTTCTGAAACAACTGCTTTAACAGTTTACTGAACAGGAGTTATTAATGCCCTTGCCATATCTAACAGATGAACAGATTGTAAAACTAGGGGGACTGTTGTGCATGTAAGTTTCCAGTGAAAAAATAAACAAAAGTACTACCCTGCCTAATCCTCATGTGAGCTGCAGCATTTATTTTAGAAACAGGCAAACAAACAAACATTTGCAGTGATACTAAATCTGCTAGAGCCTTAGGTAATCTGCCAGGTATTTATCCTCACTGCTTTAAGTGAATCTTATTTCTAATCTAAATTTTCTAGCTCTGTTTCAAGTAACTGGATAGCTTTTGCATCTTTGTTCTGCATATTTACACCCTGATGGACCTCCAAGCACAATTTTACTCAAAATAAGATAATCACACTCTCTGTCTAAGTACTTCTTTGACAGAATATCACAGTATTGCTTCCAGTCTCTCTCTGTTTTTTGCTGGCATTTCTTTATTCTTTCCCTATCCTTTTTTTCTTGTAACTCTTTTTCTTGGGGGGGTGGGGGTGGGGGGGTGGGCTGGAGCTTAGTAATTTATCTAGATTCGTACAGAGATATATACTTCAACAATCCATACAGCCTTATTTTAGGTATTTGAAATTTTTAAGTAGACAAATGTAAAACTGAACACTCTGCAGCTCCCCCTCAAACAGCCAGCATAACAAACTGTACTAAATCCAGGAACGGAATACATTTATGATCATTACGTCACATTGTCAGAGCCTCCTAAGAAGAGGAGGCACTTGCAAGGCAGTAAGACACCATGCAGTCATTCTCAGTTTTTCTTTCTCTGCTTCAGAGAACTTCATAATAAGGTGTAATGGCTATAACCAGAGAACTCACCAGCTTATCCTGGTGAAAACATGCACACGCAGGGAGGAGAAATAGGCTCAAGGAGGTGATTCAGTTCATGCAAAGAGAGGACCAAGTGTGCGTTTCTAAATTCCAGATGAACAGGGTAAACGCTGAGCTTGCTATCCGAGTGACAGAGGTGAGGGTAACACCACATTAAATAATAGCTGAGCAGGTTTATAATATCTCAGGCTGGGATCAGGTATGTGCCTTTTCGGGAGGTTAATGATTTATGATTTGCTAATTACGTATCAAATGATATTTTGGGGTATTAATAAACTTATTTAAGGACATGAATTAGATTGGTAATCCCAGTTTCTAGTGCTGGGATTTTTTTTAACGTATCTGTTAATTTCTTGTATGCAGACTATAAAATATAACATAAACCACCTTATGTCTGGTCTATAGAACCCACTTTGGTACCTGTTGATGAACATCATAAGGAGGAATGCACAGTTTCATATAAACTTTGCTTGTTTATTTTGGTTGGATGCTGATAGGACCATGCAGAAAAGCAGAAGTAATGGTGTTGATCATGGCACCTATTTCAACAGATTGCTAGAAGAAAAATACTTAATTTAAAGCAGTTTTGAACCAATTCAGAGCTTGACTTCATAAGAGATGCTCTAATGAAATTTCATCACTTGCTAGTCTGACCACTTCACAGCATGGGAGCTGATTTGTGAAATTCAAGAGATGCCTTATCAGAATTCTTGTTTTCCTAGTAAGGACAGAACTTCTGTCATTTTCTGGGAAGTAATACACTAGGTAGCTCCATTTCTTATCATCCAAACAATCGTGGGATATGTTCTACTAAGCCTAATGTCGCATGTAGTTGGGACTCAGCCCAAAGCTTCTGCTAGCATTTCTCTTAACTATGCCTGTTCTATTCTTCAGTGCTTTGTACCATAGAAATGCAAGCACATCTTCTTCATGGCTTAAGAAAACTCAGCCTGCCTTATTTCTCAGTTTCTACAGCTGGGCAGCATCACCTTGACTGCAATAGGATCTTCTGAACCCATTGGAAGAATGAGATACAAGTTCCTTCTTGACCCACTGACAATATGCCAAAATAGCATCATTTTAAGATACGTTCTTCAGGTTCTTCCTATCCCCAAAACTGCATTCAACTGAATAGACCCTTTTTGGTAGAATGCTGTGACGGACATTGTTGTTTAGTGCAACTGCAGGACAGCACAGCTGTTCTGCATTTGACCGAAAAGTTTTTCCAGCAAGTCACAGAAAGTTTTGTGCTGAGTTGAATTCCAGTCTTAATAAACAAGTTAAATAAAACCTCCTAGAAGCTCTTTAGTATCTTGATGCACTCTTACTCGTCTCCAAATATTTTCCCTCATCATGCTCTTCTCAATACAAAACCATGACAAAATTATGTTCTTGTTTATTAGGGCTGCCTGTGCTTGGAATTGTTCAGCAGTCATATTAGCTGTGATCCTTGAGGTAGTGGCACCTGAAAAAAACAATGTTATTTGTGTAGTTATTGCTTATTGAGAGGTTTGAGATATGGAAAATTTATTGCTGGGAAACATTACTGTGGGTCAGCTGTTCCACTTGTTTGCATAGTCTTATTCCACAGTAAATGTGAAGGACTTTACCCTTTAGCAGAAGAGAAATAAATAACCCTGTGTGTAAGCTTCAGTGTCACATGGGGAAATAATGTGGAGAGTGATACCATGCTTTATCTGCTCCGGGGTAACTTATTTGTGTTTCAAAGCACTGAGATAACAAGTCTTCCAAAATTCTGACCAATAACCTTTTATTTTTGAACAGTGCAGAAGAATAATTGCACAACAAAGTTTCTGGCTTTTGGACTTCATTGATTTATGTAAGTGCACTTAGCATTTTTCCTTCTTTCACAAGCCAAGTTGCCATTAAGTATCTCATGTCAGAGATGATAGTCTCAATAACCCTTACTTACTTGAATGAGATACTTCCTTGAAAAAGAAACACTTGTTTTCTAGACTTGATACAAATTGGGATGTCCACCCAGTAGGAAATTTCAGCATTTCATTGCTAGATTTCAATCTCTATCAGATCACGTAACTGAAATACAATTTTTCTTTCTGCTTGCGATGAAACATTCCAAAAGGGGTACGCAGAAATAACCACATCTTGTCATGTTTTTCATTTTTAAATTGAAATGAGGTATTTTGATATTGAAGAATGAAAATGTTTTGATTTGGTTTCTTGAACTGACCAGAAAAATTTCTGAAGCACTGAACTGTGCTTTTCTAGAGTTGTAAATTATCTCCCAGGCATACAAATTACCTCCTGAGAATGGGAACGTTCCCATTCTACCCTCTGAGGTGGTTTTTCTTCCTAGATAAAGTTTCCCATGAAGCATTAATCCATTCAGTTGAATGACTGCACTGTATTATGTAAGGACTTGGTCAGAGGCATGTTTCATATGTGTAAATTAGGTATCTGAGCCTGAACTCTCAGGAAACGATGTGTCATAATATGCTGTAGTTAGGCCTTAGATTTTTAAGCTTCTCTTCTAATTTTGATTTTTTTTGTTTGTTTGTTTAGTGTTTTCTTCTCTGTAAATTCAAAACTACTTCCAAAGGGTCTCCTTCCTTCCTTCCTTCCTTCCCTCCCTCCTTCCTTCCTTCCTTCCTTCCCTCCCTCCTTCCTTCCTTCCTTCCTTTTCTCCCTCCTTCCTTCCTTCTCTCTTTCTCTCTTTCGTCTCTCCTTTACAGTGTATATCTTAAGTATTGCTGGTGAACATAACTGTTTGATTGCCTTTGTTGCCAAATGTTTGAGTTGTTAAAGCTCTCACTGAGTCTGGCATTCTGTAATAATACATCATGACCATTGTTTCAACGTTCACTGCTAGCATGGCATTGTCTGCCGTGACCTATCCGGGTACCCTGTTCCCTCAGCACCACAACAAACTTCAGTCTTTTAGTGCACTTCAGTGTATAACTGCTTTCAGTGCTGTAGCCTGTTAACATGGGGGTATGATGGAAGAAATAGTACAGAGTCTTTCCCCAGATTTTGCGACTCCCTTTTGCCAGTTCATAGCCTTCTGTCTAGATTGTCCATAGCCTTGCACCTAGATATCATCCAGTAGTTAATTTACTGATCTCCTACACTGCTTTTCTTCCTGCAGTCATGATGGTTGCATATAAAATGATGCTCAAAATTAATGAAATACTGCCTGTTGCCTAGACTTACAGTCACAATATTAATGTGCAACACTGCAGTAACCATTAGATTTATTAGATTCTGCCATGCACATTTGTAATATGGAAACACACACGCATATTTGGAATATAGAAACCACACAGATGCAGAACATTTTACAACATGTATTTGAGGCAGTTTAGAATTACTGCTAAAATGTTCCAGCATGTGGAAAAAGACAGATTGTCTGATTTCGAACAACACTTATGAATAAAGTCATACAAAACGTGGTTACATGGACTGAAGAAAATCTTAGCTGTGGTCTCCCAAGGGCCAGTCACAATGGAAATGTGATTAAATCTGACCAGCAGGGGCTTCTACGTGACGGTGTATTAAAGAACTAAGCAACTAAGGTCCATCATATTAAGAATCACTTCTACGATAAAATTATGTTTTTTAAAGACTGTCAGCTGTGTGGCATGTTGAAGAAGCATTATTATTTTACTGTAAAGCGAAAGGAAGACTTCTATGCGGAAGCATACAGCTAGAGATGTGATGACCCAATGGCTAAACCTTTTTTTACCATTACTTCTTTGGCACCTAATATCACATTAGGTTATTTCCTGTGCTTCTTT
Organism: Calonectris borealis; assembly: GCF_964195595.1. Classification (NCBI taxonomy): domain Eukaryota; kingdom Metazoa; phylum Chordata; class Aves; order Procellariiformes; family Procellariidae; genus Calonectris; species Calonectris borealis. Next base: position 36,533,518 of record NC_134316.1, read on the forward strand.
CTTTGGTTAAAAAGACCCACTGGATATTTTTTTTGCCGATGTCTAATATTCTGATTAGTCAGTAAATCTGACATCTGATGTATATACCGCTGAAAGAAAGAGTATAGTGATGAGTGGTTGGAGAAACTGCCTGGTAAGCAAGCTTTAAAACACAAACAAAACCTTATCCAAGTATTGAAGCCAAAGGAGAAATTAAACAAAAGTCGGAGATCAATTCAGCTGTCACTAGAGAAGGAAATGCTCTTTCAGATTGCTGTTTTAACAATCAGATGGAGAATTTAGCTGGGCTTTGTTTTTCTTATTATTAAATCAAGAGCCTAAAAATATCAGACCACTGTCACAAATAGAGCTGGGCAGGCTATTTTTAAGGAAAATTTATTTAACAAAACCTTTGTACAGTGTGACTGACCCTTTAAGTCCAGTGACAGCTCTGCTGCCTTTGGCAGGATCTCAGAAAGGGAAGGAGGACTAAGGAGATGGTAGAAATGTCTGGAGCTCCCAGAAGTACTCTTTCAGATCTAGTGATCGCTAGAAGAGAAGGAATTGAAAAGGGCTATTTTAGAGTCTAGTCAGGGCAACCTGAGACCACGAACAAAAAAACTGATGGAAAAAGCATTGCAAAGGACCTCTGAGATGGAGAAATGTGTTACAAAAGGAAGGCATTGGAGAAAACTTGCTAAAAGTGTGATAAGTAGGTGAAATCTACTACTTAGGAGGAACCAAAAAGATGATAGTCAATTTCTTCAATGGATGATCTGTAAAATGGGAAACTGGAATAAAACCACAAATGGATGGTAGGCTGCAAGAGCCTAACAAGCTCTTCCCCGGGAAGAGCTCCACAGGTCTTCAGTGTGGCTTTGTGCACTTAAAACTGGTGCACTGGTAGCAAGGGTTGTGCTCATACAGGCTGCCCTGGTTTCGGCTGGGATAGGGTTAAATTTCTTCCTAGTGCTGTGTTTTGGATTTAGCATGAGGAGAATGTTGATAACACACCGATGTTTTCAGTTGTTGCTAAGTACCCTGCTAGTCAAGGACAGCTCCCGTGCCTACTGACTGAACTAGGTACACGAGATGGGAGGGAACATAATCAGGACAGCCAGCCCAGCTGGCTAATGGGGTATTCCATACCATGTGACGTCATGCTCAGTATATGAATGGTAGGCGTGATCCAGGAAGTACCGATCGCTACTTGGTTATCGGTCAGTGCGGGTGGTGAGCAATTGCATTGTGCATCACTCATTTTGTATATTCTATCATTATTTATTATCATTATTTTCCCTTTTCTGTTCTATTAAACTGTCTTTATCTCAACCCACGAGTTTTTCTCACTCTTACCCTTCCGATTCTCTCCCCATCCCACTGGGGGGGCGGGGGGAGTGAGTGAGCGGCTGCGAGGTAAACCACGACAAGGCCCTTCACCTCATGCTTTTCCAGGTGATCTGTGCTTGGTACCAAGCCTCCTGTCAAACGACTCCCTCAGCTTGTAGCAGATAAGATGGACAAGGATCCTGTTTGTGGCTGTCTTTGAGATTGTATCTGCCATCTGGCCAGACAGCTAGCCTGCATACGCTGGCCCCGGCCCAAGTCATGGCAGAGCATGACCTAACCTCTGAGCAGGCCACCCGTACATAGCCTTTGCAGCAGGTCTGCTGCTGGGGCTGTGGGCTCCTGGCTGCTCTGAAGACTGCTCTGAAGGTGCAGGGCAGCTCCAGCTGGAGGCCCTAGCAGCCCCCCTTGCTGTCCTTGGCCTTCATATAATGCCTATGTAGGCTGAGCACAGGCTGGTCTTTTTTTGTTAATTGTATGACATTAAAAATGTGTTTGAGTGGCCCAGGAATGACTTGCTGATGCTTCGTTGTCACTTCAAAGACTGCTATTTGTAACTGCGTGTGTTGGCGCTGTGTTCACACAGGCACTGTATCTGCTCCTTGGGCTATGGCAATGACAGGTTGACCATGCTTAGATGTTGAACATTTCTTGTGAATATATGTGAAAAACACCTCCTTTCTATCAACTGTCTTCTGGACAAACTTTTTACTGCATGCATGTTTCAGACCATTTGACTACCATCTCATCTGCTTTTATACATAATATACACCATGGCATTTCACATAGATATTTTCACAGAAGCAAAGCAAAAGGCTCATGTGCTTCATAAAGATACACAGAGAAAGTGATTTTTTTAAAAAATATTTTTCATAATAACTGTGGGTAGGTGATTTTCTTGAAGCACACACACTCAGTTTATGTCACATTTTATACTACACCTTGAGAACAGATAGGCTGGTGTGCTGATTTTGGCTGGGATAGAGTTAATTTTCTTCATAGTAGCTAGTATGGGGCTGTGTTTTGGATTTGTGCTGGAAACAGTGTTGATAACACAGGGATGTTTTTGTTACTGCTGAGCAGTGCTTGCACAGAGTCAAGGCCTTTTCTGCTCCTCACCCCATCCCACCAGCGAGGAGGCTGGGGGTGCACAAGAAGCTGGGAGGGGACACAGCCGGGACAGCTGACCCCAACTGACCAAAGGGATATTCCATACCATATGATGTCATGCTCAGTATATAAAGCTGGGGGAAGAAGAAGAAAGGGTGGGGCGTTCGGAGTGATGGCGTTTGTCTTCCCAAGTAATGGTTACACGTGATGGAGCCCTGCTTTCCTGGAGGTGGCTGAACACCTGCCTGCCGATGGGAAGGAGTGAATGAATTCCTTGTATTGCTTTGCTTGCGTGCACGGCTTTTGCTTTGCCTGTTAAACTGTCTTTATCTCAACCCATGGGTTTTCTCACTTTTACTTTTCTGATTCTCTCCCCCATCCCACCGCGGGGAGTGAGTGAGCGGCTGTGTGGGGCTTACTGCCGGCTGGGGTTAAACCACAACAGCTGGTTTTTAAAAAAAGGCCAGGCTCCCTGTGAGAATTTGGAGCATGATTAATGAGTTCTTTAAATTCTGAGATCACATTTTAATGCAAAAAAAAACCCAGCACCAAAAAAAACAAAAAGAAAAGAAACAAAAAAAACAACTCAAGAAGACTGTCAGTGGGAAGCATGCGTATTTAATTTCAGTAGTGTTTGTTTGTTTGTATGTCCCCAGAAAACTGTATTTCTTTTACCCAAAAGAAAGAGGAAGGGAAAAAACCAAGGTCATCAGAAACTTAAAAGGAAACTGCCCCAGAAAAAAAATTAGTTCTAAAGATTGTCATAATGCTGCAACATTCTTATTAAATGATGGTTTAGACCATAGACACATTGGTCTGCAAGTTGTTGGGCCCTGCATTTGAACCTCCTCTGGAATGAAGGGCAGAAGAGGTATCTGGTATTCTTTAACCACTTTGGTGCAAAATGCAGAATCTGAGCTAACCCCTGTCAAAGCAGAGCAGCCTAAGCAGAGCTATCAACGTTCACAGAGAAGCAGATAAGGAATGCTTACCAGTCCTGCTCTGCTGAGAGGGTGGATAACCTCTGTCAGCAGAACAGAACAGGCAGCTGGGGAGCAGCTAGATTTGTCAGACATAGTCTGATATCCAGCTATGTCTGACCACACCTTTAGAGTGCTGTGCACTGTTTTAGCATCTGAAAATCTTTTCACATACTTAAATTCTTTGAATTGGTTCCTTTTTATAAAGGAATGCAGACTATGGTTTGTGACAGGTCCACACAGATCCATCAAAATGTGAAATCATGGTAGATTCCAAATCCTATTTTGTTTGGGAACTTCTGTTCATAAGATGAACAATATAATCTATAATCTGAATTGTAAGGCTAGTTCATTGTTCAACTAAAAAAACACTCTGGAAAGTCCCACAGGATAGGGAGGAAAACATTTATAATTTAGAATTTGGAGGTTTCTACCACATCATCAGAATTGCTGTCCTGTTCACAATCCTTCAACATTTTCACCTTGGAAATACCTTGGGCGGGTATGCCAGTTACGTAGCCAGGGTACCGCTGCCCCATGGCCGAACATCACGAACCTGCTGCTGGCCTCTTCCCCTCCTCACAGTGAGTGACTGACTTTTTATCGCAGCCTTCCCTACAGGGTAACCTTATAGCCCTCGTTAGCATCACTGCCCCGTGACCCTGCTGTCCTGGGAGTGATGTTGTCCTAGTCATGGTCCTAGAAATCCCAGTGCTTTCTTATCACCTTTGCCATCTTCCAGTGTTTTCACCTTCAATCTGAAAGGAAAGTAACTGCCCTTGTAATCCAGTGCCAGCCTCTAGGACCTCAGAACTTCTTGCGTACTGGCCTCTTTACAGTGTATAAATGCAAAACATACTGAACATGTATTTTCTGTGTAAGAACATTATTTCAGATGACTGTCTGGCAAAGAAAATGTTTCTGGATTGGAAAAAACAGACTAGCTTGCAAATGCTGCCAAAAGCACTGAATCTTTTTTGAGGGCAGACACTTTGGATGCTTCAGCTGGCAGAAAATCACTGAGGGATATTTTTCAAAATATAAAGTACTGTCCTTTTGAAAATGCCCAGTTCTTTAGAAGAATGTAAAGTGTATTCACAGGATACTGGAACCCAGCCGCCTGACACGGCTAGAGTAGGAGTAGTTCTTGCATATCAAAATTGTACTTTGTATTTTAATAGTACTCATAAAATGGACTGAAGGAAACACTTGCATTTGAGTAGGAGTTTATTTTTAGGTAACTCAGGACCTGAATATAGAATTTCCTATACATAGGAACCACATTTTGCCTCTGGTGTGGGTGTTTCTGTCTGGGCAGCCTTGGATGTGACTACTGGTGACAGATGAATTATCAGTTCTGCACTCATGGCAAGCCACATTTGCATCACTTTGGAAGCTTAACGATGAGCTGCTGAAATGCTGAACCCAGAGTCTTCGACATAAACTCAGAGAAAATAAACATCTATCCATGTTATGGGCACCAGTTCTGTAGGCGTTTTCTGAACTGCTTTTGGAATGCGGCATCCTTGCTGACTGCTACCTCTTGGGGCTTTTAGAAATGTTTGTGAATGAATTATATAAAAGTCTGCCCTTTCTCCCCTTTTTTCCATATTTTTGTTCATGTATTTCCTTTCATCGCACATCTCTGTGAGAAAAGTCCAAACAGTCTGGGGGAGAGGAGAGGTAATATAGGCTGTTGGATTTGTGGACCGGAACAGTAAGGATCATGTTAAGCATTGTCTGCCTGGTTCTGTCGAACTGACCTATAAATTATCATTACACAACTTCGTAACATGAGCTATAAAAATAAGTATTGAGAAATGAATAGGTCAGAGAATGAGAGTGAGTTCATTCTGTTGTGATTTCAAAACCACAATAGTTTCCCCCTTTCCTCTTCTTCCCCCAGAAACAGAAATGAAATTACGTCATTTTACCTAGGTTTATCTGTCAGACTTTCCGTAATTTGTTTGTAGATTCAAGAGTTCAAGCAGTTCAAGAGTAACTTATTTCTCTTTATTTTTAACTGGTTCTTTCTTTTTCTTTTTCTAATTTATTGAAAAACAGCCATTCACAGTATATTGGATCCTAGCTATTTTGCTATTTTTCTTAACTATAACTAAAGGTGGTTTGTTTTTTTTTTTTTTTTGTACATACCTTTGAAAGAGGATACATTGAGAGCTTTCCAGACTGTAGTCTAACTGCACAGAAGATACAGTGTATACATATTAACATCAGTACCACTGTACTGGTATCAACAGTTTTTCACAGTCTGGAAGGACTTACTACTCAGAAAGCGGTTTTGGTTTTGTAACTCAAACTGTTAGCAGCAAAAGGTGATAAATAAGGAAAAAAAACCACTTGTACAGCTATGGTGCATAAAAATTTGAAAACAAGAAAAATTACTGATTTCATAAATGGAAACCCAAAGATTCTTAAAGGTTGAGATTCATAGGATTGTGAGATAATTTCTTCTAGAAACCAAAGTATGTGAATTAAGCCCCTCTGATACATTCAGAGCACTGCAAATATGTTGTATGCAAGTCAGTGTAGCCTTTAGAAAATGAACAATGTGGCAACACAAAATATTCTTCTTTATATTCAGACAAAGAGAGTGTTTGCATAGAAAGCAGGACAGTGCAGTGGACGCCCTTAAGGCGGCATCCGCGTGGCATGGTGCAGCTCAGGCGGCACAGCTCTTGGAGCAGCACGGGTGAGGAGTGCTTGGTCCGTGTGGATGCAGCTGTAGTGATTCTGCTTTCGAAGCCCACTTATATGGCAGTAGTTTAGAAATTGAAGTGCACAGTTCAGAGAAGAGATAGGAGGTTGAAATCCTTATTCTGGGATATTTACAACTTCAGGAGACAAGCTCAGAGGAGAGGAAGAGGTATCATTGCCTAGAAAAGTGATTCTGAATCAGAAGGAATCTAGACTATTAAACCCACAGTTTAAAAGCACGTCATCTGCTGAAATGGTAGCTTCATCTCAATAGAAAATAATAATAATGTCTATTAATTCTGCTATTTAAGTGTTCTTTTACATTAGGTCCTGCTGTGTATTCAGTGATTTTTTTCAAAAATATGGAAATATGAATATCAGTACCAAAGAGAGACCCATCCCACACATCTCCAGCTAACTCCTAGGACAGTTTAGTTATAACAAGTCACAATCTAGTCTTGAAATGCTTTCTTCTGTTCTTGGGAACAGTTTTCTAAAACCATATTCATGTCAGAAACTTGCTTCAGTGGAAACTCAGTTCTTCCCTGTTACCAGTGAGTGCCATACTAACTGAGCTAGAGAGTTAGGTTTCCTCAGGCTTATTCTTTATGTCCCCATGATTCCTGCCTGCACAGTTCTGGGCACCCAGGCTAGAATGTTTCGGGTCAGGCCCCCTCCTATCAGTCATGGAGATGTAGCTGAGATCCAGAATGGCGTCACATTTCTTTCCCTGGTGGCCCTGTGTGCAGAGGGAGCTGGCTCTTTCCATGCTCACATCAGCCTCAGCCAGCAGAGAGGCCACCGGAGCGATCAGGGCAGCTGGGGATCAAGTGGGAGCTCAGTCCTGTGGCTGATGTGACAATGTCCTTGGCTGGCTGAGCTTCCACTGTGAGACATGAAGTGTTCCGTTCCCCTAGGACGGAGCTGAGGCCGGGTAACTCAGTGATGCTTCTTACGCACTTTTTCTCTCATGGACAGTGAGAGATGGGCTCCTCCAGAGTGCGATTACAGGAATAAGTCTGATGCTTTTACTCTGACTCATTCTTAAAAGCAGCCTATCAGTCTCCATTGACTATTTTGGGAGCCTGGCAATACACATATCCCAAAAAAATCTCTTTGCTGAATGACTAAGGAGACAGGTTCCTAACTGGCACTCTGAATCATCTTGCTGCGGCCAAGCATCTTTTAGCTGTTGAAACATCTAAGCTGGATATGTCTTAAGCCAGTCTCTGATAAAATCAGGAATCAAACCCAAGAATCCTAGTTCACAGATTCTTTTTCCTGTAACCATTAGAAAACACATTGTACTTTTCTACCTCTAGGTATTTTCCATGATTTCAACTTCCTTCTGAAACTCAGACGTAAAGCTGCTTGCAATATTGAACTTTCAGACACACAGGGGAAAAATCTGATATAAATATAGAACCAAAGAGGGTTTGTCAATTAATTTTTTTTAATTTCATAAGGTATAAATTTGAATGAGCTAAGAAGAGGTAATAATACCTTTTCTTTGATTTGCTGTTTTTGTGTCTGTAATCTATTCACTTGCTGCAGCTCTCTGAGAATTTTCTTTTTTTTTAACCAAATTAGATGCAGATTGTTATAAGCCATCTTAAAGGTGCATGAGCAGTTATATAATAATTTTGGCTAATATGTGGTTTTTTTAAGATTTATATAGGAGCACTATAAGGAACTATAAGGAGCACATTTGTTATAACTGAAGATTTGGGTTCAGTGAAAGTCTGTTTTCCATAAGTGGTATTCAGACACCTTACGTCATATCAGAGGGAGCACATGTGCTCTACTGGGAGCTGTGCTAGGAACCCTGTCTTCAGCTCGTCTTCTGGAGACTCCCAGTGCAAGTGGACGACACTTGAACGTTTATGACTCTTACATGATGTAGCATTCTCTGATTTCCCCTGTCACTTTTCATGATTTTTCTCTTTGTGTTCAGCCTTTCTAGAGTGACTAGTATATGCAGTTCCCTCCTGGTCTTCACTAAACAGAGGAATGATGATTTGATCTGGAAATGTTAGCTCTCCAGAGAAAAAAAGCAGGAGCTTTTCTTCAGGATGCTTGTATTTTTAATCTGCTTCCTTTTCCCAGGCCTTATCTTCATTTGACAAGGCACGCGGTTCCAACCTAGAGAGCTTCTGGATTAATGCATATCATTTTCTCACGGGAGTAGTTGTTGTGAACCTTCTGGCTTTATCTTTCATTTCCTGGGTGGTTCCTCAGTTTTTTTCAGGGAAGCACAGTGATTCTTAACCTCAGTGATAAGACAGATGAAGTGGTCCAGGTGCCACAAGTAGTAGCTTGCAGCCCATTTTCTCTTTGTGGTATACCACTCTCACCATTTCTGGCAGGTAATGCTCAAGTTTTCTTCAGCTATCCAGGCTTCCCATCCCTGGCAGTGGTTATGCACACCCTTTATATTTCTGGATGTTTGTCAGTTTAACAACCGCCTTCTGTTGTAAATGGTATTACTCAACATGGAATTGAATATTTTTTTTTATGGGTATAAGTCTTACAAATATTACTAGTAAGGGGCTACAGAAAGGTCAAGATGAGAGAGGGGGGTCCCTCTAATGTAATCCTTTTGTCCTGGTGTTCTCCAGTTAGAGAAAAGGATTAAAAAAGCACCTGTTGTGCAGATGCTTTTGTATGCTGATACATTTAATAATGAAGCAGTTTCTTCCTCTTCCATTCCTTACGGTATGTATATTGCAAGTTTGTGTCTAATTTAATCTCCCTACTTAACTTGTGGTTTCCCGCTTAGTTTTTAGAATTGTTTTCTATTTTCTCATGAATTCCAAAGGGCAGCTTCCCTGTGAATTCATGTGTGTCTGGCCCACAGGAGACATTGATGGCTTGACCTATGCAAAGTCTCACTACATACTCTTATCCCTCAATGTGTGAGACTCTTGCTCCAGGATAAAATAGCAATGGTCTCCGAAAGAAGACCAGTGTAGTACATGCTTTATCAGAGCGTGATGGGTGCTATATGTAATCTAAAAAAAAAATCAAATGTTCTAGCAAAAAAAGTTTTGGAAAACAGGGTTGATTTCTCAGCATATTTTCCAATGACACTGTGTAATTCCTGGTTGGGCAGACAGGACATTTGACAAGGCCATCTGTGAATCATTAGAAGGAAAATGGTCAACAGTCTGAAAGAAATCCTAGATAGGATCTAGCCTAGGAAGTAATTTCTGGACGACATGAACTTACTTAGTAAATAAGTTTGTAAGTAGAAACAAGTTTTTAGGAAAGGTAAAAGGTACCTACTTCAGATACCGCTCTTATGACACCTGTCCTCACTTAAACTTTTGCTTGCATATCATTTATCTAGTATGAATTTGAATGTGATAGAAGGATGTGTATTGAGAGTTTTAGTCCCAGTCAGTCATGTATAATGGGACACCACACATGTGAAAGGATTATTGTCATAAATATGTTTCAACTACATTTAAAAAAAAATCTAGAGCTGAATTTTTGCAGTCTCTTAGTAATATGTGATATTACATATGTATCTGTACTAAAAACTTGAAAAATTTCTGAGAAAAGTTCTGCAACTGGAAGTGAATTAAAACACTAGCAACAAAAATAGTAGCTGGATCTATGGAGAACAGAATGGTAACCCTGAGGGTCTTACAGGAGTTATGGACTGTTTGTTTCTCAGGACCTGAGTATGCAAGATCTGTACTTGGGTACATGCTCAACAATGTGAATACATTCCCTTTTAATGGTTTCAAACATTTCTGTGGTCTAGATTGGACTTCCAGTGAAGCTGATGTTACTTAAATAATATCCATATTATGTCGTAAACAAAGCTTGTGATAATCCACTGATGGTAGCTGAAGAGTTGAAGTATTGAGGGGTGTAAAAGGGAAACCTTCCCTTAGACATGAGATCTGATCTGGATATGAGGATATAAAGTAATTTCTGTAAAGTTAGCTGGTCGTTTTTGAGATTGTGCTGAAACATATACACCACTGGAACAGGGCAGTGTTCCTGTCTGAGTTGGACAAATACTCTCCTTTCGTCATGAGTTTTCCCCACTATCTGGCTAACATACCTGCCTTATTAATAAAGTTGGGTACCTATTCTAAAGTTCAGCTTTAACTTTGCATTGGTCTTTGTTCCTCATGCTCTCAGTGGGAGAAATCTGAATTGTCGCTGCCCACAGACACTGTTTACAACGTCTAAGGATTCCTACATATTTCTGAAGAATTTAATACGAAGAAATGTTAAGTGATCCATTAATCACTTAATTTTATCAAGCAATTCAGTTACTGTCTAGAAAGAGGAAAAGCTAGCCCAAAACCTCAGAGGAAAAAATAAAGGTGTTATTGAAGCTCACTTTTATTAGTTGGCTCCCTTTCCCATTGTCTTGGACCTGTTTGCGCTAGAAGAGTGTGAGTTTGTCACTAGTCCATTACTGTTTTCTCATATTTCTTCCCATGTGTGAAGCTAGCTGCTTCTGTTCACCTTCACTGCTGAGGATCTTTTGATTATACGTTCCTACGTACCAAAACAGAGAGGTTACATTTCCTACTCATACAACACTGGTTTCATTGTGGTGGCAACCTGTTCTCAAGGAAAAGAGAGACTCATTTCCATACCTTCCTGTGATTATTCTGGTGATGTGTTTGCAGAAAGCCAGCCAAAATCAAGCCCTCTAAAACCACCCTAACACAGATCCAGAACAGTGCTAAATTAGCGTATGTTCATTAAGATGGTAAATAAGTATGTTAGAATAAGCACTTCTGCATTTTGTGTTAGTATCTGTATTATTTTTCTTGTAGTCTATGAATGTAAGTAGAAAACTAAGAAATATTAGTACTGAACTAAAGAATCGATGCATTTTAATGTCATATGCAGACTCTTTCAATATTTTAGTTAATTTATTTTCACGAGTTGAGTGTGAAATATATATTGGATTTGGAAAATCGCTATTCTCTTAAAGTGTTAGGGCACTCTGAGGAGTGTTGATACAAACTGTCTGTCTGTATATGGTGCATTCAAGGAGGCTGGAGCAGTATATAAGAACAGCTCTTGAAAGAACAGCTAACAGGGGCTGCAAAGTGCACAGAACCTTCAGAGAGCGGGTGAGAACCTGAATTGCTCTGGCACTTTGAAAGGGTAAAGCAACTTTTCAGCTCTATTTCAGCAAAGTGCTGAAACTAACACTTAAAGCGTGTGAATGCCTTGCTGAAATTGGCAAGATCATGGATGAGACAGAAATTAAGCGCATACTTAAGTGCTTTGTCACACTGGTGCCTTGTTGAGTTAGGCTATTCTGATGGAGCTGCAGAATGTGCAAATTGATAACTCCTCCACTTCCAATCCTCTGAGCTTTCTCAGAGGTTTAGATGTGGAAACCATCTAAATAGCATAAGCACTTTTGAAAATGTACCCAAAAGTTCCAAGGACAAAAATGTCGTATCTGTGAGCAAAAATTTAAGCTCAGAAATATTTAGCTTACAGCCGAAAGAAATGGTTTACTACTCCAGTGGTAGTAAATGCTTTATTTAATACTGGCTTCAGATATGTGTTGAATCCTGATAGCATTGGTAAAAACCCGGCCCTTTTATTTTGTATTTGCAATAATGTCTTTCGTGCTTGACTTCCACTACTAAAGTTTAAAAAAACATACGTTCTTGGAAAAGGCATATAAGTTTGAATAATTATCTGGTTAATCGATTGAAACTCATTTACATTTAATAACATCCTGTTCCTCCCAGAAGAATACTTCTATAACAAAAGGCACCTCTGTTTGAGTTTAAATGCGCCAATTTGGTACAACCCTCCTTTGGTGTGAAGAGATATTACAGGCGATGTGCACTGTCTGGTACGTTTGTATGTGCTTCAGTTGGAACAGTCATCCCTGTTAATTTTTTTGTTTTTTTTTTACTGCTGTGCGCAGAATCCTTTCTAAATCAAGATTCTGTATATCACTTTGCACCATAAAATCTGGGCTTTCTTTTGAAGCTTGCACTTACAGCTTCTCCTACTAACACGGGTATTCTTGGACTCAAATTGCAAACGCATTTGTGATCTTTTCTCTGTGTATTGATCACCTTTTCCTTCATCACTCCCATTCCTTTTACCAAGTCTAGATGAGACAAAATAACAGGCTCACAAATCAGCTTCCATCTCTCTAATCATTGGATTCATCAGCTAAAATGTGAGAGACGCCTGGGGAAAAAAACAAGTCTTTCCTCAGTTAATTAAGGATGTACTTTCAGTGATTAATACAAATTATTACTTAAACAACTTTGAGAAAAGGAAGCAAGGACAATTTCTTGGCCATGAATATCAGAGCTCTGCCAATGCATTTAAGGAGGTCAAATGACCTGACAACATGCCTGAACCCTCATCTGGTAAAATAATAAAAAGGCGTAAGAATTCCTGTGTAGCCTTCCAATTTAACTGTGCTAAGGGATTTCTTAAAAAGAAATGTGGTATGGGGGCGGGGGAAGTAAATATACAAAAAGGCAGCAATGACATGATTTTATCTGTGTCTTCTAAAATGAACAGCTGTAATATGTTACCGCATATTGTCCTCAATTATATTTCTTGGCATAAATAAGTTTCCGACTAATTGAAGGCTAATTAAAGAGATTTTCCATTTTCCACTTTTCCTTGCTGCAGTTCTTATATTACCATGTTGTTCTGACAGTCTCTTATGGACAGGGACGTTCTGTGCAGCAATGCTGTACTATACAAGCAACTGATTAGAAAAAAATGCATCCCATTTGGTTTTGAAAATACTCTGCATAAAGATACTGTTAGCATTTTTCAGACCTTCACAACAGGCCTGATCTGGTGAAGTCAGTGCAAGTCTTTCCACTGACATCAATGGGCAGTGGATCAGGGCTCATTTATGTGCTACTTCTAGCTGTGTTTTCTCCATTCTTTAATTCTGCAGTGTTTTCATGCTGAGATCTGTTGAAGTTGATAGAGAAGATTCTTGCACTTTTCTGTAATTCTACACAAGTGGCAAATTTTGTGTTTATAAGCATCTTCCAGTCCAGCGAATTTTACAAGTTGTTTAAAGATCCCATAGAAAGAACCAATAGAAAGAACTGTTTTTGTGCTGAGAGGACATAGATGGACAGGACAACTGTGTAGGAGCAGTTTTGGCTAAAGACCAGCAAAACCCAGAGAGTTCTAATGTAAAAGCTACCGCAGGACTTCAAGGTTTCAGTTTTAACTTCTGTATGCAGAAGACCGCTGTGGGTCCTTACATACCTTCAGGGCATCCCCCTCCCCTGACCCTAACAGGAACTGTTTTATTTGATTTTTGCCAAACTAAAATAAAAAAAAAAGGAAAAATACGCTGTTTTCTTTGAGATTTTTTCATAGAAAAGCATACTTATCTCAGTGTGAGTGAGTGTTCTGCCCTTTTTAAAATCAAAATGGCCTATTCATCCTAATTATCTATTCTGGAGTAATTTTTGATTTAAGCAAGGAAGACCCTGGGGACCTCCAGTTTCTGAAGGGGAGGGTGGTCAGATTGTTCCTCTGGAGGATAACGCATCTGCAGAACTAAAAAACGGGGAGGTGAAGGAAAGGAAGCAGTATGGGGAGCTAGAGCAAGATACAGGACAGTTATGGCATCTGGCGTGGGTTAGCCTGCCTTCTCTCTCAAATTTGCAAAAATCTTGATAATCCAGTGATCAAAAGAGCCTCAGGAATGACAGAAGGAGGAACTGAGACAGACTTACTGCTTCTCCCCACATAACAGTGATAGGACAGTGGTGAGCAAAGGTCAGTATGGGTCATTCGGTCTTCCTGTAAACAACAGCAACCTTTTTCACAGTGAAGTGTTGCTGTGCATCACATTTTGGTTGTCTCTATAAAAAGAACAAAATACCTCCCCCCATCAATTCCCCATCAGAGTACAGTAATGAAATGCCCAGCTGCAGATGCAGCAAAATCCATTCCAGTTCTGCTCAGTTATTGTCTGTCTCATCTTTAACAGATGGCTGGACGATGATGTCTGCAGTAATAAAAATATTAAAAACAAAAATTGCCAGCTGAATTGGAAAACTGACTAATTTCTATTTTTATAATGTGGTACATGAAGCCATTATTTCTGAAGCCAGTAATGGCCATATTCAGCACAGCCATGTGAGAACATTTAGTGGCGACGTGAAGCACTACTGAACTGCTCCATCCCTAGACTTCTGGAAAGAGAGGGCAACTCACAGCATATCCAGAGCAGGCAGGAAAAATCTGGCCAAAGACAGCCCCGTCCTGCTTCCATATGTCATTCGAAAGAACAGTGTTAGCTGTAACACACTGGTAGCAGCAAGAGACATTCTTCCTCACTGAGCCAGAATATCTCTGAAGCTTGCTTCGGCACTGCTTGCACAAGGGCACATACATTGCACAGCCAAGCCCTGCTTGGCCCCACCATGTTCCCAGTGATTAGTACCACGGCCATGCCTTTGAAAGAGCACGGCCTTCACTTGCATTCCAGGTTCTCCCCTTGCTCCATGGTATATGCTGGTTTTTTAGCTGTGGGACATAGAAACACAAAGTTAAATGTAAGCACAGTTTTTTACAGTTAAAGTGTAAATCAAAATTGCTCAGGTAGACTTTTTTTCTACTACAGGTTCTGTCTTCTGGATTACAAAAGAATAGAGGCTAAAGTAGGTATGAACTGAGAGCTGACAGAAAGTGATGAACAGAGGATGCTGTAAGAATACTTGCTGGATAATAGTCTTAATTCTCTTTATACTGGCTAGATCTCTAAATGCCAGAAGATCATATAGCAGTAATTAATTCACTCATGTGAGCAATATCTGGAAGAAACCGTTCTTTCACTCCTGGAGAGTGAGATTCCATCACTCTGTCATTGAGGTGCATTGTCTGGACTGTATTGGCAACTTTTGTGAATTCTTAGTTTACTCAAAACATAGATTAAAGCTTTTGAAAAGGACAGGTGATTTTCAGAGCTGTGGGTTAATAGCCCATTGTTTGAAATACAGTAGAGGATCCTGATTTTCAGGCATCACTAAGCATCCTTCTTGAACTCAGACTCCACAATGATATCTTGATTATCTCAGATAATCCTATTGTCAATATCCTGACATTTAGAGCATCCAAACAGTTTAGCAGTTCTGTTACATATATTCCTGCAGTAATATTCTTAGTTACATGGTTGTCCTAAGATTATACTGAGATCTGGGGGTCTGCTTTTTTTATTAAAGAAATTCACTGGATTATGAAAACACCAGTTTTGTTTTCTTTATGGAAAGTGCTTGAGGAATCCTACTTCTGGTATCTCAGATCTTCCGTTTAATCTTAATTAGCATTATATATGTTATTATAGAGAACAATCTCTGGACTTGTTCCATCTTTCTATTCCAAGTTCCATTCAGCAAGGGGACATGAAAAAATGAAGAAATGTGAAATGTTGTCCTGTTGCAGTATATTAGACTCTTGAAATTTGTAGTGCACTAATTAGTGTTAGTTTATTTCAGCTTCTATGGCCAGGAAATTAATTAGTGTATTGTTTGAATGAAGGAAGGCGCACGAAGCAATTTATATACATCTTATCACTTACATTTGCTTGAAAAAAAATTTCTTTCCTGAGTGTTTGGGAGAAAACAGAAATTTTTTTTTTTTTCCTGGGACTATGCACACCTTTTTTATTGGTTTATGTTCAGATGTATGTACTGAATAAGACTCTTACTCTCCCCTTGCCATCCATTGTAACCTGACAACTATAGTGACAGGTTTCCCTTTCAGTGAAAGATAGGGATGGATCAAGCCTTTCAAAACTAGGGTGTATCAATCAGTCATTCCTTATCTTATTTAGCCATTTTAAAAACAAATGCAAAATGCTACTGGCCCACCTTATAACAGTGTGAGAAATGATGTATGTGAGCAAAAGTGTTTTAGAACTGCCAATGCAAAGATTGATGGAAGAGAAATTATTCTTAACCTTCGTTTGCTATTTTCCAGGTGATGCTTACCATTTCACAATCTCTAAGAGATTATAAAATTTCTCTATATGTGGTTTTGTACATTAAAGATTATGTTTAGATCTGAAATTCCCTTAGATATCAAAAATGTACATGGACCCTTGCTTTATCTACAGAATAATAAACTTTTAAAATAAAATACTCTCTCTCTGACTCCAGCAATTTGTCACTGAAGGATTTCCTGAGCTAGACATGGCAGCTACACATTTAACAGATGTTTATTCCATGAAATTCTCCAATCTCCTCTTTATCTCACTTAACCTTCACACACGTGCATGCAGCTCCACACCTTAGTGACGTGTTCAGTGAAGACATGCCTGCTGCTGCTTGCTTTGAACCTGCCAAACATTAGGTTCCATTCATGGTCTATACTTATACTTGAAGAGATGATAAGCAATCCACCTTTTATTTGCTTCTCATGATTTTATAAAGCTCTGTCGTATTTCCGCCCAGCTGAGTCCTTTCCAGGCGCGAGAGCCCTAGCCACTTGGCTGCTCCATGTATGGCAGCTGGTGCACACAATATCATTACTGCTGCCCCTCTCCGTACCTCTCCCAACTGCATTGTGTCCGTCCTTGAGACTAGGGACTCACCTGCACATAGGATTCAAGATGCAGTGTAGGTTTACACTATGGCAAAGCTCTGTGGTTTTTTCTAATCTTTGTTCCCTACCTAATAATTCCTATAGTTCTATTTGTTACTTCAATTGCTACTGAGCAGTGAGATGATGTTTTCCTAGTTCTTACACCTGTTATAACTTCCAGACTTTTCCTGTGGTGATGGTGGTCATCTCAGAAACTCTTATTTTATATACTTTCATATTTTTCCACTCATTTATGAAGAACCACTTACTCTTGGCTATTTTGAACCTGCCACATGCTAGTTTCATCTGATATCCTCTATTTTTTGTATTGGAGAAATCTGAAGAACCAGTGGATGTCAAAAAATATGTTCCGTTTATTAAATTATCCTTTTTCTCTATTGTCTTCTTTAATAAACAACTCGATCTAATACATTCCACAATGATCTGATGGTCAAACTGTGAGTAATTTTTAGAAATCTTTTAGGATATTTTTTAAAAAGTCAATTCAAGAACATTTTTATGCCTCTCATAAAAGTGGCAGGAGATAATGTTGGAAGAAGTCATCTCCATGCTCCTTAATAGAATCCCTCAAATAGGTATAGTATAGAGTACATGCTGATGTGTTATCCTAAATTAACAGCTGTGAGGCAAGAGAATTTACTCGTAAGCTTTAAAGGACTGAATGGGACACTACTGAGAGAGAGAATTCTCCCAAACAGAGCTGAGCCTGGCACAGAGCCACTCTAAACATCTGGTTGGACAAATGTTAAAATTTCTAGCTTGCAAGTAACTGACTTTCAAATCAATAGAAATCTTCTATTTATTAGTTTGCCTTCATTTCAGATTTGTGAAGCTGAAGTATTAGAAAGTAGTCAGTTTCTCCTTTACATGCTTCTAACACAACCTCAAAACTGGTTATATTTTGTAAAAGGAGGCTTAATCCTTGATACCAATTTTTCATTTCTAAATTCCTATATATTTTTCCACCATTAATTATAACAGATTGTATTCCTTAGCTACAGTCATTTCCCCAAAAGGAAAAGAACTAAAGTGGTAATCTCTAATGCATTGTAGGATGGAGTTTGCAATGCATTTTCAACTATCACGCATAATGCACAGTCTATTTCCTCCTGACATCTTGTAGCAAGGAGACATACTGGACTGGTGCATGCTTCCTATACTACCTCTGAGGGGAGCCATTATCCAACAGTTCTGATTAATGCCAAGGAAACCATATATCCTTTGTAATCCTTGCAGGATTACATGGGCCTGATTCTACTCTTGTTTAAGTGATGTGAATCAGAAATAGCCTGCAGCCACATAGTCTGCATGGCACATTTCAAGAGAACAGACATAAAATAAGGTGAAAATCTTTGCAGTACAATCTGTTGTTTTCAGTACGGTACGAGGATGAGAAAGAGTAAAATGAAACTGCAGAGAAGAAATAACTTTCAGTTCTTTTTCATTTTAATATCTGGTTGTGTGTGATTTGGTAAAGCTTATTCAGGAGAGAAGACATTCTCAACTACTCCAAATATAGAATATCACTGTTGATTTCAAAATCTGTTTTAATGGTACTTTATCCACTTATCTGAAGTTGAGGGCATGTTCTGCAATTTGAAATTTCATTTTCAGCTGAAACCCTGAGTGTCAAGCATCATTTTTAAGAGCATAATTTCATTTGGAAAGGTGGAGGGGAGGTGTAGAAGGAGGTGGAGGAAGAGAGATAAAACAATTCAACGAACAGATGGGGAAATGGTATATAATCATTATTGGTATGTTATGGCTGGTGTTGGCAAAGAAAATATCCAATGACTTCGTGCATTTTGCATTACTCTCTAGCCTACTGGAGTTTGGTTTGCAAGTATTGAATTGCCCTGATATTCTCTTAGGAATACAGTTTATTTTTTGAGGAGGCCAGCAGCAATAGGAGAGAAAATGACATTCTTAATTACAGTGCTCTGAGAAACACTGTCTAAAAAACTCTACAAGGAGTGGGCAAATGGTGTAGTTCAAGGCTGCACTGTGGGTGAGAGATTAGTAAAAGCTTTTCTTGTACTTTTAACATGTGCTGTTCCATGGGATATTTACTTTAAATACAGACTAAATACATTTCATTGGTTACAGTGAAGTCTAGAGTGTATAAAACATAAAAAACATACCTTAAAACTGGATAACTTCATATATTTGAAATATACCAGTGTTTTTAATGATATTTTCTACTTAATCTCTGTATTGGTTGATATTTTTATTTTACACCTCCTAGAAAGCAAATGACTGAAAAGTTAACTTTGAACAAACTTCAGGGCACATGCTCTTCACATGGCTCAAAAATAAGTCAGAGTAAGTTGTCTCATCTTCACTGTGTAGATCCTGCTGACTCTTAACCAGGCTCGGTAACAGTGTGACGATGCCAAGAGGTGCTTGCTGAGATCCTACTGTCATCTTTAGCTTATGCTAAAATTAAGAAAAAAGTCGGGACAAGGACAAAAATATGAATAGAGTACTTGGTGTAGTTGGTACTTCTTTTCTTTTTTTCTCAGCAATGTTTTTTTCTTCTTAATGGAGGATTATCAAGACAACAAAGGTCATTTCATGTCCCCCATCTCCTTATTTCCGATGTGCAGAGCAGACCCCAAGCAAACTATGGGTTCTAGCTCTTGCCTTCTATTCTGAGACTCTTAACAATGGTGCAAATTGTGGGGTTTTGCCAGAGGAACAGAGGCACTTATGGATTGGAATTTGGACTGAGACCACTACTAGATCATTTCACACAGGTTTCCAAATAAATAGAATCCCCAAAACCCAATCATATGATAACTTCTGGCTGAACTCCTGCCCAACTTGAACAGGAGTCAAATACTGCTTTAGCTAAATTAAATCTCCCTTGGTCCTGGCTTTCAAATAAAGCAGTTGTTATTTTTGTTTTGTTTTTTCCCTATTAAATGAACAAATCTGCTTGGGATGTCCTTAAACCTCTGTGCATTGATTCACTCCAAAGTAATAGTAGATGACTTAGACAAATCATCTGAGTTACTGATTTCATGGCTGGAGAGAGTGAGTAAGAAGTGCACTCTGTCCCTTGGCTGTCATACGCTGCTTTACCATACCTCCATTAACATCCCCGTGAATGCGTTGATTACTGCCCTGGATTCTGTATTTAATAAAGTATATGAAACTCTCCCTGGAAAAACAAATTAGTAGTTTGGCTTATCTGTTTTTATCTTGACACAATAAGTCATTTTTTCTAATCAGCTGATTTGAAGTGAAATGGGGGGACAGGTTTCACTTGAATTGCATTGAAGTGCCTCCTGCTTACAACTATACAGCTCTTTGCTGACAGCTCGCGCACTCAAAATTTGGGCAAGATTTGCATGGCCCAGTACCAAAATAACATTACAGTAGTTTTTTTGAGTGTTTGAAAGGCATGGCGATGACCTAAGGCTAGCATTTAGTCCAACTCTAAAGATCTGTTCCAATATATTCCAGTCAATCCTTATCTTGGGATTTAGGACTAAAGGCATGGATTCAA
Source organism: Calonectris borealis (assembly GCF_964195595.1). Classification (NCBI taxonomy): domain Eukaryota; kingdom Metazoa; phylum Chordata; class Aves; order Procellariiformes; family Procellariidae; genus Calonectris; species Calonectris borealis. Next base: position 36,553,762 of record NC_134316.1, read on the forward strand.
AATCTGATTTTATTTATGAACATTGTGTGGGAGACCTGCAGAGTTTAGAGTAGAATAACTTCCAAGTCCATAGGGATAAACGTGCCATATGGTTCTGAGAGAATCCTGATAGTTTTCTCAGATAACTGTTTCTATACCCACAAATCCATAAGTTTCTCCACAGCTGCCTTGCCATGAGACATATCAGGGGGAGAGGCTAAATATCAAAAGACCTAAAAATTTAACCTGTAATAAAATAGATATATGTCAACATTAAATTCCAGCCAAAACATATTGGTGTTTACCAAATTTGGAGTGGAAGACACTGCACTTCAGATTGCAAACAATTTTTTGGGGGAATGATGAAGATTTTACTGTAATTGCAAGTCACATGCCTGCAAATTACCTAACAAAGCTCTTATTATTCCTCTTCTGGTTTTTTTTCGTGGCATGGAAATTGAGGTTGAGATGTGTTTTAATTCTTAAATGTTGAGAAAGCTAACAGAAAGATTTGGCCTCCAATTCAGAGTGAGACAGGTGGTATGGATTTATTTGGTTCCTATTGGAGAGTGCTTCCAGCAGCTGCTGAAATGGAAAGCAAACAAATGAAGCTTGAAATGGAGGAATAACTTAAGCCCAAATTTGTAACCATTATATTTTTGTTTCTTTTCCTTGCTAACTCAAAGATGTAGCTTGCCAACTTTTCAAAAGTGTTATATATATGCATGAAACATATGTATCTGCTGATTCACGTCATAAACTGTAAACACCCCCAGCCATGAACCAAACGGAGGCAGTAACTTTTACAGTGTTGCCTAACAAAGCACTATTCCATTTTTAAGAGAACAAAACAATGGGGGCAAAACCTACAACCAGCTGAACGGACACATTCTGAGCAAGCCAAATAGTTTTCTATCAAATTGGGTGGATGTAAACTATCTTGTATAGTGTTGAACTTCACCTACTGGCACATTTATTACCTTGGTACGGGTATACAAAGGCCTCTCTATTAAACTAATCTGCTAAAAGTGTTACCGTTTCCCAGGTATTGTTTCCTCCTCCCTCTCATTCCTTCTGTTCCTTTATCTTCATTCTCTTCTACTTGATCATTAAAAACAAAGGGCAAGAAACGAAAATAGCAAAAGAAAATGAGAGGAGGAAGGAAGAAAGGCAAGAAGAAGAAAATGCAGTAATTGTTAAATCAAAACCTGAAAAGTATTTGGTTTCAATACCTTCAGATTTTTTGTATTTCTCATTGAGATGTTAAAAAATGTAGAGTAAACATGAAGTTTTTAAAATTTTTCTTGAAACATACTTGCCATTTTTCACCCAGCACTGCTGCCAACTTTCTGACTGTGTAGTACAAACAGCTTTTCAGCGACTCCTACAATGGTGCATTCAGAAAAAGATGCATGTGCTAATGGCACCTGCACAGCCACTCATTTATGGCAGTCAAGAAGCAAGTGAACATGCCAATCAGATAATATATGCAGGTTGGATAACTATATATCTAACTACCTGCCTGTGTGTGGTACTGTAGCTAAGTGAAGGCAGTGGGGTGACGTGAAGTCTGATACATTCTCCAGGGTACATCCATTTTGCCCATAGCAGGAAATTGTTTTTGCAATAGTAATGTATAATTTACATTATCAGTAAAAAAAGTAAAAAAAAAAAAATTCATTATCGTAAAATAAGTTGTTAACCTTCTGAGTTGCAGATTCAAAAAAAGAAAAATTAGTCTGAACCAGTATGTTTCTCAGCATCAGGTGTATCTCACTCTTTTTCTTGTAATATAAATATATGAAAATCTTTTAATATACAGTTATCTGCTTGCATTAAAGAAAGTGTGTGTGTGTGTGTGTGTGTCATATCTATATGTGTGTATGGTACATATATTTCTTTAATGCAGGCAGATGACTACAAAGAGAATGTTCATCTCTGATACTGAAAATATTAAGGCCTAAGGGATATTGGCTAGACACACTATTAGAGCTGTGAAATAATTCTTGCCACCAGTATTTCTAATGAAGACCATCTGCAAATAGCTCTATTTTTGGTTCCACAAAAGAATTCAAATTGCTTTTAATCCAACTGAACTTTTGAGGGATAAGCTATTATGTTCTCATTACTCCTTTCACTGACAAATGACTTTCGGGAGCAACTCCATCATTGAATCAGTTCACCAAACAGAATATTCAATTTCATAAATGAAAAAACAAACACCACCCCTCCACCCCCGCAAAAAAACCACAAAAAACAAAACACAAATCTCCCAAAATCAAACCAACCTTCCACCTCCCTATAAATTCAGCTTAAAATTGTCTGATTTTATTTAGTGTGCAATTTTAGCTAATAACAATCATTTACACAGTGTAGGCTTCTGGATAGAATATTTCATCACTTTTTTCACACTCATCTGAAAAAATAACTGGAAGAATCAAAAAAATATTTTTGGTGTTTCTGATTGACTCATTACCTTTTAAGAATTTACTTAATGATTTTCATTTTCTTTGGAGAAAATGTAAGTCAAATTAGCAAATGAGAGTATGATGCATATGGAAAAAAAACCAAAAAGTCTGTACACATTTTCATTCAGACTTAAGGAAACTTAACTTACTCTTTGACTGAAGTGCTTTGTGGATTCTCCAGAACTGTGTTCTTTATAGCAGATTATATCCTTGTATTGGTTCACTGTAAGCAAAGCAAATGTGGCATTGCAATAGAGTGTATATGAAATGCAAGAGTATCAACTGACGGCACATTTAGCTTTTGCTGTGCAACTAACCTCCCATGTTCTCAATTCTGGGTCACTGAAATAGGAAATATAGAAATATATACCCAGAGGTACAATGCTCCTTCATTCAGTCTGTGCCCATTTTCAGGCAGGAGGTCTGACTAAATGGTTATTATAGTCCCTTCTGGATTAAGATCCAGGAATTTTAGCTGCCAGCACTAAAATATTATTTATAGTCTTACAGTGGGTTTCTAATTCATTCAGCATTGGAAAAAAAAACCAAAACACAACCTTGATATTTTTGTATGTAGGGCAATGTTGTCATCTGATGGAAAATGGAATACCCCACTGAAGTCAAAATGAAGTTATAATGATGTACTCGAGCTGAAGATTCTTCTACAAGATTGAACATTCAAAATCTGCAATCACCTGGTAGAGTGTTCCTGATAATTATCCCAATAAGGGCAATAGAGAACGGAGAAACATTCTATTTCAATCTACCTTGCAGATCCATAAATCATCTCTACAGTTTTCCAGGGCTGTCTATGCCACATTCTGCCTGGTGTGCCTTCAGACAGTATCTACTCTACATTTCTCTTCTAGCGTTCCCCCTCTCATTCACGCAGCGAGAGATTTCTAGTAACAGCCCTGCCTGACTTGACTGCATCATTGATGCCTTGCCACTCACCATGCGCTCTCCCTGGAGGGAACTAGGGACTTGGTCCAGAAATCCTGGAGATCAGCAATGTGGTGTGGCATCATTCAGCCTGCTGGAAAGCTGGGAGGAGAGAGCCCTGCAGTGTGCATCCATGGGTGAGAATGTGGGAGCTGAGATCCTCCCCAGGGCACTGTGCTAGGAGACAAAACACAAGTCAAGAGCAGACACATATTTCTTGTAAGAATCAGGAAAAAAATGCTGTGACAGGTGAAGGAAGTACCTTTGCTTCCCTCAGTCACACCATTTGTGTGCAAAGACCAAAGCCTTAGTGCCAGCCCCCAAGACCAACATTTACAGGTCCATGGCTGCCTAGAAGCCTCCCATCACATCAGACCAAGGAAATGCTCAACAGCCGTGGGATATTTGGGGACAGAAACCAAACCATGCTATTGCACAACAACTGAGCTATGTGTGTCTGAACTGCTTCCCCTGGCTTTGTTAGCCATTTCCTGGCCTGGGAGAGAGACATATCTGTGGATTTGTGTGGGGTTATTTGCCATGGGCTCCCCTACCACATCCTAGCATTGCAGCTTGGTGCTGCAGGGAGAGAGAGAGGAGTCGCGGGGCCATGCAGCGCTGGGAACCTAGCGCGGGACTAGCCCCGCCACAGCAGTAACTGGTACCATTGCCCAGGCCAGCCTCTGTATTTCACTGGGCTGTGAACAGGCTCGCACATGGTGGCTGTGTAGAATAACTACTGAAAAAATAGCATTAGGTGAATGTGTGTACTAGGTGCAGGCCAGCAAGACATAGGGTGAATGGTGCCTGCTGTACTGGCTTTCGTATGTGACTGTCTTCTAGGCGCATGTAGGTCATCTGACAACCTTGAACTTGGTATTTCATTGGCAGTGGTGGAGCAGAGTCTTCAAGTAAGGGTGAGAATTCAGAGATTAGAGGGAAGCAAGGAGGGATACATTGCTCTTTTAACACAAAGAGCAAGCCTGCTGCTGCTCTGGAGCTTTCCACTCTCTTTCTAGGTTAAGGGAGGCTCCAGTCCCTTCAGGGCTTTCCCCAGACGCAGGGCTAGTGTGGGAGCTCATGCCCTGGCAGGAAGGATGCATGTTGTGCCCACTGAGGATGAGGGGTGCATGTGCCATGGCATTTTTGAACAATATGTGAGAGCATGGAAATTATTGGACACAGTGGTGCAGGGTCTGTCTCCTGACTTATGGGATATACACTGGCAGACCAGGAAAATTCCTGGGGATCATCCACACTGGTGCGCATACAGAAAAAGAGGTTTCTTGCCTGGGATTTCAGCTAGGGCATGGTACTGTGGGCAGAAAGAACTTGACACTGCGTGCATTGTCAGAGAATTTGGCCTCAGGGGAGCTAACAGGGATGCTGTGACAGGACACTGTTGACACAATGACTTATATTTCCAATCAGGATTAATAATTGTTCAGGCCATCAAACATAAATAGCCGGTGTTTAGACAAATGAATTTTATATCAAGATTTCATATGTATTCACACGCTGCCACATCAATTGAAAGCAGGATGAGAGCCATCAAAGGAGCAATAGGTTATGGGCAATCTGACCTGATGGGTCCTGGGAAAAGTGTAGGTTTTGGTGCTGAGTACACAAATCATCCATGCTAAGCCTGCATGGGAAAGGAACAGACAGAATATGTTGCTCATCAGTATGGCATGAGAGGAGTCAGTTTAAAGTTTGTGCACCCACACACTGGACACATGCATACTCTTCTGTGTTTTGGGGTTGACTTGTTTACTGACATGCTTACTGGCTATATTAGCAACACCATGCCTCAAAGTCTCTGGATCAGTTGCTATCACCAAACTATTGACAACTAGACGAAGAATTTGTTTCTATGGGGGAGATGGATGCCATAGGGTCAGAAATCACAACTCTACAATACATTGAGTAAGGCAGTGGAGAGTTCACAGGTTCTGATAGCCCTCCTCTCTGGCAAGCTGAGCACTCGATCCAGAGGTCTGTCTGACATTTATTTTCCTTTTCCTGCCCCTGAGTCACACAGATTCTTTCCCACTGTGATTAGGTGGGAAGCACACGGCCTGGGCTGGCATGACACTTGTACAGGTGGCACCTCTTACTTCATTGTTATTCATATTCATATTGGCTCTAGAAGAACATTTGGCAAAAGCCATCAAATACATACCTCAGTAGAGAGAACTGAGTGCAAAACGCAGCTATGAGATAAGCTGAAATGTATATAGTAAATGAGAGATATGTCTGTTACAGCATAACTCACAGGTACAAAACTACCCATTGGATATGTTTGTGTCACTGGAGTTGCATGTACATCACAAACTGATTGTGAAAATTTGGCCTAAACGTGTATATTGCATCTCTGACTTTTAGACCCCCATGGAATTAAACTCTAAAACATTTCAGTACTTCTTTTAATGAACAAAAGTTAGCATTTTTGTTAGTCACAGTTCTAAAGAAATTACAGATGGTTCTGATGAAATTTTCGGACTCCTGATTTTTAGAGTAAAAAACCCATGAGCAGCATGGAAAGTGGATTGTCCCCTCCATTCTCTATCCCATTTAGTAAAAAGCTTGCCGGAGCTCAGGCAGGCTGCCAAGATTGCAAAAACTAAACAATACACAAATGTGGGCACAACACCTGTGCCTCTGCAGTCCAGGCGAGGCATTGGCATCCCACTTGGAGGGAAAGCAAGAGGAAACCATTGCTGACTCACAGAGACAGGTGGAGGAACAAAGCAGTGGCTTTGGCTTAATCATGGAATTGACTGTAAAGGAAAATTTTTATTGCCAAAGGATATGCTCCATTTGTGATCAGCTCCACTGTCAAATCTTGTTCTTGGCTAAAAAAATCAGTATTTCTCCTTGTTGTTCCATTGACTTATCAGCATATGAGCAAAGCCGCCTTCTGGTATTGGCACAGTTAAGAGAACGATCTTACTAGGCCTGATCCAAATGCCGCTGCAGTCAACCAGATAGGAAAAAGAGTTAGCCACTGAAGAGCCATCACACTGAAACACATAGCATTTGTTACTGACCTGAGTTATGACTCAGACTAATGGATAAGAAAAGGCTCCATTTCCCATTGCTCCTTAATTATTATTTTTTATAAGAAACATTAAAAATAGTCCTGTTTCAACTTCTTGAATTAGAAAGCTTTTGTTTCCTTCAAGCTGGAACTTTTTACAGAAGTAAAGTCTTTGAAATCTTAGCAAATTTAGACACAAAATGATTAAAGACAGATCAGCATTGTAACAAGATATTACAAAAGTATTGAAATGAAATGTTTCATCTGCACTCAGCTCACACATTTTTCAGATTTTCGATTTTTGGAAATTATTGAGATTTTTGCCTTTCATCCTGATCCGAGAGGGAAAAATGCTAGCAGCTCAGAACTATCTGCAGTAGCAGAAGGGAGTTTCCTATTCTGCTTCAGTCCCATTTGGCTGTTCTCTGTTGTGAAGTTATTTGCTAAGGGCCACTTATTCCTGTAATTTATAAAGGCCTTCTAATGGAAGAGATGGGATGAGGCAATGGAAGTTGGTAAGTACTTCCTGAATATGAAGACCAAAGCAGCTCATAACTTGTGTCCCCCCCTCCCCTTCTGCTCTATTCATTCCCCAAACTGGCATTATTCCTTGTATTTTTATTGGGCAGAGACAAGCAAAGCACCTTGCTAATACACAAGTCAGCCACATTCAGAGACCTTAATGAAGGGCTGGTTAAACTTCCTGCAGACTAGGTTTCAAAACATAAGAATATTTTTGAATGCAATTAAAAATCTTAATAGATTTCCCAAAGCCAATCCAGCATAAAAAAACATTCTTCTTTGGCAACTTGCAAATAATGAAGAAAATTCTGACCACAATGTCTCTGAAGCTATCCCTAGAGTCAAACTGGAATTTTTATTGCTGCATTGCCTTTTTAGTCATGCCACTTTTTAGCACTTTTAGTTCTAGAAGTAAAGGCTAAATCTATGAGCAAAAGTTTCTGATGCAGTTAGAAGCAGCTTATTCAGCCTGTGTTGTTTATGAACTGCAGACCATGCCATTTCTTTTAAACTTCTGCATTGCTAAGGTTACCAGGAAGTTGTTCAATACTATGCCATATATTATCAAGTAATTTTACATGCTGCACTAAGGGTGGCTATCATTCCATACTGGTGGAATTCATCCATGTTCCTGTTTAAGGGCCTCTGTCAGTGACTGCGGTCACATAAGTATAATGACGCAGGTGGAATTGCTCCAAATTAAAGATGTGGCCAACCAAAAACACATCGTAGCTCAGATACCACAAACTTACCTCATCAGCAAAAGAATTCCAATAAGACAAGATTCATTTTGTAACAATTTGCATCCAATGGTGTATATATGCATAAATCGGACACTACATCTTAGGACCTCAAAATTGGGGTTCAACCACTGTGTTGTTAAAATAGACTCATCATTATCTCCCTTCCAGAGAAGAGTCTGGGCAAAGTTCTTAGTCTTCTGTCAGATTACTTCACTGAAGACAAGTATAAGCTGTTATAATTGCTAGTATGAGCATTGTAAGAATGGAAGAGCCACTCACAACCACACCACCCTGCCCCCGCATCCTGCACAGGAGGTGATGTGCCTGTTCTCAAATGCTTACAGTCTGATGGGACAGCCAAAACAGGACAAGTAAAGCAGCAACAAAGAGTGGTAAAGGCCTACCATCACTTACGTGGCAAGTCATGGCTGAGAAAAGGGTGGCAGGTGTCCTTGCAACCAGCCCAGCACCTTATTATTTCTATGCCATATAACTGCTGAAATCAATTAGCCCTGTATATGTACATTTCAACTGTTACTCCTTAAATTTGGACTTTTCTGCATTATCAAATACATGTAACAGTGATTAGGGATTTGTAAGACTTGTCAGGCTAAGAAAATTGTATCGTGGTTGAGATAAGTCTCCTTAAAGTCTATGTGTTTATGTGCTGAAAAAGATTCAAAACATAGCTATCTCTTTTTGAGCACAGATATAGAAATACTAGAAAGCAAAAAATTATTCTTTGGTTGATTAGCACCATTAAATCTACAAACGCTGTCATTTCTGGCTAGGAATAGGAGTAACAACTACCATCCTCTCCTTCCTGCTCTTCATAAATCTGAATCCTATGTACTGCGAGTGAGCATGTCTTGACTGTATAAATAAAAGGCACATAAATTTCACGAGTTCTCTACACAGAATATTTTGCTCCCATATTAAAGTAAATAATAGCCATCAAAAACCAAATAACCTGATTTCACCTTTATGCTAAGAAATGTCCTTTCGGGTTATCAGAATTTAAACATGGTATTTAAGACCTGAGTAAAGGAAGTCAAAGGAAAAAAAACAGTGAGATCTGCTGTAGGTCCTGCTGATCAGTATCAGCATTTTGAATTACACCTAGAGGAGACTGACACCCTGAACTCATATGTATTTACTTCCTAGAAATATACATGGACATTTATAAGCACTCACAAAAAGATACCAAGGAAAGTCTTAGATGACTAACCTCAGTTGCAAAATTACATATGCTTACTATTATCCCCTGAGTTCAGATGATAAAATATTAAACAGCAAAACCAATCTGCTCCCTCTGTGACCAAGACTAGCACTTCAGGGTGGTTCAGGAGGATTTTTGCCTATGTGTATGCACATTATAAATGCCATGTGTTTTTGTGTACATGTATATTTGCATATGTGACATATATGCATGCACACACCAATTTGTGTGTATACAAAAAGTATGTGCTACATATATTTGCAGCATTTATTTTGCATATAGTTTTTGGTTCGGATTTTTTTCTGTTTAAACCCCTATCTGCTTTTTCCATTACAGCTGTCTATGGCATCCACAATTTTGCTTTCAGGGGTCCAAGGACCAGTTCTGAAAGATGCATGCAGAGTACAAAATGCATTTCTGGGAAGAAAGAAAATAAGAAAAACAACATTACAAAGCAAACTGCCTCCACCACTTGTCCCCCTGTCTCCCCCAAAGAGTTCCTGGCAATCAGAGTGAGAAACATACCACAACACACACGTTCGTCATACACAAATGTCATAAGGCACTGTCAGGTATATCATAGTCTTCAGAATTTTCCCTCTGGAGCTATGCATACACATACCCATGCACACAGTCAGAAACATATGTCAGAATGTCACTTGATACCGTGATTGCAATTATCACAAGCCCTGACTTGGATGCAGTCTGTCTCAGAAGTTTGACGAGCCGGACGGCAGCTTGGAGAGCTGTGTTTCAGTATGCGGAGCGTGCTGTTGCAGGGCTTTGGGATGTGAATCAGGCTACATCAGATGAAGAGGTGGCTTTGCTTTCTGTCTGGCTCAGCATGCTGAGGAGAACGGTAAGGGAAGAGAAAGCCACAACTCCTCCCTCTCTTTCCCTCTTTGCGGATACAGGAGGAAGTTGTTCCACATACACTGCCATATAAATGACTGCAGATGAGGACAGTCTGAAAAAGCAAGGTAGAAACCAGGGCATTCCCTTCACTTTTTTGTGTATGGTCTTGTAATTTTACCCTTCCTAAATCCAATCTCTATTAGACATTTATTTCTCATTTATTTTTGGTCTGAAACTATTAATCTAAATATTTGAAATTTTCGTAAGTATTTTTCCTTAGACTTGACAGCTAACAGTTATATTGATTCTGTTGTATTCTTCCTATGAGGCTTATTTATTAACAAACTAGCCTCAGGCCAACTTCATATGGAAAAAAATCTTACCTTTCTCACCAAGTATTAACACATGTAGGGCTCTTTCAGCAATTTTGACCTCTATGAAATAAACCCATGTCCAGTTTGCCGTAGCAGTCACCATGTTGCTAGTGGATCATTGTTATTAAGGGGATAAATTTGGTGTCTTGGCAGTAAGTTAAAGTATGGTTTGGCAAATATATTTAGGCTTTGATGCTATGAGTTGTCCTTTCCAAACAAGAGTTTCTGGGTGGTATTTTAAAGTTATGCTGTCTGCTGCTGTTTTCCTGGATATGATAACACTGCAACGTGTCTGTTTTGTTAGAGGCCGTGCTTTATGAATACTGCACATTTACTGATCTCTTCTTATGACCCCTTTTTTCCCAGAAGTGGAAATGACAACAAATGAGCTCACAGTGCAAGGACTCGAGTACCTCAAGGTACCTCGGAGCACAGCCAGGGCCCGGAGGGGAGCGGACTGAGCCCGCAGCGGGAGCCATCGGAGGGGAATAACTCACCCTCGTCCTCCCTCGTAACTGACCCTTGGCCTTCTGGCTGGTTGGCTGCTGAAAGCCCGAAAAGGCCTTTTCCACCCTCTTGGCTGAGGACTCAGGTGTGAAACTGCGTAACTCACTGCTCTTTAAGGAGAACTTTTCTGCATTTCTGGCAGGCTGGCTGCCTCGGCCCGGGCACCCCCCCGGCACACGCCGCCCACAGCCCCACGGCTGCCCGAGGGTTTCAGTCCAGCTCAGCACAGGGTGGGCACCCAGCTGTCAGAGGCGGGTGGAGGGGGAAGGCCAGGAGCCCCAGGGCTGCCCTGTCCCCTTGGGGCACACCCACAGCAGTGAAGCAGGGCCTTCCCCCCAGAGCTCCCACCACATCTGGGCCTCCCGGGCGTTTGGCCTCCCTGCCGGCACCGCTCGCAGGCACGGCATGGCCCCTTGCATGGTCGGTGAGGAGCAGGTTCTGGGAGCCTGAAATACAAATGGGAAGGCTGATGATTCCATATTTGCGTACGCTGAAATGGAGAGATGGTGGAAACAGCACTTTCTCCTACGTTCAGACTCACTGTGCTTGCCTTTGTTGCTTTGGGAAACCCTTCTCACCTTTCCCATAAAACTTCCACTTGCAGCATGACAAACTTGCTCAGCTAGCCCTCAGATACTAAACACTGAAATAACTTGATTTTTTTTCTTTAAGTCCTGCCTGATTCAATTTTGTATTCTGTCTTCTGGACTGAAGTGAGAAAACATCACTCTCCAAATAAGTCCTCACATATTTTGGTGTATCTGATGTCTGCCAACAATGGATTACATGGGTTCCTCCGCTGAGGTGAGGCAACGACATCTCAGGTAGGGGAGGCTGAGGTTGCAATATGGTGTGCCGGCCCAATACAGGATCTCGAACTTCAGCAGTTAAGAATGCCAGAAATTTTCCTCCAGAAATGGACATTCAATGGAAAATTTGCGTTGCACAACAGCTGCAGCCATGAATCTCAAACCAAAGGCAGAGAGAGGGAAGATAAGGTATTCACATAAAATCTCCCAGGATTCAAGATAATGGCATTTCCAAGTTAAAAAAGAAAAAGAAATTCAGTCTTTTTCAACCCAAATTTTCAGATTTAGCTTTAAAAGCATTCCATTGTTGTGGCATACACACACAGCCTTTATCATAACAGGGCAGCCCTACCACCTCTCTCTCCATTGCACCTCTCTCCCTTGTCTCTCTCCATTGCCTTTCTTATATCTTCCTTCTGGCAACGATCACATGTCTGCTCACATTTCCCTTCACCTGTTTCTTCTCTTGAACCAGCTGGTGCTCATTAGGCCACCTCTTAATTCTTCTCCACATTCCATCAGATAAATTCAGCATTTCACAGCAAGACAATATTTTTCATAAAAGTCTATGATGAAAAAAAGTCAGTTTAGAAATATGGAGGTAAAGAAACCTCCATCCTCTAGTCAGTTCAAATATTCAAAACAGTCAGTTTAAATAATCAGTCAGATTAAATAATACAGGACATTTTTATGTTTTGAGCCTGTGACATGTGAGATGCCGCCTCACTTTAGTAGCATATTGATGATCCGTGTTTATATTTTCAAAAAGCACAAAGAAATATTGTTTTTAAAGACTAGATGGTCTCTCTCTTTCTGGAAAAAGTTTGAGCTCACATCTTGTGTAATGGTGTCTTGTGAGTTTAATTTTCACATGCTGTTCTTAAATGTACATACATTTACAGCTGTAGAAATGGGGAGGGAAAAACATTTCAATGCAAAATTTAGCATAATTCCAGCAAGATTTATATGAGAGACCAAAACATGCCAGGATCCAGCAACTTCAATCTTCAAGGAACTCTGGGGAAGTTTTTTTCCCCATTTCTGCTAGCGCCGCTCATGAGCAACTCGGTTTTCCTCTACAAAGTTCATTCCTTACTCTGCCAAAAGACTGCTGGCAAACCTTTTTTTACATGAAACAGACAATCTGTAATTAAACACTTGTAGATGGTTGAACTCAGTGAGTTATGAATGCTCTGGGACACATAAACAATCCTACAACAAAAATTGCTTCCATAATTTGAGTCAACAAAGTGAATGAGTTCTAAGCACTATTTAATAAATCTGTAAGACAACATAGCTACACTTCTCTCTCATTAAAATGGTCTTATGAGAATACTGTACTTTCACAATATCTTTTAAAAGGTGGGGAAATCAGCAAGGAAGGAATATTTTTCATGTTCTACTCGAGATACAAGAGTTGATGTACCTCAAAGCACAGCTCAGGCTAAAGAACAAGTGTGAAACCTGTAGAAAATACCAATAATTCTCTGGAGGCAAGATCTGAATATTTTTGCTTCTTTTCCCTCCAAATAATACCATCCCTCATTTCTGCAGATCCTGAAAGACCATTCCATTCCCACTCTTTAGTTCTGCAAGTGCTGGAACAACTTGTATTAGTGGGTCTATGGTAAGGTTGACCAGCTGCTAACTTTTTGATCATGATTTTGTCTTGTGCACCATAGAAGCTTTACAGCAACAGATGAAAGACACAGGGAATTTCTACACTGGCTGAGAAGTAGAGTGAAGCATTTGTGGGTTCTGTCCATGATAATACAGCTAGGTTGCTTTTTGGATCCAATACTGTCTTCACATTGTGAAGATATATCAGTGCTGGACCAGGGTATTCATCTTGGCCAGTCCTTAACATATTTAGCAATATATTGCATTGCACAAGTGTAAGTCTCCCATACTGATTCTAGTTTCTGAGCAGCTTTCCATCAGCTCAAAATATGATGAGATATCAACCGTAGTCTATAGGCGTAAATGTAAGCATAATGCACTTGCCACTCCCTAGGAAAGCAACATGACTCCAGCCTAAGAGCACACACCAGCTCATGTGGGAGCAAGCTTAAAACAGGTTGGAAAATGTTGAATATTTGGGTTTGATTTTAAAAAAATATTTTGACATTTCTGAACTGATTTTTTTCTAAACATATTGGTCTCTGAAAATGCCAATTTGGGATGAAAATAGTTTTGAAAATATCAGCCTTTTTCCCTAGGAAGGAAATTTCATCTGTCAGCTAGCTGTACCATCCAAAACTAGTCAAGGGCAGAAATAAGTAGAAAACACATGTCCTAAATAGGTACCTCTCTGTCTATTGCTGAGCCCAAGGAGTTTAGCTCAAATGGGAATCATTTGGATTGGGCTGCTTGCCTTTTCTTTAATGGCCTAATTTTGCAGCAGTAGCCATGACTATCATAACAACCAAAACAAAGAAAAACATGGAATTGGACTCAGAATTAGTACATTCTGTCTGCCCATGAGGGAGAAGTCCAACCCAAACCTTCGCTCCCAAACACACGCTAAATTTTCAGAAGGTTTGACTGGGTATTCATAGCTTCTAACTCAAGTTCAGCTCTGCTACCAGTAATTATATCAGATATGGTTATGACAAACAACCTGCAGGCTTTCATATTTCTCTAGCAGGTTTATGTTCTACACCACCTTGGAGTTATTCAGTTACAAAGAAAGAGGGAGAAAGTGTCTTTAAGCCAAATGCTTTGTCCTCGTAAATTTGGCAGCATCAGGGGCTTCTGAATTAGCTTTTGCAGTTAAGCCCAACAAGTCATGCTGCTCTGATTTCTGACTTTCCTTCACTAGAAGTGATCACCTGTTCAATCAGGAGGAAACCTGCTTTGTCCTTTTAACACAGTGGTAGCAGGCTCCGCTGAGTGTCAGTCTCCCTCCTATTCCTAATGCCAGGGCCTGTACAGTGCCCTGCATGGGTTTCACTGTTAACAGCAGAGGACTTCTGCCCAGCCATATGCAGATATTTACATTCCTTGTTTATTAATGCACTGAATAGCAGCCAGAAGAATAAAAGCATGTGACTCGTCATCCTGCCTGATTTTTCCTTAAGGTAAGGAAATGCTTTTTCTGCCTATCAAGTAAAAAAAGAGAGAATATGAATGAACAACAAACAAAACAGAGTAGGCATGACACAACCATGTATGGGTCTATGAAAGTAAATGTGTTATATTATATTGCCTCCTTTCTAAAGTGTCAGTCTTCGATCTTGGACACACCCAGCTTTAAAATTTCCCACCATTGCAGCTGAGGGTGATGGGCAACGGACCTTCTGCTTGGGAAGGAGCCTGCTCTCTCTCCTTCCTTCCACCACTCCAAGGTCTTTTGCAAGGTAGTTTTGTAGTTACCTCTATTGGTGTTAGATTAATCCTTTCACCACCACCTATTGGGTCTCTTTGCTTTCTTCTCCCACTTGAAATAATAGGTATCTTTGAATAAGGCTTTCTTGTTTTACAGTAGGGTTAGCGTTTGGACTGGAGAAATACTTTAGGCAGAAGATTATTTCTAACAATCCATATTTTCTGAAAGAAAAATAGGCTGTTTCTTGGCAGCACCATCTGTGAGAAATGGGATCCTCCCAAACATTTTGGGAGAAATCCCTACTGCCAGCTCCCACACATCACAGTATTTTTCCCTCTGTATTGTGTCATCTCTTAAACCAATAACTAAGTGTGAAGATGTAGAAATCAACAGAGTCAACTGCAAACCTTACTCTTGTACTCACCATCCTGGGTGTGAGGGCCACCGCACTGCCAAAGTGCCAGGAAGCTGGAGACACATGTGCCTCACTGAGGTCCCCGGTACAGGACCCTACGGCTGTCCAGGTATCACACATGTGTGTAATAGCCTGGCACCACTAGACTATTCCCATCTGTGGAAAGCTGTAGGAAAGCACTTATTACGTCTGGGAAGAGTGATGTTTCAGATGATAAATCTCAGTCAGGGCTGAGATTGTTCACAGTTCAGAGTAAAATGCAGGATGATATTAGCCGTATGCCTGTAATCACCACGTTGAGCCTGTGGTACCACATAGAGCTGAACGTGGAGTTAAAAGCCCCTCTTTAAAGAAAAGGTTGCTATGCAGTATTTCTGGACATACTTTGATACTCTTTTCTTCCACTCTGTGCATGAGTTATTTCTTTATTTTCAGGGAACAAAGGGAAGTAAGCGATGAGTTTTTGAAGCTTGAAACATGTGAACTATGCGTGAGGGAGAGAGATGATGAACATAACCACAGCATAGCCTGTTCTTCCCTCTCAGCTCTCTCCCCTCCAGTTTAAAAACAGCTCAAAAAAATGAAAAGGACCTGCAAATGCTTGAGGTGCCAGGGAGTGAAAAGACCAATTTTTCATTGAATTCATTTTCTATGCAGAATTTGAAGAAAAAAATGGAAATGAAATATTTGGAAGAAAGGCAAGTTCTTTTCAGTTCTCCTGGGAAATAGGGAGAAATGGAGCTTGAACTTCGTGCTTGGAAATGCCTCTTCTGTGAGGGATGAGAGAAAATTTTAAGGGACAAATTGGAGCTGTGATGGATGACTTGTGGTTGCGACTTTTCAGTGGAGAGGAAGAAAGGATGTTTTTAATTTCAGGTTCATGGAAAAATCTCACAAAAGAAGGAAAAGAGTGGTAAACATGAACATGAAATGACTCAGGGGATTTGAAACGCAATGCAAAGCCTAAAAATGTGACCAGGGACAACCAGGCAGACAAACTATAAATATAAGTAGTCATGAGAAGCTGGCCTGATATAAATGGCTTTAGGAATCTGAGGGGGAAAAGTACATTACATTCGAGGTGTTGAACCCAAGTCCTAAATAAATGCTTGATACACTCACTGGGTTACATATTTCTGCTACTATTTTTATAAATTTCCTTTCCAGAAGAGTCTGTTCTGGACAGCACGTCTGACCTCCTGCATAACTCAGGCCATACAGTTTCACCCAGTCATTTGTGCGTCAAACCCAAAAACCCGCAGTTGAATTAGAGCCTATCTTTCGCAAGGGCAGGACATCTTGCATAGAAGACTCCAGCTGATGGTTAGCAGAGCTGTGACCAGTTTTGTGTTTGCTGTTGAAAGCTTCCATCCTATTTCCAAGTTGAACCTAGCAGCTTTCAGCTGCCAGCCATTGGGCCTTCATATGCCTTTGGCTACTAGATTTAAGAGCTCTTTAGTCTTGGTTATTGACCTGTTTTTTTGATATATTGTCCCTGGCTCGTCACATTCCATCCACAGAATGTAAATGCCAGTGCAGAGTAGGTTATGGGGGGAGAAACCTCCTCTATTCACACAGATGTTGTCCACTGTTTAGCACTTTGCAACACCTGGTTCAACAGACAGATAAAATAAACTGCAGAAGATGATGGTTTGAGGAATAGAACTGTGGTGCGTAGAAATGTTTTCCCTACTTAAATGTGACCCCCATGAGAATCAGTGATGTTTCTGGAACAAGACAGACCTTCATTATATAATTACTTTATATGAAACATAGCTGATTATTTAAAATCAATAATTTTAAGTATTTAAAATCAGTGAGGGGATTTTATTTCTTTCACAAACTATACTATGCACCTATCTACATGTATATCATTGGAAAACAATGTAAGAGAAGGAAAGATTTGTCCAGGTCTAAACATTTTGTGTTCCGATTTGTTTAAAAATTTAGTGGTAACTCTGCATTTGGCATGGGTTTGGAGTCAAACTTATTTCACACAAACCATAAGTTAGCCTATGATTTGTCAAATTGCAGCACAGACTGATTTAAGATTCCAGTCAAGCTCTTTCAAAATAATTTTTATGGTTTTGGTGCTAATTTCCCATTTTTACCTTTTTGAAACAGAACATAAAGAGTTTCATATGATCTAAGGGTTTTATTTTTTTTTTAAAGTTGCATCAACTTTGAGAATAAATCTATTTAAAAGATACAATTCTAGTTTCAGCCACACATATCGAAGGTTTGCTACCACAGATTTTTCCCTCTGAGCAGCACTATAGTTCTCCTGTCTGTATTGCAAATCTTGAAAAACAATTGTGCGCTTTTTTTTCCAGAATCCTACTAGGAAGACAGCTCACATCTGACAGGATTATTTTCATCTTGCTCAGTAAAAAAGTCTGGTTTTAGTATAAAATAATTACCATGAGCTTATTAGTGTGCTTGGCTCAGGCACTGCAGACAGTGCAGCCTGGATAGATGCCTAATGACATGCAGCCACATTGCCTGACAAATTTGTATACAGCCACAGACAAGTCTAAAAAAAGTATAGCGATAAATTCCTGCAGATGGATAGAGATAAAAATGAAAAGTAGTACCTTAAGAAGAACAGGCAACATCAGGTGTATACAAAATTTTTTTGGTCATCTTCACTTCTAGTAGCAAGCATTATCTGGATCTATGAATCGAATTCTGTGAAATGACTCACACTCTTTAAGGGGAGGTATCTTTGAAGTTTCTTCTCATCACTAAAGAGGATTTCCGCTCCATGGATTTCATTATTGGAAGGTGCCTCCTGCAGGAATTTTTCATTATTCACCCCTCAGTACCCCCTGCAAGATCTTCCCATCAGCATGTTACCTATTGTCAGTCTTCCCATAGAATGCAATGGGGGATGGGGAGAAAGCCATCCGCTGCCGAAGGTAATCTGCCCATGTTCTGCACCAGTAGCATCATGCTGAACTGTGGGCAAATTGCTCTTATGGAGGATATAGGATAACAGAATTAAATCAAGTGACTATAGTGGTAAACATTTCACATCAGTTTTTTATTCATTTAAAATCTCTCATTTCATCTTCTTCCAGAACTGTTTTAAGTTTTCAGGTTTCTGGAGAGCCTTGACCTATAAGCCCGTTGCTCGTCTTCCTTAATGCTTTAGCAGAGTTGCTACAGAAAAAGACATGCAGGAAAAGCACAATAACTGCTTTTGCATCCCCAGTTTATTGTCCCTTTCTTGATTATGGCCATAAATAGAGATGAAGTACTACCATGTTTGTTTACAGTGTTAACTGCTTGCCTGTCAGTCATTGATTCTCTCTGCTACATATTCGCTTGTTAGTCCAAAAGAAAACAAGAGCAGAAGAAAACTATTCAGACATTCCAGCTTTATATAGCTGCACCTCCATTGCCATAAGAACCATACAGGAATTCTTTCCACAAAATATTTCAGTGAAAAAATTACAGCTTTTGGGACTGTCATTTTTGCATACCTGGCAACACCAGCCATCGTGGTTTCAATGAACTCACCCAGGCTCCTTCTCTGACTGTGTGGGCAAGTTCAGCTTGAGGGAATTCCAACCATATTGTCTCTTTCAGGCCCCTATGCAAAGGCATCCTGGCAAGCAGCAGATCTTTTGCTTTTTTCCTCATATGGTGTATGCTGAAAGCAAAAGAAATTGCATTAAAAGCTTACTAAGTTTTCTCTTCCTTTTTTCTGCCTGCCCTCACAAGGTCCTGAACACATGCTAGAGCTCAGCAGAGGGGTGATGCTGATCTTTCTTAGAAAAAATACATCAGTGTTTATTGTGAATTACTCCCCCCTGCTGTTTAGCAAATCACTTATAAGCTGATCTTGATTTCTTCACATGGTTTTGACATATTTAAGTATTTGCCTGGAAAATTATCTGGGAGAATTTCTGATCTGATGTTGTTTGCCCTGATGCCTCAGTAGTCATCTTTTGTGTTGTATAGCTGGTCACTTAATTCATGAGAGACCATTTTTTCTGTCTGAACAAAATAATAGATATATTCTAGATAGAAATTTTGAAGTGAATAAACAGGTGGGGTAAAATTTAAGGAACCTATACGATTAAGAAAAATTTTGTGGGATTGTTGCAGTTTTCTTATTACTCACAAATCTCAGTCTGGCACCATAAGTAAAAGCAAATGGTGATGCTGCCTTTTATTCATGATGTGAATTATGACAGTATAAACAAATATGAACAAGGAAGAATTTTTTAATTGTAACTTTGTCATCTCTAGCCAAAATACTGTTTCTTCACTGCCACTTAGCATTTGCAACTGGATACTTCTGGGATGAGCCTGTTGAAGAGGAGAGGTATGGTTTGCAGTTCAAAAGTATACAAGAATTTCTTTTTCTTTCTGAGGGTGGGCTTCTGAGCTATCTGAAGAAATAATACTAGTTCCTTCTTGGACTTTCTTCATGGGATGTGGGTCTTTCGTCCGTTGTCTCACAGCCTGAAGGTTGTGGAATGGGCTGGTTTTGATCCTCAGTCACAGCCCAGCTTTTTCCACTCAGGATTAGAATTACGTTAGCCACATTTCTTAGAATTGCTCTTGCCTGGGTCTTGCCCTGCACTACTTTTCATTAGGAAGGCACTGTCCTTGATCTGTTTGAGAAGTGAATGACTTTTCACTGTCGTAATCACAAATTCTCACAAGTTCCCACAAATATTAATGTTACTTGTGAACTCTTTTCTTTGCCATGCAAATGGAGAAAGACTTTGACTCCTATTCCTTCCTTTAGAGGCCTTCTAGTCTGGCAAGTCTGAATTTGTTTTATTCTGCCATTGCGTTTAGGATGTTCATTAAATCCTTGTATGTGCTCAACTGGATTAGGCATTTTTCAGTTGGTGGTTTTTCTAAGAACTGCTGTATTGTAATTCTCCTTCCTTTCTGAGGCTCTATCTTCACATTAAATTTCTGCTTTCATCCAACTAGGTTAACTGGACAGTCTCAACTGACCTAGTCTCATTAGCCTGCTTGGAAGCCGGCAACTGAAATCCTGGTTGGAAGCCACAGTCCCCTGCCTATGGGGATGGTCCTCTGTTCTAGCAGTGCTTTGTCATCTATCTTATTTTTTATTGTGTGTATGGGGGGAACCCTCATATTCCTGTTACCTATTTTTTCTGTCTTATGCACACAGTTTGTGTGAAAGATGGCAGATTTTATTTTTTATTATCCTTGAAGAACGTACTGACAGCTTCTTTCCCAGTCCAACAATAAACAACCCTATCCTCTGTTCTCTCTTGGAGAGGCATTTACTCAATGTGATTCTGTACTGCAAACCAGGAGGAAAATATGGATCTTTTGCCTCTTAGTGATGCCTGGTAAATGCTCACTTGAGAGAGTTTCTTTTCACTTTTGCAGTTCTTTATGCCCTACATATGATTTTATGGTGAGCTCTTTCAGGTTAGAAGTGATCTTGAATCCATTGACCTCAGAAGCCTTGCTGATGAAAGTTTGCTGAAATACAAACACTAATGTAAGATTGTGCCTTCTCTTTGACACTGTAGCTGTGGAATATCCACGGAAACATGCATCAAGCAAAGGTGCCAGGAGGGTATAGACAAATCAAAATGTATTAGAGATTCAAAGAAAATCTTCTGGCTGAAGCAGAAATTAGATATAGGAAATAGATACTTTAGCTAAACAGCAATGTAGAAACATGTACAGCATGGTAACAGATTGCAAACAGGATAGCTGTTAGAGTGGACATAATGGAATGAGAAGAAGTACTGATGGCCTTTTTCCTCGTGCCAAAGTTATCACAAAAACCTGATTGATGTTGAAACTGATGATCTCCTAAAAAAGCTTGGATTTGATGAAACAGGACATTTTGATGAAATTATATTGAAATGCTTAAATAACAAGCTAAAGTTTCCGGCTTCAGAAAACATTTGACAGAGCAAACTAACATTTTCAGTTTTAATGTCACCGGAGATATTTTAATGAAAAATACAGTAACCAGGATATTGGCTGACACTAATTCCTAACACCTTCCAATAAGGAAGTCTTAAGTTTTTAGAACACTATGTAGTTCAAAAACAATTGTTGGATGTTCTGCTGGGTTTCATTTAATCTCTGGTTGGACTTGTTCATCTCCATTTAGTAGAAATACACACAGACCATAAATAAGCAAGGGATGTGCTATGATTACCATGTTAATCCAAGGGTTTTATTTTTATCCTGTTTTCACTCTCTCTTTCTTAGATATACACATTGTCCCAGCTTAGACAAGTGAGCACTACAGTGAAAGGGCCGTTCTTTTGTTATAGTTCAGTAGATGTTTTGTATACCCATTTGTGATGGACATTACAGTTATTCATATATAAATACTCCTTGCTCAAAAAGAATAAAATATACGAAAAGAAAGTATTATGTTGTTTGCCTGTCTTCTCCCTATTTAGTTAAAATAGTAATTGTTTGTATTGCTGGGATTCCTAGGGACTCTTGATCTTAGCTCGTGGGCCTGTTGTGTTAAGCACTAAACAAACATATAGTAAGAATACAATCTCTGCCTCAGAATTTAGGGCTGGGGGCAAGTGCAGGGAAAGCCAATAAATCAGATTTATTGAATAAGAATAATAAGACAAATTAATCTGTTCTTACACCATTGTGTATTTTAGCTCTTTCATATTTGTAATTTAAATTACAGTTCCTAAATACTCAGTGCTGTAACAAAAAGCTCGATGTTACAAAGCCAAATTTCTTCAAAGGCATTTGAATTATTTGTGGGCACTTTGTGAAACTTGCAACTAATTCTCGTAGCATCTTTTAAATATACCTTATCACTATGTTTCTGCCTCATCAAAACTAATAAACTCTATGAGCCATGCATAAGGATCACAGAGAAGAAAGTGGATCATGTTAATGATACATTTTTACAAGTATTTTACAAACGTTTTGTGTGCTATATAAACCCCCCGAGTCTCCTTTAGCTAACACGTAAAGGCAGCTGGATGCTTCTGCGTGTAAGTGATGGCTTGAGGCAAATAGTGCTGTAACATGCCTTTGAGAGAAATTAATATTTGTAGCATGTCTTCCAATTTGAGAAAGCTCGGTGCATGCTGGAATACTTTATTTTCTCTGCTTGACATTTTAACTGGGATCACCTGAAGCAGCAAGCCATTCTAGTACCCCTCAATGTTAGTCCATACTTAGTGTCCTTTATATTGATACTGCCTGTTCCACATCATATGCAACATAGTTCAAGGTCCCAGGGATCTCCTGACAATGTAGACAAAGAGTGGCAATTTTTCTGTATCAGAAATAGTGTGGCCAGCAGGAGTAGGGAGGTGATCGTGCCCCTGTACTCGGCACTGGTGAGGCCGCACCTCGAATCCTGTGTTCAGTTTTGGGCCCCTCACTACCAGAAGGACATGGAGGTGCTGGAGCGTGTCCAGAGAAGGGCAACAAAGCTGGTGAAGGGCCTGGAGCACAAGTCTTATGAGGAGCGGCTGAGGGAACTGGGGTTGTTTAGTCTGGAGAAGAGAAGGCTGAGGGGAGACCTCATCGCGCTCTACAACTACCTGAAAGGAGGTTGTAGCGAGGTGGGTGTTGGTCTCTTCTCCCAAGTAACAAGCGATAGGACGAGAGGAAATGGCCTCAAGTTGCACCAGGGGAGGTTTAGATTGGACATTAGGAGAAATTTCTTTACTGCAAGAGTCGTCAGACCTTGGAACAGGCTGCCCAGGGAAGTGGTTGGGTCACCATCCCTGGAAGTATTTAAAAGACGTGTAAAAGAGGCGCTTAGGGACATGGTTTAGTGGGCGTGGTGGTGTTGGGTTGATGGTTGGACTCGATGGTCTTAGAGGTCTTTTCCAACCTTAATGATTCTATGATTCTATGATTCTATAAATATTCTGGACTGAATGTAAATACTAGTTGTTATTGAAGACACTTTTAAGAAAGAGTTAAATCCCTGGAAGCAGACAGAGGAAATGGCAGTGACCTCTAGCACAAACACCGGCAATACAGGGCAGGAAAAGAGCATAAATAACAAGATAAATCTCATACACAAATAAAACAACACAGGAAACAACACTGGCTCTGAGGTGGCAAAAGGGGGAGAGTGGGGGGTGGAGGATTTTGTTATTCGATTCCTTCTGTATTCAGAGTAACATGACTGCACTTTCAGAGTAGCCAGAACTGTTGGGAAGGAATGAAAGAAATGGGTAGCCACTACTGCTGAAGAAAAGGGTGACAACATATTTACAACTGGCTGCCAAAAAAGCTGTGTTGATAAAGAGCTTTTCATGAACATCTGATATTTCTGCCTCCTGAAGAAAATTTACCAGTGACTCTCTGAATGGAAATGTTCAGTTTTCTAAGCTGAAAGAAGTCATAAATATACCTTTATGACTTTTCAGAAATTTAGTGAAAGCGGTGGTTTTCCACAGATAAGAGAGATGATAGTGTAAAATCGGGGCTTATTTCATTTTTCTGATTCCATTTGGTAAGTCAGATTTGTAAAGATAAAGCATTTGGAAGAAGATTCAAGTTGCTAAATAACATGAATGATTATTTTAGTCACAGTTTGCTGAGAAAAATAAGCTGTATTGCAGATCCATGATATTTCTGTCAAAAGCTTAGAAAAAATAATAAAATGCTGAAATTTTTGGAATAAATTCCACCTTATTTAAATAATTTCCACTTTATTTGATTAAAAAAAAAACCAACAAACCAACCAAAACAATAAAGAAAGGAAAAAAACATCCACTCTGCCTTGGTGATGTAGCTACCAAATTTAGGTGCTGAATATATGTGATTACGTCATTGGGAATCTATAACGTGAGATCTCAGTGCATTCCAGTCCCGGTTTGTGCTCGGGGGAGACAAGCGGCGTGTTCGCATATGGGTGTTGTCCATATATGGTGGAAATCCCATCATGCGCAGCCTCCCGACCGGCCTCCGCGTAACTGCAGCCCAGCCCTCAGTACATAACTGGGACGGACAGAGCCGCCACAGCTTGCTCCGCCAGGAGCCTTCCTTCGGGAATGTCAGGAATGCCCTCAGCGTTTATTCAACAGGAAGATATTGGCTAAAGGCACACAGCAGCAATTGCATGTGTTTCTTTAACAAAGAAGTTTGGGTCTCTTCAAAACAGAGAGACGGGCTTCTTAGTTATGTGGGTAGATGATAATTTGTCTTCAATGACATTAAATCCTTTAAACAAGAGATCAGCTTTTGTATATCTATTTTTACTGATTGCTTCTTGTATACAAACTATTGTCTTTTAGCCCCACTGTAGCAGATATCTATTTCTGAAATAATTTTAATATATTTGAATCTAACAATAGTCACAATGACAAATTATTTCTTCTTAGAGTCATCTTGGGGAATGGCAGATCAGAACGATAAGAAGTGATAAGTTTGAAGACCAATTTTTTTACTGGCTTGCTGTTAAAAACAATAAAGATAATGAGTGATTCATGTACGTGCATGGTGCTGGATAGTCAATAGTGAGGAAGGACTACAAATTTGCTCCTGAGACCAAGTCACGATCCATTCAGAATGTGAATATGATTTGACAGATAGTGAAAAAAGAAATAAAAATCTTTAACTTTGTTTTATTTGAAGAAATGTTTTGTCATGGTTTAACCCCAGCCAGCAAATAAACCCCACGCAGCTGCTCGTTCACCCCCCCTCTGGTGGGATGGGGGAGAGAATCGGGAGGGCACAAGTAGGAAAACTCCCGAGTTGAGATAAAAACAGTTTAATAATTGAAATAAAGCAAAGTAGAACAATAATAATAACAATGAGAACAACAACAATAACAGAATATACAAAGCAGACGATGCACAATGCAACTGCTCACCAACCCCCGACTGCATGTCACGAACAGGGGGCGAGCCCCCCCCCCACCTGGTTTTTATACTGAGCATGATGTCACATGGTATAGAATACCCCATTGGCCAGCTGGGTCCACCACCCCCGGCTGTGCTCAGCACCACCCCCCCTCCCCAGCAACAGCCAAAGCATCAATGGGCCATCAACGCTCCTTTCACACCAAACCCAAAACACAGCACACCCCCCCCAAGCTACTGGGAAGAAAGTTAACTCTGTCCCAGCCGGAACCAGGACATGTTTGTATTAGTGAATGGATAGATTAAGTCACCAAGAGATGTAAAACTTTAAGGGTGCCCATAAACAGCTGCAATAGGAAAGTGGTCAAAGAAATCCAAATAAATTTAGAGTGTCTTACGAAAGCACGTTCCTCTGGCTTGCTCAGGGCTTGTTACTGTAAGTGCTGAGCACTCCAGCCTAAAGGCAAAGGGCACTAGCCCTGTTGACTTCAATGGTATTAATTATGTGTGTAAATCTAAACAAGCCCCAAAATTCTCTGTAGATTTGCCACCTTGCAAGTTCAAGCATTTGCAGCAGCTGTGATGCAAACTGTAGTATATATGTACAGCCCAAGACTCAGAGAGAACTGGATAAACTACTGGCCAAAACCAGTTTTTCTGTCCTTTTCTGAGTTGGTATTATCCAAGAGAGATTTTATGAATTGAGACCATATTCCAAGTTAGTAGTTAGTGAGGCACATATACAGCGCTCCTTTCTCATTTCAGTATGTGGCACGTACTTCTAGCATATCACTTCTTATCATGATGGGAGACTTATATTCAGTCTATATGGTTTTGTCTAGTAAGTTGACTCGCAAGCCTGAAAAGACAAGATTCTGCAGATTCTGCATAAAAATGCATAGTACTCCACCATCATCTCCACATGAATGCAACTTTAATTATGCATTTAACAACTGGAATATGTGTAGAAGGTAGCAGAGCACAGCTGTACTCCCTGAAGTGGGTACCTACTGCAACTGCCTGTTGCAGACTATGATGATTTTGCTTCTTTACTCTGCAGCTTCTAGGCTGGTATCAAATTCAGGTGTTTCCTCCCTTGCTTTTGAATCACAAAAAAAACCACAAAAAAGGGTCCACGAATGTCTAGTGAAGATTCACATGTAGTAAATCTTGCTATGATTGAGCTGGAATGGTTTAACTGGAATAGCTATTTTCTTCAAATCCTAAAAAAAGGTATTACCTAAGGAAGAAACTGGCAGTACAGCTGTTCTCATGGAAATCCTATGCACCTTTGCATAAGTTTATTTCCTACATTTATATATATATGTGTGTTTGTGAGTGTATGCATGCATTTTTAGTGTGTGCATATTTCTGTGTGTGCAGAGTATAACTGAAAAGAGATAGATCACATTTTAGAGGCTTTTACTTTGCTTGTACAAACTGTGACCCAAGATCTGACCTAGGGTTAAAACTTCAATGCATATCCAGATACCTAAAGAATAGCTTTATTTTCACTGATCTGATACACTACCCATTCCTCATAATTTGACTGGAAGCCAGATATTTGCCAGATTAGCCAAAAGGTGTTTATGTGCCCAAATATAAATGAAAAAAATCCATTTGGCTTTTGGTCGATATCATTACATTACAATACAATATACATAAACACATACATACTTATGTATGTATTAACTGTAAAGATTACAGTTACAATTTCTGTATGGCCAGTGGTTTGAGGAAATTGATTCTTACGCCTGAGATGAAAGTATATATTTCACACCTCATCTTCACCAGAACTATTTCATACCAAAAGTTTCTGATTACACTGAGTTTCCTCTGAGACAGTGGGACACTAGGCCATGAATGATTGAAATTTCGCTAAATAGACCACCAAAATAATCAAATGCTCCTTTATTTTTTACTTTTGTTTAGTTTGACAGACCAAAAAGAGGCATTAGGGAACTGGTATTTTTATTTACTTAATTATGAGAGTAGAAGCCAGGCTACATCATCTTTGCTGTCTCTCTTTTCATTGGAGAAATTAATGCAGTTTATCATTTGTTAATAGAATGGTGAAGAGTTAACACACAATCCTTTATAGCAGAATAGCCTCACGTGTTTTTCATTTTCTGGTTTGGAAACTCACAGAAAGATTACTGCTGGCATGTTATGAAAAAGACTGATATGTCTTTGAAGTGGAGTGCAGCCTCTGTAATCATCTTTTACCAAATAACAGTACAAGTCCTGATTAAACACTTTTCATTAATTTTCTTTTAATAGGCTTCACTTTTAGAGCAGGAAAAAAGAATGCAAGGTAATGATTTGAAAAGATAAAATACCACATGCTATTTTGCAGGAACTGTATGGTAACTAAGGGACCATGCTAACTCTGCAGGAAACCAAAGTAACTGAGCAATAAATCGTGTCATCGCTACCTCTATTATCTCTTGATAAATATGAAAAGAATATTGTAAAGATCTCACCAGACATATCCTTTTTATTGAATAAAGTGAAATAGGCATGAGAATTGCTGCTTCATTTTACATTTTCTTGTGATAGCAAGTTGCAAGGTTTTGTATTTACCATAGTTTGCTGTTGCAAACCTAACCATCTCCTTATAATTTGGAAAGAGAAAGAGCTGTCTATTCCTTTTCGTGTGTGTCTGCACTGACATGCAGATGTATCAAGTACCTCCTCGTACTCTTTTGCTCAAACAGCTGCTCCTGGCCACTGATCAATATAGGTTGGATATCAATTCTGTATATTGGTAAGGAGCGTTATCTGCTTTGTTATATACACAAGGACATTGATGAACAGGCCAGAGGAAAAGAGAGAATGCCATTGCATTCACTCATATGCTAACTGCATAACTGCACAAGATCCCAGAGTTTTTGTTGGGCTGCTTTGGCTACATGTCCATCCAGCTTGCAGCCTCCCAACGTGCTGGCTCAGTTGTATTGGCAATACAGGAAAGAGAAGATAACAGAGTCCAGCAGCTCCAGAGGTGCAGCTTTAGGATTGTTTAATATTCTTAGTATAATTGAGGCAGAAAACAAGTGTCATTACAGACACAATAAAACTGGAAAATATTCTAGATTTGAAAGTAGTTCCAGAGTATGGGTTTCATAAAGGTAGGGCGACACATACTCTACATACTCATGCATGTAACTGTAAGACGAACATAGAAACACAGAATTATGTAGGCTGGAAAGAATCTCTGGAGCTCATCTAGTCCATCGTACTGCTCAGAGCAGGCCCATTGTACAGTACTTTTTGGCAGCATCAGCAAGACATCTTTTAAATCAGGCCTAAAGACCACTTCCATGTCAGACCAGTTCTGTAAAGAGTATTAAAGGGTAAATTATTTTCTGCATAGTCAAGGCATCCAGAAAACACAAGAACATTACTGAAGTGTTACAATACTAATGAGGAGTAAAACAACTGAGAAATTGCTACTGCTGTCTTGTTGCTTCTGAGCTACGATATAGTAAGTAGGTAAAAAAGCAACTTAGCCTGTGTCCAGGAGTAGTATCCAAGCCAACAGTAAAAATATAGAAGCTCTTACTGGTTGTTAAAAGGAAAAACAGCAGACAAACCACATAACATCAGCCTCCCCATGTTCCAGATGAAGCATAAATTGTGATTACTTCAACGAAACAAGGGATACCTCAGATGCATAAAAATAGCTATCCATTCTACACTATAGATTATTTTTATACCAGCTGACAGAATTAAAATAATCTATGCTGACTTTGGGTCGGACAGTAACCTTTTTCATTGTTTAGGAATGTTTGGGATACACTAATAATGGGAGAAATCCAGATGATCTTAGACAGTGGCATGGAATAGTAGTTTGTTATAGACCTTTTATAGATTTGGCTGCTTCTCTCCATGTAATAAAAGACAAAAACAAAAAGGTCTGGAACACAGACCTGTAAAATTGCCTTTAACTATTGGTTGGGTACAACGCTACAAGAAGACAATAAAAAAACTATAAAACATCTGCTTTTATATGAGATCTTACTCCAGAAATTGCTGGAGTTGCCCAGAGTTGAAATTTGGTCAAACTTTTTCCTTCTACCTGCTCAAAAGCTACAAAATATGAATAGAATTGCAAGGATAAAGGGAAGCCAAGAAAGTTTTGTCTTAAATTTTCCATACATTTGTCCTTTATTTCTTGGAAATGTAGGTGAGCTCGCTATAAATGTATGGTAAACAGCATGTAATAAAAACATCTACATACATCCATCTGGTTTCAATATTAAAATGACATTTATATAACATACAGTGACTTTATTACTTAATGGAGGATAACTGTGGTACTGAAATAAGTAGTATTAAAATGCTGGTTTTGAGGATTAATAAACAGAGACATATTTTTAAAAAATTGGGTTCACTATTCTGAGTAAATCTGGAATAACTGCTGATCCCTTTCATTACTAAAATTCGCTTCATACCGAAGGACTGAAATACATGCTGTACTCCTTTGTTCACTTCATCTCAGAAGCAATGTTTCTCAAATTTGACATTATATGGAAATCCAAAAAAGCTGGATGCTTTTAGTTTGGTCTATCTTATTTTGTATTATTTTATTTTTTGAGAAAGTATGCACAGCAAAAAAGATCTGCTTTTCTCAGTGACTGTACTGCAGGTTACATTGAGGTGGCATGTCCTCTGCCTCCAAATTTACCTCTCTTTCTTCTCCTATGTTTTGTCAGGCAATGATGTACCGTTTTAGTGCTGCCTATCTAACTTATTTTTGCAGTACCTTTGTCCTACTGGAAGGTTAAACATGGAGTAGGAAATATTTGCTCCCAAAAAGCAGAAACTGAGCTCTTCCAAAAGTTTGTAATGTAAGAAAAAAATTCTCTCCCTTTTACTGTGGTTTGTTGAAGCTTGTTTTCTTTAATGTTTTATAATAAGCTATGGCATTTAATGATGCCTTCAATAAACATCACTAACATTTTTTTCCTCTTCAGATGCCAATGATTAATGGTTTCTATGTATTCAAAGAATTTGTTTTATGCCACAACCACAACTACAGCTTCCCACAAAAACAATTCCTAGTTAAACCCTCCGTTTACTCTAGCGTTTATTTGATGATCAGAAGCTGTCTATTGTCTTGCAAACAACAAAGTGAGCATGTTCACCAATTAATGGATATATTTAGACACCTTTCTTAAAAACTTCACCCCTTTGTTTGGTTAGTGAGGAGAAAAGAGACTCTTAAATACATCCCAGCAACAGAAGCTGAAAACAGTTTCTTCAGATGACATGCTGCTCATTTTTAAAAATAGGTTGGTAAAATGGGACAGACATGCCAGGGCACTGCAGTTAGGCCATAGTCAAGGCCATGCCGTAGTCTTATTTTTGCTGTTAGAGAGCAGTGGTCCTCAGGGTTCATCAAAGCAGGAATAACTCTTACAGACATTTCCAGGCCAAATGTATCAGATGTTTGTGAGTGAAGACCTAGGCCTAAATGATAAAGCATTGCCATTTGCGCACATCTGATATTCAAACTTGGTGTAATTTATCATGTTAAGCAGGTGGCATGTTCTGGGAAAACAAAATGTCATGCTGCTTCAGTGCATCCTGACCTTTTCAGCCAGCCTTTCTACGGAGGCTATGACACAGACTAAAGATGTCTTCCCCACCTGACATGACAACTTCAGTGCCTCTTTCAGAAAGAGTTTCTTCACAGTAAATGTGTTCGTGTTTGTTCCAGTAAATCTGGTAATGACAGAAATGAATCTTTTCCAATCTGGTTTCCTAGATGCATGAGTGTAGAGGGAGGAATTTAAACAGAAACCAGAGCCATCGACTATTCATCAGGGAAACATTTTACATACACAGGATTCCTTTACCAAGCTTGTACATTAGTATATTCAATCTACGTTGTGCAGAGCTCACTTCCCAAATATTGTACAGTCCAGTGTCATTTCCGTGACCTTGTTTTTCTTTTAGGGTATAGCAAAAGAGTAAAAGCTTCTCATCTCCCGTATTAGCTGACTGTTTACTTTATGGCAGGGCTGAGAAACCTACAGCTCATCAGCCTTTACTTTGTACGAATTACTACATAATTTTTTGGGATATTCAAATTAGATGCCATGACGAAGTAGGAAAATGTATAGCCTGCTAGCGGTGTTTGAAAGGTTTCTTCAGTCCTCAAGAAAGAATAGGGTCCTCATACATGCTCTGTGGCGACTCATAAAAAGAGTGTGCAAAATGTACAAACAAGAGCAAAGCCAGGATGTGGCCCTGATATGTTGGGTACTACGTCCTTAGCCAGAGAAAACTTCCTCTGGCTTTCATGCGCTAGAGAGGATATGTACACTGCCAGTTTATAATCTCAGCTGCAGCAGCTCACACTCCTGAAATTACATTTCTTTCAGCTACTGCTAGAATTAGAACTGATTTCAGGTAACAAGGACACTTATTTCAGGCATATGATTTCAAAATGTTTCAGCAACACTACTTTAAAGTAATGAGAGTTTGATCCAAAAGAAGCAGAGAGCAAAAGAGTTAATAGATTTTCCACTTATTTTCATCAAGCTCAGTGGCAAGTAAACTCTCAGCTCAGCTGTCAAGCAGACAGCAGCTCAGCTCTGAAATGATGGAAGGTGGAACCTGTTCATTTCCTTGCATGCCTCTTTATGGCCAACAGTTCATTCTCTAAAAATATGACTGTGGAAAAAGTTAGAAATGTTTCAATTGATTCAGGTCTCCCTTGTAAATCAGGAATTTACTCCACCGATATAAACAAAGTCTCAGCATTGTGCAATTGCTTAAATCAGACTATAACTGGTACTCTACATTTATGTTAGCTTGAATAGTCTTACATTACTTTAATTTTTTAATTCAGCAGTATTCAGGTTTTACATTGCTTTGCAGGATTTTATATCTAAAAACTGCAGCAAGGAATTTGTCAGGGGGCAGAAGGATTTGATATTGAAATGCAAATTATTACAACTGAAAGGATGTTCTCCAGCTTCAGTTAGTTTCTGTGATTTATATCCTAAAAATAAAAATGAGTAGCTGAAAATAATATATTACAACAAAGCCCAATAACTTTGTCTCTCTTATATTCTCAGTCTTTGTTGTTTTGCTTGGAGACTCAGTACATGGAATTTTACCTATAAATCAAACTCTTGGAAATAAACTTGCTGAAATCACAATCAGAGTCAAATATTTATGTGATGATTTTTGTGAGAAGTTCAGTAAATATGTTGTCATCAGCTAGATTCTCAAGAAAACATCCCAGGTTCTTTTTTCTTCAACTTGGAAAAATATGATTCAGTCATGGACAAGAAAATTATGCTTGACAAAACAGCTACCTAGCATGTCTGCGCAGGACCTCAGCGTGCTGCCCAGTTTTTAAAACTTTCATAGTGTACTCATATTCCTTTGACACTTCCCACAGCTGTCACTTGGACAGTCTTTTACAGACCTCCTCTGCCTTCCTTCCCCATACTGATCCCATTTGCTTCTTTTCATTACTCTCTCCTCCCTATGCTTTTTGTCATTTAAGCTTGATGGTTTCTTGCTTTTTATCTTAATCACCCTGCCATATCCCAGCAGCAAAAAATCAGATCCCATTTCCATACTCTTCTTTTATCATCTTCTTCTCATATTGTTTGCCCTCACCCCTTTCCTTCCAAATCTTCCTTTCTCCACCATTCCTGTTCCTACTTCCGTATCTCTCTTTTCACCTTTCCTCACTTTACACCAATCCATTTCTCTTGTCATCCCTTCTCTGGCTGTATCTTAGTTACTTGCTCCATGAGTAATAAAACTTTAGTTATCCAGATTTTCTCCATAGCTTATTCTTTTCAGTGCCTGGCTCTTAGAGACATGAGATCCATTTCTTTCCTTCTTTGTTTATGGCATTACTTTTGCAGCTACCCAGGCTGGCCTAGGAGTGCTTCTCCCCTCATGTCCTCTGCCATGGAACAGATCTTGCTTGTTTAGGTACTGGTATATAATGCCAACAGCCATTGTCCTGATGCTGGCTGATTGATTCCTTTCAGTTCTCCAGCAATCTCTCTCTTCAACAGCCTCTCTTGTCCTACCCTTTACCTTCTGAGGTGTTTGGGTTCTCATTTTCTACTTCCATACGCTTGCTAGCGTCTGAGCAGTGTTCCCAGGAACCACAGCAACATAGGTAAACACATGGATACATAAATAAATAGCATACATCATATTTTATTATGAGGCAACAATAAGCTGCCCTTTTTTAAAGTTTTTTCTCAAAAGCCTATAAGTTAGATATAAATTATAATTTAAAGCACACAGGAAGCGTGAGAGATTAAGAAGCTATGTATTGAGCATTTTACAGAGATAGGCAACCTTGGTCCACACTGGAATCCTCTCCATTTTTGTGGGTTATCTGAATACCAAGACAAACAGGGATTGCTTTTGCACCATTTGCAAACAAGAAGTGAAAAGGAAAGGGAAAAAGTAAAATTGCAATGAAAACCACTAGTCTGCGAGTCTGTGCAGTCGCATTCAAAGCTTTAACTGCATGGTCGGTGGAAACCTCTGCTCACGTTCAGCTTCTGACAAAAAAGCAAATAAGATGTCAGACTTCATAAAGAATGAGACAGGAATGAATGTGGAAAAATATGCAACTCTATGGTCTAAAGAAATGGTACAGCTTCACCTTAAAAATTGTGATTAGTTCTGCATATTTTATCTCAAAAAAGGAGATTGCAGGATTATAGCAAGACTAGTAAAGAAGACAAGAATAGATAAACTGATCTTTAAAGTTTATAGACTGCACAGTTTCACAGTTGTTGTCTATGTGGGGACAGAAACCAGTATCTTCACCAAAACCTTTCCTAAACACGAGTGTAGTTCAGTTTGGGTAGTTAGGTCTTCACACAGGCTATTAGTTTGGTGAGGTCTAAAGAGACTTTAAAGATCCTTTGAGAGGAAAGGTGCTGTATAAATGGAGATTAATAAACTTTACCTACTGATAATAGTTATCTTAATTTTGTCATTTTTCAGACTTTCAGAGAATGAACAGCTACTGGCTTAGTAACTGCATATTTACATAAAGCTTTTCCATGTAACTCCTCATTCCTAAGAAATAAAGGATGTCTGTTCAGAAAAATTCTGAGGCACATTCCTTTAAATTTTCATCTTTAACCTTTTCCTTGCTTTCTATTTATATTACACAAATACAAAGTTAAAAAGCTCAGCAAATCTATATAATGAGGTGCAGGCAACTGCATCGCATTTATTCTCCTTGTGTTCCCATTGATTGTTTCAGAAACTCACTCCTTTGAGAGTCAGAAACTTTTTAAACTTCCAGTCTAAATTCATGCTTTATTCTTCATATTGTATGTCTCTTTTTTCCTCACTGATGCTTCTTCTGGCTATGCCTCAAGAAAACAAGTGTACGTCTTCTCTACTTTTGTTTCACTAGATTCGATAAACTGTGTAATTTTGTTCCAGTCCCCTAAGTTTCCTCAAACATGGGGGAGCAGAACTGTACACATTTTTCATTTTGGATTTGGTCTCCCAGTGCTATGTGCAAAAACATTAATACATTCTCTTGAAAATGACTCTCCTGGTACATCCTAAGATTGCCTAGACAGTTGACTTTTTTCCCTGGAGATTTAATCATCCTGTGATTGATTAATACAAATGAATTTTTCATCTTCTTTTATTTGCTTGAACTTTATCCCAGCCCACTTGATTAGGCATTTCAATGCAGGCCACAGCAGTTCAGCTCACATATATTTATTTTTAACTAGTAAGCCTTGTATGGGAAAGTTGAGGGCTGGTTACTTTCTGTTAGTCACGAGCCCCCTGTGGATTTTATTAATAAATTGTTTGTTGTTGCCATAAAAAACAAAATCACTGACAATATTAAATCACTAATTCCTCTCACCACTTCTTGTCTCTCAGCAGCTGAACTACTAATTCTGCCTGTTAGTCGTTAAACACTTGTTTTGTAACTGCAGCTATATTTTACTGATAGCAAAGTAACTAATAGGGTTCTGCTAATCTGAAGGTTTCCCCCAACAATCCCTATGAACTCAGCCTAGCCAAAGCATCGTAAAAAATCTTCCACTTTTTTCTCTAACAAAACTTGTAAGAACTAATGTGTCAATAACACATGGAATTTTATGGATTTTTAACATATAAAAGAGAAACAAACTGCATATTCTTGAAAGAATCTAAAGGAGTCTCTTAAGGTTTTCTTCACTTGGAACATAGAGAAAATAACCTTGTTAGGCCTGTGTTCGTTTCCATAAAGAAGGAAAAATAGTTTAAAACACTTCAGATAACTCTCTAGCCTGCTGAAACTTAGAGAGCCATTTCATTCAATGTCTTCATAGTCATAAATGATATAATAACTAAAAAAAAATCATCACAAGAGGAATCCTAGTAAACATCTGCTGCATTTTGGACTTCAAGTCAGAACAACAAAGACATCAGCACAGCTGTAAAATGTCACTTAAGTAGCAAGCCCACGGATTCCTTTCTAGCTGAGTCAATAAATAGGTAATGTTTGCATGTTTAATCATAAGTTGAGAAGTTGTGAGTGACAAACAGGACCAGTTGCATGAGGAAAGAAGAACCCTACATTGCAGGAGGTGGTATAAAAGTACATTCTGAGAGTTTTCGGATTCCCCAGTGAAAAAGTCACTAACTTTCTAGCAGGGAAGGTTGAGTCATCCTGTTCTAAGTTATTCTAAGAATTAAACTTTTTTTTGGAGCAATTTGTGCCTTCTAATTGTCATTTAATTTTTCATATCATGGTTTTCCATTTGGATTAGTACTAGAGCTGGCAGTTTGGAGATAGTTAGGGAATAAACTTACACCAATTGCAATTTTACTTGCAATTTTAGCAAAGGAACTAAAATTAATCACTTTCTTTACACCAGGTTTCTGATCTTACTACTACAACAGGAAGGTTCAAAACCTGATTAGGTAAGATCCAGATGACACAGGCAGAGTATTACTGGAAAGTAAATCTTCTGAGGTTTGTGCCAAAAAATAAAAATTCTATTAAACAGTATATTTATGTTTGAAGAATTAATCAGACTTAGAATCTGATTGCATTCCATAGTTCATGAAATTAAAATAACTGTATGCAAGATAAAAAGGTACAAAGATCAAATAAAGAAGATGGTACCACAGTAATTGAGAAAAAGGTCTAATGCAACCTCTTAGCAGTGGTGAAGAGTTTGGACTTTAGTTTCCAGCTTCAGAGGCTCACATACATTCCAGTAATTGCCATTAAAAACGTTTACCTAATCAAAGCAATCTGCACACTAACCAATATTTTTGACAGCATCCCTAAGAACAACTATTTAAATCAGTATTGACAAAAAATCCTTACACAATAAAAATTGCTCTCTTCCTAAAAAAGTTAACTTGATTTTGGCCTTAAAAAAACATATTCCTGTTCCAAAATACAGAACATGGATGAAACCCGTGGTGGAGAAATATATGGCTGAAACAAGATACTGAGGGGCAGAGATGGATTCCCTCTCAGCATTTAAGCATATCCTCATAGCTAAAATGCACATTGGGGGATGTTGCTCAGTTAGGGCCAAATATGATCCCTCAACACCATACTGGTAGGGGGCAAGTTTTCACTGCTATTGCCTTGTGCTCTTCTTGCTAGACACACAAAGGATTACTGAGGTCTTTCTGGTGTGTTTCACCAGCACCACACTCACTTCAAAACAAAACTTCAGGACCAGGCACGATAAATTACCAGGTTGAAATTCAGTATGTAAGGAACAGGAAAGAAACCCCTTCCAGGTAAGATTTATTATTTTATCTCTTTAAATCATTGATATATGAAGCAAGTACTTCAAAGATTTAGAAAGTGAAGACTCTCCCAAGTAAATAACTCCCTGAGCAAAGCACAAGCAAACAACTAAAGAAATGTAATGAATATTATTTATCACCAACCCAGACTTTTAAGCTTATGCTACCTACCAGCCTATACGTGGAATATAAGATATCAATGGCAGTTTCCACACTAGGCTGCAGGAGTAAATCCAGTGACGTCAAAGATACAGCACATTTTATAACTGAAGTAAACAAATTAATTCTAAGGCCAAAAAAAAAAATATTTAGTGGTTGTGCAAATGCCATACTATTAACTATTGTTTCAGCAGAGTGGTTGGGGGGTCCAAGCAATGCTTTGGCAAAGCCCTTGCGTGGAGGGCTGGCTGCCAAGAGCAGCTGTGCAGTGACAAGT
This sequence comes from Calonectris borealis, assembly GCF_964195595.1. Taxonomy (NCBI): domain Eukaryota; kingdom Metazoa; phylum Chordata; class Aves; order Procellariiformes; family Procellariidae; genus Calonectris; species Calonectris borealis. Next base: position 36,591,013 of record NC_134316.1, read on the forward strand.
CTGGAATGTCCTCTGAGTAAGGCTGGCTGCAAATCTCTGAGGACTGTGAGAGTGGGAGGTTCTTGAATAGCTTGAGAAATATGAAAGCCCCATTCAATAATAAGAAAAAAATCATTAAACTTAGTCATATAAGAAGGAAACATGAAAATAACCTTGTAACAATGTTGCTGTTTATTCACCCTAGAAAAACAAATTTCGTGTGTGTTCAGTATACTTCCTCCAAGGTTCACTTTTTCCGACGGGTAGCTTTATGAGAGTGGGGTTCAAATAGCGTATCAAAATTTAGTAGGCTAAGTTGCATTGAGGATTCTGATCTTTCTATAACAAAATATAGCTTCATATTCCTAGACAGTATAATATAGTATCCCAACTTCCTTATTGGCTGGAATTAGAGCTTTCCATATGTTTCAGAAATGTTGCTGTGCTAATTCTGCTCCCTAGGCTCAGTGCAAGGGGTCACTGATTGAGTAATGAGGTTAATCACTGTAACATCGGTATAAGTCTACCTCTCAGATATATAAACAACATATATACTAATGTCCTGCTTTGCTGTTTTGAAATCTAGTAAGAGAACATGCATTCCAGCCCAAAGTTATCTTCAGAAAAAAAATTAAATCTATACCACAGAAACCTTTTGAAGAGAAGCAATACAGAATAATGTAGAATATATTTACCTGGAGTCTTCCACCAACTCCTATTTTAAACTGTATCATATAAATTTAATTTAAAATAGAAATGACGCAGTAATTGGGAGGTCCTGAGCAGAAATTATTAATGTGACCATGGAAAGAAATGATTCTGGGAACCAGAAAGTTTCTGAGTATCCCAAAAAGTGAATGGGCAAAAGTTCATGAGCTGCTGTTACAACGTACTATGGTTTAGATACATGTGTTTTAGTTACATATAACAAAACATCTCTCCATCCAGAGAATGCTATGAAAACTGATATATCTCAGTGTAACTGTACAGCAGCTTTGTTGAATTAGCAAGAAAATATATTTGCTTGCTTTATCACATTCCCATGGGCTTTGTAGGTACAAATCTCTTATAAGTCCTTTCATATGCAAAGACACATGCAGCTCAGGGCATTAACCTGAGGCTTCACAGATGTACAAAGATGCAGCACTAAGTAACAAAACAAAAGTCCTGTTAATCAAACAGGAACTACTCTAAGATGTGGTAATCTTCAAACTCAGACCAGATATTTTCAGGAACAAAGACCTTCATTTAGAAACCGAAGTTCAGCTGACTAAGTTTTAAACTATTAGGTAAAGTATTTAGTGCAGAGTCATCTTCCTCCTATAATTAATTGTTTCCCCAAATTAAATTGTGGGGCATTTCTCCTACATTTGACAGAGTGATTTTAAGAAAATTTTTCTATAAACTTACATTCCTTTATGTGCTACAAGACTTCATGTATCAAATTAGGGCATTTGCAGATGCATCAGCTGGTGTGCAATCTGTTGAAAACAGCTTGTGCGTAACCAGCCCCAGCATGGACACCTCCATCACCACACAGTGGCCACCAGCCAAGGCTACCAGTGCTATATCTGCCGCTGTTCTCTCCCAACTTCAGATTGACAGTAACTAAGAAGGTATGAGATGTGGCTTCTTTCTTAAAACTGCAATGCTGTTTATTTGCAGATTTTTTCGACTCAGATGTATTTGCACATATAAGGCTACAGGAGTGTAAAGTTCATTATTTCATTGGAGAGAATTGCACCGTTTTTGCTTGCCTCCCCTGCCTACATTCAAACTCGGCTTGGAAGAAGATTATTAGGAGCTTTCTGTGTTATAACACAGCCATCTGTAGGATAAAGCAAAAGAGAGATAAAACATTTATAAATGATGTAGCTGTGTTCAGTCTCATTGCAACAGCAAATTGAGAATATACGTCATAAATTGAGCTGAACATTGAGAAACAAGAATTGAATTCATGTCAATTAAATTATTTCCTAGTAATTCACTTTACGCTGCCCATTGGAGGATGATAAATGAAAGATTATCCTGAAATTGTAAATATATATATATAAAAATGAAAATTAATAATCCTTTTAACACAGGACACTTATAATGGGTCATTTCTTATAAGGAGAGAAAAGAATCTCTTGTTAGAAGTTTATATATTGAAAATATAAAAAACCCCCTTTCTCTCTGTATTCCACACATGATCATTATTTTCTGAAGGCGTTGAGACTATGAATGTTTGCAACATAGCCACATCTTAAAACCTTGAATGCAAGAAAATTCCGACTTATAATATTAAATATCATCTAATATCTAGTGTCATCCTTGTTTATTCTTTCTAGCATCAGGTAGCTCTACAGGACCTGTACATCTAATAGGTAAAGAAACACACTATATTCAAGATGTTGGTCTCCCAAAATGTTGAATACAACCTCATCATCATTGCTGGTTTTTCAGCACTGACATCTTCATGCAGGTGCTACACGTGGGAAGTATGTGGTCATAGTTTCAGCTTTGCAGAGAGAACTAATTGACTTTCACACAGGATTTTGATATTTCGAAATCTGGGTTTGTTCCAGTTTGGAACAAAAGCCAAACATTTCATAAGTATCTGTGAAAGGCAATAAAGCTTCAGTGTGGGAGCAGGCCATCCCCTAGGCTTCCCCAAACCATTGGTCCTTTGAGCAGTGAGATCTCTTGAGCCAGGGTAGGAAGGGGGATTGCCCTGGAAAGCCGCTCCTGACGGACCTGCTCCAGAGCTGCACCCTTCAGCTGCTGGAGCCCCAGCCCCAGAGCAGCTCCCCAGCTGCCTGACTTCTGAGGGAACCAGGGGAAAATGCCAATGTCTCAGCAAAACATTTCAATCTGTCTGAACCGGCAAATTCCTACCAGAAAAAGTTTTGTCAGAACTTTTCCAGTCTTTTCCATTTGTAATTAAAGGCTTGTGTTTTACTGTAAAGGGAATTGCTGTGCTGTGTGTAGCATGCTCCTGGGTAACACAACAGTGCTGTCATTTGGGTATTAAAAAGGGGGGGTGGGGTGGGGTTCCCTGGTCCTCTCCATTCCAACTTCAAACCATATGAAGTACCAAACAAATTTCCTCTTGCTTTAGAATTCCTTCCCATAACTTAAATGAAGGTTAAAATTGCTTATAACCTCTTCCACACTGGCACAGGGTTCTGAGAAGAAACCGCATCAGAAACGGTGTCTGCCTGAGCAGGAGCAGTAATGAGAATGGCCTGGGCCAGGGCGGGCAGGCAGCAGCTGGACCCTGGTCACGCGGAGTAGTTTGTGTAACATATGACAGAAATTTCTCTCTTGTGGTAGTGAAGGAGAACTGTTTCAGTGCACCAAAAATAATTAAATACAACTTTTATGAAACTAATTCTTACATCTTTACAAACCCTTAATGCCAGTTTATCTTTATTGTTAGTTAAGAGTGATGGTTATGAACATTTGAATATGTTTTTCCTCCTCGCAAACTAGAGAATTGGCATGGCCCAGCAGGATGCAGACTGAAAACATGCAAGCCAGACTTGAGCCATGCAGTTCCTTCCATGTTCTTTTTAACCTTTTGTTTCATTGCTGTTGATACATTGCATAGAGAAAGAACAATAGAGTATGAAGTACACAGATCTTTGGGATACCCAGCAAAATTCCTTATGGACTGCCTAATGGAATCCTTTTCTTTTTTTGTTTTCTGTTAAAAAGTGAAAAATACTGAGATGAAACTTTTAAAAATAGAAGATTAGATTTTTGATCAAATAAATGTGGCAGTGAAAAGTGTCTACTTCTCTTGAAATATTTTGTCTTTTTCCAGGAATACAGTTTTTATTTTTAGTTTGGGGATTTTTTTTCCTGAATGGAAAGTCACATATTTTAATTAAAAAAAAAAAAGAAGAAAAAGCCTTTTTAGTGAATAGCCCTTATCCAAGCTAATGTATTGTGTTTGTAATATATAGTGTATATAAAGTGTATATAAAATGTATATAAGGAACAAAACAGCCACTCACAAAACAGGGAGCACTAGAGGACACTCTACAATCCATCTCAGTGCATGGTGGTGCAGGACCTGCTCTCCCGAAATGCACATTGCACTAATTTGTTGTCTGCAACAGGTTACAGAATCCTCCCTTGCTGAGTTGGCCAATACATCTAAGGTCACAATGGAAACATAGTTCTGCTTGTATTTCAGACCTCTCAGTGTGGGACATTGGTCAGAGTTGCAAGAGACTGAGATAGATTAACAAAAATAGTGCCCCATTAGCTTGCAATTGCTCACATATGCTTCATCAGAACTTGCTTGGCCATGACCAGAACTCAATGTTCCTCACATGCACGTACATATTTGTCCCGCTAGGACACACTTGTCTCTTTCTAAATGCAGTGATCGGGGAGGGGGGGTGAGGCGGGAACAGCACCCCACCCAGAAAAACAAACGGAAAGCAGAATAGAGCTGTTTGCCAGAGTAATGTCAACAGACAGCCAGAGCAGACTGGGGCTTTCAACTAAGGACCTAGATTTGATAGGCCTGCATTACTGTAGCTGTACCAAAAACAAAGTTTTACCAGTTTAGACATCTTTCCTCGAGGTACCCACATAACAGCAGCTTTAATTCTTTTTTTGTGGGCACGTATTGTGTGATCCCTCCCATTCTTGCCCAGTGAAGAACAGCGATCTGTCCTATCCACTGCTTTTCACATAGCAGCTATGTCCTCTTACCAAAGAAAGTGCATCCACTCCCCTGTAGGACTGTGACCAAGTCTGTCAATCCCCCATGGAGCTGTGTTCAAGATATTAAGAGAAAAAATGGCGTAGGGAAAAATGGGGAAGGCTCTGAGCACTTTCCATGGAGTTCAGACACACCTCCTAAGCAAACCCTTATTACATACCTGAGGTGGATAAAGAGAATATGGCTAACAACAGTTCAGCTCCTCTTCTATGTCACGTCAAACCACCTCACAAGGCACTGAGGTCTCTCTAGAGGTAGTGGAGGTGGTGATGGTGTGAGTTTGGGCTTTGGTGGAAGGATAGTAAATCCCACTCTCTGCCGTTCACCCAAAATGGTAGTTTCACTGCTTTGCTACACCTTTCATAGCCAGTTGTTCTTTATGAGTTTATAGTTCTTTTATGTGCTCACCTTGCTGTTTTTCATTAACTTTCCTGTCAGCTGCTTGAAGTGAGCTGTAACCTCAAGAGTGACAGTACCATAGGACTGGTGGTTATGTCCAACACAGGATGATTACAGGACTAACACACTACAATGTAGAAGTTCACAGTAAAGAACCCCTGAGGAGGTTTTGTGAAAGGCATTTTGCATCCCAGTGCAGCCCCGATGAAGCTGAAATATAAGTGAGGTTCCTTGCCTTACAGCAAAATACACTGGAGTAACTGCTGGTTTCTGCACATGAGATGCTATCTCATGGGACTCCAGACCAGCAGGGACGGTGGACCTCAGGGATGACAGAAGTGAGTAAAAGCAGTCCTCCTTATTAGATGAGAGGTGTTTAACTGTGAATCGCGTTACTTAGAAGAGACGTTTTCTTCCACAGAAGTTAACAGAAGTGCAAATATATTGCCTCTGTGCCCTGAGATCATCTGAGCTGAAATGTGATGGATGTAAATCCTAACAGGAGCTAGCTGAAAGAGCTAAAGAGCTTATACCTATGAAGTGCTTGACTTACTGTATTGTTTTCCCAGAAGAGGAATGGTGTCGAGGGAGAAATATGGTAGAAAGTGTGCTAAGTATAATGTCTAAGTGCTGCTGAAATGACGAGACACAGGTAACCTCCTTTGGCCCATCCTGTTTAATGTCAGTGACAATAAAAATGTAACAAAGATGATGTCAGGCTAACACGAGAGCAAGTTTGTTCACAGAACTGTGATAGCATGCACAGGGAATCCAGAGCAACAGTGAGTCACTCTGTTGAAAGAAAGCAGTGATGAGAGGATTGAAGAAAGGGAAACTTTCTATACAATTTCTTAGCAATGCAGAGTGGGAAGAAAAAGCCACCCCAGAGGATGAACCAATGCAGACTCAAAAATGGAAAGTAAAAAATGTTTATTTACCGAAACCTGTCAAGTTGAATTCCAGCTTGGCATATCTCTCCCCTCCAGACCTCTTATACACAGGAGAAGAGCACTTATCCTGTGATATATAGCTGGGGGTGGGGGGAGAAAAATATAGAAAAACACGGAATAGGGGCATAAAGTACCACATACTTAAACTGTTTTGGATTTGTTCCAAGAAAAAGTTTTTCGGCTTCATGCTCTGAGGCCCATATAAAGTAATGAAATTCTCCCCATCCTCCAAAAAAAAAAAAAATTTGAGGACAGTTATGTGAACTTATGCAGCTTTAAAATAACTGCACTTCCACTGAATCAGGATCTTGACACTTAGCATATTAGTATTTTTCAGACTATCAAGAAAATTAATGTTTAGAAGAATATATACTATTGATTCTGGCAATTAATGCCAACAGACAGACAGACACACACACATTTACACACAAGCACTGATAGGCTTCTTTGCCAGGATGGCTGCCAACTGCGCAGATTTATCATGCCGTCCAAACTTGCTTTCTTGTACAGCCTTCTCTGCCCATCTGAACTCCTGTTTCTTATCTTCTTCTAAAACTAAAAGGTCACTGGGACCAGAACTAGCATCTTCTTCCAGGGGAGTCTACTGGGGTGAGTGTCCACAAAAGATTATGTCTTGTAGATGTGATAAAAACATCAGCAAGCAGACCATGAGTTGACACTAAAGCACACAAGTTCTAATGAGATTTCTTCAATTTTTAACGACTATTTAAAACAAAACCAAACAAAATACTACTCTTCCAATGCTATAAATGACCACAATTTTCTTAAGGTGCCACACATTTCCCATAAATATGATAAACCTGTTATTAGACATCCTTCACACTCTGAGGGATAAATCACACCTACCTAGAATGTCTGTGGCTTCTAGATATAAAACATATAATTGAAATATGAATATAGTAATACATGTAAATACCATAAATACACTTTTGATTGTATATTAGACCACGCCTTTATAAAGGTTATATATTATTTTCTCCAGCTCAATTGTTTATAGCTTCTGGATTTCAAAATTAGATAAGGAAAATCAGGGTGTTAGCCAAAATGCTGGAAATAAGGGCTTCACTGTGAGTGCACCACATCATTAATACATTTTAGTACATTTTATGTGACTTTTCTATTGAGATTTGTTCCCTAATGGGTGTAAGCACTGTTACATTACGTAACAGCAAGGATTCCCTGACAGGAAATTGCACCAGTGATGAACAACGCTGATAAGAGATTTCTACTAATGTGATAGAAATCACATTAATGTGATTATTAATATGAACACATTAATACTGCAAGAGAAAATGCAGCTAGCTTTAGAATTTATTACACAAGATGCTTATCTACTGGTAAAAAAAAAAAAGACATTCGGTAGGAATCCAAGTCACTGAAGGCTTACTCTTTAAGCAAGTGCTGCTTTTTAAATGTTTGCTGAACATGCAGATCCTGAATCAGAGTGTAATCCTCTGGTGTTTTTCCTTTAAATCAAGTCAATGTTTCTCTCTTTATCTAGAAAAGAAAAATGACTGTAGATTGGAGAATTTCCTAAGAGTTTCAGGGAAGAAGAGAATCCAGATATATCAACAAGGCAAAGACAAGTGTTTCTCTGAGTTGTATGGAAATCAAGCACCTGCAGCTTAATGCTGTCTGACATACGAAGATGTTCTCATAGGATCTTTTATTTTATTTGGCTTGTTGGTTGTGATCAATCTAAAAATGCCTGAATAGCAACTCTGTTCCTGTTCTAGCAATCCTTACATGTTTTTTGAAAGGTTGGTATTTTAAAGGTCATGGATGAATAGGTTAATGAATACCTTTATAAAAAATTGTGTTTGTTTAAACACCTATGCAGCTTTGGAAATCTCATTCATGACAGTACTCTCCTGTAGGTCAACTTTTTTCTGCTTTGTTTTTTATCTTCTGTGGGTAAAATTACTTTTCTCTTCTTCACCAAGCCATGAATGTTGCAACAAAAACTGCACTGGTGATTTTCTTATTCTTTTTTTATCTAGATTCTCACATGAAAAAAGAATACTGTACTTAGCAAAAAGATGAGGTTGAGCAAAGCCAAGTCAAGTATCAAGTATTGTAACATTCTCATCTAAATTAATTCTCACTCCTCATTTTGCATTTTACATCTGTTGAAATATGGTTTCTATTATGGTTTTGGAAGATTTCCATTTACTGTAAGTTTCAGACAGTATTGATGAGGTCACTGTTTACTTTGAATAGCTCTTTGATAGGAAAAAAGAGAGCACAATGGAATGCTCAAGAAGCATGGCATGTAATACATTATTAAATTAATCATATGAGAGTTGCACAGACGTAACCTCTCTGTAGCCTTAGGGCATAGCCTTAGGGGACAGCTGTCCCACAACTCCATATGACAGCAGGTTCTCGTGTAACTGCAACAAGTGATGTTCCTTACTGATAGATAGCAGCCACGGGAATTCTGCCTAACAAAGCCACTGCGTACAGCTGTACAAACCAGATAAGCAGACTGGAGAACAATAGGGTAAAGTGTGCTATCCCACACACACCTTTTTGTAGGATATTTCTGCAGCTAATACTTAGGTAGCAGCAGACACACTCCTCGTATTAACTGGAAGTGGCTGAAACACACATGACCCATGCTTCCCTGATAGTCCCCTGAGAATAGACTTGGATTACAGTCAAAAGCCTTATCTAGGTGTAAGTCATGATTAGACATTCAAGCTGAGGCTTCAGAGTCAGTTTGCAGTTATGTACTGTTATTGAAAAGGCCATCGCGCTGTTTCCATGTGCCCAGCCTCATCTTTTAGCCTTCCTTACTGGGAGCCCTCCAGCAGCTATACTGCTGTGGTGGGTCAGATAAGCTCACTGATTTGTCTAAAAACTGACTTTTTTTTAAGTTTTAGTTCAGCATATATGATTTATTTATTTATTTTTTAATGTAAAAAATACTTAAGAATATCAATTGCATGTAAGCAGAGCAGTAGTGTTGTCATCTGGTAACTATATCCCATGTGGTCAATCTGAAGTGTGAAGTACTGCTCTATTGTATTGCTCTGCTAAAGTAGAGATACAAAAGGATTTTCATGCAGCACGCATATTTCATACAGCTTCTAATTAATTCGCATATTATGAGGTGCACAGTGAAGATTCCCTATCTTCCAGGGCTTATGACTCCTTTATTTGAAGAATCACCTTTTAACATTTGAGATAGCCTGGCAGCTAGCCGATGAAATGGCCATGCTTGACAATCAAACCATCATGAACAAAAAACTCTTTTCTTCATAAGAATAGAAATTTGGCTGAAGTGAGTTAGCAAGAATCCTACAAGACACCGGCTTTTGAATTATGTGTAAATTACTACATTATGGGAAAAAAAAAAGCAAGAGCAATTAAATCTATTTTCTCTTTATAGTATGTTCTTGATATATACTAAGGCAGTTCCAGGAACATGGGTTTGGTTTGTTAAAAGATATTTTATGGAAAATAATTGTTTAATTTGTCACTTTTGCTTGCCAGAATATTTCATGTTTAACATGGACTGCACTTGTTAAATACTCTAAATGAACTTTGTCTCTAACATTTTTTTCAAAATGCTGTGTAAAAATATTCTGTTATCCTTTGTCTTTTATGTGCCGAAGTATTTCCGTCAATATGTAAAGCATGCATATATACTTACACCTCTGAAATTTTTTTAGTGTTAAGTTTCATGCACTCTTCAGGATAGCCTGTGAAGTGCTGTATTTGGCAATCCATCATAAAAAATAATTCTCTTTCTTCATAACAGTAGTGATTTCCATTTTTGTTTGAGGCAGATTACAAACTGCTCTGTACTTCTAAATAATTAAGTTTAGATCCCTACATGGTGAAAACCAGGTATACTTGCTTCAAATAAGAAAATTAACTTTGGTATTTTATATAAATCATCAGTAATGTAAATATAGAAACACACTGTTAAAGTGTAGCCAAGAAAAGTATATTTAGAGGCAAACACTGAAGAAGAAGTATAAACAAGACATGGATATTTAACATGAAACAGGGCCATGAAGAAGCTCCATCTGTAAAACTGCACCTTTTCTGGGAGACCACAGATCCTTAGGGATATGCAGATTCTTGAAGTGATTTGAAAGGAAGGCTGAGGGACCACTTGGCATATACACAAGCACACCTGCACTGGAGAGAGTTTTAGAGGAAGTAGGATTATTTTCATAATTTGAAATTTTCAAGATACACATTTAAAGGATAGGGAACTTCCAAGAAAAAAAAGTTTTATTTCCTCCAAATAATATTATTAAATCCTGAATATGTGCTTGTGTATGTATGCATATACAGTCAGACACATGCCTAGTTGTAAAAGGAAATATGATCTTAAGCCTGAAGAAATATCACAAAAAGTTTTTAGAATAGTGAACTAGATGAGAAAAATTATAAAAGATAATGCATTTCAGGTGAGACATCAGTTTTAAATCTTTTGGAAGCAATCAGTACCTTTAACAGAGGTAAAGGAGCACACAGCTTTCTTCAAAAACCCGTTTTGATTAATTTTAAAAAATGCATGAAATCTAGCTGATTCTTGCTACTAAGCTCCTCTGCTCTAGTCATAGGAGAGGAAGAGAACTGGCATGCTTAAACATAAATTTGGCTGCATTAGTAGGAAATCTACTGTAGTCATAAATGGAAAGTATTCAAACTAAAATGTCAGTAGTAGAAGATGACAGGAGTCAGTGTTAGAGGTCCAGATTTGAAATATTTACACAAACATAACGTAGACAGCAATGTGGAAAGCAAAGACTTCCAAGTTTGCAGATAGCACTTAATTAGCAAGTACTGCAAATAACGAAGGAATGTTCAGTCAGAAATCAGAGACTGAAATGGAGAAAAAGCTTAAGCTGTCAGGTGAGAGAAGCTCTAATTACAATGGAGTTTTCAAAAGGCAACATACAGAACATTTTTAATGTTAAATTTTCTGAAAGACTTAACCTTTAAAAGTTTTAGTAATAAGTAAATACATAGCTGTTGCTGTTGTTTGTTTTACTGTTGTTTTTTTCAGAGGCATCAGACTTCTGGCTCTAACGAGGGAGTCACAGAACTGCAGTCATTCCACTGTCCCTTGCAGGAGCTTTGGCCTAGATACACCAAAACACTTAAGCATCTACGGGGATTTTGACAAAACAGAGCCCCAAATCACTATGCGACTATTCCACAAAAAAGAATCTACCAATGAAGTTCCCCATGGTGCCTGATGGTCTGCTTCTTTGCATGCTCAGCATAGCCTCCGCTTGGGCAGTAAGTCGATAGGGAGCTGCTCTCCAAGTCTCGTGCACCATCCTGAGGCTCATTCAGAACAAAGGATGTTCCTATTCCCTCTTCAACAGCTCAATCCCCAGCTCAGCTAGGTTCAACACTCAACCAGGATAGGCGGAGAAATGGGTTCTTTATTTGTTCAATGATATTTCTAAAATCATAGAAATGCTGACTATTTCAACCTCTTTCTCACAGCAAACCTAGCTCAGGTTGGCTGTGGCTTTCTTTAGTCAAATCTTGAAAATCTCCAGGGATGGAGATTGCCACCTCTTCTCTGGGTACCTGTTCAAGTACTGCGCTACTTACTTGGCTAAAAAGTTTCTCCTTCTAGTCAGTCTGAGCCTCTCGGGCCGCAGTTTGTGCCAACTTCCTCTTTTTATGCTGACTACCACTAGTGAGAAGAGTTTGACACTTTTCCTGACTCCCCTTCAAGTAGTTGTAGGCTGTGTTTAGATCCCTTTCACTGAGGACTAAGCAGCCCTTGCTTAGCCAAGCAGGTCTTCTGCTGAAATTCCCCATCTTCCTGTACAACAGGAGCTCTCAAAGAGTTTTCTTTAAAAATCAGCCAGTTTTCTCGGGCACCTTTTCCCCTCATGGCACCATTCTGCCTAGCAATTCCCTGAATAAACCAAATTCTGCTCTCCTAGTCTGCTGCTTCCCTTCCCAGCCTTCATCCGGACCCTGGATTCAGTCACGTCATGGTTGCTGCTGCCCGAGCTGCCCTCTCTGATGGCATTTGTCACCAGTTCTTCCCTATTTTGAGCAGCAGGAAAAGTGGAGCATTACATCAGTTGGTCCCTCTAGAATTTGCACTAGGAAATTATGGATTATAATAGCAGTCAAAATAGTCTCCCTAATGTTAACATTCTTTAGTCTGCCTCTTTATCAAACATGGATACATTTGGGTTATTATTTAATGAAAAATGTAAAATGCTGCTATAAGCAATATATAATTCCAGATGACTGTCATGCTTAAGAGTTTATTCAGCTAAAAGGTAAATCTTAACCGGTGGCATCTCTTTCCAAAGAGTGTTACAGACAGTTCGCTTTGAAGTGCTGAAATTAAAATAAAAGGGACCATACATATGATTAAAAAGTGGGAATTTTGTTTATGATTTAAAACTGAACTAAGAGTAAAATCCTACATATGTCAAAGCATACTTGAACATGGCCTATAATTACATCACTATCTTTTTCTTCCTCCAGAAAAAGTAACCTCAGCTGTGGGAGGTGTATGCAAATGAGTTTTTTGGGGGAACTGGATTGACAGCAAAGGATACCATTTTCTTGCTATCGTTACGCCAACAGGCAACTTCTCCCAGAGAAACGGGATTGCTGTTCAAAATTCAAAGCAGTACTGAGAGTCAATGCCATCTAGTATTTATAGCCTAGAAGCTGAGAAACATAACTAAAACCCACCTTCATTAAGGGTATGGTACTAACCATTTGCAGACCAGTTAATATCCTTGGTACTTTAAAAGAGTGAAAATACCATAGCAGTATCTCTGCTATGCAGCATCCTATTGCTTTGGAGTCCCATGCATCTCACAGGCGTCCCAGGGAGTTCCCCACCCTCGGAGTGCATTTTGCATTCACGTATTTTTGGTTATCAGCAAAGAGAGAAATGAAAAATTAGTAACAGGCAACATCCAAAGATAAGAGCATCCTGCTCCTTGCTGTGTTATTCCAACTTTATTTCACTAAGTCCCACTGATTTTGCAAATGTGGTAATGCAGCGGTAGACCAAACCGTAAAGTGGACTAAGCAAAGAAAACGCCCAGCGTGTGGCAAATCAACAAACAGCGTTCTGAGATCAGCTGCTAGCTCTGGCTGCATCTGTGCTGTCGTCTTAGCCTGAGGTTTGAACTTACACTTGAGCCCAAATTCCTTAATCATCAGATTTGCCTGCAAGTTGGCTTTTACTTGCTCTCCAGCAGCGAAAGCCAACTGGCTTTCCAGGTAAGGAAATTTAGGCACTACTTCACATCTGTTCTGACAGGAGAGATAATATAATGCCAGAAAATTTTGTTAGTGAATTTATATCCAAATCTGAGCAGGTCTACAGAAGGTGATACAGGTGATACAGACCTGTTGTGACCAGGCTTTAAAAATACTGAAATTTCCGAGACTTCAGCCATGAATATGTGGCCAAAAATATCATCCACGCCTTTTTCTTATTACTGTCTATTTGCAAAGAAAATTGTCTTCTCAAGGCTTGAAAACATTCTGCCATGCACTTACTTACCCATGGGCCCTAATACTCTTCTGTGTTATTTCCCAACACAGCATGTTTCTGCTTTGAAATGCACCACAAGTATCATCCTCCGATTGATAATGGCTGCCCTGGTAGTAACAGTAAACAAAAACTGACAAATTTTTGGACAGAAATTACTCTCCAAACAAATTATTGCAGGTTCACGTGCAACCCAAAATCTCATCCTTTTAAGCTCACTCTGAACTCTGACATCCCAACCCTGTCTAAGTTTTTTTTCCATGTGCTACTACTGGGATAATCTTTCTTCTGCATCTGCACACCTGCAACTTTCACCCAGACTCTTTCAGCCTGGTGAGTTTGTCGTCTTTCTCTTGGGACTTGAAAATGCAGTAGTCTCCCCACTGCAAAGATTATCCTCTCGCCCATCTATGTATCACCCATTTCTTTGGCTCCCTCTGCAATTCCTCCCTTCTACATCACATTAAACTGCAGGACTCCTCATTCACTGCATTTTTTGGGTCCTGGTTGTTATCTCTGTTCATGATTGAATGCTGCTATATTTCCAAAGAAGCATATGCATGATTTTTCTCAAGGTTACCCCTTGTACTTGCAAGGGTCTCACATTATTTTCCTCCAGGATGCTTCTAGGGCTCTTCTGGGCCACCATACTCAGAGGAAAGTTTGGCAATGCTTGGCTACTTATGTGCTTAGCCCCTTGCTTGTGCTATTAAGCTATAGTTTACATTCTACTTCCCTTTCTACAGGTTTGTTGTGACTCACAGTTAGATTCAAAACTCTCTGAGGTGTATGTTTTCTTTTGTTTCATGCTTATGTAGTATCCAGTATGACACTTTCATGACTAGACCTACGTATATAAAGAACCATGTGTAGTAAGTGGTTCGTTTGTGTAAACAGAGCATTTGTGACTATTTTGTTCTGGACGAATGGATCGGTACAGAAACTGGATAATGATATTTGGATTGCCCTGGGATGCAGGAAACAGTAATTCACACAACTCTGAGGATGCAGCCTGTGCTTCAAAATCAGGCTGGCTGCTCACACAAATGTAAAGGGAGGTAGGTGTGAAAATGCATTTCCTTTTCAGGATGAAAATGGTGATTGAGGCTGTCAGTCTGCAGTGGTACTAGGAGTCTTAAGTTTAGGCTAGCATGTCACGTGGTAGACACAAACACATCCCACCCGAGGAATCTGCTTCCCATGGAGAGCTCATGTCCACTTAGCACCACACGCTCCATCGTTTTCCAAGCAAGCTAGGATGATGAATAGATGTGCAGATGTCAAGCAGCTGTGTGAACCAAGTCCAACAAAGGAATATACAAAATGAACTTTCATCCAATACTCTTGGCAGCAGCTTGTTTGAGATTTGCAAGGGTTGTTGTTAATTCCCACCCTGGAAAATGTCACTATTTCTGCAAGCCCAAACAGATGAATTTGCTGGTCAAGCCCCTGCCTCCAAGAGTGTTTAATCAGTCCTACAAAATGCAACTGCTTCATCTGGCCACACCGAGGGAGGCCTCCCCTGGGCAGACCCAGCCGGAGGAGCAGAGCTAGGGATGCCTTCCAGCCCTTAGCAACACTTCAGGCGTGTGCCCTGGGTGAGACCTGTACACACTGGCTCAAAGGGAGCTGTGGTGCACTCTGGTCTGCTCTC
This sequence comes from Calonectris borealis, assembly GCF_964195595.1. Lineage (NCBI taxonomy): Eukaryota > Metazoa > Chordata > Aves > Procellariiformes > Procellariidae > Calonectris > Calonectris borealis. The sequence continues at coordinate 36,606,252 of NC_134316.1, forward strand.
CAGGTTGGACCGTGGAGAGGCAGGACCCATGGCAAGCAGGGCCCACCCAGGCTGCACAGTCCCCATATAGTCTTCTGGATCAGGAACTTGAAATTTAGTGGGTTTTGTCCTGAAATTTAGTGGGTTTTATCCAAGCCACCTTCAGTGGCTTGGATAGTGTAGTTTACAGATGGGTGAAACATCCTTTTTTTCTTCGTTTCCCTCTTTCATTTTTACCTGGGTATGGAACCAGGCATGTTTCTGAACCCTTGAAAATGCTGCAAGACAAGAAAATGATTCCCAACTAGCTCTGATTAAAAGCACTTATTTGGAAAATAAAAATCTTACTCCAGAAATTAAGTCTGTTTCTATATCTTGATCAATCATAGGGAAAAATATGAAACACTTCTAGTCTTCTGCTTTACGTTAATAACTGGCAGCAGATATCTGCTTTCCCTTACTTCATAATACTTGAATGAATACTTCTAATCTAAAAACGTGCCCTTGGCTTTGACTTACAGATCAAGAAAATAAACAAATAAAAAACAATGCTGGCCTACTGTGTGTTTTTTAATGACAGTTAAAAACAATCTGAAATTCACAAAATGTTGACGTCTGAGCAATAAATCCAATAAAAGAGAAAGAGGGTCAAACTGAAGCCATCTAAGGCTCATCTTGAAGTTAATCAGGGTGAATAATATTTTCCTTAGTAATAGTAACTATTTTCTTGTGGGTGGAACAATACTATTTTAGTTTGTATGTTTGATTATTGGTTGAAATGATTTAGACTGATACAAGCTCCAAAAATGACAGTTTTGCACATGAGTTCAGACTGGTAAACAGAAAAAGAAAACAAGAAAGAGGACGAGGGATTAATAATATAGTCCTATGGCTACATGATCAGTAGAAATTTCCCTGATAACAAATGGTTGTTTTGAGGGTCCTTGCCCTAAGGCATCGATAAGCTGGAGCTGTTTTTAAAAATCTCTCTGGCAGTCACAAGTGGATCAAAATGCCTATTGGTCTCAGACTGTCAGTAATGTGACATTTGTAACGAGACAGAAGAGTGCATTATTAGACACAAGTATGTTGAACAAAGTGCTTACACCTTTTTACCTGAGGGGCTGTCAGTTTACGATACAGACTTTATCCTATTAAATAAAAATCACTGCTTGTCTTTCACAAATAAACATATGTTTGCAGCTCTGATTAGGCTGTTGATCTGATTATAATGAAACATTTGCTTTTTTTTTTTCCCTAGAAATGGTTAACTAAGACCTGTCCTGGGTACGGAGGCAATTCATGAAAACCACTCTCATGGTATGCACCAATACAAAATTGAAATAAACTAAAATGTCAAATATGCCTTAAACAAATGCAAAAGAACCAAGAATCTGAACATTTGTCATTCTCAGCCTGTAATTTAATTATACTTTTCAGGTGTCTGTGCTAGGTAGACAGTTTGAGAATAAAATTGCTCAAGATACAATTGCAAAACAGTATTCTGTAATGTAGCATTGAGGGTTAACAGACTAGCAAAATATTTAACTCCTCAGTTTTATTTTATTGTTGTCTCCTGTGCAATGGAACTACTAATTATGAACATCAATTAACATAGGGAGTATATTTCTTTCATAGAAGTATCTGTGAAAGGATGAAACACTGTTAGGAATCTGTAAAATGAAAGTTTATGGTGATAGTTTTAGAGTACAAGCAAAAATTTCAAACTAAATCCTCAAGTCCTGATATGGAGTGGGCAAACAACAACGTATTATCAACTTCAATAGGAATTTAACTTAGTACTGTGGAACAAGTGACATTTCATGGCCAACAGGGAGGTCATTACATTTTTCCACCCTGAAAGATTTAATCTGTACAGAATTTCTGTCTTTTCTCAACCTTTAATTAATCCTTCCAATCACATGCATTCTTCAGCTCCTTTCTACAGACAATACTTTGACCAAGACCAATGGCTTTTATGGACCAGGTTTTGGATCTAGGCTATGGACCCTAGGATTTTTTTAGCAGACTATATTTATATGTAAGATTACATTCTTTTGTAAAAGCAAAACAGATTTTCAATTTTGGGGCACTGTTCTGTAAGTGTCTGTGTAACCAAAGGAAAAAACCAATCTTATAGATTCAGAGTTAGTTTCATTTCACTTAGCTTTAAAAGTAAAAAAATAAGGGCCATGGTCTCAGCTACTCATTTGAACTCAGTGGGGACCACCAGAAACCCCCAGAAGTTGTTTGAAGGACTTGCTCTTTAGAGCTGTGTATGTCTCTTGCCTGACTGTAGAGAGCGCTAAAAGGATTGTCCCAGGCTCAATGCCTTTAGCTTGAAGAGCTAAAGTTAGATGAGATTAATCCCATCATAGCAGTCCAACCTCCACTGTTCAAAGTACCCACTGATAACACAGCCCCGCTTTATAAACTGCAGAATCTGCAGCAGAACAGGATACATTCAGACCCATTATTGTCCAAAAATCAGCCATGGTTAAAAACATGGGCCACAAAGTTTTATTTGTATCTGACCAATATGAAAGTAGATGGGGAAATTCCAAGCATAAACTTTCATGTTTATTTCTGCTTTCAAGCGTACTGTATCTGCATTTTTTTTAAAAGTCTGGTTAGTATAAAGGTAGCATGGTTTTAAGCTATCCCATCATTTTTGCCAAGTGGACCAGCTGGTCAGTCATATCAGAAATTTCTTTATTAAGCATTATTTAAGCATTAACATTCAAATATATTTGAAATCTTATATGCTATGATATTTATATTACACTATTTGGTGCTTTACATACTGCTGCAAACATTCTAATTAAACACAAATCAGAAACAAATATTAGTGAAAGATTTTTAAGTTACACAAAGGCATCTCCATACATAGAGCATATGGCTGATACGACCAGCTTCTCGGAGACAGGGCCTGTGTCTGTTAAACAACTTTTCCTCAGATGTTATTTTATGACACCTTAGAACCAAGTTCTTCCCTTCTTTATATTGTTTATATTTGTGCAACTGTGTGGAAGACAGTATGGTTGAACTACTGCTGCTTAACCCAGCAGCTCTTTCTGTCTCTGTTGCCCCCTTTGCCTTCCTGACAATCTGATCAGGTCAAACATTTAACCTCACAGTTCAGAGATCAGCTAAGACTTGCCCTCATTTGACCCATGTGAACAATAATAAGACCCCATTTCCAACAGTCTTTGCGCTAACCAACCCAGCTACAATGGCAATTAACTTGGCAAGGTTTAAAGCCACTTTGAAAATTGTTCAGTGTTGGAGGAATGTTAATAGCAGAACAGCTGTTTTCAAGAATCTCACACTTTGTGTTTCTTGTATTAAGAATTTTACTAATTCCTCCCTCATTGTTTGTTCTCATATGACATAAGATATAAACAGATCTACTGACCTCAAAAATGTGTTTTTCTTGCAAAGGGAGTAATTTCTTATAAGAAAAACAGTATTTAGTTAAAATGTCTAAAAAAATTTGGTTTTTTTTCTGCATAAGGGTCTAATTTGGTTTCTTGAGTTTCTACTAACACATGTTTTGAGCAAGGGTTTGGACCAGATGACGTCCACGGTCCATTCTAACCTAAACTATGCCGTAAGTGTCTTCAGTTGTTGAAGTAAAAGTTGGTTTAGACTCTTTTCTGCTCAGTACAGCACAGGCTGTGAACCAATTTCAGCAGCTGAATCGCACTAGCCCTGACTTAGTCTCTCAGTGCAGTTCTAACCTGCTGCACACAGGACTGGTTTATAAATCATGATCTCAGCACTATAACCCTATGCATCCAACATGAGTCCTTCCCATATGAATGAAGTGCTTCCTTCACCAGAGCAAGACAGTACTCTAACCTAGATAAATGCCCTTCACTTTAAGGAAAAAACAATTGAAACATTTCATTAGCTTTTGTCTTTAGAAACAAGATTAACCTGGAGTTTCAAGCCCAGGATGGCACTTTCTGTCATGAGTGAGAAGATAAAGTCTGATACATTGCCACTTAAATGGGTTATGATGTGAAGATTATATAAACAAGAAGGAAAGCCTACCAGTTTTCCAGTGAGTTATAAAGCGCAGTTTTCCAACTCCAGAAGGTCTTCAGAGCCTAACACTGGAAACCACAGCATTCATTTACATTGCACACCAAAATCCAGTGTCAAAAATATAAACCCCATTCCAGTAATAAGCATTCACACATTAGTAAATGTCAAAATTGTATTCGTAATGCAGCACTTCTGAGTATGTGCATTACGACAATATTTAGTTACAGGACTGCACAGTACTGTTTCCACAGAACTCCTGACTTCAAGTTCCCCTCATGGTCCTTTGGTGTTCAACATCCAGTCCAAAAAATTAGATCTCAGCACCAGTGCAGTCACCCCACAGACCTATTTTCCTATATCCCGGTTCCTGTGACCTCCGTTTCCCTCCTTACAGACAGATGAGTCTCAGTCTTGTCCACCAAGCTCCTTTTCCTAACACACTCCTCCTGCAATCACCTCTGGCCACCTTTGTAGTGGAAACAGAAAGCTTTGTCCTTCACACTGCCTGAGCAAGGAGACCGTGAATGGAAAGCGCTGGGGTCTCGCTGCATGCACTTTTGGTACCAGTCCCTGACTTGATCTACTGCAAAAAAAGCCCCGCTCACTACAAACTGATATCTTGATCAGCACAGATAGCAGTCTTTCAGAGCTGTGACTTCAGAAGTCTAGTAATCCTCTACTCGGCATTTGCAAACTGAGATTTTTTAATTTTTTTTTAATTTTTGTTTTCTCTTGAAAGATTCTTAATTTATTCAAGATGCAGTTCCACGTCAACAACAAAGAACACAGGCTGGACACCTCAGTCACCCCTGCCAAATTTTATGTTTCTTTTTCAAATCATTAAAATTTCACACAAAAGAGGTAACCAGAATATTTTGATATGGACAGAATGATGTATTTTCCCCTAATTTTGTTCTTGGAAATAGTCATTTTGACTGAATTTTTCCAGAAAGATTCAGCCTGAGGCAGATACGCAGTATGCAAAATTTCAGGCCAAATAGTTAAAGTTTGGCAAAGCTATAAGCAACAATAAATTGATTTTGTAATGGAACTTCTGGGCAATTTTAATAGATGGTGCCACCAGTCCAATCTACAACACATACAAAAGGTACTTAAAATTTTATGTCTTTTCTGGAAATCACTAACTATTTTTTTTTCATCTCCCAGAAATAGCTTGGTACAAATTTTCTGGATTTGCTGTGTTCATGAATACTCCAAGTGACTGCTGAACACAACTGAATACATCATTGGAAGCATGAATTTCATCAGGGAAGAAGGACGAGGATGTCTTACAGGAATGAGCAGGTGAGGGACTGGGCATGTGCAAATACACACATTCACAAGACTGTCCACATCCTTTGCACTGTGACAAACATTTCCATAAAGAAGAAATTACTTTTGATTCAATTCCAGAAGCAGTAAATATCTTAAAATTACTGCCAGAGACAGCTGGACTAGAGATAGCACTGAACACTATTTGTATTCATATGAAGATGCAAGTGTGAAGTTTCATACTGCTTCAAGATATATTTAAATAAATATCATTTTAAGATTATCAGCATCAGTTCTGAAATTACAATTTTTATGCATACATACTTGCATGTTTACATACACCCACTAAACAAAGCCTTTATACTTATGTATCATTTTGCATGGCAAATTCAAGAATACATTTTTATAAGATCACTCTTTCAGCTCTTCAAAAAGCAGAGTTTATTCAGGCCTAATGTAACCGTTTTTCCTCGTGATGTTGTTGAAATGGAATTTACTTTATTAACTTGTTACATTAGTGCTTAATTTAGTAGGAACAGTACTCCTTGTACATATTTTCAGCACTTGTCAGCAAACTGGTTGACTAATACTTCAACCTTCAGAGACATCTTTAAATTATGCAATATAAAGTCAATGTAGAGAAGCTAACTTGAATAATTTTTAAGTCCTGGAAAAGGAAATCCATGGTTTATGACCAAAGGCAATGGTCACATATTGGTTATTCCACTTGTGAACGTCTGCTTTGATCAGGAAAAGCAAGCTATGCTGATGAGAAGCTTGTTTTCTCACTCTCTCCAGGAACTTCTTGTCTTCTCTGCCATGGCATCAGGTCCACTGATGCCACAATCCCCTACCCAACAGCAACTGAACTGAGAAACTCAGTTTGGTTTGCACAGCTCAGGTGGCCCTGAGACAAAGCAAGCTTTCACTTACTGAATGCATGTGGTGTCAGATTGGCTGAATTTATTCACTGTGTCCACTAGTGGTTCCTGAAGCTAGCCAGTAACAAATAAAAAGTTATTTTATGCATTATTTTCTACACTTAAAAACAATTACAATTATAAAAATGCTAAATTTTATCAGAATCTACAGAGAAGGGTTTCAAGTGTTTCAAAGCTTTAGTTGTTAAATAGGCAGCAGAAGCCACACTCTGGGCATGGTTTTGTGCTGTTTCCAAAACTGTGAACAACTATAACACTTCAGTTTCCATTCTCACATCTCCTGTCCTCTTGTAGAGCATCTTTAACTGTTCTCTGCTCATGCCTCCCAGCTGGAAACTGTTGTCATGGCCTCAAGGACAAAGCAATGTTTGAGGAATGCCCAGCAATAGTGTGGCTATCCACACTGGCAGCACCTTGCCCAGATTGCCACTGCCAAGGCTTGAGTTGATGTTGTACCATTTAGAAAAGAAATAGATCTTTAACCTGGCAGTGCCACTGGGAATCATCTTGGGTTTGTTAAAAATATTAGGAGTTTGGTCATTTACTCCACAGAAACAACATGCCATAAACCTTTTAAGCTGAATGAAAATGCTGAGATACCCATACAAGGTCAAAGAGGATCAGGAAAAATGCTCTGAAGTTAAACTGACTTGTTCATGGAAAAAAAATGAAGAGTGGTCTCATGAATGTCACCCAGGGAACATTTTGCTGCTTGCCTGTATGCCATTTACCGTTTTAGCAGATGAGAAATGGAGTCTATTTAGACAAAAGACCAGAAGCTGATGTATACGAAGAAGGATTAACAATGCATGACCTTACATATCACCCACTCATAAGACCCAGTTTGTTGGCATAAATACGTAAGAAAGAGTGAATGGTACTGCATTTTGATTGAGAGGTACTGGTGGCTCTCACATCACACATGCGCACCACAACCTCCCAGCAGAGAGCAGTGCGTGCACCGAAAGAACATAGCAGTGTGGGAGACGGTTACAGCTGGGTCAAGCTCCCATTCTACCTTATTCTGTGATTATTTCTGCAGAGGGGACAAAACTAGGCCCTCAAAAGAATTACAGGACTAAACATTTCCTGCTCTTTCCAAGAAGATGAACCTTCACAATGACAGTTTTGTAATCCTTTAGCTCATTTGTTGCACTGAGATTCACTGTCACAAAAGTTTTACTCCACTTTCAAGAAGACCGAAGAACCTAAGTGCCTAGATTATTGAAAATGGGAATCAGTGTATGTCTGCATTACATGAAGCAGTGTCATGTTTGAGATACCCAGATTATCTCCAAGCACCCCGCACAGTGCACTGCCAGCTCCTGCCTTCAAAGCATGGCATTTTTGTGGTCATACAGACTCTGATTCTTGGTCCAGCATATTCTGCCTAGGCCAGGGAATCTCAGAGCAGTAGTATATTGTGCTGTGATGAAATCTTCTTTTTAATGTCCTTGTAAAACTGCTTTTTTATTAAAAAAAAAAAAAAATCTGTTCTCTCACCATTAATTTAATGATGCGTGAATTTGCAAAAGTTACATTAAAAAAGTAATACAAGCTGATTTTGACAAGGTACTTTAGAATTTATAAAAAACCAATGAGGACAGTGCAAGGCAAGGAAATTCCAGTTAGGAAGGGGATTAGGAGCTAAATGAGTGAGTTATAAAGGCTCCTCCATGGAAGGAGAATACTGTCGTGTTGAAAAAGTATGTCTTGGCTTGGAGCAAGTAGAACTGCATTTCCAAAAAAGCAGTAGCTGCATCTGTGACATGGAAGCCTAGTTATTTTGGGAGTAGAATTTTTTTTTTAAGTTTTCAATGTATTGTCAATAGCTTTGTGATCTCAATTCTGCTGCTAACTGTTAGATGCACATCTTACACACAAAATTCCCACTGGCTGGCACTGCACACAAAATTCCTAATCATTGGCATTCTTGTAGGCACTTTTAGTGAAGCAGCTCAGTATTGAAGTCCACTTGTGACTTGTGAGAGTTGCTAGTTATAATCTTCTTTTCTGTGTAGATCTCAAAAGCTAATCTACATCCAGGGCTGTACACCCAATATCAGAGGCTGGCTAGGTAATTACTGTGGGGGCATAGAAATAAAAACAGAAAAAAGGGGCAGTTTCCAAAGACTAGCATCAAACAGAAATATTCCTCCTCTTTGGGAACAGGTTGCTATGCAGCAACACATCCTCTAAGTCATCAGTAGAAGAAAGCAAACTGTCTTCTGCCTTGTCTACTAAAAAGATTATTCCTCAATGATTTCTCTTTTTAAGTATCTAAAATTAGCATCCATCTTATTTAACATAGATAGCCCTCTTGGGAACAGGGAAAGTTTACTCATTAATGGTGTGCTTTCTGAAAAATTGATTTCATTGTCACAATCAGTGAGAGCCTAATGAAAGGGCTGTTTGTATTGGAGCTAACTTTTAATCTCTGCAGAAGTCTGTAAAAGCAAAGTCCCTGAACCACCACGAACTCTTGGCAGTTGTATGTTCTTTTGAAAGTGCTGAACATGATGAACTTAGTCTCATGGTTCAGTTTGCTAATATTTGCATAAGAAATGAAAAATGAATCTACATCTGAATACAGTGAGTGCCTTTCTGAGAAACTGAGAAGGAGAACATACAGAAAGGAAAAAGAAACTTGCGGTTGAGTTTTCTGCTTTGGATTGGTGTAATGGAAAATGTTATTCCCCAGTCACCTTCTTGACTCCTATTTATTACACAATGTCCTCTTGCTTTCCAGTTCAGCTCATGCAGGCTTTCATGTTTCTGCTGAACAATTTCTTAGATACTGTAGGCCAAAAAATCAGATCTGCTTTTCTTAACATGTAGCCAAGTTTAGGCCAGACGCTCAGCTGGATAAAACCACAAACTCTCAGAAGAGTCAGTATCCCAGAAATTGCACTTCCTCTGTCTACCTACTGATTAGCAAATTGCCACAACATCTTTAGCCGTGTTTATCTCCTTTGCTTTATTTTTCTAACAATGAAACACCAGAAATCCATATCCCCAGGTTTTGTTCCTAAAAAGTGGAATTCTCATAAACATTGAGTTGCTGATGTTTGCTTGACGCAATCTTTTTTCAAGCTACGTTATTCCTGGATAAAACTGAATCACTTTTAACAGGGCAGTTGAAGGCATTCAATACTTCTGAGGACTGTATTCAGTAGGAATCATGGGGAAAAGGGCTTCAAGAATCTGGCTAAACATTACACGATGCTCTGTATCAATTAAATGTTTCAGATTATGAGCTGATACACGTTCCTTTTCTGAGATTTCAAAAAGACCTAAAAGATGTGATTTTAAGGCTTAGCCTAACTGACTTTTATTTCTTAATCCAGTTGTCATCATAATAAATTTTCTGTACACTAAAGAGAGAAAAAGTGTGAACATGTGGAGTTTCTTGGGGCAGTGGAGATTAAAGGGAAGTTAAAAGAAGCTGACATCTTCCCTGAAGGACTGTTTTCATACTTATTTTAAAGCAAGGAATACCAGCACTGGCATTAATCAGAAATCATGCATGCCACCAACATAAATAGGATATCTATTCCTAAACAGGCTCAGGGAGAGAATTAGCCTGAATTTGTGACTCCTCTGTATGTGTGTGTGCACGTATGTGTGTGGGCATGCGCACAGATGGTTTTTTTTCTGTTATTGCTTGAATCTCATTGTCCTGGTTTTGGCTGGGATAGAGTTAATTTTCTTCCTGGTAGCTGGTATAGTGCTGTGTTTCGGATTTAGTATGAGAAGAATGTTGATAACAACTGATCTTTTAGTTGTTGCTAAGTAATGCTGACATAGTCAAGGACTTTTCAGCTTCCCATGCTCTGCCAGGTGCACAGGAAGCTGAGAGGGAGCATGGCCAGGACAGCTAACCTAACTGGCCAACGGGGTATTCCATACCATATGATGCCATGTTCAGCATCATATAAAGCTGGGGGAAGAAGGAAGGGGAGGACCTTCGGACTGATGGTGTTTGTCTTCCCAAGAAACCATTACGCGTTATGGAGCCCTGCTTTCCTGGAGATGGCTGAACACCTGCCTGCAGATGGGAAGGAGTGAATGAATTCCTTGTTTTGTTTTGCTTGCGTGTGCGGCTTTTGCTTTACCTATTAAACTGTCTTTATGTCAATGCATGAGTTTTCTCACTTTTACCCTTCCGATTCTCTCCCCCATCCCACCGGGGGGGAGTGAGCGAGTGGCTGTGTGGGGCTTAGTTGCCAGCTGGGGTTAAACCACGACACTAATATCGTTGACTGAATTTTTGAAGCAATGGGAAGACATATAATATCCAATAAGGTTGCTATTAAAATAAAATTGGGAAGGATTAATGAATCTGTAGATTTTGACTACAGAGAGTGGGAATCATGTGCTTATAGTAACAATATGGCTTGGTTCTCTTCTCTCTGATGTTAACCTGGTGATTTTAGTGAGGCAGAGATAGTATAGTTTTCCTCAGGTAGGAAGAGGGTCATCCTGCTCCCTCTCCCTCCTTCTGTCCGCCTTGCTACCTTTCATTCATTTCTCTCATTCCTCTCTCTCCCTTTGAGAAAAAAATTTTTTTTTGCAGTGACTTCAAGGAAAGCTGTTATCTACAACAGCTCAAGTGTCAGATCTATCCTTTCTAGTATTGACAGGGTATTTTGAGAAGTATTGAGCATGCAATTTCAGCTGACATGAAGTCAAAATAGTTGGGTACTGTACCTTGAAAATCAGAACCCTGGGTGTTTTTTTTTCCTCTAACTTCTCTGATACGATAGTAGCAATAGTAGAAGATAGAATAAAAAGAGTAAAAAACAGTAAAAAGTAGCAGTAATATTATCAAGTTGCTGAAAAACTACCCAGCATACAGGCATGTCTACTATGCTACAGTCAACATTTAAAACACCCGAAAACTGCCACCAAAATTTCTGACTAGAATAGAATTAAAATCTCTTGCATATTTTACCAAATGCATCTATTCTAAGCAGCAGTAATTGCACAGGTGTTCTCCATTCACTCCAGAGAGGGAGACGGCAGGGGAGGAATTGCTCTGAGAATTTATAGTGAAATCTTGGCTTCTTGAAGTCAATGGGAAAATCCTACTAAACTTCAGTGAGAGCAGAATTTCTGCCAGAAGTTACAAGGGTTCATATAGGGGAACGGCCTTATTACTACATTTCTTTGGAGACTAATCTGCATTCATTGTTCTAGTACGCTGGAGAACTCAGAAGCAGTTTTCATGCTGACTCAGACTGTTGGATGTTGAGGTTGTTTAAGGCAAAACCACTCCTAGCTCAGGCTAAAATAATTTTTTTCTTTGCAGCTCAGATTGTTGTCAAAGAAATATACTTTGACAGAATCTTGCTTCTTATGCAAATGTTTCTTACAGGTTTGAGACTGCCTGTCCAAGAAATAGTAAGGGGGCTCAGCTACAAAGGAGCTGGATTTTATTCTTTGCTTCTGCATCAGCTGGCACAATGAGGCTAGGAAGTAGCGTAATACAAGTCATAAAAGCTAATGAGAAGACAGTAGTACAGTTGGCAAGGTGTTTGCTCCTTTTGTAGGCAAAGAAATGTAATAACATCCTCCACAATTTGCAATCTCCAGTTCTTCACCTTAATGAAACACCTTCTGTATGGATGGACAATTTGCCTTTTATAGAAAAAGACTTGATAATGACTTTGTTACCAGCCACAATAAAAATAGATAGCTAGCTCCATAAAGACTGGTCTCCATAAAGGTGAAGATTTCCTCTGTTGTAGGAATCCTGAGAGCCACGGTTTAATTAGAAGGGACAGGCCTGGGCATGCCTTTTGAAGCTGGTTTCTTTGGTGTTATGAAAAAGAACAGCATCTTACCTTATCTAATTGCCTACAGGCATATTTACGAGGAAGACACCCCCTAGTTTCAAGATATATGTGCCTTGTCAGCCATAGTGAGATGATAGATGCTTACTGCTGCACCAGAGCAGCAGAGAGAAAGATTTCAGCCTAGATGGTTAGCTGTCCACCCACTCTGCATTCTGTACAGAATCAGAACCACAAAGCCTATGCTGTCTAAAGTTTTGCACTGACAACATTTTCCATGGAAGTAAAGGCTTCACTTCTGTCAACTTCAGGTTGAACGGGAAATAAAAAATGTTTGGAAGAGAAAACAGACCTGTTACTTCATCTGTTTTCCCATTCCTTGGAAGACACTTCTAGTAGTTCAAGTTGCTAAGGACCTATGAGAGAAAAGGCACTTTTAAGTGAGGGACAAAAAAGATGCTTGTGACCTGTATTTTCCACATAGATAAATAGTAATGCCTGCTAAATTACCCATTAATGAAATCTGGCGCACCACCATTATATAAGTTTTGACTGTTAGTTTGAAAGAAAACAAAAGAAAAAAGGAAAAAAAAAGAAAAAAAAAGAAAGATATTTTCAGTTTAGAGTTGAAACCATGGCATTAATAGTCTATTCCAGTATGACTGGCACAAGTTCTGCAGGACCATATTGCACATTTTGGACACGTGGTTTTTGGTTTTAGTTTTGCCATAGCTGAAAACAACTAGGAATAGATGTTTACTGCATATATATTTTACAGTTGACATTAAACAGACTGCTTTAAATTTCACCTGCAAAGTATCTTAATGCATTCAGTTGCGCGTGAAAGCTCTACCTATGTCTATGGAAGCAGATCATGTTTTAGGAAGCTCCCATATAAATTAGCTCTTTAATGACCTCAGTGTACCTGAAGGCTAGCAGGAAGGGGGAAGTACAGTAAATAACCCCGTTCTGATCAAATGAATTGATCAATTAAAACTAAACAATGTTGAAACTTGTCAGTATATAGTACCAGGATGCTGTTTTCAGCAAGCAGAAGACTTGCTTTTTCACTATTATTTTAGGGGACAAGTTTGAGGGCAGGACGTGTGACTCAGTGCCTAGCCCACTCTTTCTGATATCCTAAAAGGAATAGGATTAATAGAAATACCCAAGGGCACACTAGCAGAACCCACTTGTATTCCATCACCAGCTAATCTATATCACTCATGAAGAGTAGAAATTTTGTGTGTTGTACTTCTGAAATGCATCTAGAAGAACACCGATGGTCATTACTGAACTCACTGATATCAGTGCTGCAGCATACTCACTGCCTTTTGTGGTCATTCCTTTTTTTGTTTATGTTTAATCACTTCAAATTACTGGAAAAGTAATGGACTGAGCAGGCAGTAAGACACAACACGTAGCGCTCTGCCCCACTGTCCTTAACATAAACAAAGGGTTATATCTTTCTGATTACATGGGAAACTCAAGGGAAAGCCAGCTCTCTTCAACTCATATGAATGAAACTTTCATTAAGGCCGATAAAAATGTTGAACCCACATGAAAGAAACTAGAGACCCTAACCTGAGAAACAAACACTTCTGTCTTTCGCCATTAGCAGACCTATGAGGGTATTGGCCTATGAGCTCATGAAAGAGGAACTCTGAAAACAGGAGGTCAACAGACTCACAGCGTTTCCTGTTTCCTGCCTCAGAGCTCTCCTACCGGGGCTAACTATGGCCCCTCGCCGATTTCCTGACTTGCCATAACCTAACTCCCCAGCTCGCTCTCCCTGTCATATAAGCTGATGGAGGAGGTCTCCCCCTGGAGTTCTCCTTTATTTGGCTCTTCACTTCTTTGCCAAACTAAACTTTCTTACAGGTTTCCCCAATTTCTCCTACTACTCCCAGGGCTTAGCGAAGCCATGAATGCTTGGCTGAGCAACCACTAACTTGACCCAAATCACATTAATATGTTGACTTGACAAATTAATGACAAGTGTACTATTCACCATCTCTTTACCTGTTTTTCTCTTTCAAAAGGCTGCCAAATGGCTGTCATTAGGTAATGGCAGAGATGCTGATTTCTTCATCAACAATCCATGTGTCTTAACCTTTTTTTTTTAGTTAAGTAAAACAGTAAGATTATTAAGCTGTTAAGAGTTGTCTTCAAAATGCTCCCAGTCAACAGAAGACAATTTCAATCATGCAATGGTGGCTTGGTATCCATTGTAAAAATATCGCCTCACACAGTCTCATTTCCAGATAAAAAATGCCCTGCACAACTGACCCCAGGGTTGCTATACACAACAGGGAAGCCAGGTAGTGTCTATAGTGTGTTCTCTAGGTGGGTTTAGTTTATCAAGAAAGTATAAGAATGTTGTGCTCTAAGTCTCTGTTTGGTATCTTCTGTGCTTTGAAAGAGAATTTCTGATTTCTGGCTATTGCTGGAATATCTTTGACTTGTTTTATATTTATTGTGTTTCTCTGTAGTTCATTATGTGGCTTCCTCCTCAGGGATGTTTGACTTAGGTCCCTAATATGAAACAACTAAAATTCATCAACTTTTAATACGAAAATTGTCAATTTTCCTTTCTCCAGAACCTTATCCTGGAGAATAAAGTCATTGTTATATGGAGAAGAGGAAGAGAAAAAGAGGTAGGCAGTTACTGTCTGGGAGATAAAACTACCCATCTCTCTTCCTCCACAATTGTCTCATTGATCATATTTAGTTAAACCCTGTGCTCAACTTTGACATCTGCTACTTCTGTTTAGACCAGAAGTGTGCCTTGCGTGCCTAATCTTTCTAGCTATATCAGTTTCTCTAATAAGGGATATTATCATTACTACAAATCTTCTCTTGCTTAAATCCTTGGACTATAATAGCTACACCAATAGTGCCTGCAAATGCAAGAACCTGTCAGAAATTACTGTTACATCTTCTACACACAGCATATCAAATGAAAAATATCAAAAATATACTGTTATCATGAAAATATAACCCTTGATTTCACACAATCATATGTTGCATCTTCAGTTACAATGAAAATTACAAAGTAATCTAGCAACTTCATTCCAGAAAGAGGGTGAGTCATGTCCAAAAACGCAGCATCACAACACTGACAAAAATAGGTGCACGACTACCTCATCACCACACATGATCTGAGACACACTGAATTTTCTGCTAATTCAGTGTCAACAATTGATACTAAAGTACTGCTTTAAGTGTATCTCATCTGAGACATGACTGTCTTTAAAAAGCAGCTTCTTAGTCAGCAGAACAGTTCTCTGTCTGCATTCAGCATCTGAGCTGCTTAGTTCCCAGACAAAAATAGTATCTGACTACACTTAGTTTCTATTAGCACTGCAGAGTTAATGCAAAGATAACTAAATTAGATGAGGGTTCCTTTCTTGTCAGTCCATGTTTGAGTTTAAGGCACAATTACTAAAAGCAATAGGATGACAGAGCAGTCACCTCAAGTGTCTTAATTTGTCACCATTAGCACTGGTATCAATTCACAGAAAAGAGACCTTAAGTTGGATTTTCAAGGCAGAAAAGTACCCTTGGGCTAAGGTTAATTTAGCCCTATTGATCTAATGATTCAGGAGAGAATAGTACAGATGCATCACAATGCCATCCTTGAGTAGAACCATGTTACTATAAGAAATATCTTGTCCCTGAAAAAATTCAGTGTCTTCATTTACTGTTTCAAAGGATTAAAAGCCAGGGTTAAAATCCACAGAGTGCCTAAAGTGGAGTTTCTACAGAACTGAAGCACTGAACCTAGAGTGAAATTGTCCAAAACTCTGCTTAGTGCCACAGGCACCCATTGTCTACAGAGGTCCAGGTTTTTGCTAGTCGAGGACTGTAGGTTGTTCAGCTTTGTTTTGTGCCTGGAACTTAAGACATTATGACAAAGCTTAACGCCTGTTGACGATTCTGAGATTTTTGTATGTAAATGAGGTAAATCACTTGTATGTAAAATGACATAAATCAGTACCATCATGATTTTTAAAAAAACATAGCTGATGAAGAGGTGGCAGGGAGAGGAAGAAGCTGAACCCAGTTCTGCACACATCTTTAGAGACTGCTGTAAGTTGAGAGCACATGATCGAGGGCATATCTATATGGGGGGATGTGGATATCCACAGGTGGTGGGAGATGAATCAGATCCAGGTCTGAACCCACTAAGATGGGTTAGCACTCTATTGAGACATGCCTGCAAGTGTCTTAATCCAGGACACTGTTTCAGGCTGTGAGTCCCATTCTGACACAAGTGTTTCCATCACATTTAGTCATTTATATATCATTAAAAGGAAGAAGGCCAACAAAGGGGGCATTGCAGTGGGTGTCAGCTACAGACCTGCCAGTGCATGGGAGGAATTATATAAAGTCTTTTATAAACAACTGGAAGAAGCCTTATGATGGCAGGCCCTGATTCCTATAGGGAAATCTATCCACCATGACATTTGTTGGAAAGGCCATGTTAGGAGGCACAAGCAATCCAGAAGATATGTGGAGTGCATCAAGGAAAATTTTGTG
Organism: Calonectris borealis; assembly: GCF_964195595.1. Taxonomy (NCBI): domain Eukaryota; kingdom Metazoa; phylum Chordata; class Aves; order Procellariiformes; family Procellariidae; genus Calonectris; species Calonectris borealis. The sequence goes on from NC_134316.1 coordinate 36,622,831, forward strand.
GTGGTGATGTTGGACTAACCAGCTAGGGGGACCCATCGTTCACAAATAAGGAAGAGTTGATATGAAGGTTTATGGCTGCATTGGCTGCAGTGGCAATGACATGGTAGATCTTAAGAACCTGGGGGAAATGAGGACAGCAAGTAGCAGAATAATGACCCTAGGCTCCAAGAGATCTGATTTCAGCTTTTTCAGGGTTTCCTGAAGAGCAAAGGGGCCTAGAAAAGCTGGCTGGCTTTCAAAGACAACCTGCTGAAAGCACAAGAGCAGTTCATGCCATTGTGCAAGAAACCAGGCAGGCATGTTAGGAGTGAAAGAATACTCAGCTGAATGGGGAACACTTGACTGAGCTCTATTTTGTGTATATTAAGGTGGATGATTCTAGTAAGGCTTTATAGACAGTCAGTCTCACATAGTTCCCCTTTAGAAAGATATAGATTGGGTGAGTAAACTACAAAGTGAATAGAAACCTGGTCAGACCACCAGGCATTGTGGATGGCAAGCTGAACAGGAGCCAGCAGCAGACCAACAGCATCCTGGACTATATTAGCAAGGATGTATAACATTCAGGAAAAATGATTATTCCCTTCTATTTGGCACTTGTGAAATGGTGTTTGGAGTGCTATGTCCAGTTGCAATCTCCCTTGTACATACTAAAGAAAGTCCAGTGAAAGACCAACAAGATTATCAGGGGATCTGGGAAGTAAAGAGAGAAGCAGAGACAACTTTTGTTCAGCCTGAAGAAGAGATCAAAGGGGAATCTAACTATTGTTTTCAGCTTGCAGGGGAATGGAAGGGGTAATACAGAAGACGGAGCCAAATTTTTCTCAGAGGTTTATACAGTGGAAAAATGAGATGCAATGAACAGAAATTGCAGCACAGGAAATTCTGTATAGATACAAGGAAAAAAAGTTTTCACAGTGAAGGTGATAAACCACTGAAACAGGTTGCTCAGAGAGGTTGTGGAACCTCCATCCTTGGACACATCAAAGTTCAACTGTATATGGCACTGGACAATCTGCCCTAAGAAGTTTTGAGTTGCTTTAAGAAGCAGGTTGGATTAGTTGACCTTCAGAGGGAAATTCCAATGTAAATCACTATATGATTCAATGACTGTTCTTCTCTTCAGCATCACCTATTGATTATTACAAGCCCCTCCCACTTAAGTTGCTGGCTCCTGTGACTTCCATTTAGAGGATGTGATATAGCTCTTACAGAGCAATGTAGATCTCTAAGTTTTATAATATCAGGCCTCTTTAGAATCAGACCTCTAAGTTTTATAATATTGAAGGTCTCTGAGAAACTATTCAGAATGTACCATAGCCCCTGGTATCCTAAACCGAAATAATTAAATCCATTAAATCAATCCGACTATATTATAGCCTGGGTACATGGACTCACAACACAAGAGTTGTAGAATCACACCCTGTACTATGATTTAATTACTAGCACCAATGCTGAGGCTGATCTGTCTGTTTGTAGCCATATACCCTATGGTAACCAGAGCATGGAGATTTAAAGCAGCCACAATGGTGAAAATGGGAAGAAAGAGAACACCTTTCAGTTTAAAACCACAACTTGAGGGTGGTTCTGTTAATTAAGAAATTGTTGTGGTTGTATCTGTGGTTTATCTTCTGTTTTTTTGGTTACAGAATTTACTTGCTACAAAGTCTTGGCAACCAAAATCGAGCCTGCAGTTATCTTTAAAATATTAAATATAACACATGAAACCAGATTCTGGAAGTTTTAGTCATCCTGAATGGAGTCTAGGTAGAGCAACTAGAATCAAAGGCATGCCTTGAGGAGTAAGCTACAGCTCAGTTTGAGCCAGAGTGGCAAAATGAGACTCATGAAGACCTACTAAGTGAAAGAAGTAAAATCTTGGCTAGTCAACTTTACACTATGTGGGTCAGTTAACTATTGGCTATAGCAGATCATATTTTGGGCAACATAAGCAGTTTGTTTGTGTTTTGATCCAGGACTGCTACCTTTCACCAAAATACCTACATTTTAAAGTCAGTTTTCCCCACTTCTTTTCTGCATCTTTAGATGACAAGATGATAGTAGGGAGTAGCGAAAGAAAAACCTTACCTATCAAGATTTTACAAAATCAAAAAGAAAACAGTCTTGGATTTTTTTAAAGTATTTCGTGCTTCTTACTTAATGAATTACCTGGAAACATGAGTGAATTTACCTGTTGTGAGAATGCTTATCATACAAACCAGATTACTCTAGCAAGTTACTTTAAAAAATAGCTTTTCTAACCAATTTTTTTTTTTGGCTGTGCACACTAAACACTACTCTGAATAGACTGCTGGCTGGGTGCCATTCAGACATGTAAAGGCACTGAGACTGTGAAATAAATAATCTTAATAATTTTATCAGGCATTTTATGTTGCAGCATGTTTGAAAACACTGAAGGAAAGTAGATTAATGGGTCTTTTTATCTAGCTGTTTTTAAAATAACTGCAGTGTAAGCCAAGTAAAATGAAGGTTCCGTCTTAGAAATCTATGTTAACCCAACAATTTATCCATTGCTATTCTTAACAAGATCAACAGTGAGTCATAGCTATTTTTTCCCCGCAAAATTAGCAGTGGTATCCATGTACAAACCTTGTACACAGCTGGAGATATCGGGGTCAGTTTTTAATTCTTGGTCAGTTTTCTCTGTGGTGCTTTATAGTCAGACCAATAAGAATAATGGCATTTGAATCCATAATAAGCAAATTTTAAACGTATATCAGACTGGTTTTGGCAATTAAACGTGAATGCAACTGTGAATCGAATGTGCATCTTCACATACAACTGGCTCATTACATATTAATACCACAAGACGGAAGACTTTGTCACAAGAATATTGAACATTGACTGCTGATTAAAATACTGCATCTGCATTGCTTTGTAAACTGCCCCAAGGGGTGGACCAGAGACCAAAATAAATGTCTGTGTATGATACTTGCCTTGCTCACGGTAGGCCATGCTTATGTTCCAGAGAGAATGTAGGAAAACCCCAAAGTCACACTAAATTGCAGCCCTGCCAAATCAAGGTTTCCAGTTATCCCATCAGCCTTTGCAATGATAAGCTCAGGCAGAAGTGCTAAGGATGGTTTTGCCCTGCAGAATACTTGGAGTCCATTCTAAACTCTGGCATTACCTAAATTTTAGACAATCTGAGCTGAGGTTAAATGCAGACTGGTGTCCCAGACACCAGGTTATACGTCTACCAAGCATCCTGAATTTCATACTGCAGCTATCGGGGTAGACACAACTTGTGAAGCTCAAATGTGACCCAAAGAATAGAGGAGTAAACTGCTAATTCAAATGTCCAAAATATATTGAAACATCATGGAAAATTTTTTTGCTCTCTTCATTCTTGTGCATTTGGGGTTTTTTTTTATGCTTTTCCTTCAGTTGACAGTATAACTTTTTTTAAGCTCATACAACTATTTACGTTGCTCAGTAAATCAGAAGTAACTTAATGGACAAAGTCCACTCTCATTTAATTTGGCTTGACATTAATGACTTCATGACAAACTCAATAGGTACCAGCGAAAGTTAAGTCAAGATGATGCCTAGTCATTTGTTATTGCTTTAAATTGCACAATGTATCAGAATTTGCATCCAGACAAAATAAACTTCCATTTTGTTTTGGTAGCTTGCTACATTCACTTTCACTGATGCAAATGTCTCTGTAAGATCACAACATCACAGACTCATTCAGGTTGGGAGAGACCTCAGAGAGGTCTCTAGGGCAGCCTCCTGCTCAAAGCAGGGTCAACACAGGATTCAAATCAGGTTGTTCAGTTCCACAGCCTCTCTAGTTTACCAGTTCTGATGAAAAGTTATCCCCATGGAGACAATTTTTCCTTATATCTAGTTGGAATCTCCCTGTTTCAATTTATTATCATTGTTTCTCATTCTCCCACTGTGCAGCTCAGCCTTGTTCTGTCTTCTCAGTAACCTCCTTGTAGGTATTGGAAGGCTGCTATTAAAAGCTGTCTCATGTGCGAGCTGAACCAGCCCAGTTCCCTCAGCATCTCCTCACTGGGTAAATGCTCCAGCTTCCAGCCATCTTGGTGGCTCTCTGCTGAACTTGCTGCAGTTTATCAATGTCTTTCTTGTATTGGAGGCCCGTAACTGGACACACTGTTCCAGATGTGAGCTAATGAGCATCGGCAAAGGAGTATAATCAATTCCTATGGCTATGCTCCTATTGATACAGGCCAGTGTGTGGTTAGCCTTCAGCCGATAAACAGGACAAACCTCTTGCTCACAAAGGCTAAATCTAGGTAAGATGCTTACATGCACAGTTACATCAAGTGGAGTCTTGCTCGTGCATATACCTGTCCTCTGGCTTACCAGAAGGAATCAAAACTTTCAGCATGATACTACATTCACGTTTTTTTCCTTTGGTAAGAGTAAATGAAAACCTTTTCAAAGTTATATTCTAATAAGTAGCACCAATGTACCAAAATTGGGTCTTTTAAAGCATTTTCTATTTTTTGCTAATTAAAGCCTTAGTTTTCCAGACATGCTACAATATAAGTCATTAATACAGGAGTGACATGGACTCTACTTTGCTTGGCAAGTCTCAGAGTGTAAAACTCCTTAACTGTATTTTACACCTACAGTCTTCAAGCCTTGGCAGACAGTTTACAATGGGGAGATCTGAAAGTAGGTAAAATTTCTGGCATTAGACTAGAGTGTAGTGTTTAAAGCTTAGATCCACCGGCAAGCTGAAACACGGTTTAAGAAGGATAACTTTGTTGTTTTTTCTCACAATGTCCCATAGAGTGTATGCCAACATATATAGAGCCAAATTTTGCTGTCAACTATACCAAAGTAAATCCAGAAGTACTTCAATGAAGTTCATTGAATTACATTACATTCATGTTTATGTTCAGAAGAAAAATGCTCCTTAATTTCTAAGACAAGCTGGTCACAAGGTGTTATGAACACACAACCTTTCAAAGCCTAGAGATTTATCAAAAAGGTAGGTCTTGCAGAGTGCTGCAAGAGTTCCTGGGTCAGGGCCTAGACTTTAGATTATCAAGCTGCCATCTGTGAGGTAAGGGAGAACAATTATCCCCGTTCAGAAGCTTAGCCAACCTTGGCTGTAGCATGATGCATCACAGTTCAAGCCTCTCTCATTAGGGTCTAACATTGAGGGGTTGGCTGAGAGCATTCACAGAGACAGATACCAACAGCTATGGACCCGAGTTTAGCATGCACTAACTTCTTATGCCACAGTGACTTTATCGTGCCTCTGAGTCCTGAATTTTCTCCTCTGGACATAAATTTTCTCAATTAAAAGTCCTGTATTTCTATCTCTAGATCCCTCATGAGAAGGTCTGTAACCACTGAGCTATATAGGTTGTAGGTATGTCAATGTGTAGCTATACTAACTGTAAAAAGCTGTGGTAGCAGGAGCGTTGTTGAATTCATCACCCAGAGAAGGAAATAACCCCATGTTTTAGGAAGGATGAAGAGCATGTGTCTCAACTGATTGTTGCTGGCTTCCCTGCGTGGATTTGTTCCCTGCCCAGACCTGGCCTGGCAGTACTCAGTAAAGTTTCATGCTGTCTTACTCCCACTGCTCGTGTCCCCAGATGAGCCCCTGTGCAGATTTACCAGCACTCCTAGAAGTGCTGGGGGCTCCTTGCTGTCTTGGCCTATCACTTTCCATTCCTCCCTACCCATAAGGAGGTTGTGCCACACTGATCCCCCCCACCCCAAGATGTCCCACTATCCTTATCCCACTATTGACCACCATATGCACAGCATACTTAGAGATCAGGCCAATCATGTTCCTTTGAACGTGTTTTAGGCAATATACTCTCACGATGGTTGTCACGAAAGTCTCAGACCAGCAAAAGAGTTCAGCTAGGGAATCACGGACAGAGGAGAAGACAGGGGTGCCAGGAAGAAGCAGATTGCTGCACCATCCTTGTCAGAGACACTTTGCACTGAATCCACTTTGTCCCAAATACCGTCTTGTAACAACCCAGGTGGCAAACACTGGAATCTTTTGCCCAAGGGCATCCAAGCCTACGCTGCCTGGATAGCGTGCTCATCACCAGACAGTAGGCTGGGCTGGGCTGGGGAAAGTGAGGACTCTCCAAAAACACTAATGAACTTGTGCTTGTAGGCAGCCAAGAAGGAAGAATCTGCAACCCAGTCCAGCCACTGACAAGGATGGGGAGTTCAGTGTCCTAGCCTTGGTGCCTGAGACTTCATCCACACCTGATACTCAATATCCATTTGTGTCAGCAGGCCAGTGAGCAGGAACCAGAGCCCAGGGCTCGCTCTCTTACATGAGTAGCCTAACCACTAGCCTACAGAAATACTCTCCCCTTAGTGCTTTCTTTCTCTCTGTTTACATTGCTCTCTACATAGTAGGAATACCTCAAAAGAAGGGGCAGAGCTCACTATTGGAGTGATTCTTTACCCTGCCCAGGTGACATTCTTGCGGATCTTTCGGTTCAGATGGAGTCCCAAAAATACAAGCAATATAGTATATTACTTACAGCTATATCACATCGAGCTGCTTTCTCAGCACATCTTATTGATAGATAGATAGTTATGACAAGGAAGATTTTTTTTTTTTTTAATAGGCTGCTGCAGGAGGGGATGTTGTTAATAACTTCTCATTGAGGTGTTAAACTGGCCTGGAGACTTTAACAAGAAGCAGTGTTAGTGAACCTGCCTTATTTTCAAGGACAGCAGAAGCTGCACACGTGGCTGCTTGTGTTTAAGGGCATATGTCTCTGTTTGAACTCTGGTCCAAGACAAGTCCAGCTTAGACAGTTGCCATTAATTAACCTCTGTCTGCAGTTAGACAGCTGAGATCATCTAAACCACTTGTGCAATCAAAACACCTCCCAGAGGGGTAGTTCAACTTCTTCATCTCCCTGCTCGACTCCATCAGGTTAGGACCTGTTTGTAGGTGCAGTGTCCTGCCCTATTCCTTGTGCCAGCTCTGACTTATTGGCGAGCCAGTTCAGCTCATAAATCCAGTTGAAAAATGTTTATTCTTTTGCTGGATGAGTTTAGTGTCACTTCAGAAGCTGAATTAGCTTTTCACTGGGGATCCAGTGAAATGCTGAGCTGGCAGAAGTGAGAAAGTGTCCTATGTGCCTGGGCAAAGAGGAAGGAGCAGTGGAGCAAAGGGAATAGAGAGTTCTGCAGCATTCCAGAAAGGACTGCATTCAACTGGGTGCTTAAATTGAGAGTTTTTACAGAAATAAAGTAGTGCATTGCAATCTTTCTGAATGAAAGTTATAATGTAGTGGAAAGCTATAATCAATCACCAACAAAAATGTCAGGTCAGAATCAGCAACAAAGATGTTATGGGAAGATCTAATGCAATAACTTCAGTGATGTAGAGATTCATATCAAAGAAAGACTTAAATAAAGTGAGTTTGTACATACTCCATGCCTCCAGCCTTCTTCATCTTACCCTGATGGGAGACAAAAGTCAAGAAAAAACCCCAACCTGTTCAAGATGAAATGAAATAACCTCTTAACAACTGCACAACTAAGTGCAGTTGTGTTGGCTGGCTAGCAGTAACCCTATGAATTAGATAAGGGCACATTTACACTATAAAAGCCTCTATTCAGTGCAAAAGAATGCAGTAGTGGGCTTCTGTCTGAAGCCAAAAAGCTAATGTGGAAAGCTTTTCGAATCTGAAGAGTCCTGTGTTACAAATAGGATCTGCAAAATGCAGCCGAGAAGTGTCTTAAATTCTTGAGTTATCCAAAAGATCATTCCACGCAGCAGCAGTGTTACAGCTTCAATAAGAGCCTGTACCGAGCTGGAAAAGCATCAGGTTGACTCAGCACTCATGTCATTCTATCTTAGATGTGCTATCTCCTGGAGAAGAGAAAATCTTTTGAGGTAAATCAACTGGGGTTTGTCTCAAATAACCTTTTTCTTTTTCTTTTTTTTTTACCTCCTTGTTATGTCTGCTAGAAACCTGAGCTCAGTGTGCTACTGAAGCTACAAAAAGTCTTGCAGAATTGAGTAGAGGCTTAGGATTATGCTTTAGGCATGGCTGACACATAAAACCCTGAAGGTAGTCACAAACCTATAACAGTCCAATAAAATTGTTGCAAAACAAAAGGGCTTAAAATGTCAATGCATTTCATTTTCAAGAATTTGTCACTGGTGGACTGTTTAGGGATTTGCTAAGCAGCATTTGGCATACTTCCCTACCCTCTCGTTCCTGGAGGGGAATGCTGCCAGTCTGCCTATGCCAGCCTGGGGTCCTGGGCAGCAAGTTTGACTCAGATCTCAGTCAAGACCCTACGTCCAATCAGTGTCTAAATATTACACTTGTTCTTGCACAGCATCTCAAAGCTTTTGACTTTTTCATCATTCAGATTCACCTAATTTTCTGTCTGGAGGACAAAAGCACCCTTTTCTTTGTCCTTTGGAAATGCACTCTTTTCCTCATTAAGCCTATTCTGAATACTCCTACACAGAGAAGTTACTTAATATGCTCTTTGGTCACATCATACTTTGAATTTCACCAGTCATTAAGTACTACGTCCCATCTACCATCTCTCATTCAGTATTGAAAACAAGCGGTCAGCTCCTTCCATCAGCCATCCCAGCTGATCATTTATATTATAGTCTAGCATTTGAAGCAAGCACCTTTTCTGTTTTCTTCCGTTCTGCTTTGAGGATTGTCCTGTACTAACCTGCAAAGCTGTGTTACTACTGTTCTTCAGTTCCTCAGTTCTTGACTCCTGTGAAGCCTATGAAAAAATTGATAAGTTTTAAGGTGTCAGCACTAAAGACTGCCTGTGGATAGGACTGAAAATGTGAGATTTGCTTACCCAGACAGTGTCATTTTAGGTATTGTGCACTTTCTGCTGCTGCTCCAGAGTCCTCATAAGTCCTATGTCAGCCCTGCGCAGTTACCTTCGGTGGTGGAAGGCATCCTAAATGACACTGGACACCTTCGTTTAGGCAACTGAATCCGTCTTATATTGTCTTGTTTCCTTGTATCGCCTTCCCTGCCTTTATCCACAATTGTAATATATTACTTTTGGGAGGGAGTGAAATGCAGCAGCAATTATCCTTGAGAACTAGATGTCTTGTACAATAATGCACACAAAAAGGATGCGATGAAGGCTGCTAATTAAAGCCAGGGGCTCCAGCAGGAGAATGAGCAGTGACTGGGATGTGATAACTGTGGGCAAGAAGTGGAATACTCACCTCTCCACGGACAAGCAAGATGTTGCAAGAGAGCCCTGAGGTTTTGTGGCTGTAATCGGCTGCCCTTCTGTTGACAGTATGTTTCTTCAATGAAATTGAGGCACAATCTTCACATCAGCTGTTTCCTGCCTCTAGTGTATCACTAGGAGTGTACCACAGGTCACACTAGTACAACATTGTATGAATGTTCATTAGGAATTTAATTCCAGGCTGTGCTCATTTTGTGTGCATCCTAATCATGATCAGTTTTGCACAATATTATAACTAAGTTTTTTATTGGCAGGAAAAATAAGCAGTGTAAGTCTGTTTGAACAAGTGTTTACAGAAAGTAGCCTCCAAATGTGTAAATGTGGATTCGGAATTAAAACTTGATTTTTAAGAGTTAAAATAATTCAGCCATAATTCAGTCAGAAACTATACAAACTTCACCTTTCCAAGCAAAGAAATTGAAAATGCATACTAACAAGACTAACAGCAGTGCACTAAAATTTACAGGTTTTTCACATATTTTGTAATCAAACACTCTTTGAAGCCTAATTGCCACATGTTTGATGTAGGCATTGATTTTGTTGAAACTGTTTGTACAGCCAGTGCAAACAGTCCAGTAATCCTGAGCCTTTATTTGGCTCCATAACCATTTTAATGGCTTTTTCCACATTTATTGCTGACAACACCATACCTCCACAGCAGTTGAGTTGTGCTTTTTGTGTTGGTTTTGTTCTTGATTTACAGGCAAGCTCTTTAATTGAACTCTTAAGAACACACTGTGCATTCAGAACCTTTGCAAATAGAAGATGCATTTGAGAAGATGTTAACACAGTCTGCACTGTGGAACATGGATGCTCCCTCTCTGGTATGTAGAGCACTTAAATTCAAATAGTGAAAGTAACCAGAATGTTTGCAACTCTCTATTAAATGTTTGTATAATTCGAGCATCAAGACTATTAGAGAATGTCTTACGGTCTCAGGTAGAACAAGTCTCTTTCACTCCCTTTCTCTCTAAGTATTCAGGTTTTTGCCTCACTACTGCTTCATTCATCTCACAGGTATATTTCATCATCTCACAGGTATATTTCATCTTTCCTTACCAGAACATGTTAATGGAGTTTTCCTGAAGGTCAGCCAAAGAGACAGACTGTGGCACAGATTTCCAATATGCTGTAGGAAAATGAGAAAGGGACATGTGTGAAAACAGTACAATATCCTTCCTGTATTTTCCAAGTTGCACTACAAACTAGATGACGAGCAGAATATTTGTTTCAATGTTTTTTAATGGAAAAGATAATACATTATAAAGAAAACAATTCTGGGTAATAAAAATATTTTTTAAAGTAATATAAATACCGTCAAAGGGATGCCATAGAAAAAAAAAGATCACAGAATTAAAACGTCACTGTTCATAATGAGCCATTTTTCTGTGAACAGTTACTTGTTTGCATATAGATCTGAACTGTGCATTGGTAGGTGCAATCCATATCTTTTTACACTTTGCATTTTGCTATTTTTCACTATTAACACCAGATGAGCCTCAGCAGAGGAGGATTGATTTGTAGGATTAGGGACGTAGTAGTCTGCAGTAAAATGCTGAAGGAAATTTTGGATGACTAGTAATTTTTACATAATCAAGTTTGTTGCTTGTTTTTGAGGTTTCTTATGCTCATTCTAACAACAGATGCAATTTTACTTATAAAAAGACACAAGTATTTAGATTCAATGTTAACTCTGTAGTAAGGTTTGTGTCCACCTTTTGTAGCTTCTCGCCAAATCTCAGTCTTTTCACAAAACACAAGTGCATAGAACACATTTTAAAAAACCACTAGTGTTTTCTATTGTCTTTTCCACATAATCTTCCTTGACAAAGAAAATGGCATCTTGAGGTAGTGTCTTCTCTTGTAGCTCTTACACAACAAGACTGTCCTATGAGTTAGGACATGATCAACAGGTATCCACCCATGCAAGGAGACCAAACACACGCAAAACCTCATTGTCTTATGCATGGGGTTGTTACTATAAGTATATATGACATCCCAAAGACCTCAGTCACAACAACTGGTGCTCTTCATTTAAGAACACACAAAAGCTTCCACATGTAGGAATAGACACCAATAGCCAAGCATGGATATAATAACAAATAACAATATTAGAAATAACAATATACATAATGGAAGTCAGGATTTTTACTGCCTTTTTGCAGATGCAAAACCAGAAGGCCAGGGCTGTGGAAACCAGATGCCAGGGACCAGGCAGAGGACTGGTAGCTGAGCTGGGAACAAGCTCCAGACCTGGGCTCTGCCACCTGCGTCGTGGTGGCTCTGCTGCATACAGCTTTGCCTTCATGGTAGAGAAATTGGTGAGATTTAGCAGGCTCCTCATGCCCTCCCTCCCCTGATGAATACCATTAAAATACCAACAGAGACCGATTATTTTTTGAATGGCAACCACGAGATATAACTGGAGAGGAGTGTATGGCAAAACTGTTTTGAAACATTCCTGAACTTTGAAGGTGAGATGTAAATGCAAACTGTGGTCGAAGCCACACCTTCTTAGCAAAAACTCCTGAAAGGAATAGGCTTTCTGTTTGAAGAACCTATTTTTGGTTCCCTGTGACAGCTATAACTGATCTCAAATAATCTTCTTGTATCAATTTAAAGCACCTGTGGTCTCATTCCAAGGAAACTGGCAAATGTGGTGAACTTCCTAGGAAGAGCATGATTTAGAAAAGGTCACAAATGGTATACAAATTTACAAGAAAGACCAGAAAAATATGCCTAAAAATCCCATCACCTCCTGTCTTCATTGGACAGCATTTTCAGTGTTTCTCAAATGAAATAAGCAAATGAAGATCATGGAATCATAGAATCATTAAGGTTGGAAAAGACCTCTAAGATCATCGAGTCCAACCACCAACCCAACAATACCGTGCCCACTAAACCATGTCCCTATGTGACTCATCTACTCGTCTTTTAAATACTTCCAGGGATGGTGACTCAACCACTTCCCTGGGCAGCCTGTTCTAAGGCCTGACCACTCTTTCAGTAAAGAAATTTCTCCTAATGTCCAGTCTAAACCTCCCCTGGTGCAACTTGAGGCCATTTCCTCTCGCCCTGTTGCTTGTTACTTGGGAAAAGAGACCAACACCCACCTCACTACAACCTCCTTTCAGGTAGTTGTAGAGCGCGATGAGGTCTCCCCTCAGCCTCCTCTTCTCCAGACTAAACAACCCCAGTTCCCTCAGCTGCTCCTCATAAGACTTGTGCTCCAGGCCCTTCACCAGCTTCATTGCCCTTCTCTGGACACACTCCAGCACCTCAACGTCCTTCTTGTAGTGAGGGGCCCAAAACTGAACACAGTATTCGAGGTGCGGCCTCACCAGTGCCGAGTACAGGGGCACGATCACCTCCCTGCTCCTGCTGGCCACACTATTTCTGATACAGGCCAGGATGCCATTGGCCTTCTTGGCCACCTGGGCACACTGCCTGCTCATGTTCAGCCGGCTGTCAACCAGCACCCCCAGGTCCTTTTCCTCTGGGCAGCTTTCCAGCCACTCTTCCCCAAGCCTGTAGCGTTGCCTGGGGTTGTTGTGGCCAAAGTGCAGGACCCGGCACTTGGCCTTGTTGAACCTCATACAGTTGGCCTCGGCCCATCGATCCAGCCTGTCCTGGTCCCTCTGCAGAGCCTTCCTACCCTCCAGCAGATCAACACTCCCGCCCAACTTGGTGTCGTCTGCAAACTTACTGAGGGAGCACTCGATCCCCTCATCCAGATCGTTGATAAAGATATTGAACAGAACTGGCCCCAGTACTGAGCCCTGGGGAACACCGCTCATGACTGGCCGCCAACTGGATTTAACTCCGTTCACCACAACTCTTTGGGCCCGGCCATCCAGCCAGTTTTTTACCCAGTGAAGAGTGCACCTGTCTAAGCTGTGAGCCGCCAGATTCTCTAGGAGAATGCTGTGGGAGACAGCGTCAAAGGCTTTACTGAAGTCCAGGCAGACCACATCCACAGCCCTCATCCATGAGGCGGGTCACCTGGTCATAAAAGGAGATCAGGTTGGTCAAGCAGGACCTGCCTTCCATGAACCCGTGCTGGATGGGCTGATCCCCTAGTTGTCCCGGACATGGCTCGTGAGCGCCCTCAAAACGAACTGCTCCATGATCTTCCTCGGCACCGAGGTCAGGCTGACCGGCCTGTAGTTCCCCGGATCCTCCTTTCGGCCCTTCTTGTAGATGGGCGTCACATTGGCGAGCCTCCAGTCGTCCAGGACCTCCCCAGTTAACCAGGACTGCTGGTAAATGATGGAGATTGGCTCGGCAAGCTCCTCCGCCAGCTCCCTCAGTACCCTTGGGTGGATCCCATCCGGCCCCATAGACTTGTGAACGTCCAGGTGGCATAGCAGGTCATTAACTTCATCCTCTTGAATTATGGGGGGTTTATCCTGCTCGCCGTCCCTGTCTTCCAGCTCAGGGGCCTGAGTACCCTGAGAATAACTGCTCTGACTATTAAAGACTGAGGCAAAGAAGGCGTTAAGTACCTCAGCCTTATCCTCATCCTTGGTGGCAACGTTCCCCCCCCGCATCCAATAGAGGATGGAGATTCTCCTTGGCTCCCCTTTTGTCATTAATATACTTGTAAAAGCATTTTTTGTTGTCTTTCATGACAGTGGCCAGGCTGAGTTCTAGCTGGGTTTTTGCCTTTCTAATTTCTACTCTGCACGACCTAATGAGATCCCTGTACTCTTCTTGAGTTGCCTGCCCCTTCTTCCAAAGGTGATAAACTCTCCTTTTTTTCCTGAGTCCCAGCCAGAGGTCCCCATTCAGCCAGGCCGGTCGTCTTCCCCGCCCGTACTTCTTGTGGCACATGGGGACAGCCTGCTCCTGCGCCTTTAAGACTTCCTTCTTGAAGAACGTCCAGCCTTCTTGGACCCCTTTGCCCTTCAGGGCTGTCTCCCAAGGGACCCTCTCGACCAGTGTCCTGAGCAGGCCAAAATGCTACACTGATGGCTTTTTGAAGACCTGAGAAAAAATGACAGGGCTATATTCTGTATGAGTGATTTTTCTCTGGTCATTTTGATATAGAATTAACTACTTAAATCCAAAGGGAATTTATTTTGGGAGAAATTCCCCCCCAAAACACTTATACTATATGCTTGTTTGTCATAGATTTTACAAGTGAATTTTACAAGTGGGGAGAAACAGAGGTGGTAGAAAGTTAATCCAATATAAAAACCAATGTACATATTCACAAGCATTACACATAACACACATAAAATAGATTAAGATAACATAATTCATGTTATGAAATATATTTTTTAAAAAAATAAAAAAATAAAAATCTGCCTTTACGATTTTAATTTGATCCCATGTATTAAAATTCAGATGTAAGTACAAGATCACGCAATTTTTTCCTCTCATATCTTTTGCCTGTAGAAGAATCCTGCTTTCTTTTTGCAAGGGGGGAGGTAAATCAAAGTGTCACAGGTGAAGGCATCTCATATGCAGAGCCCTCTGTGTCATTTTTCACCAACAAGATGCACAGGGGAAGAAGCCAGAAGTGTTGAGATTAGCGAAAGAAGGTCCCATGACTAAAGAAATTACGTGTTCCCCAGGACGGGTTTCTATCCCCACCTCTGCCAAAGGATTGCTGAATAATGTTTATATCCAAGCACTAAGGCTCAGATGAGATTTAAATGTTACTGCTGACACTATAAGTTAGGCATGTGGTTTCAGGAAAGAAAATCTAAGTTAGGTCCCCATTTTCCCTCCAATCCTTGTAGAATGGGGAGCCTGGGGCAGTGGGAACATGTGTCGCAACACCGAATATGCCAAATGGAAATAAATCATTAGGAAGCACTGAATAGAGGGATTGGTCTGCACTCTTTCCTTTCTGGATGAGGCAGCTCCCCGAGACTGGGATTGATAGCCCAGAACCCTATTCGACTGCCTGACTTACCCCACTCAGCAGACACCTACTCTACGGAGTAGTGCTCATATTCTCTAAAATGCTATGATGACTAGGATGCTCACCCAAAAACCAGAAGCTGTATTTCTTAGGCTTTTCTTAGCATAGCACAACTCAAATTTATATAGTAATTTCTCAGGAGAGGAAAACAGTCTACCAATAGATTATAAAACAGATAGAGATTTATAACCAATACATGCCTGGCTTGTCAATCCCATCAATGACATTTCTTCCCCTGTGACTCAGTTCTGACCTTAATTTGTTTTGTCCTGTTTTTCTCCCACTTTCTTTGTCTTACCCCGGTGTCTTTGCCCAGTCAGTTCCAGATTCCAGGACCCACCTACATTTCATCCAATAATTCATAGGTCCAGACTTCTTGGCCACCTACTACCCAGGCATCAGTTTCCTGCTAAAACATTACCAGCCTCTGCTTGCAATGTGTCCCTTAAGTTACCTTATTTGTTCCCTTCCCAGGTTCGCTATCTCTTCCTTCGGCTTTTGTAACATACATCTTCCTTCTCCATGTTGTCTGTGCCCAACTGAGAGGGGACATGAGGTGCAAAAAAGGGACATCCTCTCAGTTCTCATGTCCAAATACTTCCTCATAAGTATTTGGAAACATTTGGACATTTTTTTTGGTAATATTTTTAAACTATTTAATTTTCAGCAGCCTGAAATTCCTTCTTCTGTGGCTTTGAAGCATTTTTTTCAGCTTCTTCATGTATATTTTGGATTTGGGGGATTTGGGAGGAGAAGGGTGTGTTAGCATCTTCCCAGAACAAGTATTTTAATCATTGTGAGCACACAAGTGAATTGGAGCCAGAAGCAAATAGAAAATAAATACTACAATTCATGCTGCAATTTTTCTAAAATAACTATGTCACAGTGAAGAAATTCCATGCATTCTGACCCGCTAAGTGTGTGTTTCTGTGCCTAGGGTTTCTGAATAGTACTTATTGTCAAGCAACCATACAGTCAACCTCCAAATGAGGCACATAGTGACAGAGTTCAGGGAAATGCATACCTGAGAAAATCTATGTAGTTAGGCATCAGTAATTCCAGAGCATCACAGCACCTGCAGTGGCTGACACTGTCTACTTCACTATCATGAATACAGAGCAAGATAATGCATGTGGAACAAGAAATTATATTTATTTATCATAGACAGTCATTTCCAAAATTAAAGGGTTATATGTTGTGTTGTCACATTTTCACAACTCAATGTTGATGGCAGAGAGCCCATCCTTCCACAAAATGTACGAGCTCTAAGAAAAGGAGAAGGTCAGGAAGGACAGTACATCTTTGTCTCAGAGCAGCAAACCACACTGCAGTAATTTCAAGGAAGAAACACAAAGCAACCCTCTGCTCTCTCACTTGCCTCAACTGCTTCTAAGTTAGGTTGAGGGAAGAAGGCTACAAGATGGGACCTGCCCAGTATTGAACAATATTTCTAGTAGCATGTTTTCCTAATCCTTTCATCCTTGGTTGATCTGAAAACATACTGCAATAAAGTTTGCTTCTGGGTGTTCATCTCAAATTGAGTTTCTAGCATTACTTTATACATTGCAAATTACGTTACAGGAAATGTAAAACATTTCTGCAGTGTAATCTTTTAAGTGTTCTCAAATTGAAAGTATTTCAATTGATATCTGTTTAACATCTGGCATGTTTGATCTTTCTGAGAAATTATCATGTGAAGCAATATACCACAGAACCTTTCGATTTTTGTGTCTTTCACTGATTACCTGCTACTGGGCACTCTTGGAAACAGAACATTGCAACAAGGGGTCAAACAACTTTTTACATATATAGAATTGGATTATTAAATTAATGTAATTCTATTACCTACAAACAGTGGATTGCTTTACAATTCGTAGATGGAAACGGAATGGTAAAGAAATCTCAATTAACTGAGATAAAATAGATTTACAGTACAAAGCTGGGGTGAAAACCATTTTATCTCACTTCAGTTGCAGCATATGATACCTTTCTAAAGATGGACTGCAGTGTCCATTTTAGGATTCATTTATAGAATATTGCCATTACATAAACTGCATGCTTTTTACTGTACTGCTGAGTAATTTGTTACGGAAAACTCAATTGTGCCAGCACTGAATTATGTTTATAAAAACTGAAAATGCAGCTACCCATCTAAAGGAAGAAAATGAACTGTTCAGCAATGTACATAGTTCAGGAAAGAGATTTCTAACAGATCTTCAGATTGATGGCCTTTTTAAGGGAGGCATATGCATTGGCATTGTGCCAAAGAGTTGTTAGATGCATTAGGCAACATAAAAATAATTATCACACATACACAAAGCAAAAAATTTAATTCATGTCCTTGAAAAATGATGTATCTTCTTGTATAGCTATATACCTACTCCAGAAAAGCAGCCAGATTTCAAGCTATACACAAAAATTCAAATGATTAACTTTATGGTTATGATTATTCTAAGATCTGATATTTTTACCACAGGGCTTAGAAAAGCACAGTCAAATATCTCTTGCATTCTATGGCTGATTATAGATGAAAACAATGACAAAATCTATTAAATGTCAAGATCACCTTGGGGCTGCAGTAACAAGAGTGTCATCAATTAACATTCCAGGGAAATTCTCAGTTTGGAAGGCAAAACAGGAATAATAAATATGTAAGCACATATATCTATACAAAAGCTCCAGTCTGAGCCTTGCATATGAGATCTTGAGGCACAGCTTGATCTTAAGGTCTGAAACTAGATTTGCACACAGATGTGCAAACTACTTATGGATGTCTATTCTCTGCTTAAGCAATGTAAGTTCTTGCACAAAACTGGGTTCCTTATCACTATTTATGTGCCTTGTGTTGTATTCTCCCTGAAAAGGAAGAGAGAGAAAGAAATGGATTATTTTAAAAAGTGTATTCACACCCTCTTGAGGAACTGGCACTATACGTGTTCCTTAGTTATACTGGTAATTTCACTAAACTGTATTTGGAAAAAGACAGCAATTAGACTTTAACGCACATCTCTGCAAGTCATATGGTTTTAGCATAATTTTAGAGGCTTTAAAAAAAAAGAGAAAAATAACAGCTCAGATATTTCTGGCAATATATTATTAGAAAAAAAAAAAAACAAACTTTTGCGTTGTGGTCCCAGTAAGGAATCTCTATTATAATGCTTGAACTTTGTTATACCATGTGGCCCCGCAGTGTCTGTCGAATGATGGCCAGACTCTCCAGCGGACTTAATGAGTTAGTGGACTCTCCCCATCCGGTGTTTAATCTCCCAATGTATGCTTCCTGGACAGTAGGTACTGGTGATACTTAAACTGAGACTTTTGGTCTGAAAGTAACAGTTCTACCTGACACAAAAGAAGTGCTCCCTCCTGATGGAATCAGTAAGAGCTGTGTTAAGTGACAGCTTGTCTCATCCGGCAGTTTCTCCTTGAATACCTTGCTGGTCCCTCCCAGAAAACATAGAAATATTCTGGCAAAGAAATGGGACTGAAAAGAGGGTTCTTTGTTCCCTGAGTTGTTATACAGTTTGACAGGGAAGATATAGAGATATCTGTAGGTCACTGAAGGTTAGTATTTCCTCTGGCATTATTGATTTGACAAATGAAGAGAAAACAAACATCCCAGCC
Organism: Calonectris borealis; assembly: GCF_964195595.1. Classification (NCBI taxonomy): domain Eukaryota; kingdom Metazoa; phylum Chordata; class Aves; order Procellariiformes; family Procellariidae; genus Calonectris; species Calonectris borealis. The sequence continues at coordinate 36,641,636 of NC_134316.1, forward strand.
ATAGGAACAGAATGGCAGGATCATTGCAAATCCAGAAGGAGACGACAGAAATAAACAACTGAAGGTAAGTTTTCAGTGGTATCCAAAGCAGCATCCGACTGAGGATCTGGATCAAAACTTTCTCTGGAGATTTATGTAGGACAAAGAACTTTTCTGTTCTTTCTTTGGGCACCTGATGCTAAATCCAGATGGCTGACTCCTGGTATTGGACACAGTGGCTGCCCAATCATTTGTTGTGCAAATATTTTCCTTCAGCCAAAAGTAAGCCCATTTTGGTATTATTGAACACAGATCGAGGGAGCAAGCAGCCACATTACTTGTTTACTCATTCAGTTATTCATCCAAGTAAGTTAAGAAAACAAACACATCAAATTTTCCTCTGTCTAATCAATAGACAGGCAAGATAGTCAAAAGGTTTTAAATAAGATTAAAGCTATGTCCATGTCAAATAGAACACTTCTTTTAAATGCTTTTCTTTTTTCTGTTTGTTTGCGGTTTTGGTGCTTCCCCCGCCCCCCAAATAAAGGGTGCTGCACTGTCTGTACTCTGTATAAAATAATTAGGTGGAGTTATTATTCTTATGTGAAACCCATAAAACCAACTCTCTTTTATTTAAGAAGGTAATAGCTGTTTCATCAAGTTTCATTCTACTTTAACTGAATTTATTGTAAAATAATTGTAAACAGGTGTACTTTTTTAACTTGCCACAATTTATAATGAGAAGAACAAAGACTGGATATAGGTCCTCTCCCTATTTCAGGACTGCTTAGCCCGTATGTGATGGCCACTGTCTAATCCTACATCCCACAGATTCATGGTTAAAAGACAGAAAAGACTAAAGTTCTCACTATGCAGGGACAGAACACGAAGGGAAGGGATGCTTATTAGGAAGAAAAGGTCTCCCATGGCTTCAAGTAGAGGTGGAGGGATTATTCCCTACTTCACCGTCCTCCTTATTTTGCTTAGGAGGAGAGAAACAGCCGTCTCAGTGCAGTGGACTGGGGTTTGCCTTTTGCCTGCAGGCCCCATGAAGCTGGCAGGGTGAGGGGTGTCACTGGGACATTGGCAGCTCAAAGGACTCATATGGCCAATAAGCTCCCCAGATTAGAGGAAGATGCTTTTGTACAGTTAACTTTGTCCTTCTATAACCAGTCCCTGCAAGGGTAGGAGACAGGATGTTGGAGAAGGAGGGGCTACCTCAAAGGGCGAAAAGCAGAGGTGCAATTTGCTACGTACAACCCAGCAGGCCCATTCATATATGAAATGTATTATTTGCTTTATCTTGAGAACAAACAATTCCTGCTTCTAATTAATCCTGTGTGAAAAATAATACAGAGTCAACACAATGAATTAACTCTTTCAGAGAAATAAAAATACAGTGCTACATCTTGAACTCACAGTAGCTGGACACAGGCTCGTTAAAAAGAAAGACAAAACAATGTTTCTCATGTCGTACCTATAATGCTAGAACAAAATGGGGAAAAGCAACAGAACATATTTTGGCCTAAGCAAACAAATTAAAGATTTATTGCTGCCCAGTCTCAAGAATCGTCTGCCGTGGGTAAACTCCAGATTCTCCAAACACTGCATGTCACAACCACAAAACCAGTGTCATAAGAGTGGATAAATGAAAACACAATTTACCAAAACTACCTTTCTCATAACCAACGTCAGTGGGGAGCTACCCTCCCTTCGCTTGCCAGGCTACAGTCATCATTCTCACTGCCCCCAGCTACCATGGACTCTTGGGCCCATGTTAGTCCTTGTGCTGAGGAGAGTGTTTTGCGCCTCTGCCAGGTCCTCTCCATTTCAAATCAGTGGATGAAGTGGGTTCATTTTGCAACCAGGAAGGGAAGAGGAGACCTCAACATCTGAGCAGAGACCAGTTCTGCTTTAAGACTCCTCCACTCCTTAATTTCCTTCCTTATCTTCAAGTCCTTCCTTTTGCTACCCTCTATTTTGTCTCTCCATGGTTTATCTCCTGCACTCTCCTCTTCATTCTTCCTCTTCCACTTGGTGCTTACTCTTACACTCTCTATATCACCACCTTCCTTCCCCACTATTTTTACTTTTTTCCATTTCTCATCTGAATTGCCAGGTTTTGCCCCACTATATATTCCTTTTCCATCTCCATCCCCTTTTTCTTCCTTACTTTTAGACATTGCACAGTTACATTCAACCGGTTATCATTATTTCTGCTGACTGCGCTTTTCATGATCTCTGTTCCTTTTGCTTCCCCTTTTGCTGAAGTTTTCAAGTCCTCCTTTGATCTCTTTTTTCCCCTGCCTCTATCCCTGTTATCCACTCTCTGTCTTGAATATTTGACTCACACAATTATGGATATCTGAATAGAGTTAGATTTGAAGCACCTACCCAGAATAGAGCTCCAGCAGGTCATTGTGTCACTTTAGCAGTCACGGTATGCAGCTGGAGAAGATTTAAGAGCAGTGAGAGTTGGTCACAATCCACTGTTTCAGTGTGGACAGTTGGTCACATAATCTGCCAATGATACATGTGTGCATATTCTCTCTGACTTCCCTGATGAGTTTAAATCCAGAGAATGGACTTGAAACTTTCAAATTAATTGTAATGGTGTCATGGTTTAACCTTGGCCAGCAACTAAACACCACACAGCTGCTTGCTCACGCCCCCCCTCTGGTTGAATAGGGGAGAGAATTGGGAGGGCAAAAGTGGCAAAACCCGTGGGTTGAGATAAAAACAGTTTAATAATTGAAATAAAACAAAGTAGAACAGCAGTAATAATAATATTAACAACAACAATAATAGAATATACAAAGCAAGCGATGCACAATGCAACTGCTCACCACCTGCCAACTGATGCCCAGCGCATCCCCAGAGCCACAAATCCCCCTTCCCGGACCACGCTTCCTAGTTTATATACTGAGCATGACATCATATGGTATGGAATACCCCGTTGGCCAGTTGGGTTAGCTGTCCTGGCTATGCTTTCTCCCAGCTTCTTGTGCACCCAGCAGAGCATGGGAAGCTGAAAAGTCCTTGACCATGTAAGCACTACTTAGCAACAACTAAAGCATCAATATGCCATCAACATTCCTCTCACGGCACACTCAAAACACAGCACCACACCAGCTACTAGAGAAAAAATTAACTTTATCCCAGCCGAAAGCAGGACAAATGGAAAAGCGTTCAGGAGAACAGTCAAAGCCATCAGCCCATAAGAAGTGCCCTGTTGGGTGAAGCGCAGAAGTCTGTCCCCAGCAGTGGCTGAAGGAGAGGGTATGTAGGGAAAGAATGCGACCCTGCCATTTTGTGAGATGCATTTCCCTTGTACTCTCCCAACAACCAGAGTGGATAAAGCAGGGATGAGCCTTCTAGCACTCCTTCACATATTCTGTTTATGGACTGGTCGTACACGGATCCCTATTGAACCAGCAAATGCTCTCCACAATGTCTATAGCAGCAGTGGCCAGCAGTTTACTACCTATGGTGTAAAGAAGTACTTTTGTCCTTTTACCTATTTTAAACCAGTCTCCTACCAGTTCCTTTGAGAGTCCTCTGGTCCGTACATAGGAGTGACCAACACTGCTGCATCTTCACTATTTTCATAATTCTGTGAAACTTTTTCAGCTGACCATCTCAGCCATCTCCTCTCCAAATTGTAGAGTCCCAGCCTTTCTAGTCTCTCCTCACTTACCTGTTATTAAACACCGGGCAATGAGAAAACCCGATGGCAAACTTGGGTGGCAAAGACATCAGTGTGCCTGAAAAGGTCCTGGAAAAGGTTTTTGAAAAATCCTCAGTTATTTCCCTGAACTGTGCTTCTTTTCCAAGCTTGGTGAGCCAGGAGCACTTGGTCACTAACACTCCAAAACCAGGTTTTCTTTCTTGCCTTTATATGACATGTTAAGAGCTTTCTGATTCTTTAGACTTTTCATTCCTCTTTCTAACGTATTCTGCTAAGGCAAGCAATGTCAGGGTCCTGAGAGCATCAACACACCTCACATGCCCTGACCAGACCCTTGGGGCTGCCTGCACCCAGTCCACAGCCCAGGACCCCATTTCAGCCCCCTGGGGCTGTCAGTCCCTGCTCCAGTGATGCTGCAGCAGTGCCTGTCTCCAGCTCCTCACAACCCTGCCCTGCCCAGCCATGGGCCCCACTGATCTGGACTCTGACCCACAGACTGATTTCCCAGCTTGACCTCAGACTCATCTCATCACCATGGATCTGCCTGGTGATCACTGGCCCTGATCCTGAGCAGCCACTTGACTTCCTGGCTTGACTTGGGACCTGCCCCATCACCACACACTTGCCTGATGACCTAGGCTCTGGGCTGAAGCTGGCTGCCACCTCTGCTGCTCTCTCGCTGGTGGTGGTGGGACAGGCCCTGCCCCGCTGGTTCCCTGCCCAGCTGGCCGTGGTATTGCACTCAGCTGCTGGTTCTCCAGCCCTCAGGGAGCAGCTCTCCAGCTCTCCAGCCCTTGCTGCACCCTGATGTGAAAGGTGAAGTCCGTAATTAGCTTCCCAGGGCATGAAAAAGCATATGAAGCACTGAAATTATCTTTAATCTGCCTTTGTGCTGCTGCATATCACCCTGGAAGCAAAAGGATACAAACAAGTGGGACAGGAGATGCCAGAGAGAAAGAGGATGGACAAAAAATGCCATACCCCCTCTTTGCCTGTTGGGCTTCAGAAATACTTTAAATTGCATGTACCAAATGGAGCTAAATACTGACATTTCAAACCCGCTTCTTTACAGAATTTTTTATAGAGATGCTTTCAATACTTTTTACTCTGCATTCAGTATCCCTATATTCTAACACTTTTAATGAGGATGAAAAAAAGAATAATTAATAGGGACAAAAAAATCCCATGTTATTGTTTAATATCTACAGGATGGATAGAAGTGGCTTTTATAACAGCCAATAGCAGACATGAAAACAACTTGCAATCCAGTTAAAACTCAGAATCCTATGCCCTCCTCAGCTATAGAACTAAGTCAGGATGTTCAGCACATTCGGAAAAGAATACCTTGCAAAAAAATCCTCAATTTTTGTGTGCTTTACTGTTATCAATGCTATGATGGCACTAAGATGTTAGTTTTGTACGTCTGTTTCTAAAGCCATCATTCTAGGTTGTTACGGGGCCATTGTAATCAAAGGAAATATGAAGACTTGAAAATGAATCCCAAATGAATAGATTCATTCATTTGAGAAAAAATCCAAATCAAACATCCCAGATGTTTGAATCCCAAATATTTCCTGAGATACATGGTTGTTGGAAGCACTTGGAAGTCTTAATTAAAACTTTGTTTACAGAATGAACCCCGATTCTTAGAACTGCTGGTTACCGTAGACAAATTACCTGAACTGATGAGGCAAAACAGAAAGTTAGAGAAATCATCTGGATGCAGAGTTTTCAATATTGTTGTGGAGAGTGTGGATTTGCCAAATAACCATATTTAGGAATGCTGCTTAAAAAGGCTTAGAGTGTTAATAAAGTTATGGGAATATTAGGTCAAAGCTAAATAGGTGAAAGAAAATCCATTGGCACATGTACCAAGAACTGCATCAGCTGACCAACTCGGGAAAGCACTGCTGTATCAGTGCCACTTCACATTCTTCAACGCTTTTCTTTACAAATGTAAGAGCTTAGAACTATATGGGTTTGTCTGGGTGTTTTTTTCACAAAAGGCTTCATTTCTAAAATATCCACCTAATGTCAGATAAAGTTAACAGAAGTAATCTGTGAAAAAAACACTTGACTGCAACAATTCAATGGAAATTTCTTGAAGAAGTGGCTGGCAGCCACTTAACGAAGTGGCTGTCTCTGCAAGCACTGCGGGACCCCAGTCCCCTTCGAGGGCTGTCAGTGGGCTGGGTTTGCCGTCGTCTCAGCAGAAAGAGGTATTGCCACCAAACCATGGGTGCCACTGGCAAGGCTCCCGAAGGGTTCACACACTTCAAATAACAGAGCTCTTTACTAAGACGGTTCACATACTGCTTACGTTAAAAGCACTGAGTATGTGTTTAGAAATTAAGACAGCCGTGAGTCTCGAGTGAGTCTCTAGGGTCAACCCTATCAGCACAACCAAGCAGCTTCAGCCCTTTGTAGTGCCAGTGGGAGCCGCACCTCTGCCCAGACCCCAGAGCCTCCACGCCCGGGCCACACTTTGCCCATTATCAAGTCTTTTCTTGTCAAACAGCTCAACTGAAGGAGTCTCCACGGCTCTCCTACTTTGCCTCCCTCCAGAGTATGACACCCCCCACCCCAACACAAGCTTTTCCTCCCTCTTGTGCTCTTCAGAGACAGGGAAGTCCTCTGCCTGCTGGGCGTCAAGCCAGTGGTAACACTGAACGGTCACAGGGCCAGCATATCCAACCATACTGTGAACTGGATCAATTTTGCTCATATTTTACAGGAAATTGGTGTAATAACTAGATCCAAGAAGGTGAAAATATATTATTTTGACCAAAGTAAAACACTCATTTCTACTGGACCAGACATCTCATCTTTACAATTTCTTCCCTTCAAAAGATTACAAATGTACAAGTTACAATGACAAGGTAAAAAAAAAAAAATTTCAGCAGGACTGAAACTAAATATTTTGGAACAATTTGCTTAACACACAAAAAGCTCAAATTCATTCCTTCATCCTTGTTTGGAAGGTAACAAAATATTGAAAACTTAGGATTACCTGTGGTACTGAAGTTCAACGTTTCATACAGGTCTAACAGACTACAACACTGTGCAGCAAGCAGGCTATCGGGAGGGTTGTTTACTCCTCGGTATGCCACAGTTTTGCCAGAGGACAGGAGTTTCTTCTGTGACAGTATGTTTAGGTGTATCTTTGGCTAACTTTGCTTTCCTTACCAAGTAATTGTAAGTACCAGCAACAGGAAACCAGCTTCTTTGAAACATTTTTTTTGTGGCTAGGCCCTATCAAATACTCTATAAGCATCAGAAGATGCAAGTCATCACAACAGGAAAGAAAAATGCAAGCAATATGCCATCGTGGGAACCAGATGACTTTTCTGGGCCCATGACACTAAAAGCTGCAGCTGTCATCCCCACTTGCTGGCCCGCTTGTTTCATACCGATCCTTGGAAAGTGCGTCGTGACTCACTTCCTCTGGTCCTGATGCTCTGCTGAGCAGGGAGATGTTGCTCACTGCCTAGCAACCGCGTTTGCACATGCTTGTCACAGAGGCATTTTCTGTCATGAATCCTAAGGCAATGCTTGAAAACGGTATGTACTCAGAGCTACAGTTCTCTGGCACTTCTGGCATTGCTTTCATGTCCTACTTTTGGAACAATGGTTAATTAGGCCACCCTATCTTACTGGAAATTTTTTCAATCTTCCCCCTTACTCGACTCTGTATTTCAGTAGAAAAATTAGAAACCACATCAAGAGGCTTCATTTTTCCTTTCCTAAACAAAATCAGACTGCCAATGACTCAAAAGTCTCGAAGAGAGGCATAGGAGTCCAATTCTTTTTTTTTTTCTTGCCATGCTGAACTCTTTAAGGGCACAGTATTGCGGGAACACAATCTGCTTCAAGTTTAAGCATGAACACCAGTTTTCAGTTCAACCAATACTACTTCAGAATACCAGGCTCACTGAAATAATATTTTAACAGTTGTCTAAAATCAAATGCTGATTCAGACAGTGTTCCAGCTCAATTTGCTATTGACCAAGCAGATACATTTCATAGAGTCATGGAATCATAGAATAGTTTGGATTGGAAGGGACCTTTAAAGGTCATCTAGTCCAACCCCCCTGCAATGAGCAGGGACATCTTCAACTAGATCTTCAACTAGATCAACCCGTCCAACCTGACCTTGAATGTTTCCAGGGATGGGGCATCTACCACCTCTCTGGGCAACCTGTTCCAGTGTTTCACCATCCTCACTGTAAAAAATTTCTTCCTTACATGGAGTCTAAATCTACCCTCTTTTATTTTAAAAACATTACCTCTTGTCCTGTCGCTACAGGCCCTGCTAAAAAGTTTGTCCCCATCTTTCTTATAAGCCCCCTTTAAGTACTGAAAGGCTGCAAGGTCTCCCCGAAGCCTTCTGTTCTCCAGACTGAACAACCCCACTCTCTCAACCTTTCCTCATAGGAGAGTGTTCCATCCCCCTGATCATTTTTGTGGCCCTCCTCTGGACCCGCTCCAACAGGTCTATGTCTTTCTTGTACTGAGGGCTGGACACAGTACTGCAGGGAGGGTCTCACCAGAGCAAAGCAGAGGGGCAGAATCACCTCCCTTGACCTGCTGGTCACGCTTCTTTTGATGCAGCCCAGGATACGGTTGGCTTTCTGGGCTGCAAGTGCACGTTGCTGGGTCATGTTGAGCTTCTAATCAACCAACACCCCCAAGTCCTTTTCCTCAGGGCTGCTCTCAATCCATTCTCCAGCCAGCCTGTATTTGTGCTTGAGATTGCCCCAACCCATGTGCAGGACCTTGTGCTTGGCCTTGTTGAACTTCATGAAGTTCGCATGGGCCCACCTCTCAAGCCTGTCGAGGTCCCTCTGGATGGCATCCCTTCCCTCCAGCATGTCGACCGCACCACACAGCTTGGTGCCGTCGGCAAACTTGCTGAGGGTGCACTCAATCCCACTGTCCATGTCGCCAACAAAGATATTAAACAGCGTTGGTCCCAATACTGACCCCTAAGGAACGCCACTGTTTGATAAGGCCAGCATTCCCAAATAATATCTTGGTTAAGAATTGTAGTACTTGTAATCTGAAACAGCAAAATTATTTCCTCTGCAGAAAACTACTAGGACCTGCAGAACCAGTATCACTTTACAAATCTGCCAACAAATGGTTTATTAAACCAAAGGAGTTGACTGATTTCCTAGGAAAACATGGATTTTGTACAGCAATATGACCTTTAGTCAGGCAGGTATTTTATAAATATTATTTCCATTTATAATTACCTGAAATCATATCTTAATATGGCTGGCCGTGATTTCATTAAAGAACCCTGATATTTGAAAGTATTCCTGTGTGTAAGAAACAGGATGCATGTACAGCACACCTGGGTGCTGGAACGGGTGGCTGTTAAAAGATCATTTTATTGCTGTGTTCTGCAAAAAACCTCCAGCTCCAAGGTGAACACATTCTGTGTTGGTAGCCAACATTCCTGAAATACATCACAGTTCACAAGTAAGAACCTTTCTCACATCCTCTAAATCTGCAGAGTTGGAAAACATTGCTCCCTAATAGAACTTATTTTCATGACTATAAATGAACAAATATCTCCAGAAAAGAGAAAAGGCAATGATATGTATTTGTTGAACAATGCTAAGTAGTACATTTTGACAAAATCACAACATAGCCTTGGAGGATAATTTTGCAAAACACATAGGCTCTTGTAACTCAGTGAATTCTTTTTTTTTGTCAGAATTAAGTAGTGCTATTGACAAAAATTTGCTGACATCTTCCACTAAGCTGTCTTATGACTGGAAACAGTTAAGTATCACTAGGATTTTTCTTACCATAAGTCAGGTAATACATCTCTCACAATTAAACAACAAAGGAGGGGGGAGTGTAGAAAGCTTTGTTTGTGCTATGACAGAAGCAAGAACCTAAATGATACCCAGGGAGCAGGCAGCGGCACTGTGCTCCCAGATGACAATGCTGTATGCTACACAAGACACAGCTTCTGAGACAAATTTCAAAGACTTTGAAGGAAGTCCTGATCATATTTAGAAAGTAGTCAATAACACATACTTTAGATAGCCAGTAAAGGATGAATCCAGGCATAAATGCACAAAGGCATTTTTAGAACTCCGTCATCCTGGCAGTTTAAAAATGCTCCACTCCATTATAGATAAAGGTTTACATATTTAGCATTTGGTGTTCAAATTGATGATGTCTAAATTTATGGTATTATTATTATCAACCACATTTACAATGTATTCTTTCACATGCAGTACTGGAGTTAGATTGGACAATTATAGTATTTACAGAATTACAGTTTTGCCCGTGTATTTCAGCCTAAAATAAACACCAGAAACTTTTGTTTTTCCAGAACAGGTGCTTGTCTATTAGAAATTATTAGTTTTATTCTCTTTGAAATTACACTGCCATTATTTCTTTTACACCACATAGCATATTTCTAATTTCTACTAGTGCAAATGAAAGAAAACTCAAATCTTCTGTTTCTCACTATACATTCAATAAAATATTCTGCCACTACCTCAGATCTCTTCCTGGAAGTTAACAATCTCATTACACTTTCTGCAGGAATGCTGGAATAACCCTGATGTCCTGATTTTAATTATTTTTTAAAAACTCCACTGAAATTAAAACATCTCCGGCACAGTTTTGCTGCTGCTGAGTTCAGGTTGAAGATTAGATATACTTCCCTACAGTCAGAAGAATTATATCAAAAATCAAGTTTCCTGTTGCTGTTGTTTGCATCGCTCTGAAAATTACACCCAGATTAAACACACATGTTCTGAAAAGCCTAACAGGTATATCTTTCATATAGTACCTTCATAGAAAGTCATATATGGCATGCACTGATTTTCAGGAATGCTTTGTAAGTTTTGGCAGTCAGCACGTGTGCCATTCAACACACTTCATTTTGCAAGTATAATGCAACCTTCAAAGTCCTGTCCCTCTGACAAGGAACTAAGCGATAGTTTGACAGTGAGCTCTTAACGTATGTATCCAAACCATAAAGGCCTAACTGAATATCTGTTTTGGTGGGTGGATAATTCCCATAGACTCTTTGTGGGCTTACATTGGGACCACAGAAAAGAAGCTTCTGTAATAGAAATGGCTATCCCTTCAAAATATTTTGCAATGCAAAATCAATGATGTCATTTTTAGGGACTCCTTCTGTGAGAATAAGAGGAATAAGAGAACAATTAATGTAAAAAAAAAGCTTTCTGTCACTTACAAAGATAATTTGGTAATAGATTCAGTAAACTGGAAACTTAGAAATTGTATTAGAAAATAGGTTTATTTTAAGATGAGGCTGCTTAAGGTATTTTAACTGTGGATCAAGGTCTTCATGTTCCGCTGCCCCAGAGTGTAGGTCTTCTCAGTACTATTCATATATTCTATTGCTACTCCAGAAGTAAAGTCAGATGGCTTAAGCAGTTTTAGAAGGCACTTTGAATACATTTCAATTTATATGAACTTGAACAATCTACAAGTTCTAAGTAATCCCTTAAATTGTCTTTTGTGAACTGCAGCAACTTGAGAGACAGAAACATACAGAGAATACACAGAATGACAGAGGTAGTACTTCTAGGAATTATCTGAAAAGTAAATAAAGGGAAAGAGTTTGATATGCCCTACTCTCATGGAATGATGATATTTAACATGATAGTTAAAAGTAATGCTCTTATTTTCAAAATAAGAGCCATACCTGAAAGTTAGTCTGTTGTTGTCTGCTGAATTTGGAGTCCCATCTAACAAGTCTTGGGCAGTGAAGGAGAATAATCTCCGCTCCTCATATCTGAGACAAATCAAGTTGTTAAAAAAAAAAATCTCCCTTCACAAGGTCTTAGAGCAGTTCTAGAGTTTGCTGAGCTTTTGAGGAATGAGTTTGCATATGGCCTCAGGACTACAAGCTTAAGCAGAGTGCAATTACTTGGACAGGGAATTTGTCTAGGAACAAAGGTTACTGTTTATTGACCCCATCACCAGATGTAATCATTTCATTCTGTTGTCCAACTGAAATGGATCCCTTGTCAAATGGTGAGCTGCAGCTCTTGGAAGTTGTCCAAATGAAAAATTCTGAGAGTTGGGATATGAAAGGGAGGAAATTTTATTGAGGTACCTTTCTCTTGCCAGGTAGGTGGAAAACCCACTGATGTAAGGCACTGGCCACAACAGCTTAGAGGTGTATACAGAGATATATAAACACTGAAAATAAAAATACATATTATACACAAGTAAACGTTTTTTTTTTTTAATGCACTTATCATTCCACAGACTTATCTTTCATATACTTAACTTTTCATAGAAGGATTCCAATACAATTTAGAAAACACTTTTCCTCACTTTTGCTTCCTTAGCAGGCATTTTTCAGGTGAGCCAGCTGAAAGTCAAGAGCTCTCTAAGGACACATTAGCAGATCGTTGGCAAGGAATGGAATGGAAGCGAAGACCCTAACCTCTGATTTAACAAGGAGAAGAGCATCCAATGGGTAGATCTACCCATCTACATGAACATATTTTTATGAATTTACTTCCTTGTTTTGGAGAGATTTGTTAGTATATCATTAAAAATAATCATGAAACTATGTCAGAACTGCTGTACCCCCAATTTAGTTTTTAATTCATGGGTATCATAAAGCAAATTTCTTAATGACTAGGGGGTTTAATTCCCTTCCAGGAATGACTAGCTTAGAAAAATAAGAAGTATCTGAGAAGAACTGTATAAAAGTACAACCAGCTCCTTTTCAGGGATATGAATTCTGCACAGTTCTATAAATCCATTTGTTCGCTTTTTATTTTTCAAAGAGAATAATTTTCTCCCCTTCCCACTCCCATGTATGGCAGGGAACAGAAATTTTTCCATTTCTATGAGAAAAATTATTCTTGCTGGTCCTTATGTTCTCATCAAAAAAGTCAGCAAAATACCAAAATTTAACAAAAGCAAAGAAAAAGAATACTTCAGTTATCCTGAAAACATGTCCAAACATCCTATTCAGAAAGCACCTCTGCCAAGTTACAGCACAAAATGGTCCCATGGTGAGAATGTTGAAAAGCAAACCTGAAGTTTTAGTTTGCACAGAAAAAGAAGAGTAAGAGAAAACTTTTGCATGATGATCTGAAAAAAAAAAAGTAACTTGCAACAGAAGGGGCATAAATCATAGCAAGTTATTTTGTTCTAAAGCTCATTTTACTATGATCTGGTTTAATAATGCTCTGTTTAAGAATGGACCTTAGTTAAAAACTCAGGCCTGAATGCGTCAGAAATCTGATTCAGATCCAGTGTGAGAATGTGTAAATTCTATGTCGAGGCCGCACCTCGAATACTGTGTTCAATTCTGGGCCCCTCACTACAAGAAGGACATGGAGGTGCTGGAGCGTGTCCAGAGAAGGGCAACGAAGCTGGTGAAGGGCCTGGAGCACAAGTCTTATGAGGAGTGGCTGAGGGAACTGGGGTTGTTTAGTCTGGAGAAGAGGAGGCTGAGGGGAGACCTCATCGCACTCTACCTGAAAGGAGGTTGTAGCGAGGTGGGTGTTGGTCTCTTCTCCCAAGTAACTAGCGATAGGACGAGAGGAAATGGCCTCAAGTTGCACCAGGGGAGGTTTAGGCTGGACATTAGGAGAAATTTCTTTACTGCAAGAGTGGTCAGGCCTTGGAACAGGCTGCCCAGGGAAGTGGTGGAGTCACTGACCCTGGAAGTGTTTAAAAGACGTGTAGAAGAGGCGCTTAAGGACATGGTGTAGCGGGCATGGTGTGTTGAGTTGACGGTTGGACTTGATGATCTTAGAGGTCTTTTCCAACCTTAATGATTCTATGATTCTATGATTCTAAAATGGAAAATAAATTAAAAAAAAAAAAAAAGAAAAAGTGAATCTATCAAAATTATTAACTTGGCCCTAAGCTACCTATATTGTCACATAAGATTCTAGGTAGAACTCAACTATATCCTTAAAGCATTTCACATTTATGTCTTCTCAGTGAACGAAGCACATGTGATTTTTTACTATACTGTCCAGAGGAAAAAGCACTAGATCAAATCTGCAGAAAATTTGACAAGGAAACTCCGAATACAGGAAGACTGATTACAATATAAACTCTCAGATTTCCACAGGGAATAACTTTTCTTTATGTCCATCCCTCAAGAACTAGCAACTTGGGTAATTCCTTATAATTAATATCTCATTCTGCCCACAAATAATACCCAGACTTTTCTAATTGATTACTACCATAATTAAATTAAGCTCAGAGCAATAATTGCCAGTTTGTACATAATTTCAAGTCTGTTCCTTCTGTTGTGGACCGGAAGTGAGGCTTGTGCACTCTTAGTGTTTCTGTTTTCTTTGCAGTATGAATGGATCTTGTAAAATATATTACCTTTCTCTACAAACCTTGTCACACTCATATCCATATATGATGCATACAACATTCCTTTAAGGATTTTTTTTTTACAGTTTTGCTATATGTAGCCCCATGGTTATCAGTTTGTGGTTGTGGACTATTCCTGAGAGTCTGCGAAGATGAAGTAAAAAAAGAGAAAGTCTATTTCAGGAGGCTTAAATTCTTTTATGCATAGTCTATGTTTCCACTGGAAATAATCTCAGAAGGTGCAAATCATAAAAAAGTTGTACACTTAGGGTTAGCTAATGCTAAGTCATTACCAACTGCAATGTGCTTGATTTGGTACACTCATAACAACTGGCCCTTACAAATGACACCTCCACACCACAGCACTTGCTAGTTATCCCCCAGACTGCTTAAGAATTTTGTGCACGTACACACACACAAATACAAATGGAGAAAGGCTACAGTAAGTAATAAGGAAGGTCAAAGGTACAAACACAGAGCTGGAAAGGTGACTCTCTCTGGGCACCTTCCGGAATTTCCTAATGTTGGGTACAGACCTGTGAGTGAGTCACAGAAGAGGACCAGGACATGGATCCTTCAAGCAAAAAACAATGATAATATTGTTACCCAAAAATGCAACTGAGCATGTCTCAGAGCCTGTCTTTGTATGGGTTTTGGATATATACCTGCTGTGAACTTCACTTATTTTCAGTATTGCCAGCAGTTCAAAGAATTTCAGTTTTATTTTGGAACGTAACAAGTTCCATTCTTTCATTTACTGAAGTTGGCTAAAGCGACCCATTAATACCTAAAGCATTATTATGTTATTTCAGTGAAAGGATTACTCCGAAGCCACTGAGGAGCACAGCCTGTTGGTATGCACACCGTGTGCCCAAGCAAGGGAGCAGACAGACCTCTCCCTGAGGACAGGCTAGTTTGAATTCCACAATTTTTATACATCATAGTCTTTTGCCACTGACAAACTAAAGCCAGAATTTATACTCTCTTTCCTGAAGTGGTCAGTTAAAAACAAAAAAAATTTAAAAAAAGAAAGAAAAAATAAAGACAGTCATTATTACATTCTTTAGGACACTTTTAAAGGACATTATATTATTAGATTTTGCCATATTTTCATGCCAGCTCTCATTTTTTTCTGGTGCTTCGTGCAGAAGTGCAGCACACAAGAGTGCTGAAGCTCTGTGTATGTCTCTCCTTGCTTCTGGCCAGATGAGGAATCTGGATTTGGTTTAAATTAGCTTCTCCTGCATGGTAAAATGTAGGTTTTGATGCTAATTCTTTAACTGTTAAATCAAAGAGCAAAACAGTTTGTACCTAGAAGTGTCAACAAGACTCACAAGACACTGGTTGCTTGAACTCAACCTGAATTCAGGTTCCCTACAGATGCTGGCTGCTTGAAACAGGTGACACAGGAGTCATTTTAAGAAGATCTCGAGGTGTTCCCTGCTGCCTCCTCTTGCCTCAGCCAGAAGGCATAGCTGGAGGCTGCAGGGAGCTTTACCTGCACTGTGAGGGGCAGCTCTCTGGAGCGTGTGCACTTGGTGGACCTTCCATTTACCTGGGGAAAATATTTAGGATTATGACCGAGTCAGCCCCAACGTCACTCTAGCAAGGCAGTACTGTACATGAACAACAATTTTGGCCTCTATGCCACCCTGAGAGGTGCTGTCCATCACAGTGTAGATGCTTGCCTAACGATCACTACTGAGGGATTCAGTCTTATATCTCACCAGAAGATGGCTGGAGCTATGAGAGTCTGATAATCCTCGTTTTTATTCATTCACACGTTGCTTTTGTTGACTTTGACTTTTCCTGATATGTTAAAACATTAAGATGAACATTGACCAGACTTAGGTGCTCTGGTCATTACTTTCCCAAAGTCTTGGGACCTTGAAACAGGTATTGATAAAATTTTATAGCCATGTTAGGCTCTATTCTCAGCAAACTTGATAAAAGGAGCCTTAATGCCAAGGGAAATCAGGTTAGCTAGCTCTGGTGTATGACAGCACAGATGTGTAAAAATTACAGTGATGGATAAGATGGATGAAAGTAGCATCTGAGAATGATAATGCAGATGCTTCAAAAGTGTCTTGCTTTCTCTTTATCATGCAGCAGTGGTATAAAAGAGACACATACAGCAGACATGGTATGTACTCCAGAGCAAAAGGCTTTTGGCATGAATTCGCTGTAACTGTAATGAAGTTACAGACATTTTAAGTATCACTTTAAACCACAGAGCTGATGTAGAATACTTGAGAAGGAGAACAAAAAAAGTGGTGTTCTAGTAACTAAACTAAGCACTTAAAAATAAAAACAAAAACACAAAACTACTTTCTGTGTGGTATTTGGTCCCCAAGAGGTTGAAAACAGACTGGTTTTGTCTTTATTTTCTGGTTCTGCAGACTGTACTCTAAAAAAAGAATTGGTCTCAGAGTCCAAGAGCGAGTCATCTGCAAAGTTCATTTTAATGACGGAATGCAGATTGTTGTTCATTTGTTTTTTGTATATGTTCTGCTTATCTTCACAAAGGTAAACATCTCTGGAATGTCAGGATTAAAATATTTAGAATGTTATTTCTAGCCATCACTGCCTACTGATCTGACTGCTTTGTTTTTGTTAAACTTCCATTTGCTAATGAAATCAGAAATTTCTAAAATGAACAGCATGTACATCAAATGTGCTGGAGTAGTAATTTGAGCACTCTCATATTTGAGGAAGTCCTGTGAAAAATATAAAGTTTTCTACTAGTCAGACTCCTTTTTTAATTTTCCTGTGTTGTAACTCTCAAATTTTTTTATCAGCAATGCTTTTATATCACAACCGTAATTTTATCTTGTTGGACACTGTTTCTGTTGCAAAAGGGGCAGGTTTAATTATTTCACTCTTTAGAGTCATTTAATCATTCACCCCAAACTCTGGGTACATAGCTATCATTTTAAAGCATACCTTTCATAAGTGAAAAATAGCTGCACAATAACAAATTGATTCCCCATCCCTTAAAATGTACTTCTTTCCTCTCCCCCTCACCCCCCAAAACTCGGAAACTGATGAGTTTTGCAGAAGACTTCCCTCCTTTAACAAAACTAATATAATAGCTCCCTTTTGTCAATGGCAACTGTGTGCAATGCTGGATGAAATGAGTGGTGTCTGTCAGTCTCTTTTTTTTCCTTGCCGGCTCTTTTAGGTGTACTGCAACACTTTACCAAATGGGAAAATCCTGAAATCTCTTCACCTGGCCATGGATTTCTAACTGTTATTGAAACAGGCAGACCATCACACACACTGTTACCAACCCTTTTCTTTCTCTTCTGAGAATGTTCACTGTTTAAGCCAGCAATGATCAGGATCAATAGAGAAGAAAGAAAACACCTTGTCCTGTCCCCTCCCGGTTACCCACTAAATGCAGGTCTAATAGGCTTGATGCTAGATTTACAACACATTTCTCTTTCATTTTCCACTTAGAATATTGACAGTTTTTCTTTTTAACTACTCTCACAGCCCATAGATGTCTCTCCAGGTATACAGGAATGTGTACACCCACATAGTTCACTGGTATTCCTGCAGGAAAACACTGGTCTGAATACTTTACACTTTGAAACCTGCACAAGTATGCTCACAAAAGTATGCATATCTCTCCAATCAATGCAGTTATGCTCAGCTGAAGGTGCCCTAAAGGTCTTTTACAAATTATTTCTGACTGAGTGAAGCAACTACGAAGAACAAAATCAGTTCTGAGCTTTGATCTGGTAACTTAATCCCCACAGGTGTCAGAAGGACTGATATGCAATTGTTTTTGAACTAAGTTATATACAGGAATGCCCTATGCCTCACTGGGGATATCAGTAAAGATCAGGATACAAATATAAAAGTTTGCCTTTGCCTGCAAGCAAACAAAAAACCTATGATATACCATAAGGATATTACATACTGTGCATATGAGAACGCAGCAATGGAACAGCTTTGCCGAGCTTGAGCAGAAGCACTCGGAATTCACCACCACCATTTAATACAATCAGGAAGTCATGAAAGAGGTAGGGTCTCATAACCCTCTTTATCAAAGATTGAGGTAGGATTCAAATAACACAAGCACTTGAACCTTGAAAGATATTAAGGAGGGAAACTTGGAATATTTCAGAATTGCTTTTTCCAGTTGGATTCACTCTGGGAGGTTCTAAATGACAAGGAAACTTTCCCTTTAAATACTCCTCAGTTCAGTAATAATCTATCTTTGTTACCTGTCTTAGCTATTCATGGTGCCCTCATTAACACAGGATTTCATTAGCGCCATGGCACTACTATAACATAGGATTTTACTAATAACCCATTCAACAGAGTTGGCACTGGGCACAGAGGCATCCTGGTCAGATTTTTCAAAGCCATTTAGATACCCATCTGAAATCAATGATGTGTAAATACATTTGGGGATCTGAGAAAAGCGCTGCCCAAGATCACTGCAAGGGTTACAGAGGGCTGGAATTAGGATTTCCCAAGTCCAAGTTGGTGCCTAAGGAATGCATCTTCTTTATTATCATCACAATACTACTTGAAGGCAGTCCATTAGTTTCTGTGAAAGTAGTTTTATGTTGAAACTCCGAATGAATAGATGACAATTGCATCAGCAGCTTTCCAGCAACCATCCAGCTGTGTTTCTTAGCCTCAGGTAAATACCAGGCAATTCCAGGTAGCTCACCTCTGCAGCAAGGGAAGCATAAGCAACTTCAAATTTAACCTAGAATAAGGCTTCACACAGAAGACCTTTTTCCTAAGTAGCTGACTACCTATACATTCACAACCTAACTTACAACTTTGCAAGGCATCCACATGGTCAGACTGTAACTGCAGTTTCTACAGACTTGGAGAGGCTGATGAGGGGAACAAACTTTCAGCTCTGGGTATTAGCCTGCATTTGTCGGGAACCTCTTAAGCACATGCCAGCCCTGTTTTGCGATTTTAGTCAGATGAGCGCGATGCTAGCATGTGCATTGACGTGCTCTGTGGAGATTCACTTCACCCTATGCAGTTAGGAGGATAGGCTCAAGTCCACAGAGGTACGAGGTGCTGAACTCCCAGGGGGGGTTAGTCCCTAGAGAGAAGTCAAGCAGCTAAATACTCTTCTGTCGATCTAGACCTGAGCTACCAAATGGAGTCATTGTGGTCTACCCCCTAGCTTAAATAAACACCAACTGAAACTTGTCACATATGGCACCTAATTTTGTCAAAGTCTGCCTCAAAAGTACTCAGCCTCCACTTTATCAGAAAGGCTTTTTTGCCAGAAACAGCAGGTTAGAAACTGGAAGAAAATGAATCAGAATATTGGGATAGAAGCGGTGCTTTTTTCACAGTGAATTAATAATTGCCATTTTCAGAGCGGTTGGAACATTACCAAGGATAAAGACCAACACAAAGACTACTACAAAGAGACCTTCTTTCATAACCCCAGTAGAAGCAAGCATCTAAAGGAGAGGTTGGATGCATTTACTGGATGTACTTTAGCAAGTTTAAATACAGAAACAGTGAAAGAACTTTTATAACAATTTATATGAGCTCAACAGTGATTGCATTTTAACAGCTGCTCCTGGTCCTCTGGGCCACTGCACTCTAGTGGAGTCAGTTTTTCTACTGAAAGAAATGATTAAATTGTTCACACAGAGTCCCTGAAAAGGTGTCAGTATGAGCTGGAAATTTAGGATATAACAACTTCAGCACTGGAAAAAAATCATCACTGGTTTATGTTCCCCTGTGGAGATCAAAAATGAAAAGTTAAATTCTGGCAGAATGCAGGCATTTTCTACAACCAGACACACATTTAACTTTAACAAATTGGAATGAATATCTAGTCTTATTGTTTTCCATGTAAACCCAACCTGATGGTATGTGATGTTTGTACCATTTTTAGAGCCATAGGTCACTAATGATTAATAGTGACCTATATACAGCATAGCATTATATTGCTCTCTAGAGCTTGTACCTTGCTCACTAATGAAATACAGCTACTACTTTGGGGAGGTGGAGAGACTATGCTACATTTTGGAGGGTTGTGTGGAGCAGGAAGGGGACCCAAATTCTTGTTTGAACTGAAGCCCCTGGAGACATTTAAGTGATAACTGACTACGTTGCAGTATAGCTCAGTTTTGGAGGCCAAAACTTGTGTTGTAGCAAACAGTACCTTGGGGCCTTCGCTAATCACTTGGGTCTCTCTCACTGTCATATCTTACACAAAAGGCCTGTGACAGCATATAGCATGCCAAGAGCACACTGAGATGGTGGATTTGCCCATACAATTTGCCATGTAGGAAATCACTTCGTCACTACCTAGAGTCCTTGGACTTTCTTTAGCAAAATCTTAGACAGTAATGATCCAGGAGTGTGTCAAGTTTTGAATGCTGATTACTTGAAAGCAGCTATGAAATACCCTGCCCATCACCTGACTTATGCTGATGCCCATGATGTTGTAATCATTGCTCTCTGTGTATGATATTCCAGCCTGGATAAAATGGAAAAAGTGCAGCTCTGGAGCAGATGGTGCCAGATTTTCAACAAGTAGCTCTTGCTGCTCACTCTAGAAACTGCAGAATGCTGAGCAGTTTGGGAAATGTGGCCATTGCCTCAGGTGTCTGAAAGGGAACTTCTGGTACTCTGTGGGAAATCTGGCCTTTTTGGTTTTTTTTTTTATCCCCTGAAGCATTAGAAAATGGTCCAGAAGATCCCTCTATGCCAGGCTGCTACAAATGACAGGTCTTCGCTTCCAGATGGGTATCAGTGCTGCTTTAGTGCTGTATTGGGGTCTTTGTAAATCGAGTGGTCTTTGTAGAAAGATATCTGGTGACCCAGTCTCTTCTTTCAAAGGCTTGAGGGTCTTTGTATTTAGCACCACACTTTCACCATCAGAGATGGCAAATCATAAGATAAAGAGAACCAAATTGCAAATTACTTTTTTCAAGTTTGGTGGTGTGGACTTATTTTGCACGTACAGGGTATTTCCAGGGAATGAATACCCTATGAGTTATCCAGTCAGACCTGAGGAATCATTTCATTTGTCTTATGACTGTTTCAAAATGTTTTACTGTTACGTGTCATAACATCTTTTATCACAAATAACTTATCATTAATCACAAGGGATTGCAGATATAGTTTACTTTAAAATGCCGCTGGTGACTACATTAGAAATGCAAATCTTAATCATTCAGTCATCAGTTGATTTATAAGTATAAGGAAAGAAAATTTTTCTTCTGCTAGGATGCAGAATGAAAAGCTTAATCTTTGGTTCAATATATAAATTAAAGTTCAAATACAAAAGGCAGTGAAAATTTAAGAACTTGAATTTAAACTCTAGAAATTTTCCTTCCAGAACATATTTAATCAGTTATGATCCTTAGTGACTTTGTAAGCTGCTCTGATTCATTGAAATTACAGACGAAAATGTGTACTTGCTTATCTGTCTTCCTTCATTGCCTAATTCTTCCTTGCAAGCAATTTTTACACTTTTAAATTATTCACTGATAAAGTTTCCAACATTTTCAGAGTTTGAGGAAAGAGGCTATCCATAGGCAAGAGTTATTTAAAGCCACAGAATAAACCCAAGTCATTCTAAAACTTTTGTGATAGGTAATTGTATTTATAGGACTAGATAATACAGCATCTGTGTTCTGTTGACAAAAGCTTTATTTAATCTCAACCATAACCGAAGCTACAAATTCTGAAAGAAAGACTGTATAAACATATGTGATGAAAACAGAAGATAGAATAAACTGAAATATGTACTCACCAAAGGTAGAAGAGGCCAGACTTAATACAGAGCCTTTCTTTGAAGTTATTTTCTCCTCATATAAAGTAGACCATATCTCTTTAGATTTCAGTATAGTGTTGGCTAGAAGTACACTTATTAGTTCAGATGGAAAACTGTGTATTTAATTTTCTAGACAAATGGAGTAGAGCTTATTTAAACCTATCTTTAGGTTTAGATTTAATCCTTCAGATTTCAGTAAAGCATTTAATGTAATTACACATTTACCCATAAAGTTTCTAAGGTAGGCGAAGAACTAACAATGGTAGTATTTAAAAGGTGGGGAAAATGGACAGTGCAAAGGAGATTCCTAAAGCAGTTCCTTAAGGACTGTTTAAGTACAGTGTTTCATCTGTGATGTTGGCAAAAGAAATCTGACACAAGGTTATGAGCCATCGTAAATGCAGAGGAGGTTGGGTACAGGAAGAATGGATGACCTCTGGTATTGGAATAATAGAAATGGTATAAACCTAACAGAAAAAAAATGAAAGGTCCTGGATACAAACACACATAAAAGGAATTTATTCTATAAGCTAAGAAATCACCAGTTGCTAAAGACCTAAAGACACAGTGCACTATTCAGTAACAGAATGAGTGTTAGTGTGATGCAAAGTGGAAAAAACAGATCAATCTTTGTGTTTATCTGGGAAAATGTTTCCCAAGCAGAAAGAAACGTTCCTGAGCTGGAATCCTGCACGCGGTTCTGCCATCGTCCTTTAAGAAAAAGATATTTTAACTACAAAAGGAAAAGAGAGAACAAATGGGATGATCAGAGGATGGAGAGTGTATCCTATGAGTAGAAATGATACGAACAAACACTGAGTGAGGAATAGTTACATGGGACTTGGTTCCACTAAGTCCAAATGAACACACACATGCCATGAGACACTTCTGAAAATATTTTCTGTTGTTCCTGCAAGTAAAAATATCTATACAAAAAGGCAAAGAGCTGCAAACTCTGCTCTCATTGCCACAAGAGCAATAAAATATGTGGAAACCCATAAAAACTGTTATGGCTTTGATCTTCATATGGGTTAGTACCATGTATGAAAAGCTATGAAGAGATATATTTATTCTGATATTTACAAATGGTGTTCTGTAACCACACAAAGCTATGTGTGTTCACATACTTTTATTAGTTCAATTTTGATCTAATTTTCTACTGAGCAAGATAACATCTCCCACAAAAGGCTCTAAGGCATCACACCAAATTAATTGTTTTCAGTTCTTAAGAAAAACCTTTCCACAGTACATTACTTTTAGCAGCACTAGAACTTGCATGTCTATTGATAGCCAACTAGTGAGCAACCATCATGACACTGGAATCATGTTTTCTCTAAATTACTAGCTTACTTTGCTCCGTGACTAGGTATTGGGCAGCTAAATGCCAGGTCAGTGTCCGTGTGAAGAGTGGGAGAAGGTACTAGTGACTTCAGTGACCAATGGAGCAAACTTCTATGGCATTGTGGCAAATAAAACGCTGTTCCAATATGTGCTGTTCCAATATGTGCTTAAAAAGAAAAAAAAAAAGAAGAAAAAAAAGAAAATAGAAAGCTTGTTAACTCATTAAAAAGTGAGAGTTATTAATTGATTTACAATGGCTAATCAAAGACTGTCATACTAACGGATATCATGATTTATTAGCTTTTGAATAGGCAGGCTGTTAAGAAAGTCTTTGAAATAAAAGGATCAAGCCTTTTAGAAGCTGGAAAAAGCTGATTCAAGGGCTCCATGAGGAAAGGTGGGTTGTTGATATCTTTCTGATATCTTTTTACTCTATGTGTATTTATTTTGCCTTTTTTCTTCTATGCTTCGGAAGACTACAAAAAAGTATGTTTAACAAACTCATAACATGTAAGTTAAATGAAGAAATCACAAAGCAAACACACAGAGGTATTTCAGAGTCTGCACGTGTATGAAACTAAAATGCATACTTTGGAGATTGCCATTTTAGTACTAATTTCATTGGCAAACGTAGCCTGATGAGATACATCAAAAAGACAAGAGCTAGGAGAAGCTCTTGAAATATGCACAGTAATAGTTTCCTGCTGTTGCAGACTACACAGACAGCTGTTTCTATGTAAGTATTGCATTGTTTACTTTCCTGTCTCTTTAAATTTTTTGGTTGCAGAAAGGATATATAATCTGAAGAGAAAACAAAAAATAAGATTTGCATCAAACATGCTGAAATCTCCTGCTGTTCCCTGTGTCCATCCGTGGTTCTGGCCCTTCTTTTCTGATGCACATTACCAAGCAAAGACTTGCTAGCTGCCTGTTTCTGTCCAACCATAGAATTTTTTAAAAGATTTGTTAGCAATTTCTTTTTTCCTTGGGTTGAATTATTGCAAAAAATTTTACAATCCAGTTTGGATTTTCTTTTTTTGAATGGAAAGTGACCAGTAACATAGAGACATTGTGATTGTGAAGTATGTATATGGAGAGAGAAAATTTTACAATTCCTTCAACTCCTGGAATATCGCATGTACTCTCTGATTATCAAATTACCAAAGAACTTTGATTCTGCTTTGGAATCAGTCACAAAGCAAACAGCCATTGCATACAAAGACTGTGCTTGGGTTGTTAATATGTAGCATACTAGGCTGCAAGAATATTATTTTTCCAAGAAGGCAGGAAGATGAGTTTCTTTAATAAAAATACAACATCTTGTAAGTCAAACATTAAAATAGCAGTGTAGAGAA
Organism: Calonectris borealis; assembly: GCF_964195595.1. Taxonomy (NCBI): domain Eukaryota; kingdom Metazoa; phylum Chordata; class Aves; order Procellariiformes; family Procellariidae; genus Calonectris; species Calonectris borealis. Next base: position 36,666,141 of record NC_134316.1, read on the forward strand.
GGTGTTTATTTTAGCTGGGAAAGGCAAAATTTTGGAAGACCGTGACTTAAGACAAATGAAATCTGTAACAGGATAATTCATACTTTGTCACCACTTTTGTTGATTTTTTGTCTTTTTTTTAGAAAGTATTTTTAGTTCAGAATTCATTCAAAATGACCAACTAATATCAGCATACTACAAAAACCATATAGTGTCCTTATACAAAGTACCTCTATATTATAATTAATTTTGCAACATTGTAAATCCCAATCTGATTTCATTACGCACTTCAAACTGCATGTTAAGTACATTCATACATAAATAATGTATAACATAATTGCTATACCTATAATATTTAACAAATAATAAATATATATTAATTATGTATTGTATATTTAAATTATTTTAGTATTTTTTAAAATTAACAAAGAACTTCAAGAAATCATAAAATATTTTTGATTGACAAATAGCTTTCTAAATTAATGCATAGAGGTTTGTAATTAATTTCTAGAGGAAAGGAAATCTCTTTTCCTACTATTTTGAGGAATCCTCTGACTATGAAAGCAATGTAGCTTCCTCAGCAAGAGGAGGACTTGGGGATTACACAGAAGCACAGGGTAATTCTGGCATGAATCCTAGACACATGTGGATTCCTTGAATCACAGCGTACTCAGTAAAGATCTGGTGTCAGTCCTGGATCAACCTCTAGTCTGAAGACTTCTCCCTTTTCAGGAAACTTGAAGACGTTCAGACAATTCTAGCTAACAGATAAAAGCAGACTTCATAAATGGCCTCTGCTGTCTGGCCCTTCTCACCCCTTACATGATATCCTGCTGGCTACTGCAAGAAAGACTTTTCTTTCGGAAATTTTTTGAGGATATGGTACGTGTCTAAAACTGTGGTGAATGAATCAAAAAGATCGTCTAAAAACTTATTTTAAGACTTTATATGTAGAAATAAAACTAGTATTAAAGTACTTCAGAGCAAACACCTCTGGATATCAAGAACAAGTCTCTGGATATAGAACAAGTCTCATTTCTTTCTGAAAGCAAAAAAATCAAGAAAAAGTCTTGAAAAAATATTTCTTTCTCTTTTTCTAGGTAAAGACAGTGTAGCCAAGTAACAAAAATCAAACAGGCAAGGTCAGAAGGCCTACAAGTGATTCCTTCTGGTTCTTCAATGATCTAACAGTTGAGACATTTGTTCAAAAATCTCCAGGGAAAAAAAGGCTTCTAGAATTTAAATATCCCAAAATTAAAAAAATTCTAGTGCTATGTTTTAAATTAAAGTATTTACTGGAAGTGTAGTTTAAATGAAAAATACAGCCATAGAAGTCACACAACTCACTAATATTTTCACTTTCTATAACTAATTTATCCTAAAATTATAAATAAAAATAACTACTCTTAGAAAGATTGGGCTTTTAATTTTTATTTGCTATTAGGAGTGCTTGGCATTTTTAATCTGTCCTTTTTAAATACATAAATTAGCCAGTAATACTTTCCTTTCCATATTTGCACAAATAAATGCATATTTGCACCGTTTCTAAATTCACTGCACCTTCTGAATGAGTGAATGAACAAAGTAATTTTGGTAATATTTAACATTTAGATATTCCTTTATATCTCCATCATGTTTTATAAATATTAAGTCTTTCATCTACATGAAGAAACATTCTTTCACCAGATAGCTTTCCATTAGAAAGTCACCTACATTTTTAGAAGGTTTCTAGTCCCAAACTAGAACAACCTGTCTGCCTAACAACCTAATTGTCTTACCATATCAACTTATTTGGAAGTGTAGCCCACCGTGAGTGCTGAATGCTTCACTGATGTAGCATCTCACACTGAAAGACTTTAATATCTGCTTGGCAACAGAAAGGTTTTCTTGGCCCTCCATCTGTCACGCAAAACTGAATGAAAGGCAGTAAGCAGTGGTCCAAAGCGTCCCATAAGAGCAGATCAGTTAGCTTAAATAGAAGTCAAAGTTGTAAAAACTGTAGGAGACTTACTAATTTCCATAGTAGTATTTGAGAAATATCAGTTGCTGTAGTTGTAACTGGTACCATATCCATACCTGAGATTACCTGAGCTTTTTCCAGCAATCCTCTATGGTCCAATGAATGTAATGTGCATTTTTGAGTTTTTTCCATTTTTGATCACTTCACCAAGACTTGCCATAGGACATTAAATAACGGCATTCCGTGGGACTATCCATAGCATTACAACGCAAAAGAGAAATGGATATCACAAGTGGAGACTGATCTTATTGATTTTTACCAGGTTACACTATATAACCATACTGAGAATATTATCTAATACCCAGAAAAAAGGCCAAGTATAAATTATTCAGAATTAAAAAGTTTATAATCTGTTAGCTCTTGGGAAGTTATGCCAGCTGAACTCTTCTTTGAAAACTACTTTGAGCAATATGGAAACGTTTATCAATTTGAGGATGATTTGCATATTACAGATGTGGGGACATCTCCCCAGCTTCACATGGCAATCCAGCCCATGAATTCATACTACTTTTTCCAACTCAGGCAAGCCAGGAATGACCATATTAGGAAAAGGCAGCCTAAGCCTGTAGACAGCCTGAATCTGTCTTTACAACTAATGGAAGCATCATTCCAGAAGACTGTTTGTACAGAGAGACAGTGTAATACTACCTCAGATAATTGCCGTTCTACCATTTTTCTATTCGCATTCTGGGACTGGTCACCAGGGCATGAGCTGTTCTTGGCTATGTGATCCCATACCATTGCATACTGCTGCATGCCAGTTCAGATTTACACAAGGAAATCTTTGTGGTTAGAACCTGAACTTCTGTGGATTAACCTACCACTATATTTAAATCACTGAAAATCAAAACCCTACTCCTCATGCCTGTGGGAAGAGAATAACATACATCTTGATTTGGTTGCCTTTGTAATAACTATAGTTCCTTGCAGGCTTACAAAGAAAAACAGTCGCCTAATAATCTTGCAGATTAAAAGCAGAGGCCTATGCTAATGAGCAGGGAGAGCCAAATTCTACTTCCATTCTTAACTATGCCCATGTAATCATTTCAGAATACAACTTAAGGTGTGATTCATCTCACCTAATTTAACCATCTAGAAGTTAGGCATCTATTTTGCAATAATCAACTAGACTACCTCTAAAGTAAATAGAGAAAATGAAAAGGATCTTCTAAGATAGTATCTAAAAAAGGTATGGTAAGTGCTGTGTAGATGTGCATTTCTCTTTCCACTAGTGAGTGGGATTAGATGGCTCAATAAATCAGATACCCTTTATTCTATCTTTACTAGCCTACTCAGGGTCTAGGGCTTCTCAACAGTCAGCAGAGAAAGATAAGCGTCTTCAGCATATGAATCATCACACTTTTTTTCTTCAAAACTGATTTTGGAATAGGATAAATCACTTTTGAAGTTGCCTCTGTATCTCCATTGACTAAAAGAACCAACCTGGAAAAAAATCCCATCAAAAGTAACTCAAGCTACCTAGGATAAATGTCACCCGTGGACACATCTACTGGAATTGGTTAAAGCAAACAAATGTAAATTGGTTTTTAGCTGAATTTTAGTGTTCAGTTTGATTAGCATTAATTAGCAGTATTAGGAGAACATTGAGAAGGTATTATCAATTTAGAAGCCAAATGAATAAGGACTGTTCCATCTGTTTTAAGTAAGACCAACATGAGCAACTCATTAAAATGCCTGTTAGTATATGATCAGTTCAAATTGAATGTCTGGGTAAAATATTCAGAGTTTGCATTGTAACTACTTCATTGGTAGGTTTTATGTCTCCACTAGTTCTATCAGAATAATCAAACTCCTTCTGCTGTTTTGTTTTATTTTCTTATGGAACTACAACTCTGTGACACAGCAGTAAATGAGACAATACCCATGCTGAATTGCAGCAGCGCAACTATTTAACTTTACCTTATAATTCAGTGACTTACTAAGACACGTTCTGTGCATCCAAACAACTGTTCTCCTTCAAAGGCACTCAGTCTTTAATTTTGGCATGAATACTGAAGTTTACATGGATGAACAAGCTGAACAAACACAAGGTGTGAGCAAAGCTCATTTTGCTAAGAATAGGGGGGTTAAGGGGGCGCACACTGCCGCTACACTACATAATTGTCTTTCAAGAGAAGGGACAATTTGCCCATGAACATAATAAAATGGAGCCATTAAAAAAAATGCAAATTTTATAGAGGAATATTTCACATAGACAATTTTCCTTCCAACAACTTTGTTCATCTGATCATTCTCATTTGGCTTTTCATTTGTATGTTTTAAAGAAGTTTTTATTGTTGCATAATGACAGCTATGTGAAGAATGGTCACACATACCTAGGCAATGAAAAACTGAAAGGAAAGATGCAGATCATTTACCAAATACCTAGACTGTGAGTCAATATATTTTTGGATGCCTCAAGTTTTACCAGTGTGTGATGGAAATTACGAAATTTGAGGACAGCAAGGCTTCTGCTGGTAAATTATGGCTTAGAATTAAACTAAATGATTCAAACCTTAAATCAGTAAAATAGCAAATAAAGAGACAGTCATGTACAAAGTCTAAAGCAATCAAAAAAAAAAAAAAAAAGGATTTGAAAAGGAGTTTGTCTGCAGCAATGGGATTAAAAAAAAAACCACAATCTATAATCTTAGCTTGTCAGAAGTTTTCTGAAAGTCTATTTAGTGACCAAAGAGACTTGTCTAATTCATTCACCATTTTTATCACTTGACGTGTTATGCTGTGTTTCACAGCTGGAGAGTAAACATGCCAAAAGTTGACATTCTAAGTAGCTCCGAAAATATTTAAGTCCCAGACATATTTTTTGAGCAAATTGCAAATTTGGCTTCTCCATTTAAGAAGATACCAAAGGGCATGTGGCTCGGTCCATCTCCAAACTGGCTGTGATACCTAGGAGGAGTTTACCTCAAACTGATTCTTTCATACGGTCAGCAGGCAATCCGAGAACGGTAGTAATATTTTTGGAAATCCTGGTTTTGATCCACCATAGAAAAAAAAAGGTAATGAGTTTAGCAGTGTTAAATCAAACGCTGCTGGAAAGATATCCACAAACCAATTCAATGTGGAAATATTTTCTTGTTGGCTTAAACTCTTTAGCTTTTATTGAAAAGGGAAAAATATATGACCATTCATTTATACCATAAAAGGAAAAACTAAAAATTCAATGAATTTTGGTCTCAAAGCATATCAATTGCTTTTTAGAATGTAACATGCTAAATCACTCCTTTGATTAAAGGGTGGCTTTTCTGAAACAGTTAGCAATTATCACAGCCTAGGCTACATTTTGCATTTCCACAACAGTGCAAGTCGGGGCTCAGCTGCATGGTTCTAATTGCATGTCTTCTCCCCAAAATACTGACAGTTAAAAAATAAGCAAAAGAATGTTTAACCTATGTTTCAAAATTCTCTAAGGAAAATGGCCTTGTAAAATTTCATTATATGTCTATTTCAACCATTGTAAAAAAAAAAACCTATGTAAACTTTAAAAATAATTAAAAAGCATAATGTATCTGAAATAATGTATTCTGGTGAATGAAATCCTCTGAACTGTCTGAATTCAAAGCATCTGAAGGAAGTAGTCAAGAGGAAATCAAACCTCTCAAAAAGATTAGGCCAGAAATTTCTACCAAGGAATGGAAGAGGACAATGTCAACATGCAGAGTCTGTGCTATCAACTTTTTGATGTGACCGATTACTTAATATTATCACTGAATATCTATTAGCAAATGTATATGAAGATTTTTTGCATATTTTCGGTATATTTTATTTTTACTCTTTCCAAATCTGAGAGGCCACAGAAGTTCAAGTAGGGAACAACTGCCCAAATTCTCCAGTGACCCTCCATTTATTCAATCCAACTGTCCCTAAGCTAATATAAGAAGAGAACATCTGCCAGGACTGCAGAACAAGAGGTGTGTTCATGGTGATGAGCTGCAACAAACAATGCCAGGGCACAACTGGATATCCAAAAGAATTTGTTCTCTGCAACTCAGGCCAGAGCAGATTGTGACAGCATCAGCAGGTTCTTAAAATGCCAGAAAGAATTCGTAAGAACGATACCAATACCTGAATATAATCCCTTGCATTCCTTGTTACCACCCACTGTAATGCAGGTTCACAAACTAGTGATGATTTTAAACCTTGGTTTAAACCTGGATTATCACCCAGACTCCAGCTGTAGTATTGGGTTTTTTCTTATTTCAGCCAGTGTTCTAAATTGGCATTTCATATGCAATGCCTTCATAGTAATTTTAAGAGCAGATGATGTGAAAACTTTATTATTCAAATAAAGATTCTAAGTAAATTTGTCCAAAATACCTTTATCTCCAGTCCTGGAATGGAAGAAAGATCTTCAATTTATGACTGGAAAAACTGTAAGAGCGTTAGAGTTACTGATAAAGCTAGACATTTGCCAAAGTGTATTTTGAATACCATACGCTAAATATAGATAACCCTGATTCCAAAAGTGTTTCATACCGATTGTCTTCTCCTTCAGGTTTTCCCCAGAAGATGGTATTCAAGACCAATTTTAACAATGATTTTCAGATTCAGTAACTTGCCTGACAGGAAGCATATTGAAGCTTTTAACTAATTTCAGAAAGGAAAACTTGTAAATATGATATAGTAATGATTTTCAATTTTGAATGGTGTTTGCCAGATTCAATCTAGTAGACTTTTTCATCTATGACTTACACTCACTTGTAGTATTTTTTTGCATTGACTATAGTCTTCTTTCTGATGTGCTAGAATAACTCAGCAGAAGGTAGAAATGCTGAAACAACTGTGATTTTATTGTTCCTCCATTTTAATTTCTCTCATACACCAGTATTTTGTGTGTTTCTTCCTCTCACCAAATTTTAACTTTTCCCTTACATGCAGTAATATAAGCAATACATTGATTACAAAGTGTTACTAACATTTTTCAAATCATTAATTTTCTTTTTAAAATTATGTCCAGACTCATATATTTACTGGGGAAGAAACAAAAAAGAGAGAATGAGTGAACAAACAAAAGAAAGAATGATAGTTGCAAAGAGAAGACATCTGAGCTGAAATTTTTTAGGGTAATTAGAGAATTTGATACCTGTGAGAAACAGGTCCCATCAGTATTACCTACAGGTGACTCACTGTAGTGTATTTACACTATCAGCACTTCTCTAATATTACTGTAGATTTTCTGGGAAGAAAAGCCATAAATTAAAGAATCCTAATTAGACAAAAGAAACAGAGTACAATAAACTTGTCAAATCAATCCCCCATTCTGTTCATCTCATATCCTGAAGGTAACTATTATCTATCTCTTTTCTAAATGAGCATGCCATCTGCAGCCGTGTGCAGACCAAAAAATGCATTTTCTGTTCTGTTGTAGAGGCACTATTCACATTGCTATAAGGTAATTTAAAGCCCCTTAGAGCAGTTGACTGTGAATATACTGACTGTAGATAAAAATAACAGTATACAAGTTTTTGAAAAATGCCATTCATCTTTATTTTTTATATGGTTGTGTAATTATTATATGTAAATGATTTCGTTTGGTTTTAGTTAATAAAGACAGAGATTTCGGCAAGATCAGTGGGTTTTGTTCCATTCAAAGTTTAACAAATAGATTTTTAATTGGGTATTTCTGATCATTCTCCCCAATATGCTCTATTCACTTAGAGGAGATTGAGCTTTCATTAGACAATTTTTTTTTTTTTTGCAGTAAGCTAACAACTGCTTTTCTTGGCAGTTTTTTAGGAAATACATTCAATAATATATTTTGACTGCAGTACAAATCCATAATTTCACACTTAGTTCAATATGAGAGTAGATATTTTCTTACAGGAACTGCTCCAGCCAGCCATGTAACAAAAGAAGTATTTGTCAGTCATAGTGTGAATATAATCTAAAAATGGGACAAAAGATTCTTAAAAGCTAATTAGTTTACTGTGTTATACACTGATAACATTATTTGCTTTACTTCTTACTTAATTTTGGTCATACTATAAATTCACTAAACATACTGCAAAATAATCTGAATGGCACCATGAAAAAAAAAGTACAATCAACTGTTTTTTAATATACAAGCCCAACAGCCACTCCAAATACCTGCTATAGGCATGTTACAGTCATAGGGAGGTTTCAGTAATGGAATTTTGCACTTTAAATTTAGGCACAGCAACAACTTTCTGGTCATATACATACCTCTCAAAAAGACAATTGGGAACACAGTAGTGAGGCCAGGATCCTAAGCACCCCATCCCTACGGCAGGACAGTCTGAATAACATCTGCAGCGGGTGCCCCTGCATTTTCCTGCAGGTACATTCTGGTCACAGCTGACCTGTTCTTGCAGGTTTCCTCTTTGCTCTCAACATGGTCCCCAAGGCTACCTGTAGGTATGGCTTCAGCCCCTGAACCTGGAGTGGTAGGAGCATGTTGAGTGCCATGCCTGCAGCGCAGGAGCAAAAGTTCTGCGGAAGGCTGGTACTCCAGTCAACCACCAAACTGAGCAAAGAGTGGCTCATCGTCAGTAAGAAACAGGAAAGGCAAGAAGGATTTGCCCAAACCTACAGACAAGTGCCCTCAACTGCTTGAGATCCACATCTGCAATTCTATCCTGAGAGTATCTTATCTCCTACAAGCTTTCTTCAACGTTACTTGTTCATCTAAAGAAAGATATCACATGGCCCCACAAACCTGTCCTTCCAATAAATACTTACTGATGAAAACGCCTGAAAAGGGCAGACTCAGCTCAGTGCTCCCAGGGGAGAACTCTCATTAGATTGTGAAGTCTTATTCCTCTCTCACTTGTTCTCTCTACCTCTGTCCTATCTCACGCACTCTGGACTCGCCCTTTGACCTTTCCTTCATGTCCTTATCTCCAGCTTCATACACTTATTATTCATTGAATATTCCTCTTTTTTTATATATATTTTTAGAAATGTAAGATATGGGTCCAGACTAATGAGTCTCTTAGGTCTCCTACTGAATGCTGAGTACTGTAATCCCTTAGCTGTTAGATAGATTAGGCTTTTATATCATTACTGCACTGACATTCACTAAAAGCCGTAACTACTGATGCCATTTGCAAAGTATCAGATGCTGTCCCTGAGTGTTAAGCATGCCCAGGGGATTTGGACAGTCACAGAGTTTCGGTGGGCACTCCATGGGCTCGGTTTGGACTTGGGCACGCAGGATTAGACAGGGATGCAATTTTGGATTCTTAGTGGCTTAGGATAAAACAGTTGTCCAGGACAGTTATAGGAATGAGGAGTCATGTACAAAGAGTCATTCACTATATCGCATGGGCAGAACAGTTCAGCGCTGCGTATCACTTCATGCAGAATAATTCAATTTCATAGCTAGTCAAAATGACATTGGAAAGCTTTGTACCAACCAAGTGAAACAGATACTCTAAAATGGTCCATTCACTAGACAGCTCAGCATCTATATTCTAGCTGGCTAAGAATGTCTGTCTTCATCTCTTCACCTCTAGCCCTTTCATTTGAACATCTCAGGCTTACAGAATTAGGTTAATAACACCAGGCATATGTCATGTATGTTTGCTAGGGGATAAAAAAAAGAAAAAGGATTTGCTGGTAAAACAATGTGAAGTGAATGCTCTCTGGGGCTGATCTATGTTTAGTGTGCTTCAACTGAACTTCAGAGATGAGAAAACACTGCACCTCATTACAAAAGGCATTGCCTAGTACAAATAGACATAAGAATTTCAATGGCATTTCAAAGGAATATTAGAATCAGAAGCACCTTAAATCAATGCTTGAATGGCAATTTTTAACTTGCATAGTTCAGATGTTTCTTCTGGCAACATTTCCCTAATGTCATTATCACTTACTAAAATTCAATACCATCTACAACCTGCGCCTGAATTCTTGACACACAATACCAGAGAGGTAAATATTATGCCAGATTAAAGAGTAGCATGTTTTGACAATTATGAAGACAACCGTTTCTCTTTTGCAATGAGGAAGTCTCAGAAAATATGTAAATACTTAGGCAGTTAAATTGTGTGCAACTTATTCACAAGGGAAATAACTTAAATACACAGCCCTAAGCTATTGCAATGTCTTTGATTATGTATAGCTCTGTCAAACAAAGCAAGAGACATTCGGCTGCTTCTAAGAAATTTCATACTCATTTCTAACCTGAAGTCATATAACTTCAGGCTGTGATCCTCTCTGATCTCTAGCTCAGTGCATGTGAGTAAGTAGCTGCACAGGAGACCTCACAGGTTCCTTGAAGTAACAAAGAGACAATATTCCTTTGAGTTAGGATTCAATCCATCGCTAGTGAAACCTATGCTCCTGGGAGCGTAAAACTTCTGCTAGAGCTCAACTGTTGTCCTAAGTTCCCATCCACAGACTCTTCTAGAGGACAGACCAACCTGGTGTTGCTAACTCCAGTACAAAGGTGCTTGAAATTTGCTTTCTGCTAACTACAATCTGTTAATCTAAAGTCTCAGCACAATTTTATCTGGTTACAATGCATTTTTTCTTTCTTAGGCTGAACTTTTTCCCTAAATTCTCCACTGAATTCTAGCATGTATCCGTGATGGCTGTGGTGAGAGTTATTTTTACATACATGGATAAAGGAAGTGGACGACATTCCTCTTAAAAACTTTAAAAAGCTTTTAAAAACTAAAACCTAAGGGGATAATATAGTAACTCCTTAGAACATGTATATCTGTTTTTTCATGTTCATAGTACTGCTACTATATGCTACTATAACGTCACTTGGTATCAAAAACAACAAACTGAAATGTAAATAGCTACATGTCAGCTTCCCATCTTTTTTTATTGTGATTTGTTGTGGAAAGTAAAGAAAAATGATGAAATACTAATTCACACTTCGCATCACCTTGGCTAGGGATCAAGTAAGTGTTCAGCCACAATTTGCACTAGTTTTCATTTTGTTTGTTGGATTCTTTCTTGATTTTTTCTTTCATTGTTCAGGAGAAGAACTATTAAATTTATGATGATTTTTCTTCCCTCAGGTGAATTCAAAGAATATAAAAGCAGTAAAGCTAAAATGTTATTCAAGAATGTGTAAAGGTAAGGCTAGTTGATACAAAGACAATAGATGACTTCATGTAGGGAGGATAAAGTAGAGAATCAGATAAGGAAAATATGAAGTAAAGGGAATTTAGAAGGAATTTATTACATTATTTTTAATATTTTTTTTGCTAGGCACGCTGTTGAAATTTTACAATGCATCCTTAATTGTCTGTACAGAGTTGCTGTACTGGGTCAGAACAAAAGCCATCTTACTCAGTGTGTTCTGGTAGCAACTAGTGGTAGTAAATGTTAGGTCGTGGTCAAACTTGATAGTTCAAAAGAGGTGAGACTGCCAGAGCTCCATGCCCCAGGTCCAACCAATAATGAGGCTGAGCATGTATTCCCAATGGGCACACACGCAAACACACATACAACACATACACATGTATACACACAGCGGGCTGCACAGACAGAAACACACAGAACTCATACAAGCACAAACAGCACAATGGCCTCATCCAGTGTCCCTTTCTGGTTGATCAGAAGGAAAGTCCTTTAGTGGGAAATATATACATACGTACAACGTGGATCCCTCCAGCAGCTGGGCTCAAACGGACTGCCCAGTATCTGGATCCTTGATATCTCCCGTTGCTGGTACCTGGACATATGAGCTGCTGATGCTGCAGCCCCACTCCAGCTGCTGGTCCAGACTCCTCACTCAGACACGTGAACCCTTCACACACATACACAGGCGCCCGTACAAACAGGTCTCCCAGTTGACCTCCAGACCCCATGGTCTCTTCAGCACTTGGCCTGGATCCCCTGATCCCTGCAGTAGCCAACCCCTCCAGACATCACACTCACAGAAACATAAACACATACACACCTGGCTCCCAAACCACTTCACCTATCACCGACTAGTTCAGCTTGATATTCACTAGTGATCACATGCTGACATAAGCCCTCACTCCAGCTGCTGGCACTCCAGATGCACGGGCCCCAATGACCCATGGTCCCCACTGCAGCTGCTGCACTTAGACCTCAATACACACATATGGAACAGAGAATAGAGCTCCTCAGTCACAAAAAGAGTCAGAAATGGAATTTAATGAGAAGGTGGTCAGACTGCATTGACCAGGTGCAGGACATGGCCAGACAAGCATATTGACCAAATGCCAGTTTATAGATGTCTTTTTTCCCCTTTTTCCTCTAGTCTCCCACACTTGTTCCTCCCCAAAACACTTTGGATTCTCCCTTTCCCCACCTTTGTACCTACCCTAAGCATCCTATAATAAGTTTCGTACAATCCTCAAATGGTCTTCCCCTGCGTCCCACAATGACTCCCATGCCCCTGGGCTAAACTCCCTCACTCTGAAAGGAGACCCAGAGAGCCTCTCTCACAGACTCACTGTGAGGGGGGCCACCCCTGGCCCATGGGGCTGAGGATCCCCTGCGACAGCCTGGGGAGGGGTGGGGGCAGTAGCTCCTTTCTCTGAGTAAGTTATTGGGGTTCCCCTGCCTGCTGTTGTGCCTCCCTGCTGCTCTGTGTTCATGGAGATGAGTCTATAATCACATTACCTAACAGTAAATAGGACAAATTTAGAGTGATCCTTCCTCCTGTCCACCCTTGCAGTTTACAGAAATCACTGATATGGGCTTTTCCTGAGACAAAGGTTGCTTTCAAGTCATATTGTTCAACTACCATCTATACTCCTTTTCTCCATGTTGCCACTTCTTGTTTTTATCTGTATTTTCCCTCTACATTTTCCCTGAGGAAATATATTCCACAATCTAATTACATATTGTGTGACACAGTACTTAGTCTGTTTTAAGCAAGCTGTCCTCACACTTCATTAGGTACCCCGTAGTCATCAGGCTCAGTGAAGAGTGAAAGGTCATTCTCTATTCTCTCTCATTCATTGACTTGTATCATACCTCTGCCTGTTGTCTTTTTTTAATACTGACAGTCCTTGCCTACTCAGCATTTCCTTCTATAAAAGCTGATCCATTCCTTGATAAACTTTTTTTTAATTCTATCATATCCTTGTGTGTCTTAAGCTGGCTGCATGTAGTATTTAAGTTCTAAGTGAAGGTGAAACATGAATCTACCTACAAATATAATGTTTCTGTTTTCTTTTATTTCCTCTCCAAAAGTTTTATTTATCTTTCTAAACACTGATGAACATGGAACTGGTGATTGCAGAAAATAGCCCATAATATCCCAGAGAAATTTCTCCTGAATGCTTTGTATCTCCAGAATGTAGTCACTATCTATTAAAATTGATGTGACCAAAAACATGGAGTGAGGGAGGAGTAGATATTTTTTCAGCAATTTATATTCAATGGAATTCCATAACCTGAAAAAAAAAATACAAGCCCTAAATGCTTGCAATGTCCTTAATATAAGTTGAGTTCTTGAGCCTGTACCTATCTGTAAGTTCTGTTTTACTTAAGGAGCACTCTGACAGTCCAGCCATTTCAGACTCACCCCAGCTTTCGGTTTTGACTATAACACCTGTATTTCTGTATCAGAATCTTCAGCGTCATTTATTAATGTGACTACTTTCTGGCTGGTACTGTTTGCTCATAGATGCTTGGTGACTTACAGGGTTCACAAAATCAAGCTGCTACCTGCCTCCATTCCAGTACCATCGATATATTCCCCAGGCCTGTCAGTTCACTTACAAAGAAAGAAATGTGTAGTGTTCCAGCTAGCTCCTAGTTCTCACCACAAAAGGTTTTGTATAACATGGCAATGTGTCAAATGTTGTTTTGATAAGCACTTCATATTTTGCATGTCTGTCAGTACCAGTTCTATCAGTTCCTGCCATCACCCTTCCATACGTATAAGGTCCAGAATGTAGTGTTGGGGATTTTTGCAGGGAAGGGCCAAGACTGGCAACAGAGAGCAATGGCTTGGTTGTCAAACCTTCTGCTTTAGAGGCTGGCTCTTCAGTTCAGTCTTCTAAGACACTCATTAATGGTTTAGAACAGCTGCTACAACCTGATGAATAAAGTATTCCTCCTCTCCCCCTGCTAACAACTTTTTTCAAATACACATCTATTCTCCTGTCAATGCCATCAAGCTGAGTGAGAGGGGCACAGATAGTGTGAAAGGAATGTTCTAGATTGGTATAGATTAGTACAGAAGAGAATATAGAATTGGTATAGAATAGTATAGATTCTGTTCACCCAGATAGTTTCCTAACCAGAATCCTCAGAGGTATTTTCATATTTCCTCTGTGTACCGTGCACAACCTAGAGACAAAGGAATGCTTCTTGCCACTCAAATGGCACAGAAGAATTTTAGACATCTTCACTACCTGTAGGATCAATCACCAGAAGAAATTCACCCCTCACTGCAGGGGGGGGTTGGACTAGATGACCTTTAAAGGTCTCTTCCAACCCAAACTATTCTATGAACTATTCTATGAAATTATTACCCTAATTACTGAAGTATTTATCAAGAATCTCCCCAGTGCTGAAAGTCCTGCAAGAAACTCAATGCTTACCGCTCACCATTTAGAAGTTATCATTTCCAGTTACTATTATACATTGATTTAAAATATCATATTAAGTGTCTTTTTGTATCCATCACATATTCATTAGTTTGTAACTTATGCAATGAGCACATCACATTTCTCACAGGAAACAGGAAAAAGAATTGCTTGTCATCACTGGAAAGAAAGCATAGCATGGTTTTATCCTTTCTTTCTTACAGTTGTTACCAGTGGCCATAATAACATTATCTTCAGTGTCTCCTTATTGCTTTCATAAATTGCCTGTCATTGAAAGTGGGCTCAAGTTTGTAAATAACAGAACCATAAAAGCAATCAAAAGTATACCAAGTATACATTATGTTTAGAGATGTGACGGAAATTAACATCAAGTTTTTCAGATTCCTTGAAGAAGAGTAAGAGAGTTCATGAGACAGATACCTGATTCTACATGGCTTTAGCATATAAATGTTATCAGAAATAAGAAAATATTAAGATCTTACAAGTGGGATTTCCTCTCATATGTTTTAAGGTTAAACTCAAATCTACACTTCTCAGTTTCAATTAAAGGTAGCTATAGCTTTACCTTCTCCATTTAGTCCAGTGAAGGTCAGACTCAACACTTTGACAGTCATGTTCAACTATTAAGCGTCTGAGGGTCTGGGCAGATAACAAGTTACAAGGATAAACTAGATATGACCTTGCTTGTAGGTCACAGATGTAGGACACTGGTTAATAGACAATTGAAAACTGCCTGTCAATATAATCCCATACAACCTCGCGCATGACAGGAATAAAGGAACATGTCCTATGTTGGGGCAAGAGTGGGCAGTTGCTGCAGAGCCATTGACACACTGCAATTTCATACCACTCAGAATGAAATTACACAAGCTTGAAAGAGGTTACGAAAGCTGTCCATGGCTAAATTAGGAAGTCACATTCCCTTACTTCATTTATCACTGCTCCTTTCCATTTCCTTCCTCATTTCTCACAGAGGATCCTCATGGATCCTTTGCTCTGTTGTTTATTGAGACTCTTCACTGAATAGATTAAACCAATCCAGCATCAAACTACTCACCTTTTTTCTTTTCCAGGTAGCCTCTTGTGAAATTAGTAAATTGAGTCAGTTCCTGAAGGGGTTTTATGGACATTGACTCAGAGTTGGTTCAAGTGTAAGAATTTTCCCCTACAGAATGATCAACATCACTTCCCCTAACATCTATTGGCATATGTTTTTGATGGTTTTTGGAGGTGATTCAGAGAAAGAAAATGGTTCCAGTATTATTGAGGCTGTATAATTAATTACATAGTATGACTCTCCTTGAATTAATTCTAGCCTGCTGCTGCTGGGAAAGGGTAACTACTAAAGCCTTTTGCTTCTAGCAAACTTTATCAGTTTCTAACAGCCTCTGTCAAAAGCTTCGAGCTTTTGTCTTCAGCTGACTCATTGTTAGGGAGGGTCAAACACCCATTCATCATATTCTAGGGAGAGGACTATGACTGGAACGACCACCCTGGCACAGCAGTGAGCAGACTCAGACAGAGCTCCAGAGGGAAAACACAGCTCTCCAGGCTGCTGGCAGTGCCTGGGGTGGAGGCTGGGGCAGGCAAGATGTCCTTGCTTGCAGGAGGCATGCCCTGGCTGAGAAGCTGTGTCACCAAGTCAAGGAACTCTGAATAGCTGTGTAGATTGTGCAACACCAGGGAACTTCAAAGAGATTGACAAGATCTTCAGAGACCCTGTAGAAGTGAGGGTCTTGCATCCTAATTAGGATGTTACAGTCTGGATAAATGGATAACTAAATAGGTTAAAAACTGGATAACTGGGCTCAATGGGTAGTGGTTATTGGGCCAGTTAGAAGGAGTGCACTTTCAAGTTTGCAAGTGGCCCCAAACTGGGGAGAAAAGACCCTTGAGGGCAGCGTTGCCATTCAGAGAAACCTCGGCAGGTTGGACTGACAGGAACTTTATGAAATTCAACAAGGATAAATGCAGGGTCCTGCACCTGGGAAGGAAGACCCCTAGCACCCATGCAGTCTGGGAACCAAGTGGCTTGGAAGCAGCTCTGCTGAAAAGGACCTGGGGGTCCTGGTGGATGGGCGGGGGGCAACATGCACATGAGCCAGCAGTGTGGTCCGGCAAAAGCACCAGGGTGGTATTCACAGAAGCAGAGCCAGGAGAGAGAGGAAAGTGATTACTCCTTGTACTCAACACTTGTTAAACCACATGTAGATCCCATGTCCAGTTCTGGACTCCCATAGCACAGGAAAGAAATTGACAAAATGCAGCAAGTTCAGCAGAGAGACATCAAGATGTTTGAGGGCTGGAACACTTACCCTGTGAGCAGAGCGGAGAGAAGTGGACTTCTTCAGCCTGGAGAACAGATAGCTTTGGGGACACCTAACAGCAGCCTTGCCAGTACCTACAGGGAGATTATTAAGAAATTGGAGCCAGACTACTCAGTGTTGCACAAGGCAGGGAACAAGAGCATGGAAATTGAGTTGAAAGAAGAGGTTCAGACTGAATATAAGGAGACATCATGAGAGCAGTCAAGCAAAGGAACACCTTGTCCAAAGAGGTTATGTCACCTCCAGCTTTGGAGTTTTTCAACACCCAATTGGATAAAGACCTGAGTAACCTGGTTTGACCCATAGCTGACCCTGTCAGTGCAGGAGATTGGACTAGAGATCTCCTGAGATCCCTTCCAATAGGAATTATCCTATGATCCTGAATTAGCAGTCACCTGTGTGGATCAAGCAAGAAAAGAAGGGTAGGTTGTTCATCATGAGCAATACAATGTTCTCTCCAACAGCACAGCAAGTGTCGCCTATTGTTCCAACAACAAATAAATTGCATGTCAGACTGAATTTTCAGAGGAGAGGAAATTACACATATTGCCTAGATTTTCTTAGCGTAGCTGGTTTTAGAAGGGAAATAATCTGCCTCATTTTTGTTTGTGCTCTAGTCCTTTAAGCCACATGCCTCTTTAAAAATTGGCTTAATTTTAAGTACTGGAGTTATAACTCTGAGGTCAAAGGCTCTGCCTTTGTGTTTAATGTAAGCATGGTCCTGAGTTTTAGCTGAACTGGAGTCATAAAGAGGAAGATTCTCCAGGCAGTCTGTCTAAGGCAGGTGTGTTTTCCTCATCTCTAGTTTTGAACCAAAGAAGAACAAGTAGAGTTTTCTTGTAATTTAAGTCTGTGCCTGCAATCTGTAGCCTGAAAAATTAGTGTCACAGGCAGCCACTTGTTTTGATTGACCCATGATTTCAGAAGAGATTATGCTTTTAGGTCACATTGCTTGAATTGGCTTGCGCAAAAGAGTTTTAAAAATTAGGTCATAGTAAATATAAATGGGCAGCATTACCAAAAAAAAAGCCCCAACCCCCACCACACTAAATCTGCTCAAATGTGGCAAATAAAATGAATCAACCTTTGTAATCTTCAAAGTTTACATTAAATTCTAACTCTGGCACTCCAAGCAGAAAAATATCTAACAATCAAGTTCCAAAATATTACACATGAAGTAGAGAGAGGATTAGTAGTCTCAAACTTCAAACAATGCTGTTGACAAAGACGCTCCAAGATTTTACAAAACATCGCCACATCTGTGGTCTATCTCTGTTTCCAAAACACTCCAGAAGTGACAGATGCAGTTAGTCAGAACTGACCATTATATATATCTTACTGATTACGTTGGATTTAAAATATTCACTGTTAAAAACCAAAATGTATGGGAAGTAAATGTGAAAATATAAAATTCATATGATGTTTTGTCAGAATAGAATGCTAGGGTTACAATTATGTATATGTCAAAGGAGATGATTCTGGTTTCAGTTCAGAATTATTTTATATAAATAATATTTTTCTTGGACTGTTTTGAAAGCTTACCTCTAAGTGCTGTGACTTTATTATGTTTATTACTTGCTTCACTTGCCTAGGAAGCCGAAGGGGAAAACAACATCTATCAAAGAGAACGATTTCCAAATCAGGCCTTATACATCCAGCAAGCTGCATCAAAATAACAGGCCTTGCAGGCTTGGCATCCAGAGAGTGATCTGTGCTTTAAAAGTATTTGGCAACCATGTTTTTTACTGCCTGTCAGCAGGAGATCAGTGGGCAGATAACCTCAAATGAGTAGCTGATTAACCCATCCTTCAGAAGACATCCCATAAAATTGCCAGCCTTGCCAATTATCACCTCTGTTTTTTTTTCTCTTTGTATGGGGATCTTGAGGAGGTACAGCCATGAACCTAAAATCCAGATATGTTTGTTCAGTCAGATTTCTTTCTGGCCTAATCGGGAAAAGATTCTTTTGATTCACTGAGAACTTGCTCGAGCACATTTGATCCCTCTTCAGTGAGCGTATTGCATCACCTTAGACACTGCCGGACAAAACTGTCTGGTTATGTCTAACTCCACAGACTTTATAAATGACTACATCCACTACATGTACGTTCCATTGATTAGCTAATTTTATTGCAGGGCGTATTGCAAAACTATTGGGAAGACTGAGAAATGACTGAGACTTCAGGAGCACAGTGAGAATCATCTCTCTTTAGCTGATAAAGAAAAAGCCTTTGATCTTCAGACCTGCCTGAAATGAGAGTTGGAGAAAACTGGCTAAAGATCAATCCAAACAAAATGGAAGAGAGACTAATAGATGGAAAACATCTACCTTTAAATAACAATTAGAGCTGACTGAAATTTGTGAGACATATCTAAAGGCTATGCTGGAATGATGTGTTTCCTTCTGATTTGCCCATCCTGCATCTAATAGCAAGTTTCTTCTTTTCTTTCTGGCATAGGTTGGTTGAAGAGTCTTTTATCATCTGTAGCTGGTAGCCATTTTCTCTACAGTTCCCATTTCTTGGGCCTCTTTCTCATAGGGAGAATTATTCTTGCATACTTTTTGTTTCATTAGCAACAGCACTGCCTTTGAGACCTGATGGTTCTGCCTCTGCAAGTGAAGGGTTTCCTTTGCACAGCTGTCAGCTCCAGACAATCCTCCAGCACCTTTAATTACATCTCAGAAAATAGAATTTTTAAAGACATATTTTCAGTTTGAATCATTGAAGCTTCATAAGCAGAATGTTGTTTTCTCCTGTTTTTTTGATATGATATATAGTAAATGTGTTCGTTATTGAAAACTAAATAGTATATCTTTATTTTACCCCGATATAGTTATGTTTGTAAACTGCAGTGATGGAAAATTATCTTACAAAATGTATACTAGACTAATTGCCACTAATAAAAGCCTTGGAATTTTCCTACAAATACATGCAGTCCATACAGGAGATTCCAATAAAACTGACTGAAAATTTGACCTTTCTTATTTTATGCTACATATGTTAGGACATATGTATCTCTGGCTAAAAAAGACTTCAAATAATGATAAAAAGCCACCCATGACATTTAAGCGTTTTCCTCCCATAAGTCCACAGGCTGCAGACCAGTCTCTGGGCCAAGTTCTGAAATTCTTACTCATTTCTTCAGCAAAGATACAATACATTCCTTCTGCTTTTGCATTCCCAAGTGAAAAAGGAGTCCATTTCAACACATTATAACCATGGATGAATTGAAAAAGAATTTCAGAAAAAAAAAAAGAGATCTGATGAGCTGTGAGCAAATGCCAAGAGGTACAGGAAATCTTAGAACATATCACATTCAAATGCACGTTCAAAGCAGCTAATTCAAATTTCATTAACTGGCCACGATTTTGACATTCTTTGCCTCAATTCAAAGTACTGATTATAGTGTACAACTTCTGTCAAATGGAGCTTTTAACATGGAATATCAATAACCTGTTTCAGCTAAAAAAATGAAGCTCTGCACAGAAAAAAAGCTCTCATTCTGCAGAATTTAGCAGACCATTATCTATGGCAAGCTGTTATGGCAGTATGAGTCTGTCCCCTGTCAGAGGGTCAGGTACTAGGTTGTCATTTCAGCTCCACTTAAGAGCACAAGTGAGGCCTGAGGTGTTGCGTTATTTTTTCACATAAAGAAAAGCTCTCCTTAAAATTAAAGAGACTTTGGTACTAGAGATTTTTAAACACTACCATCTGTACGGCTCTTTGTGGAAAGAGTATAATGCCCATTAACTTCGAAGATTTCTGTCCATTACTACAGTAGAAAACATATGAGTGTGTCAAAATCTGGTCGTGTTTAATTTATGAGAAAATACATCTGTCCATTTTAGATAAGTCATCTTCTAGCTCAGATGTAGCTTTCATTTTATCTCTCAAAATAAAAATTATTTCAGGTGCTAAATGTTAATCACATTTTTTTACTTTGTTTTTGTTTCTGAATAGTTTGTCACATTACCTGACTGGAAATTTTTAGGTGGTTTAAAGGAGGTATGGTACAATGCTGTTAGATGAATCATGGGATGAGTGTGAAGTCTGTACATGCTTTGATCCAGATATCACAGTGTGCCATGGCCCAACAGATTTCGAGACTCATTTACGTGGTTTTGTGTCACTTGAAAATTTTCCGATAGTTTCACTATCAAATCAAGAGGAAAAGCTGCTGATTCTTGTCATCTGTATAGAAGTAGTAAAGTTTGGGATTTTCTGTTGACAAAATTATTACAGACTGAATTTCTATGCTCTGCAACACTGGATTTTATCTGCATCTTATGGAGAATCTAACATTCATAATACAATCCTTCAAGAAGTCCTACATATTTTTAGACAATTTGTGTTTTAAATAGATGTAAGGAGATCAAAACATTAACATATCCTCACTACGTGATGCTGAGGTGCTTCCTTTTCTCTAAGAAATTAAATGAGAAAACTAAATCTTGAGAAAATGAACATATTTTTCTGCCAGTTATTTCTTCCCTGCTTTTTTCTTTTGCCACAGATATACAAATGAATTAAAAGCTAACAAATGGAGTCAACAGGAAAACATTTGACTCTGTTATTCACAGTAAGGTCTAGCATTCTGAAGGCATTTTGAAATGTTCTGTATGAATAAGCATAGGAAATTTAATCTGAGAATATGCCTACTTAGGTATCCTCAAACTTCTTTGTCTACAGAGTCCTTGGCACAAGAACTTATCCTGTTAAAGAGTCAGAATTGCTGGTGGTTCATTCATCCAAATATTAACTTCTACAATTATGATAGAACAAAGAATAACAAGAAAATAACCAATTCCATTGTATTTCATGATGTTCTACTAAAGTTGCGGCGTTTGGATGTGGCTATGTCTATAGTTATGCACAGTTATGGTAATTTTGAACTAGCTTTTTTCTGCCAGGGTAGGATAACAGTAGAACTGATGACAACAAGGCATGGACTTCAGCACTCATTATACGCATTTGCCTGAGCATTTATTTAGGTGACTAGAGCCTGTGCTGTCATGTCTTCATTGTTACCTTTATCCAAGCTGACTCAAACAAAGCTAGCCTATCCACCCCTCTTCATGTTGCAGTTACATTGCCCTGATCAGTGGACAAAGCCTTGGACAGGCTGACATTATGGGACATGGTAAAAGCACCCAGCTCTCCTTGCTGCCTTTGGGAAGGCCACAAGTGCTGAACTTACGTTATTCTTTTGAGTGCCATGACTGCTTTTTATTGGCATCTACAGAGATAAAATCATCCCACCAAAAAAATGTAAAGGCTTGGCTTATGGTTAATCCATCCTCTGCCTCCTCTGCAGTGTGTAGCTCGTTATTTACATACCACATCTTTTCACTACATGCAATGGGCAATCCCAGAATAGCTGCCTTTCTCCATTGTAGGACTTCCAGCAATAATTATAACCGTATAGAAGCAGGCTGTTGCCAGAATTACATCCTAATGACCTACCACATAGCAACATCCATACACACAGTGCTACGTTCCTATGCTTGCATCCTTCCTTTACTGTTCCCACCCTAAATCTCCTTACAAAATGTCTCGTTTAACATCTACTAAGTATGCACTGGAAAAAAAACTTATTTTTTTTAAATCAGCTTTTGTTCCACAAGATGCCGATACTGTAGCAAACAAGATTCATAACAGGATACGCAGGATTTTTTTTCAGAATACTGTTGGGATGTTGGTTTCAATTTTATAATCAGAAACATTGCTCTGGAAACCAATTTCAATGATCTAGTCTCATATTATCAGGAAACAGAAGTATGTGATTAGTGTAGCTAATACAAATAGATCATATCTTCTCAACTTTCTGGAGAATATTTGCAACCAACTGTTTCATAATGGACTTAAAAGATTATCCAAATAAATTACCTGGCAGATAATTTTGCCTAGGGAATCAATTCAAGAAAACTGAAAACTATTTTCAAGTTATTTGTAAACACAAAAAGAGAAGGAAAAAAATGTTTATCAACCCTTTAAATGATTGTGTAATAGTAATTCCTCTGAGGAATAGGGAAAGGGAAAGAGAAAAAGATGCCACCTGAATTTCTACTTAGTTATCTGTCTTCATGTATGCAATTAATTAGATTTTGCAACACAGGATTTGATAATCCTCTATAATCCATTTTGTTTCCAGATTAAATTGTGTCCTAGTTTGCTATGGTCTTTGCCACACACATACCACCACTCCCACAAAGCCAAAGAAAAAGCTCTAAGCAATGTCAAAAACTCAATAGCATCATTTTACTATGAAAATATAGCAAAATACATAATAACATAACTCCAGAAGAAAAAAATTGAGTCTGCCATGGTTTCTTGCCAAGGACCTTTCTGTAAACAGCCTTGTCTTTCCATCTACCATGTAAATTTTTCAGAAAGAAAAGATGACAACAATTTGTTCACCTGAACTTTTCTTCCAGTGTTTCTTATCTACAGAGGAACCAGGCACAAAACAGGATAATGAAATTATGAATTTCCACCACACTTTCCAACAGGCAATATGTCCTAATTCTGACCTGAAGAGACCATTGACAGGGTGACAATTCAGTCACCAGTGTTAACTGCATTTTATCATCTTTCACTTTTATTGAGTTTCCAAAGTCAAGATAGGTACAGGTATCTTATCTAAATGGTAATCCATCATCAACGATGCTGGATTCTAATTGCATCTAAAATTTTTTGACAGAGTCCTTATCAAGAGTGATGATACAGGAAAGGAGTAAAAGCTAACTTCTTTCATCAGTTCATCTGAGCTACCTTAACTCCCTAGAGCTCAGCAGGCTGAGGTCACTGTTTGTAAACTGAGTTAATCTCAAAGGGCAAAACAATGTAACTTTGTGTCCTCTTCAGAACAGGAATTTTTTCAGAGCAAAACATTATTTCCAAAAGCCTCAGAAGGAAAGGTGGGAATGCTGATGTCCGTGAGGTAAGGTGAGAAGTTACGTCATTACCTGGATGACTGACCTCACTACCTACAATCTTTTGCAAAATCGATGCTCTCTAAATTGTTGTAACAACCTAGTAAAACAATCTAAATAGGATGCAGTCAGATGCCTATTGAACAATATTCAATGGCAAAATAAAACAAAATATTCAAAGGAAACGTTGGGTCTTGAACTGCACCCTTCATCTTCTATTTCTACCTAGTAGCCTCTAATGGACTTTACCCCTGTTGATAGAGCCACTATGGCTTTTATCCCATGAAGGCAAGATTTGCCATTAAATGGAAAGAGAACTTGATCCTTCAGAAACAAGGCGTATCTATAGCAACTCAAATATCTGATGACTTATTTCTACAGTTCCAGAATTAGGATCTAGGTATTGGTAGGAAACCTTCAGTCAGATATGGCAGATTAATTCAATGATGGTACTCGCAACTATGTAGAAAATGATTGAGAAGTCCCTCTCCATAGTCTAACAGGAAATAACTTGTACTAAGAAGCACCAATTTTAAGAAGCATAATATAAAAAATTGTCACAATTTGAATTGTTGACTGTAACTGGGTTTGACACACTTCATAGGACGTACTGTTCTTTCTTCCTCAAGTTGTTTTGACATGAAAATATGATCATCTACTAAAATAAGGGAGATGCTTGATGCCAAGGAATGTTAAAGCAATTTTGGGGTCTGCGTGTGGGGAATATGGTGATAAATATTCATTAAAGGATTTTCACTTCAAAATGATAATTTTACCATCCTAACCTGTAGGGTAAATAAATGATCTTCCCTTTTCCTGAATTTTCTACAATTAAGATTTGGTGAAAGATTCCAATTTACACGCACATGCAATACAAAGTCTCTGAATTCTGAAGTTTTAAAAATTCTGTCTGGCAAGCCTCCTGCAATTTGAGATTAAATTGCCAACAGCTAACTGTAGCAGCTCTTGCTGCTTTAGGCATTGACATGAAAATCCAAGGAAAGTATCTTCTGCCAGAAAAGGATCTTATCCTTTAATAATTGTTCATCATTATGGTATTTTTCTGCCACTGACTTTGGCATATTCTTTTTAATTAATACTTGGACTCCTGGTAGATAATTTCAATGTATGACTCATTTAAAACAATGACTCTCCGTTAATAAAATAACATTCAGATTCAACCTGTATTAAATGTCTGCAAATAAAGCATTAAAACCTCCAGGCAATGAATAAAATTGGGGTGGTAACAGAAATTGCCTTGAACTCTACAATTTCAGGGCTGAAGCCTCAGCTGAAGGAAAACAGGTTAGGATTATATCACACTACATCAGCTGTGACTCTAGCTAATAGGCACAGTTTTGTCTAAAGTTGAGGTGAATGCATTTAGCTAAAATAATGTCCAAACTGACTTTTTGTTCAGAGTTAAACTTAAAAAGTCTTAAAGCATCTTGTCTACCTCTGTGATCTCTAACTTTTACTGAAAATACCGTGAGGGAAGGCCATTATTATGAAATTCTCTAAAATCATAATGAATCAATCTTGTAGACAGTTCTAAGAATCGCCCACTCTCTCAAGTTCAAATCTTTTTGTTTGGATTTATGGATACTTCCTTGAAGAACATTTCTAAATTATTTTATGTCATATTCAGACTTACTTTAAATTAGAGATCTGTGAAAAACTCACAATTTAGTGTTTATTCTGTACTAACTCTAATTCGTATTTTACGAATATTGTTTACTGAAATACACCTAGAAAAAGTTGTTTCCTAATCTTACTTCTATATTTTTCTTCTTTCCATATAATGTATAGCATAAGGTGCCAGTAGTTTTATCAGTAAAAACTGATACACTTTGTGGAAATGTCAGGACATGCGAACACCTCAGCTTTTCTTAGTCTTAGTCCTTTCTCGGCGTTTCTTCTCTTAATGAAAGAACGCGTGTTCAACATTGTAATGCAATCTTTCTGCTGCTTATTCAACGAAACCCTCAAAACTCCTAATAGAAAAGCTGCATGGAAGAAATTTAGCCAACCTATTCTCTTTTTCTCGAAATTTTGGAAGGCAGGCTGTCATTATTTCTGCATCTCCGTTCACAGAGCAAAACAATAGAGATGTTGCTGCTTGGATAAATTAGTGGCAAACTGGCAGCTGGACAGCAAACACAAGAGGTAACATGAATTTCTAATGCACTTCAGCAAAAAATCACTTCCAGAGTGGAAAAACACTTCAATAATCTCATTTTATGTGTCTTAACTTTGTATTTTTAATACTACAATATACCAATACTGATATTAGCTAAAGGAGAAGCAAACAGAGTTTATAGAATACTGCTTGGGCACTATATTACAATGGTCCAAAAAAAGTAGTATTTTAGCCTAATTTCCTGAAGAAACAAGACTTACTTCATCACACTGTCCTAATAACTCCTCTAAGCTGATTTCAACTAAAACTGATAGGAGGTAAAGACATTGTAAAGACTTTGCATTTCTACAAGCTTCACAGGGGTAGGCCAGTAGATAGAGAAAACAGATCTTACAATGCATTATTGAAGAACTTTCCATTTACATCAAGGAATTCAGATGTCACAAATAAATTACTAGTTCTGCTACTCATGTAACAACTTTGTGATGTTTCATCATCAGACCAGCAAAGTGACATGGGAACATTAAATAAGTCATTGTTTCAATATACAAATGTTTGTATGCTGAAGTTCTCCTATATGTTAAGTTTAGAAATTTAGTGTAGTATTTTATGCGCATGGTGTGATGGGTGTTTGATGTTGAATGAGGATGTTTACCGGCATTCATAATATCCTAATATATTATGTAATTTATGAATCAATCAATAAAGCTAGGGAAACAGTCACTCTTTAAATCCCCTTGTAGGATATGCTGGACATTCAGAAATACATATCACCATAATCTTTATCAGTTGAGAAAGAGGAATTAATCAAAATAAACAATAATAAACAGGAGTGATGTGTTACCTCTTATGTAATCATAGCGCATTTTCATGCACTTTCAGGAATGCAGTGCTGTTTCTGTAGAGATCATAGAACAGCAGGGAATGTACTGCTTCAGGGGCTGACTGGTCATAACTATCAGGTTAGGGTACTGTGGAGATCCTTCTGATGTATACATATGGTAGACTTAATGAAATTCAGTGTGCAGAAGATTTAAATTAATACTACGAGCATGGATATTGCAGTACTAAACCACACCTCTCAGAAGAGACGTTTCTAGTTAAAAACAAAACTTAGCGATAGACAGCCTGAGCTCAAGGGATATCCAGTGTTCAGAGTTTGCAAGCCACCACCCCAGGGTAAAAAGGCAAAAATAAAAATTAACTAATAGAATTTAAATAACCTTTCTTACTCCTTTCAAAGAAACACAAAGAATCCAGGTCCCTGAAATTTCTGACAGATAAATTACCTATTAATAATTACGGCAGGAAAGGAATAACCAGAAAGAAATTCAAGGCCCCAGAATGCAAGATCGTTAGGAGGCTTGTCCCAATATGAGCTACTGTTACAGGATGAAACTCTTCTCGAACATTTTTTCTGAGTCATATAATAAATATTTCATCTGAGACAGAATTTACCAAAATACAGGATTATATGGAAAGTATGTGAAACATACACAAGGCAAGGCCACTAAAACATCAACCTCTTGTCTCAACAGGATTTTCCAACCTGGCCTCCATCTGGTATCCTGACTATGATTCCAGAAGTGGAGCGGATCCAAAGGAGTTTCAAAAGCTGAGCTTCTGATTCAATAGAAAGAGTAATAAGCCAACCAAAGAATCATGAAAAAGTAGTTCAGAATGGATCTCAAGGGGTTATTAATCCCTTCTCCTGCCAAATGTCAAAGAAGTATCTCCCAGGCTTGAAGAACTAGCTTTGGGTTTTGAAAATGGGGATTGAACGCATTTTGTGGAAACAAAAGTTCCTAAATCTACCCAGAGAAAAAACTCCGTATCCTTCCCTGGAGAAAACTCGATCAACTCTAAAATGACACCTTTGTCAACAATTACCAGTTTACAAAGCAAGCTGAGAACACTGCTGAATATTATAATTTTTTGTGAATGAGAATAACATGCATTACACTAACTAATGTAGAATTAGGGAACTATCAATCATCAATGATAATCATAATTCTTATTAGAACTGCCAAAAGATGGGCGGTATCCACAAGCCGCTGGGAGGTCTCCTTGTTCGCTGTCTCCTGGAAAACTGCATGAATCATAGAATCATAGAATCATTAAGGTTGGAAAAGACCTCTAAGATCATCGAGTCCAACTGTCAACCCAACACCCCCATACCCATGTCCCTAAGGGCCTCATCTACACGTCTTTTAAATACTTCCAGGGATGGTGATCCAACCACTTCCCTGGGCAGCCTGTTCCAAGGCCTGACGACTCTTGCAGTAAAGAAATTTCTCCTAATGTCCAGCCTAAACCTCCCCTGGCGCAACTTGAGGCCATTTCCTCTCGTCCTATCACTAGTTACTTGGGAGAAGAGACCAACACCCACCTCGCTACAACCTCCTTTCAGGTAGTTGTAGAGCGCGATGAGGTCTCCCCTCAGCCTCCTCTTCTCCAGACTAAACAACCCCAGTTCCCTCAGCCACTCCTCATAAGACTTGTGCTCCAGGCCCTTCACCAGCTTCGTTGCCCTTCTCTGGATACACTCCAGCACCTCGATGTCTTTCTTGTAGTGAGGGGCCCAGAACTGAACACAGGATTCGAGGTGCGGCCTCACCAGTGCCGAGTACAGGGGCACGATCACCTCCTTACTCCTTCTGGCCACACTATCTCTGATACAGGCCAGGATGCCGTTGGCCTTCTTGGCCACCTGGGCACACTGCCCGCTCATGTTCAGCTGGCTGTCAATCAGCACCCCCAGGTCCTTTTCCTCTGGGCAGCTTTCCAGCCACTCTTCCCCAAGCCTGTAGCGTTGCCTGGGGTTGTTGTGGCCAAAGTGCAGGACCCGGCACTTGGCCTTGTTGAATCTCATACAGTTGGCCTCAGCCCATCGATCCAGCCTGTCCAGGTCCCTCTGCAGAGCCTTCCTACCCTCCAGCAGGTCAACACTCCCAGACAACTCGGTGTCATCTGTATGTCGTCTGCATGCTCTCTGTATACACTTCTAAATGTCCTGTATTACATGAAATCCTGTGGGACTCTGTACATTGCTACCAACTAGTACTGGTTAATATACCAGTGGTATTTATACCATGGCACTGTTTGTATTTATACCACTACATATGTAGGTTTATCTATTTATACCACTGTGCATCCTGTAAGATGCTGTGGCTGTGCAAGTTTTGTTAGGTGTGATTTCATGCCCTCCTGACTTTAAGAAACAATTATCAGAATGTGAGAGAAGCTTCATGGCTACAGCACTCCTAGTGATGAAACTAATGAAAAAAACATATTATGGAAAAAATGACAAATTATTGACCTATTTGATTTCAGTTCCATTTAGCAAGAATAGGTCAGAAAAATGCCATTCTGTCCTATGTGTGCAGGAACAAAAAATGTTTTTATGAATCAGCTTCAAGAGAATAGTAAGTGATGTTCTGTGTCTGTTTCAGTGTTTGGCACAACAAGAAGTTGAACCAAAACTCGGCTCAGAGGTATTAAAAAAAAAAAGTGACCTCTTCAGTGCAGACTTTCTTTCCATTTACACTAGGTGCAACACTAATACAAACATGGGAACAATAGAAAGAATTTATAAATTGTATTTTTGCCCCTCAGAGAAGAAAATAGAGTGCACACAACCAATGAAAATAAGCAGAAAGGAAGCATTTGGAAATTCCTCAGTGTAGTAACAGCATTTGTATTGACATAACCTATGGGAATCCACTCATGTCATAGTCATTATTTTCTAAATATTTGTTAACGTGATAAAGCTCTTAGAACATATTCTGCAGTCTGCTGCAGATTAAAACTGATTAATAGCCCAGTAGGACGGTGCACTGTGCTGTGACATGGTGGAAAATATGTAATGTTTAATAATGTGATTCATTAAACTTTATACAAAATACTCATTTTTCATACTTTGCAAGTAACAAATCATTTAAAACCATACATTCCATTCCTACTTTTTATACATACTGTTACTCTAAGGGTAACAGTAGTGTAATACAATATATTTTATGGGAACTGATAGATCTCCTGACATACGCACAGACCTATGCTGTTTCTAGTCATTATATTAATGTCTGACCTTACAGTCTACACAAAAATGAAATGAAGGATAAAAAAAACACAAAGGAAATTAAGTAAAAGAGACCAGCAATGTTCAATTGCATACAGACATGAAGACAAAACAGTAATAAACTGAATCTGACAAAATCAACGTAGAAGAGAATGGCAGAGTTGCACATGTTTATTCATCAAACATGCCTCTACTTTAGCTCCACATTACTCCACTACCAAAAGGCATTCCCAAGAGTATTTCACCTGGATTTGAGCCAGCTTCTCTTAGGTGCTTGCAGTAGAGTCAGGAATTAGACCTAAATAGCCTAAATTTTATTCAATTCCATACATTTTCTTTTGCTCAACAATGATTAATCTACAAAAAAACACCCCTTAAGATTTTAAACTACAACTGTGGAACAGGGGAGACCAGCTTTAATTTTTGTTTGCACTTCTACAGTCTTCTGTCTTTTTTGTCCCTGTATTTCTTGTATATAATTCTTGTTGTGATGTGATCTTGAAACTTTTTGTTTTCCTCAAGATGAGACTTGAGATAACTTTAAGGAAGCAAAATAGAAGAAAACCTGGTGTGCACATCTCTTTACAGAGATTTTGTCTTCCCAGATGGTGAAATCATGGCTTTTGGAGACTAGACAGCATAAGTTTATAATACCAGATCTAATGGAAAAAGCATCTCTTACTATACCCTTTCCTTGGTGATGGCTTAAGATGGTGACTGGGCAAATAAGGTAAAAGCAGCTAAGAGTAAACATGAAAAATAATTCCTCTCAAGCAACACGCTAAGCAAGCATTTACATGATCATAGTCAGTGATTTATGTCGCTACTTTTTATCTGTGCAAGTTTTCTACTATTAAGGATTTTAACCGATAGGGCATTATCTGGTCATACTGAAAACAAATGCGACTATTGATTTTTGGAAGAAGAGACCAAGTCTGTACATTTTAAAACTATGAATCATTCAAAAACTTTTTTATTTTAAACTCTGAGCAGTTTAATTTTACAAATAAATACAAGGCTGTTCTGGAACTTTAAAGGGTTTAAATAACAGGTAACAGGTTTAAATAGTTACATTTTACTTCAATTCTACTAAAGTAGATCTAACTAGTGATCCAATTGCTGGCTGATACTTGGGTCTGATGAAAAGCAAGCTACGTTGTCTTTTGATGGAACTTTCTTATTTATTTATAGTATTACTGAGGTATCACTCCTGTCATAAGTAGCTTTTATTTCACACTTACAGTGATTTTCCAACAGTCATTTCCAGTTTATTCAAATTTTAAAAAACCCACCAGCCAAGTGACCTATGGCCTGCTGTCAACTACAAATGCCTTTATTTAACTTGGCTGTAGAATCTGTGCATGAAAAAGCTTTCTCTGCTGTTTTAACTGTGTGCATTGTAGTCTAACAGCAAACCAGCCCTGGGAAGTAAGGCTTGTAGGTTTTGCTTCCCCCAATCTGGCAAAGAAGCTTGTTACACAAATTTGCAATAGCTACTGGGGGCCTGGATTTTTGGACCTGCTGTTTAATAGAATTGCCAGGGATTGTGCTAGAAGTCTTGGAAAATTACAACTCTTGAAAATTCAAGCTCTGATCCATCCTCCCTACTCATTACCCCAGATCTCCAGAAAATGCAAAGGAGCAAAAATTGCCACTTTCATGTCATGATATGCAGGTAATCCTATTTAGAGCTGTCTCACAACTGTGACAGATTACTTCTAATTAAGAAACATTTTGGGAAGTGAATTATTTTGCAGTAATATGATTGGGCTAAATAATACTAATAATTAATAATTACTAATATGCAGTAAGCTCCTTTTGCTTCTGTTTATCTTGTTATCATTTACATGAAATGCTGTTATAAAAGTGGTATCCAGAAGACACACCCATGTAATGAATGTTGCCTAGTCTTTTAGATCCAGATTAACTGGAAATGACATCCATAAATACCGAATGGCTTTAAAGAAATAATTTGTTGTGGGAAGAAAAATGATGTCCTGCTTTTGTTTTGTCATGATGTGACAGCATTGAATTCTGTGTCCATTAATAACTAAAATTCCTAGGGACGGTGCATGAAGAGACAGCACAAATTCACATTTATCATATTCCTTTCCTTCCTCATATGCCCTGATTTAAGCTCAACACATCCATGGGCACATTGCATAATAGGATGTAGAAAGGCGAGAACTGTATCCATTCATCTAGCAAAAATACCCCAAACAACCCAGCTCTCCAAAGCTACATGAGAAAAACTGAGAAATGGTATATGTTTGACTTTTTTCACAGAATCACAGAATGGTTGAGATTAGAAGGGACCTTTGGAGGTGATCTGGTCCAACCCCCCTCCTCAAGCAAGGCCACCTAGAGCCAGTTGTCCAGGACTGGCTTTTGACTGTCTCCAAGGAGGGAGACTTGACAGTCTCCCTGGGCAACCTGTGCCAGTGTTCAGTCACCCTCACAGTGAAAAGGTGTTTCCTGACGTCCAGATGGCACCTCCTGTGTTTCAGTGTGTGCCCATTGCCTCCTGTCTTGTCACTGGGCACCACTGAAGTGAGCCTGGCTCCATCCTCTTTGCATCCTCCGTTCAGGTATTTATATACTTTGATAAGATCTCCCCTGAGCCTTCTCTTCTCCAAGCTGAACAGTCCCAGCTCTCTCAGCCTTTCCTCATAGAAGAGATACTCCAGTCGCGTAATCATCTTTGTGGCCCTTTGTTGGACTCTCTCCAGTATGTCCATATCTCTCTTCAACTGGGGAGCCCAGAACTGGACACAGCACTCCAGGTGTGGCCTCACCAGTGTTGAGACCACATCTGGAGTACTAATCTCCTGGAGCAGTTGATCTAAAATTGCGTTATATTTATGTATTCTTTGCTGATTTACATTTCCTAATAATCTGTGTCCATGGAAGTTGCACGGTTATGGCATTTTGAACTAGACAAATAATTTTCATTTCCTCCTGTAATTAGTCAGCAACTTCTCTGTATTCTTTTTTCTTTTCTAGAACCTTTTCTAGATTGAATTTTATACCTACAACTTGTTGAACTCTTGACTAATGAGAAATTATACAACAGGATTTAATCCTACAAGTGAAAAAAGAAAAATCCTTCAAATCTACAAATATAAGAATTCACCATTGCCTCTTCAATAGTAGGATTTGGACCACAGATTTTAGTCTTTTTTCCTTCAATGCAGAGAAATGTTATTCACTTACAAATACCAACTGCAAAGTGATTAAGACTTTAAAGCTTGTACAAAAGATTCATACAAAGTCATTCAGCGGTATACAAAAAGAAGTCTTCACAAGTTTCTTATGGAGTTTTTGAATACAGACTATAGAGAATTGTGATTTTTTTGATTTTTATCTGTAAGCATATTTGCCACTCCTGAGAAAAAAAAAAGAGGCTAACTCTAAAAAATTAAAACCACTTTATGAATAATACAAAAGCTCTTCAGATTTTGAGGAGGTTTCTCTCTTTTAAATACATCCTTTATAAAGACTATTAAAAAGTCTGTGGCCTAATTTTCCCCTTACTACTCTTATTATCTCTGGAAAAACATGCTGATTGACTCACCTGGAATATGCACCATTTATTATGCACCATATAAAGGTTTAAATGACATAATGCACTTCAAAACAGTTTAGAAAGCTCTATTTTCTGCTTTGGCAAATAAACCTGTAATTAAATCTTGTGGGGTCTAATTTAACCTCTTGTATTCAGAGGCAGATGCATCAGAGAATGAAACACACATCACAACTGGCAGAAGTGCACATCAAGGATAATAGGATTGTTTTAATTATGTTCATAATGATTCCTCATAAATCTCCCAATATTACTACCAAAAATATGTACCATAATAAAGCAAAAATCTGTTTTCATCTGAAAGAAAAACTGCTGTGGTCTGTGCAAAAGCAGGCTGCATTGCGTATTTATCATTGGTCAAGAAAAACAAGAAAAACAACTAGGTCTTTCCGTCCAGTTGCTTAGTTTTGGGGTATTTAAGGCTTTTGTTAATTTAAAATTATCCTTTCTAAAAATCTTCATATTTCTCTGATTAATAGATAACCATATATTATTCCACAGAACATGTATTAGAATACACATAGTTTCTTTAATCTTCTCTAGTTTTGGGCCTGAACTTGCTCCCATTGAGTTTAATATGATTCACCTAAAGAATTTTTCCTCCCTGTTACTTACATCATCATTCTCATAACTCCCTGCATTTAGTTCAAATGTCTTCCTGTGACTGACTGCACCATTTAAATTGCAATCTCTATTGAAAAGTAGGGCTTGCAAATCAGGCGCTTTTTTTTCTGTTTTTCTTTGCTTTAATTTTTACACCCTTGCAAATCTTCCAGAGCTGACCAGACCTCTGTGGAGCAAATATAAGTCTAGCAGCAGTAGGCTTCTTTTTTTAAATTGCCTTCTATAAGCTGTAAGTCAAAAATAGTTCATGAGCCAGAGGCTGAAAACTCCTGGTCTAAATTACTAATGGAGTGGGAGTCTGAGCCCATTCTCAGATACTAACTTGCCCAACAGGCAAATGTGTTCTCACGTCCGGATGCAGCCTGAACTTGTTAGAGGGGTCTCATGTGCCCAAGTTCTCACTTGCATCATTCCTGTGGGTCAGGCAAAGATTCTTGGGCATACCAAAGGCTATTACAACCCGGTTTACCAGCAAATACAGTGAACTCGGCTATTCCGAAGCAAACAGCCAAAAAAATGTATGTATAATGTATGTTAAGGACTCAGAGAGCATAAGCCCACTTGCTGGCCCCTAGTTCCTCGCACTGGGTAAGGTTACATCTCCGTTTGTGCGCGTGCATTCTGGATTTGTTGTGGTGAGGGATGTTTTAACAGACTGCAAACCCTGTGTTAAAGCATTATCTATAACGATGCCTGCAATTAAAAGGCTTCCTCCCACAGAATGTTTGTGTTACATGCTTCCTCACATGTACTCCAGATTTTTTCTTTCAAAGGATTACCTTTTATTAATCTCATTCTTTTGTATTTCAATATTTTTAAGTCCTTCAAATCTGAGGAAAAAATCAATTGCAGCCATTACTTTAAAAGAGCAATTAACATTGTAGTAAGAAAAAACAAGTGAGCTGGGAATATACTTTGTATGCTGCTATTGCAGCATGACTCTTATTTACCTTGCTGTCTTGTCAGATAGACAGACAGACAGACAGACAAGCTCTTAGATGAGGTTAAAATAAACTGTCAGCAGTCCTGTCATCATTGAAATTAGAGAAATATTGTCAAGCAATCTTAGCCTCACTTTCTATTTTCCAATTACTGATTCTTGGAGTAATTTATACTTTCCCACTTCTTAATATAGATAGTTCTTTTTAAATGTACCACCAATTGCCACACTTCCTTTGAAGCTTTAATAAGAATCTTATTCATTCAAAGTATCGTTAACAAATATTTACCACTTAAAAATCCCTTTCTTTACATATATTTAACATATCTGATGCTACACATGTACATTTACTTCTGTGCTTAAGTATTTATAAAATTAGACCCCAAAGTACAGATTATTCCAAATTTAACTTAAACACAAGACAAAGCAGCTTGCCAAGTGAATAGCGACAGTTCAGTTTCAGTGACGGCAAGAGCCTGTTCCCGTGTCTGCAGGTCTTCACTTCTCATTATCCTTTTTACAGTTAAAAATATTGCAAATTAGGAAATGAAGCATTAAATTATTTTCTGGGTTTTTAAAATCCGTTTTCTAGCAAAATGTAAGGGTGCAGGCAGAGATGCTGCTGCGGATTGGAGAATTGCAAGAAATTGGTATTTCAGTTGCTTTCTCCTGCCCCTTGCTACCATATGACAATGACATAAGATTTACTATTGGTGGGAGAAATAAGAAACCTCTGGCCTCCCCACATATTATTTTCTCCTCGTGTGGCACATGGACCCTCTCCAAACACATCACAGCTATAGCCAACCTGACACTGATGATGCACAAGAATTAGATTTGTTGTCCAGTCACAGAACAAGTACCACATGCAGAAACAACATTAACTTCCTCCAGCTTCTCTTCCCAACACGTTTCCATTGGGTTACAGAGGCCTCACTTCCAAAAGAAATTTGAAAAAGTAACTCAAACTTGAGAACTTAACCTATCTTTGGTCTTTCTGCTGAGGCCACCAAGAATTGTGGCCATTAAAGAGTGTATTTTATCATGTGAAGACAGGGACCAGGGATAAGAGGTGAACTATCCCTTGTCTTCATTCCTAACTGAAGTGGAATAATTCTTTTTTGCTGCAGGTGTTAATCTCGAGTCACAGAAATTGGACCTAATGGACTATCCTCAGGTGACTCCATGATACATATCCAGGCTGAGGTCTGGGGTTTTTTGCAGTTGGAGCTCCCAGAGAGATCAGTCTTCCACAGTCCACTCACATGCTGTGCATGTGACATAATTTTGACAGCTATAAATATTTCCTGCTGGATTGACCATTTGTCCAGATATTTTTCACCCACATAAGCCTAAATACATTCTTGTGTTCTCATGTTGCCTATCAGGGGCTAATTAAACAGTTAAACAGAGTAAGGATGCTTCTTACTGTCAAATTTTTTTGTTGTGCTCTGCAGCACTGGCAACACCACTTATCAGTGGCAGATGTCTCCTATGGAATTTGCTTTCGTGTGCTCTTTGCCAGATCCCAGCTTTACTGACCTTCAGAATGCATCATAAATCAGCACATATTGTTTTGTTTTCATTTGCAGCTATTTGGGAGGTTTTGTATTTCATCCCAAAGCATCTGCAGCAGAGCTCCGAGATGTGTATTGATGTTTTTACTGTATTATTTTTAAGCTATTTTAGTGTTTCTTAGCAGCAGCTGTCAAAGTATCATCTGGTATAAAAGTAATGAAACAAATAAGTAAATCTGATTTTTGCTACCAAGATAACACCAAGCTCTTGACACAAGTTTAGAAGACATCCTTTGAATGTGACACAGTATAGCAGGTTTCTAAACATACTCTGTGTAAAACTATTTCCTGACAAAGAGCAAAAATTTAGGAGTCGGTTGGACCACAGTACAGTGTCTAGCAGCTAACCTCAAGTTATAATTTTTCTGCTAGAAGTTTGACTACTGTCAGGGCATGAACAAACACCTGCCAAAGCCTCCCTCCCTCCCCAGAACTCACAGAAATGATGGTAGGCAGCCTTGCAACTACACTTGCATAAGAAAAAATTTTGTTTATGACCGTGGTGTTTGCCAGTAGTCTATCATCAGCTCTTCATCCTGCATTAGTGTAGTCTTTGAGTAAATCCAGCCCAGAGCTGGATTAATTTATTAAAGGAAAATCTTTTGAATTAAACTTTTTTTGGCCACAGAAAAACAGAGACTTTTGTTACAGAGCTGAGATATCATTTGGTAAAATGAGTTCTTACTTGTTACTCTTCTGTGCATCCTTGTAGAGACAAAAAGAATATACAAATTATCTCATTGCTGTTCTCAGAAATTTAATAATCTGGCCTCACTGGTGAGCTTAATCTGTAGTATTCAACAGACAAGAACTGTTGGTATACAAAATAAAATGGCAAAACCACAGTGGAATCCTTTCTAATCTAAGAACCATTGCTGTGGGCAGGAACAAGTTGCGGTTTCTAGCACATCTCAGTGCTCTTCGTCTAGACACACCAGAGAGTCATTAATATATCAGTTTAAATTCCACTACAAAATAGAGTTTGGGGGTCTCACTTGAGAGCCTTATACGTCCTAATTAAAAAAATAAAATAAAATACTGCATTCTCTCTCATAATTCGAGACGTGTCCATGTAGTGAACACAAGATGGGTGGACTCTTCCAGCAAAAAGTGCAATGGTCTCTTACAACAGAATAGGCGTTTCCAACATGAATGATCTTATCTTAAAGGCACCCTTGTATTTCTTTCATTTGGCCCTTATGGTGACCAGCCCTGGTCCACATTTCAGGAAATGTCTTAATCTGGTCATTCATCACACGAGCAGGGGAAGGCTGAATCACTCAACCTTGCAACATTGCAACACTGAGAAACAGAATGGCAGATTACGCTTTGTTCTCAACGCAGATTTCAGGCCGAAGAGATTCAGTCTTTCAACAAAACCTGGCCACAGAGCTCAAAACAATCTTAATCTTATTTCATGTCGTTGTAAGACTGCACTGAATTGTACACATGAAATAAAACTCATAAGTGTGTTTTTTTGTTTGAGACTTTGCCTGGCAACCCATAATATTATTTCATGTCTGTTTTTGCACTTGAAGCTCAGGTAAGGAAATGGCCTTTAAGGGAAAAACTTCTGTAAGGTTCATCATTAGCTAGACATGAATAAACTTTTTTCTGTATCAGCACTAGTAGGCTGTAGTATGAAGTGAATACGGTCTGCAGGTTTTGAAACACAGAGCACACTCATTCCCTCTGCCAGGGTGCAGAATTTTTTAGGTAAAGCCTTTAAGGGTGTCTCAGGAAATGTTTATCCCAGTTCCACAACCTGTAAAAACAGAAGAGGACGTCAGCCACAGGGAGCTTGTTATTTTGGGCTACTGGTATATTCTGAACTGCAGAGCTGACCTCTAGAAGGAAGGAAAGGTGAATCGTGAGATGAGTTGCCTGTAAGCTTAGAATCAGGGCTGGGTACGTTTCAGGAAAGAACTGAGTGAAGATTTCTCATAATTTCAAACAATTTGGTTGAGATTTTATCTGATCTGAACATGGAAAACAACTAAGAATAACTTGACTGTATCATTAATTCTCATTCCCCAAAAGGTTTTTAATCACTAATTTTAGAAAATAAAATTATTTAAATTAATTCAGCTTCCTTTGAGTAATGCTGAAATTTGAGGAAATCATAAGCACTATCAAAAGGAAAAAGTTATATTGTTTGAGTAAAGTATGCTGTATAAAAAGACAGATTCCATACATTGCAAATAGACATGCTTCAGTAGTCATGTAAAGGGAAACACCATAGTGTTCTGTCACCCTTAAAGAGATCTGAAAACTAGGTAGGGCTTATTTTGCTCTATCTCAGGTACAGCAGGGCAAACTAATGTTGTCATACATACTACAGACACCTACACCATGCTGATGCTTTCAAATTTGAGCTTCAAACTGAAGTTAATTTCAATTGTGCATTTAAGCAGCATTTGTCAATTGACTTTTTAGAAGATGCATTAATGGAATTTGGTAATAAAAGTGGCACATAACATGAAAAGAAGATTTTAAACAAACAAATTGTACTGTATATTCTATGGTAGAAGAAATGTAAATCTGAGAGAAGTTTACTCCTGAGAAGAGGCTCTCATTATTAATTATTCAAAAAAGAAGAGTAAGCAATATTGACAATACCTATATATTTTTGAATATATATACTTTTTCTTCATTTCTAACTGCTAAATAGCAATCTTGTATGCAACATTTCAGTTAGTTACAGAAATTTTTCTAATTACTTTAGTGTAAAGTAAAAACAAATCACGGTGCCTTTCAACTGAAAACCTGATCAGAGGCTATATCACATCTGTGTGATGCTGTG
This sequence comes from Calonectris borealis, assembly GCF_964195595.1. Classification (NCBI taxonomy): domain Eukaryota; kingdom Metazoa; phylum Chordata; class Aves; order Procellariiformes; family Procellariidae; genus Calonectris; species Calonectris borealis. The sequence continues at coordinate 36,705,679 of NC_134316.1, forward strand.
TGCTCTTTACTGTACTCTGGCTTTCCAGACTGAAAATGCAAAATCAAATTCTTCATAGCCTACAAGGAGTGAGATTTTCAAAGATGTGTAAGTCATTTGAAGATTTACAGTCAATAAAATTCGTATGACATAACCTGTACGTGCATGGGTGTAAACAAGCATGTTTACGACCCTGCATGTTGGCCAAGACAAACACAAGTCAGATTCAGCCCAGAAGCCAGGTAGGTACATTAGCATTACACTGCATTTGACCTAATATATCCTGTCAGCACAGGCAAGTAGCCTTGGCCGACAACAGCCCAACATGATGCATGTCTGTTCAGCCACAAGCACAGGCAGAGAAAGAAACTATCTGCATACATCTGTGCCAGCACACACAATCAGCACTTCTGCAAACCCTAGCTAAGGCTTACACAGCTCCCACTTATCTTTCAAAATGCACTCCCACGTGGTGCTGAAGTGCCTCCCCAGGCTCTCGTATGCCCTTTGTCCAACAGTGAAGTTTTTCTGTAGGGATGAACTTATCCTTAACTCTCCCCAGGCCCAGACCTGCCATCAGCAGGGAAGGAGGCCGGCAGCAGCTATAGGTGGGCTGTGGACAATCCAGCAATAGGCTCACCCAGCATGTTCCAAGTTTGGGGTTATACAAGGTTTCCACGTGTCCAAAAGAATCTTCAGTAGGTTGTTATCGCAACAATAACAATAATAATTTGTAAAAAGAATGTTGGCAAGTAATTTAGGTATTTATCATAATTCATAAAAATGGAAAAACTCCCATACGGATAATTCAGTAAAGGGATGTTTTTCTCACACAGTATTTGTCAAGAAACAGATATAAGACCGTGAAACATGGATTGCATTAAAGATCGACATTCACCTGTGTTTGAATGGCTACTAAAAGGCTTACATACTACAGAGCAGTGAATGAAACCTTAGTAGAGGACTTCTAACTTTTCCTGCCCTGCTCAAGAATTGTCCAGCCCTACGTTTAAAAAACATTCAGCCATAAACAAAGCACTCCTTTCTGTTAAATCAATCTCCACTCAAGATCTAAGATGAAGGCACAAAATGGTACAGTGTAAATTGCTCTAGCATAAGGCGCTAAGTAGGGAAGTATGAATGCTCTTGGTTGTGATTTTGTGGCCCCGTACAAATACCATTCTATTAAACAGACCAGTTTCTCAGCTTATGATTATTGTTCTGAGATAATATGATATGACAAGTCCAGATGTTTGAAACTGTTGCAGCAATTCACAAACTGGGAGCAATAAATTACGATAAAGGACATATTTAATTCAATTTATAGTGGATTTGGCACTGTCAGAGGTATGGAATTTCTAGCTGAGTATAATACAGAAACCATTACATGCTTTAGGGAACTTTGGAAATGAACTAGTGCAAGGCAGAGGACATTGTTGTAAAGCTGGAATTCTTTCTATCTGTTAATCAACAATCTCTGTATTGCATTGCTATCGCATGTTGTATTACTCCAGATTTGCCTAGTCTTGAAATAATTAGCAGAAAAATTCTTGATGAAAAATTCACCAGTGTTTTTTAGATTCAAGCTCTTTTCATCCCATTTTGAATTTCAGAAATCCACGTAGCATGAACCTTTGAGAGCATGATGTGGACACAAGACCAAAGACATTATATGTTGCCCTAAAAACAGCTTTTCTAAAGAATATATTGTGCATCTATTTCATATTCAGCCACCTTTTATGTCAAGTTAATCTATGAAGACCATCCATCCATGTAACCATTGACCCAAGTATATTTTATATACCCGTGCGCTGTGGGACCAGAAGACAACAATTTAAGTTTCTTTGTTATTAAGGCTGTAGAACCATAAAAGTTAGCTGCTTGAGTTTTCTCCTGATTAAAGGGAATTTTCAGTGCCATTGCTAGGCTATATTCCTATACATACACCTGTATATGTATATTTACGTGTTTGTCCTCAGGTCTGTCAGAAATAAGGATTTTTTGAAATGCCTGAGCCACATGCATGCCAGGAGACATGAGAAAGGAGTTTTATTTTTATGGTGATGATCCTGCCAACAATCATATTCAGGATCTGCACTATTTTAGCTTCTTCATTCCCAACAGATGAAAGGCTCAGTTCTATCATACAGCTGGGATGGTTAGCAGCACTATTTTACAGATTTGTTTATATTATTCTTCCATCTGGAGGGATGCGTATTATTGTAGAGTGAGAGCAGACCTGTTCCATTACCTTTAGAACTGAAAAAAAATCTCATCGGACCACATCTCCCTGCCCTCGTCTCCTTCCTTTTTGTATGAAACGGTGTTTTCTCCTATAATTTACCCTTCTCATTCGCTAGTTATAAAATACAAGAAAGACAGTGAATTGCAGAATAGAGAATCCAGTTCATTATTCTGCACAGCTTCTTAGTTGCAAACAGATCTGCTGATATTTTTAAAGCATAAGTGCATAAGGCCTAAATGCAAATCATTCAGAAGAGCGCTGATATTTACCTTACTCAGAATCAAACTGTTCTGTTTTCTTCAGGGATGAGCAAGTCAGGCACCATCACAGGCCTCTGCCTTACCTCAGTTCCTTCACTACCTTGTAAAAGGTTTGACATCAAGGACTCTTTTAGCAATAGAGAAAGTACTCTGGTATTTGGAGTTATCCCAGAGGATGCAACCTCTGTAACATTTTCTTCGTAAAACAGCGCAAATATTCAAATAATCAGTGGCATTCATTCCCTAGCCACTAGCAAAAGAGCCTAGCTTGAGTTTAGTTTCTATTCCAAAATTTGAATCATTACATTAAAATATTGCTTCAAAATGGAGACTGACTCCCTGAAATACTCTCCCACTTTGACAGTGAATCCTTAATAATTTCTCACTGAAGCAGTTGTGCAATAAAACTCGTGGGGGAAACATTATACAGACCTGACTTCTCTAGCTTAATTCTGAGAATTGACGTGACAATTCAGAAGTTGTTCTAAGCTCAAGAAACATCATATCTGCAACACCATTAGGCAATTTCCTTTTTAAAAAACAGAAAATAGATATATGTATTGTAATGTATTTTTGAAAAATTCATGTTGTTTATCAATTTATTATTCTCCCTGTTGTTACTAAGCAATAATTTTTTTCAGCATCCATCTTGGAATCCATGATTACAAATGCCTGGCATTTCCTTTTTTAAATCATCCAGATTTTCAAAGATTATTATTCACGCTTCAGAGACTAGTTTTATTATTGACTTAAATATGCTGCACTAATTTTCATTAGGCCCATGCAATGTGACCACATTTATTTTAACTAGGCATCCTTCAACCTGTTACTTCTGTATTCAGGATTATTGTTCTGTCTCCTTTTAAAAATACTATATCATAAATTTTTAAACTACACACAGTGCCTGAAAATGGAAACAGAGAAATCATTCACCACTTTTTCAGTATCAACTGCAGTTTGCGCTCCTGCCCTTGTAAATGAGCATTCTTTTTTCTTCCTCTTATAATTAATTTCCAGAACTTTGTTACATCCTTTGCTGTTCCTTATCTTTACTTTCTGTGGAAATAGTTTACTATTATACTGTTATGACAGCTGCTTTTGTTAGACGACAGCCTTTCTTCACTCCTTTCTCTATTAGTTTGCCTTCCCAAAGACCTTTATGTATCAGCTTCTCATGTTTTCTGAAGGGTGATTTCTCAAACAGTTTTTTCAGAGATATGTTTTCTTATAACTTCCTTACTTTGGAATAATAAACTATTTCACTGTATAATCACTTCCACTTAGATTGTCATCAGTCCATTCCTAAAGGAGCAATCCCACTACCGGCATTAGCATCATATGCAGTACTATGGAGCCCATGAGGTGCATCATTAAGCTCTACGAGATTATTCAAGAGGGAAGAATAAAGTACCTTGTATCATCTTGAAGTTGTAGAAACAGTATCAACCTAAAGTGCAATATATTTCTATGAGCAGTTCGTATATCACATTCTTCTTACCAAACTGTGAAACTTGGTATTCCTCAGAAATTCACTGTGTTAAACACAACGAACAAGATAAAGCTGAATCGCCCCTCTGATATGCCCCGACTTATACCTCGATGCAACTTCATGAGGAGTTTTCCTTCCCTTCTCATCCTTCCCACTGTTTATGAACAGTATGGATGAAAAGGGAATTTGAAATACAAAGAGACTCTGCAGCCACCGAAGCACTAGTTTTTACAGAAAGGTATGACTAGGAGCTCAGTCTCTGCTCGGTTCCACAGCAAGGCTGGCTATTTTATCACCTTGCTATCTGTAGGGAATGCCATACACTAGCCATCAGAGAAAATCAGAAGTCATATCCAAGTCCAAATGGCCATATTTCCACACCCATGGCTTACTAGATCTGTCATATCAAGAGCTACCATTTCCTCTTTTACCAGGAAAAAAGCCACCTTCTGACTGACAGTTCAAGGATCATAACTTCAGCAGCAAAAGATTTTCTTACTCTTTACTCTTAGCCGCTCTCCCCCTGCATCCCTCACATTGCCTTTAGCAGCACTTCTGAGACATAGGCTGAGCAAAGCTGTGGAAACAACACAACATCCCACTCACTGCCCCCATTTTGCCCTAGGCTACAGGTTTCTTCATATCTCTTTTCTGATTGGCAAGCTAATTTCAACTGGAGAGGTAACTATGCCCTTGATTAACCCTTTCTGGGCTAATTAGATGGAGTATGTGCATTGATGTGGGCATGTAAATAGATACCTACCTATTTCAATGTGTGTATACATAAAGAAAGGAGACTTATGCACCTTTTGTATTGCATAACTTCCCCTTGAATGCCAAAGTATTCTGCATTCTGAAATCAGCTCTACCACACAGCATTCAGTGATGATAACTGTTTAGAGGGAGCTTTGTTTTACTGTCCTCTGCCATTTGTACAGTTATGTGGGGATGAGTTTTGCATTCTGCTTTGTGAGGTTGTTCCTTTTGCAAATCTTTATATAAGTGTTGTCACTCTGGCGCTTTAACATCATAATGCTGTATCTGCTATTCTTTTCTACTACTTCAGCATGAAACTTATCAGAATTTGATGTTTCAGACAGGAATTAGAGACTATAATGGAAGCAAACCAAACAACAACACTCTCTTTAAATGTTGTTAAATTGACATTATTTGTTATGAACTGAATTGTTGCTGACAGGCTACTGTCAAATCAGTTTCTCTGTACCTCCCTGAAATCACAGTCTCTGTGACAGCAGATATGTTTCCCTGGGGTGTAGACATGTTTCCTAGGTTCTTCATTTGCAAATGTGAATTCAGTATTCATAACTCTAATGATTTGATTTGTCTTGCAGCTCAGCAATGAAGATGCAGTCATCTGCATTTGCAACTCTCTTCCTTTGGGATACAAAATGGATGGAATTCACCCAGTTCAGAATATATTTTTCTTCTTCCAGATGTGCACATCATTACACAGTTTCATTAGGACTCTTTTAGACTTGAATAGATTTCCAGTTTCAAACCTTCTGACTAATATCCTTGACAAGCATCCTTTCAGGCACCAGTGACAGCCAGAGGAAACCCTGAGCAGGTTAAAGATAACTATTGGGCTTTGGAGACAAAGCTGAGCGGGACAGGGCTCACATGGTGTTATCTTTAGTCTTTCTGGTCAAGGGTAAGAGCCCAGGAAGGAGCAGATGCATTCAGCTGCCAATGAATGCACAGCTACACAGCTCATCTCGCCAGCAAAGATATGTTGTCTTTGATCGCACTGCTATGTTTGAGAAAGGAGGAGGCTTTCCAAAGGTGTTTGTACACTAATGCGCAGAGCCTGGGCAACGAATAACTGCAAGTCCAGGCCAGTTGTGGGGCTACCACATGAGCAGAATCTGGTAGACCTGATGGGATAGTGCACAAACTGGGACAAGGTCATGGATAGGCAAAGACTGAGAAGGACAGGCAGCGAACAAAGGAAGGGGAGTCACGCTCTTGTGTCAAGGAGCTCCAGTAAGAAAGTGAAGATGTGTCTGTTGCAAGCCTCTTAGTCAAGGTCAAGAGGAAGAAGGAACACAGGATCCCAGGATCTATTATAGATTACTTGATCAAGAGGGAGAGCGTGAAGCTTTCTATGAATAACTAGCAGAAGCCTCCCAATCACAGGCTCTCATCTTTATAGATGATACCACCCATACAGCCAACTACTGGGAGAGAAACAGCATTTTCTTGATGACATTCACGGCAATTTCACAACATAAATGCTAGAGGGAACAAACTGGGGGATACTCCAGTTGTCCTGTTGTGCAAAACAGCAAAGAACTGGTGACAAATGCAGTGGCAAATGCAAAGAGGAGGTTGAGAGGAATCTAAATACAACTTATGGCTACTTGAAGGGAGTTACAAAGTTGATGGACATTAACTTTTTGCTAGTTGCAGCTGGTAAATCTCAGGAAAATAGGCACAAACCATGATTTAGGAGGTTCAGACTGGATAGTAGAAACAATGTTTTCATCAGGAGAGTAATGCATCACTGGAACAATTAACCAGAGAGGTGATGAAATCCTCTCTCTTAGAGATTTTCACGACTTGAGTAGATAAAGCCATGGCTGATCTGATTGCTTTGGCAATAGTCCTGCTCCAGTGAGATGCTGGAGTAGAGACCTCCAGTGGTCCTTTCTAACCAACATTTCTGTGATTTTATAACTGTATGAATCTTGCATAACTTTGCAGATTTCTTCTGGAAGTGTTATTTTAAAGTTTTTTCCTTTATCCTTCAGCACATTCTATCCAAAACAGGTCATTAAACTTATCTGATCATTCAATTTCTCAGCCAAGGCAATGAGAACTGATGAATTAATTTCTGCGAAATTAATACCTCACCATTGCTTGCTTGGGTAAGAATAGAAATTTTTTTATCCTATTACTTTTTCTAGGTTTTTCAGAAAGTAGTTACATCATAACAAAGTGAATCACACTGGTAAAACATTTTCCATGTACCAAATCCAAACATTTTGCTACTGGGCTATACTAAGTCTGGTTACGTTAATGATCAATGTGAAAAGTGTATTTCTTTTTGCTATTCCATTATAGTAGAGACTCTTTCTGCACAGATGTGTTGGACAGTGCTTTTCCCGAGGGAAGCCGGGGTGATTTTTATACTAGACAAAATCAGAAATGAGTTTAGAAAATAAGACAGGATAAATATATGTAGATTACACTGTGCAGAAAGGACAAGTCTGGAGCCTTTTTTCTGGCTTTACTTTACATTAAGGACATAATACTGCAGAACGATCCTCATTCGTAATCTTAAGAAAGCAGAGGAGATGACTTACTCACAGTAAGCCAGTAGTATTGCCCTGAAAAGAATGTCATCTCACAGGCACATTTCCAAAATACAATTATGTTATATGTAACTTCATGCTGCTGCTAGAGACCATGGACCTAGCAGAGACATTCATGACGTTGAAGTGACAGCCTTTCAGGCAATTTGGCTCTGAAAGACCATGCTAAAGCCTGCCTAGGACAGACTGTGGAGAGGAAGTATAAGTGGTGTATATTCTGTCATGGAAGCAGCAGCTTTGAGAAAGTCTCTGGTTTATCTGGTGGCTTAACTAACTGACGCTTCTGGTGTGGTATGTCCACTATGCAGGAAATTCCAGCTCACTGAGGCTGATACCAACGTTGTTATTGCATCAGATGTGTAAAAGGAGCAACTGTTTATATATTGTTTTGCATAAAACGGTCTACATATCGAATAGCAGCATGGACAGATTGTTCAAAAATTAAGGAAATAGAGAAGGGATGGGTTTTCTTGAAAGAGGGACATAGGTACTGATTTAGAATCATCACTGAAGTGGGTCTCAGGTTTACTAAATTTGTGCAAAAATCAGGAAAGCACTGGAAAGTGGATAAACCTGGCCCTTTAAATTACTTTTAGCAGGAAACTCCAATCATATTAATTGAATAATAAAGCGCACACTCCACCTGAAAAATATGAGAATAAACAAGGAGCACCGCAAATTAAATAAATGTGGAAGCAGCTTTCAGGTAAAGTTTATTATTCTTCTGCATTCCAAATATATTCTGCATCACAAACTGGGATCAATATCTAGACAGCAAAATCTTATTAATAACTTTCTCTCTTAACCTCCACTTCACAAGAAAAGGGACAGGATTGGGTGATGTGCAGAGGATCACTACCAAACATTGAAGCTGCAGAAATTATTCATACAGACAAATTTATTACAGTGGACTATGATTTTTCTTGCATGTACTAATTAGTCTCCACTTTCCTGCCACCGAACGTGCAGTTCCTATCGAAGTTGATAACAACTGCAGATGTTCAGGCTCTTTAAAACCCAGGTTGTCTTATCTTAGATGTTTCTGTTTACCTCCACTATAGTAATTAAGGGCTAGATCCTCAAAGATATTCAGGCACCAACATGAAACTGATGGAACGTCAGTGTCTAAATATTTTTGCAGATTTTATTCTAAAGGTAAGCCCACATGCTTCAAGAACATCTGTGCTTCCAGCAGTCGACTGACTCCCCACTTGCAGCCTACCAGCACTAATAGGCCATTCAAACATTCCTGGGAGGGAAAAAGAACATCAAAGAATTCATTTTTTGGAGGCCAGTACAACCCAATGTTTTAACATTGCATTATTAGTAAAAGAATAGATTTTAGAACTTGGAAATTCCCTCGGGAAATTCTGATACGTTTACCTTAGCTTTTGGATTGAAACATGTCTTGTCATTCATTAATACTTGCTGTCATATTTAATTTAAACACATTTGAAGGAGTTTACCCCACTTATTGGCTTTGAAATGAGCGGATGTGAGTACACCTAATTTATGATGGTAAATGCGTTTCACCTAATTGATTGCTGCACCTACATAAGGGCCTCTAGGTTGGTGCTGCAGGGCAGACGCGTCTCATTGTTGCATGAACATGTGCTGCATTGACTCATGTTAATAAGCAGGGAAAAGTTTCCTTTGCCTTTCCCAGTAAGTCTGTATTTGCATGATAGCCCCTCCTCAGAATTTATTTCTCTCTGTTTGATAGTCCCACCTTCTCAACCATGCTACTCCAATCTTTCTCACTTATTCACTGGTTCCACCACAGCAAAACACTTAGACAAGTAAGCTTTTCTCCTTGCTAAGGTCTGTGTACACAACTTATGCGTCTGTCCAGGACAGCTGAAGGTAATGAAGAGTTACAAATTAAACGGTAAGATATTGTGGTGGGTTTGACTTTGGCTGGATGCCAGGTGCCCACCAAAGCCGCTCTATCACTTCCCCTCCTCAGCTGGACAGAGGGAAAAAAAAATACAATGAAAGGCACGTGGGTCGAGATAAGGACAGGGAGATCACTCACCAATTACCGTCACGGGCAAAACAGACTCAACTCGGGGAAATTAATTTAATTTATTACCAATCAAATCAGAGTAGGATAATGAGAAATAAAACCAAATCTTAAAACACCTTCCCCTCATCCCTCCTTTCCTCCTGGGCTCAACTTCACTCCCAGATTTTTCTACCTCCTCCCCACAGCGGCGCAGGGGGATGGGGAATGGGGGTTGCGGTCAGCTCATCACACGTTGTCTCTGCCGCTCCTTCCTCCTCAGGGGGAGGACTCCTCACACTCTTCCCCTGCTCCAGCGTGGGGTCCCTCCCACAGGATACAGTCCTCCACGGACTTCTCCAACGTGGGTCCTTCCCATGGGCTGCAGTTTTTCACAAACTGCTCCAGCGTGGGTCCTTCCACAGGGTGCAGTCGTTCAGAAAGGGGCTGCTCCAGCTTGGGTCCCCCTTGGGGTTACAACCTCCTCCAGTGTGGGGTCCTCCACAGGCTACAGGTGGATATCTGCTCCACCATTAACCTCCATGGGCTGCAGGGGGACAGCCTGCCTCACCATGGTCTTCACCATGGGCTGCAGGGGAATCTCTGCTCTGGCACCTGGAGCACCTCCTCCCTTCCTTCTTCACTGAACTTGGTGTCTGCAGAGCTGTTTCTCTCACATATTCTCACTCCTCTCTCCGGCTGCTGTTCCACAGCAGTTTTTCCCCTTCCCCATCACAGAGGCACTACCACTGTCGCTGACTGGCTCAGCCTCGGCCAGCAGCAGGTCCATCTTGGAGCTAGCTGGCAGTGGTTCTACGGGACATAGGGGAAGCTACTAGCAGGTTCTCACAGAAGCCACCCCTGTAGCCCCCCCGCTACCAAAACCTTGCCACACCAACCCAATACAGATATATCCTGCGCCAATTGTGTGAATGGGCCAAATTCTGCAAGTTCTGATTTGGGAAGATCTCAGTGGGAAATTTGCCTCCATGGACTGTAGAATTTTACTCACAATAAACGCAAGGTTTCTTTACTTTACAAATAAAGGTATCTGACTTTTTTAAGGTGATGACATTTCACGTGGCCCATGGAGGGCATTTCTACAGTCATAAGCCCTGTATGTTTGCCAGTCAGATGGCTCAAATAATCTCAGAATTGCCTGACAAATACTTCTTTGAAAGCTGAGAAGACCTAACTGAATACAGCTTTCTTGAAGATCTCTTGCACTCCATCTGCACAGTTTCTCATCTCTTGAACCAGGATAGGAAACACTACAGAGGAAATTCTTTGTTGATGACAAAGGTGCAGTAGCTTTCCACTTCCTGCGCCTCCCCAATCATCCCTTATAGGCTGATCTTTACATCAGGTCCAATACATTAATTTAGTCTCCCTTTAGCTCTGCTAACCTCACTGTCTCATTTTTTGGGAAAAACTTCAGCAGCTACAGCTGCCACATTTTTGTATGTTTGGTTTTAAACATCCAACTAGATTAATATTTCCTGGAACCTCTCTTAAGTGTCAGAACTTCTTAAATATTTGTGTAGTAAAAAGTGCTATCACTCATTACTACAAAAGGTTTTGTTATCTGCCAAAGAATTCAGAACTTTGTGCAAGCTGGGAAAAATTTATGCAAAGACGGGAAATGATTAATAAAATATCACTGAGAATAATTAAATTATATTTCCAATATTCATCAAAAAATGTTTGATCATTCTTATATTTTAGGGGTTTTGTGAGTCACAACCTTCCCTATCCAGATGACCTTTAAGTAGTCTTTTCTTGGATGAGTACAATCACAGACAAGAATTTCATAACAGATAAGTATATTATACTGAGTTTCCACTGATCATTGTTCTAAGTCAATGAGATAAATAGGATGATGTAACGTAATTTTCCTTAACTGAGCAACCACTAAGCTGTGTATTACTTTTACAATATGAAAGTATTTAGTCAACAGTTAGATCCTGTTAGATACAATTGTTATCACAAGAAAACTTTTCTCAGTACTTGGTGTCATCACGTGCAATGTCAGAAAGTATCGACCACAGAAAATATAGAAGTAGTATATATTATTGTTAACTCCAATTGCATAACTCTGGGACTAAAATTTTGGGGCAAAAATGTTAATTTGATAGCTTTTGTTCACCCTTTAGTATTTTTGCCCTCTCCTAAGACCACCAGGACTAGAATATCACTGAATGAGAGCTGAGATTCTCGCACATGCAGCACATTTTGATATGGTGCTGCATCTAACATCTGTAAAAAGTATCAGAAATTAGGTGGAGTACAGTCTAAGACAAAATATAGAATTTAAACTGAAAGAAAATCCCCAGACCAGTACCACATTCCTAGTTGCTAGGTCATATCCTTATCAAGACAAAAACGTCATTGCTTTTCAGGTGACAATTTCTTATGAAAACCAGAACCTGCTCCAAGCCTGGAATTAACTAAAAAATCCAGTGATGGCAAAGAAGAGAATTAAACCTTAGCCCAGTTTCTTTCATAACGACCAGTAGTAAATAAAAACCTCAAAACCCTGAGGCAAGCCTTCAAAGAAGTCACTGCTTTGAGCTTAGCAGAGAAGAGACAAGGTCCTATACTTTGGGAGGAAGCCTCCAGAGCTCCTTTCAACAGGAGAAGCACCAGAAAATGAAGATCCCCTCAGGTCCACTGGTGTTATCAGACCACTCAGTGGCGTATATTCTGTCACTTTTGTCTGCGTTTAGTGTCCATCTGTTGAATGATATCCATAGAAAAGAGGGAATCACGCAGTCCACCTCTCCTCACCTCACTATCCCACTCCCACTGCCCAGCACGCTCACCTTTCCTTCTTTCCTACAGAATCCCATCTGCTCTTTTCTCCCCTGCTTCCATTTTACTCCTATTCACTTTTCCCCTTAAAGCACTCCCAAGTTTACTTTTGCCTATAGAAGATTTTGGAAAAACCTACATCAAGATTTGAGACCCATTTCCTTCCAGATCCCTGGAATACTGTTCTCCCATTATGCAGACCAGGGATCTGCTGAAATATGGCCCCAATTCCCTCCCAGCCCACACATCGGATTTCATCTCCACAGGAATTAAGTGTGGGCACAGGGGGAAGGACTAGTGGACCCATGGATCTGGCCTTGACACAAGGCTGGAAAATGGGATAGGTCTGCACATCTGGATCAGAGAACTAAAAAGTATTCTCATAACTATACATTTAGACATTATTTAGAAAACAATTATGAGGATGAACATCCACAATGCAAACTCAATCTATGTACTGCCCATCAAGCCTACTACATGCTACCTGCTACATACTTCTACCTGGAGAAAAACATTAGTGGTGAAGGGACAAATAAAGTTGTGATGCCTGCTCAGTTGTTCTATCTTCAACTGAGAACGTTTTTCAGTTTTGAAGTTTCCAAAACTGTCCGCTAAAAATAAGATTGCAATTAAAGTGATCTACAGTGTTCAACAACCCGTCATCATCCTGCCTCCCAGATTGCATTCAAAAGTCAAGAGTAGAAAAGACACCGCCTCATTGCGTTTTTCATCTATTTCATTTGCACCTAAAAATGGGAAGCAAAACAATGTACACAAGACAAGTCCATGCTAAGAGAAAAGTTCACTGTTTGAGATGCCAGGTAAGTTCTGCTACATTTTTGTTTTCTCTCTTGGTTTGTCATCACTAGCTGAGACAGATGAAGATGAGCAAGGATGAATTATAAGTTACTGGAATATGGAAAGTACAAAAAAGAGCAATTTTTTCTATCTTCTACTGACGCACACTTTGCAAATAATCTTGGTTTACCTCAATTGCCACATTGCTTACAGAATTTATGATAGAAAAGAACTCAGAACAACACATCACACATTATTTGATGCCTATTTCCAGTAATACTAAGAGATAATCATATCATTACCATGTGTGTCTCAGCATAATGAATTTTGGCTTGGATTAGGACATAACTTCAGTTAGACAGAGACGCACAAAATGATGAAAATAAATCATGTGAGCTGACAGAAACTGCTGCCAACCTACCTCACGTGTACTCTGAAACAGATCTGTGATAAAATAACAGCTACTACAATAAACAAAAGGAGATATATCTACTACCTGCTATAAAAAGAGGCATTCAAGCCTAAAAGTGTAAAGCAACAATGTGCTGCTTAGAACTTCCCTCCCAAGGAAAATTTGGCATGAGGAATAAAAAGGCATTCCTATATAGGGCTGGGTTTTAACAACAGTCCTTGAAACACACATGACACCATTTACACAAATTCAGTGTTATCACACCAGTAAAACCTGGGCTCAAAGGATGACACACATGTGGCAGGAGAATGTCTGTAACTTCGGGAGATAGTCAGCTATATACCGACTTCCCATGCCAAGCAGGAACGCTTAAAAAGTTGCTTCTTTTTTACCTTCTGTCTTTTACGGCAAACTCTGATTTACATTGGCCTTCTGGAAACAAGTGCAGGAATAAACTCTGGGGCAAATACCAAAATTTCTTTGCATCTGGATGTCCTGAAAATTGGTCTAAGAACCTACGCCAAAACTCTTAATTGAAATGAAGCATTTTCAATTAATTCTGTTTTGTGGCTAAATAAAAACACTGACAACCGAAGACAAACATGAGCAGTGTCCAACAGAGACACTACTGACTTCTCACTGTGAAAAATCTAGACTCTAGCTTTATTAATTCTCGCAAGCATTTGTACATGTAAACGCACACACAGATAGAACTCTGTGAAAAAGCTGGAAGACAACAACGTATTAAATCTGTCATCGCAAACCACGCTAGTTCATTCCTAACCCATTCATGACTAACAGAAGAAAAACAAACAAACCAAATCCTAGCTTGATTACACAACCAGTGTTTCAGCCAGAGCTCTATAATAAGGTGGCTTCAAAGGTCAGACACATAAACTATGTTTTCAGAGGAAGATCGTACATAAGGATATTAGTTTTGAAAAGATTAATACACCTTACAGATTGCTAGTTTTCCATGAAAAACATAACTAGTATCTTGGAACACATGAGTTCAGCTCCTTTTACATGATTACATCCGAATCTTTCTCAAGAAGAAAAGCTCAATTTTAGAAACATTTGTTAGCTTTGTTTAACTCAGTGGTGACAGAATAAGAGCATGTTCATGTTAAAACAGCTAAATTTTCTGGCTTCCCTAGGTCACAGACTGTAACATCTAAGCTGGAAGTCCAATCTGAGAACCACAAGTCTATGAAATCTATGGGGAAAAGTAAGGAGATGAGAAGTGGTCCTATAACTAGCATCTGTTGCTCAAAATGGAAAAAAATCTGGACCACAGCTGAGGAAAAATAGCTCAGTCCCATTTCACATTATGGCAGGTCTTCAGGGAATAAAAACCTGAAGGGTTATTCCGGCTAACTGAGTTAAAAAGGGGACTCAAATAGATGATACTAGAAGCAATTTGAGATGTGGACATCTTATGAAGCAATTTACTATAGCCCAATTAAAATTTTAAATTCAGTCTAAAGTTTGGCCCTCCCTACTATACTGTATGAATCCTGGTGTCCACAATGCCTGCATGTTGTGTTAATATTGAGATTGTACATGAAACATAAGAATTTTGAGTTCTATTTCTAACTTAATGGATAAATTCTCTCAGACCTCTTAAGTAGCATCTTGTAGAGGGTTCATTGGAGTCTAATGGGGTAGATTGGAGGGTAGATTGGTAGATTGGAGTCTAGCTTTTATTGTTTTGTTGTTACTGTTGAGGTTTGTAATAATTTTGCTTTATAGTTGCATGGCAATGGGGATTTATGGATCCACAGAAATAACAGACAACAATTTGAGGAAATTTACAGCTAGAGTTAGATGTAAGTCCCAATCTGGATCTAAATTCATATGTTCCTCAAAATGAGAGATGCTACTGTTCTTATGAAATGGACGTTAGCTGGATTTCACTGTCCCCTTTAGGCCTTCCTAACTTCCATAACATTTAAGTGTTGCAATACAAAAAATATTTTCAAACTTTGTCACATATGAATTCGCACTAAGGAAAAGAAGCCTCTTATAGTAACTTGCCGCCAAGGACTCTTCTGTCATCCTGGGAATTTTAAAGAAAAAAAATTCCCTGGAGGACCTGTGAAAGTAAAACAAATAGAAACAAAAACGTATTGGAAATTCCCAAAATACATTATGTTATTTTAAAGACTGACAAGTCCTATATTTGGTATGGCAGAATCTGGAAAACCCTAGAAATGAATGAACAATCCCACCCACAACTTTTCCCACTCTTCTGCTTTGTGGAAGTGCTCGTGAAGAATAGCTGCATCAGCACACAGAACTAAAAGTCGGGGTATCAAATTCTGCACGTGGTTTTATCACATACACTTGTGTAACACCTGCTACAAATTATAAATTCTTCTGGGTTTTCTCGCCTGTAAAGGGGGGACTATAATATCTTACTTGCAAAGAGTGATGTGATTCACCACAATTAGATTCAAATTACAGAGTCAATGGCACCATAAAGGGATAATGCCCTTCTATTCCTTTAAATAAGTATGAGTAGAAACAATTACATTGGGATCACATAACTAAAGGACAATCTGGTGTTTATTACACGTAACTGCTAGCCTTGCAATGTGTGAGTGATGCATCTGAATATCAACACATCTGTAAAAGTTCAGCAGGGTGGATCTTCTTCCTTGTCAATATTTTTGAACATGATTTTTATTGAATCTGCTGTATTTGGAAGGTAAAAGCTAACTGCTGTTGGGAAATTAATTAAAGATTAAAACCTTTATTGTGACCTCTGCCAGGAAGAGAAATGGAGCTTCTTCTGGGCAGAACTTCCTGAAGAGCACTGCAGGTATTATTCAGTGGTGCTCTGCCTCTGTCCTCTTCAGGAAGTGCCTGAAGGAGCTATTCCATCAACAGAAGAGAGACTCCAAATATTAAAATTCTGACTCCTT
The DNA here is from genome assembly GCF_964195595.1 of Calonectris borealis. NCBI lineage: Eukaryota > Metazoa > Chordata > Aves > Procellariiformes > Procellariidae > Calonectris > Calonectris borealis. Next base: position 36,721,937 of record NC_134316.1, read on the forward strand.
CACCAAACCACTGTTTCAGTCTGAATAACAGCTCTCTGTATCCTTGTCAGGTTGAAAGGAATTTATTTTACCTGAAGGTGTACAGAGCAAAAGGGAGGAAGTGTTGATTTAACACATTTTCTCCCACATCATCTTTGACAAAAGTTCTGCATATTTAGAGGGTACCAGGACATACAAAACTTCCTAATTTTGTATTCTCAAGTAGAAAAGTACTATTATTAGAATGCTATAATTAGACTATAATTAGAATTATCACAGTTGTAGGCCTTTGTCATTAACCAGGACACTATTTCTCTTTTGATTTCTTTAAAGGACATTGTAGACCTTTTCCAGAAGGTTCCTCCCTCAGGGCAGGGCTTCTATATAGTCAGATCCATCTTGGCTCTTCTCTCTCTTAAATCCAGCCTCTGCCTACTGTTATTTAAGTGTTTGATTAACTAGGCAAAGCGAAGATCCTTGTTCACTGATTCTGTTCATTGATTTTTTCCTTGCAGTTTCTCAATGAATTGTTCAGGAAAAAATAGAACTTTCTTAGAAATGCCTAAGAGAATTGTAAAAATAAATTCTTACCAGTACTTTTATACTGTAACATAAAATTGGTAACTTGGTAAATTCTTTTCCCCCATAAAACCACTGCAATCAAAAAGCATTTTCAGCACTTCCTCTCTACCTCTCTAGCATCTTCCTTCCTTAGCTTGAAATGTTATTGTTCCCTTTGAGCACAGCCCCCAAATTCTTCATTTTCAGGTCTGTAAAATGCACATAAAAATAGTTGCTTACATGTCCTGAGACCAGTGGATAAAAGACTAGTATGGACCCACTATTACTATGAACTTTACTGCCTGGCTTACTGCATCCTCCCTTGTTCATCCCATGAACATTCCTAATACACTTAATGGCTTTGTTAACAGACATATTCCATCTGACAGGATTTAGCCTGATTGAGTTTACCTACTGGCTGATGCACTTAAACCTCCTCTTCTGAGCACAGTCTGTGAGCCTACAATGCCTCATTGTTTGGCTCCTTATAGGTGATAATGAAACTGGCATTCAGTTCCCACTCCTGAATGGTTTCCATGAGACTTTGAAAAAGTTGTTTGCTACTCCTGGTATTATATAACCATCTTAGTTTCAGCATGCATAAAGGCATGTTCTTGTCAAATACCTTATCTGCAGGATTGTATTAATAACTAAACATGAGTCATGCTGGGCATCAGACATGTTTGTGTTTATACATGATATACAGTTAGGACTTATTCTAAAAACCAAAGTAAAATCTGTTAGCTAAATGCATTGTCAACGCATTACCCTATGATTTGGGCAGCCTTTAATTTACTGTGCAAGTGGCCCTGATGCACTTCTGTCTATACACAAGCTAACATTACACTGGAAACTGAAGAGAGGATCACAAGCAGATTGCATTACCTGATAGAAATCTTGCCTCGTCCAGCTAAGCTTTAAATTAAGATTTTAAAACTGCATTATCAATGCTTAATAAGCCAGGCTGCAAAGCACTGAGTTTTCTGACCCCAGTCCAGCAAAATACTGAATCATATGCTTAACCTTAAGGACACAAGTAGTCTCATAGATTTCAGTGGAATTAAGTAAGTGGTTTAATGCCTACCTCTATCAGTAGCAGCGTTCAGCACTTTGCAAATTCAGTCACCAAAGGAAGCTCATAAGCACTGAGCAAGAGATACAATGACCTTGAGTGTATATCTGCCGTAAGAATAACAACAAGTAACTACAACATAGTACTCTTTATGCAAGATGTGAGTGGTTTGAAAATAACAGATAATATTTTTTAACTGCAGCTTAGTCAGAACTGGAATATTCTGTTGGGGAAAAAGAAAGGAGTCTTGTCCCAGTAAGCCAAAACAAGAGAAACAAATGTTCTGACAAACAACTTAAAATATAGATGCATACTCCACTGCAAAACATCAGAGATAATCACAAATTTACGCTGTCCCTGTCAACCTCACAGATAGAAGCTGTGTGTGTGGTCCCAGTGCACTGAACTGCAACTATTGCAATGTTCTGGACAATCACATTGATATTTTATTGCTCTTTTTAGTTACATTTATAAGCTGGAAGTATTAAGAAATGCAAAGCAGCTCCTAGGAACATATTCACCCACACACAAAAATCTTTGCCAGATATTTCTACAGGTAATGAAATAAATTAAACCTTCAGCAACTTATTTTAATCTATTATGTTTGATACAATACCTTACCAGGAAAAAAGGGATATAATGAGGCTCTTCTAATCAAGAAATATCCAGAACCATGTACAGTTTGTCTATCATCAGGCCTTCTCAAAAGGACCCTATTCTTCCGTAGACTTTTGTAGTTTCTTCTTTTATTTTAATGTGAAATCATTAAATGAATCACATGTATAAACTCATGCCCTTTGGTGCTTAAAACAGGATCTTGAGCCTTTAGGACCAGCAGTCCATCTCAGAATATCCCAGACAGACATCTACCTGATGTTTGAAGTGCCTGAAAACACTAGCACATCCTTTCTTGGCTCCAAAGGTACCTACATGACTGTACTCTTGTGTCATCGGCATTCCTGAAATATTCTGGCCTGGGCAAGGGACGTTACTCCCACCCGAGATCTCCAGAAAACCAGTGATTAGACCACCCGGCACCTAAATCCAATAGTTGAACTAAAGGCACGTTGAATGACAGGATTAAGCTCCTTGCAGATACACAGTTATGGTGGTGACTGGCAGTACTTTGTTAACTAGCTGGATAAGAAAGCATTCACATGGGATGTGAAAATTTTGGGACCAAATCACTCGTGTCTGAATTCAGTGACTCGATTCTGAATTCATGTCTGAATTCAGTCTCAGATTCGTGTCTGGATCAAGGACTCCTACCTTCCAGGCATCTTTTCAGAAATCACTCAAGCCAAGTCTCTTTCAGCCTCCTCTGCTAAAGCTCTTCTAATCTGTAAAGTAAAATAATTAGATTTTAGTAAGGATGGGAAGCAGAACTTGGGTCACTTCTCTTGCAGACAACTCTCTAACTGGGCCGAGGAGCCATTTCCTACCCACACTCAATGAACATTTTAAGTATCAAATAAAATTAACAGCTTCAACAGCACACACGGGTGTGTGTGTTGTGTGTTGGGCGGCAGGTCCCCAACTGCTGCATGCCATGCCAAGACAAGGGATGCCCCAGAGGGGCTGCAGCGCCTGGGCAACCCACACTTGGCCATAGACACCCCTGAGGGGCTGCAGCACATGGGCAAGCCACACTTGGCCATAGACACCCCTGAGGGGCTGCAGCACACAGGCAACCTACACAAGGGCAGGGGTACTAATTAAAAGAGCAGCAGCAGAAGACCAGTAAGAAGCTCAGAGCTGCAGACCGAAATCTGCACACACAACGCCAGCCTCCTGCACCACTCTTTGCCTCACTGGAAGAATTTGTACGAAACCAAGTGTAACCCTCAATGAAAATGAGAGAAGTTGAGACTAGGAAGTGGGGAGGATAGGTGTTTCTTTTTTTAATTGTTTATGTTCTTTTCTTCTTAATATACAGAACTTTGATCAGAAGTTTATGTTAATGAGCAATAAATTAAGTACAAATTCCCCAAAAGTCTGTTTTGCTCATGGTGCCCACCTGAGCGAAAAACCCAATTCCTCCACAATTGTAAGTCTAATCCCAACCTATCTCCATGAAACACCATCTCATGAAAGGTGACCATCAAATTAACTATCATTAACACAGAAGCACTGATGCACTCATTCCTGTCCATATTTGTGAGAAGTATTAAACTCAACATACCCCCATAACAGAGATGTATAAGACATGTAGGCTCACTGTGGTGTTCCACTCAGGGTTTCCATGCAGCACACCAAGAGGATACAAGTGGTGCACTGCCAGAAACATCTGTAAAGCAGGCAGGGCCGCAATACCTGAACTTGTCTATCTCACTGATTCATGCATCTATATTCCACCTTCTCTTCCAGAAAAGACCTTAATATTGAGTGACTTTAGCTTTTCTTGGCCTATAAAACTAATAAGGCTTCTTGATGAGATTCTCTAATTATGACTTTCTCAGCCAATTTTAACCTTTATTGGGCCCTTTATTTTTTCTGTAAAACAGGAGTTCATTATGTTTACTAGTTCGGTACTGACAATCATGGCCTGGTTTTTTTTATACTGCAGTCAATATCTTTTTTAAAAAAAACTTAGCATATCAAAATAAAAAATGAATTCAGACAACCAGCTTTTTTACATTGATAGGAAAGCTTAAAGTCATTGAGGCCAAACAGCGCCCACCCCTGAGGTTTTGGCTCCAGAAAGTGACTAACTCCTTTTATGCAAATAAACAGACATCTATCTGTTCTTGCATCTATACTCAATAAAATCTGTAAGGAGCACAGCTTAAAAGCTCCTGTGAAATGCACCATGAAGTTGTGAAAAGCAACATACTATTCCACTTCTTGCAGTAATTTCAACTGCAGACTTTAAAAGCCCAGCTCTATTATAATAAACAAACCAGCTGAAATCTGTAATACCAAAACCATAGAAGTCTGATCTGACTGTGCAGACAGTAGGCAGGCACACAACTCGTCTTAACGCATATTAAAAGTTCTTGGCACCCTAATGCAAACAATCTGCAATGAAAAAATATCAGAATGAGCAATCCTCCAAGTCTTGCTTGAGATTCCCTTCTTTACCCCACGATCAGTCTTCCCTTCTTCTTGTGCTGAAATGCATACAGTTATTTATGTAGGCCTGAGACAAGGAAGAAAACAAAACGCTCTCCCTCACTGAGAATATTTTCAAGCAGTCTTTCAGAAGTTTAATGCAAACTCCGTACCAGCTCTCTTTGAACAGTAATACTCCTTATGTGCAGCTGCTTTTGTATGTCTTTGTATATCTTTGATGACTTCTAAGGAACAATTGTATCAAACTTTGTTGGTAGCTACATGTTCGATATTAGAATTTGAGTTGTCATTCTAATGAATAAAATGGTAAGGCAGTCAGAACTGCCCTAGCTTAAATTTGCTAAGAGAAAACAGAGAGAATAACAGTCCTCAGAAGAAAATTTTCTTTTATATAGAAATTCTGTTGCATCTACAGGGTGATTTTAGCAATGTGTCTTCTCCTTAAAAATCCACAGCTCTGAATGGCTCTGAGAACTGTAATAATGCCAGAAATGTTTTTACATTTAAAGTTTAATTATGAAACTTATTTCTATCTTATGCCAGGCAAAACTTTTAGTAGTCAATTGCAGTTCTGAACATCTAAAGTCACCTCTGCAAAAGAACACACAACCAATTAAAGATATACTGCCAAGTAGATTTGAAATAGCATTGAAAACATTTATATAATTGGAACTGTAAAGAAAATTTTTGCTATCTAAAATACAGTTTCTATAAATGGCAGTATGTTTCAAAAAATGGTGTTGGCATCCTCAGTGTTGAAAATTATAGCCTATCCCTTTATGGCAATAATTAGTTGGCAATTCCAGTTCACTCAAAACAAGATTTTTGCTGGCTATGTAGCAAACACTGCACTGAAGGCTCTGTTTCAGAAGTCAAAATTCCAGGTTTTTCAATCACATCCATTTAAGTGACGATTAAGCTGCCACCCTATCAAGACTCCTCTTTTCTTTCCTTCTCTTCAAATTCACTTAAAGCAATTTATCAAGTTACAAAACCAGTATAATTTTATTCCTTAACTTTTTTATTCTCTGATTTTACGTGACTAATCCAGCTAGCCCTGCTTCCCATAGGCAGGTAGATCAGATGACCTGTTGTGGCCCTGTCCAAACTAAATTATTCTATGATTCAATAATTTTGCCTTCCCTGGATGAAAATTGGGATCAGAGACAAGATTCACTAAAATATTCTGCATCTGTTCACAGTACATTTGTGTATAATTTATCATTATATCATAAAACATATAGACATTGAGTTTTAAACATACAGACATTCAGTTTTGAAAACTAAACACTCAGTTATTGTTGCAGTAAATGCAGACGGCAAGTGTGTTGCAGATAGTGCTGGAGAGTACTCTTCTGTTGATTTTGCTTGTATGTAACAGTTTTTACCATTAATTAAATCACATTCTGTATCAAGTATTTATTTTTTCCATGACAATTCCTGGAAATATCAAATTTACATATGATATATATGTTATATATAACCTACAAATAAATAAAACATTTTAAATAGTCTCATACGTCTGAAACTGACTCTTTCCTAGAAGTTGCTTGGGGATAGAACTTCTCTGTGAAAGAATATAACAAACATTCCTATCTTGTAAATTTCTGACATCAGTTTTCCTCCGACATCAAATCACGAGGATTTAAAATGCATAACACATATATACAGTTACAGTGCAATGAACTTGGCAACTTTCAGCCATGTCTGGTTTTTATCTTAACTGATACATTTTTGTTGCTGCTTCTTCAAAACTCCATCTAGTGAAATATATTTCTTCTACAATAGGGAAGTTACCATCATCATGAAGAATATTTAAAGTGAAGAAGAGAAAATTACATAATATTTCAGGAATAGTTTCATGTTGACAAGAGAGTAGATTTGGCTCAAACACAGAACACTGACTTGACTACTTAAAGATGCTTCATAAATAAAACATTTCCCTAAGAAACATTTAAGGTTGCAACACCCAGAAAGTCCCAGAACTCCCAGGAAATGTATTGCTAATGCCACACAATGACTAAGCTTTCTAAAAATGGTCTCAAAAGAATGAAGGTCAAAAGGAACAGAAAGAAGACACAAATATACTATGTGGTTTGTCTTTCCTCATCAACCAGTATAGCTATACAGGTCCTTGGCAGATACATGCCCTGTCCCTTATATCTCACCGTATCGGAACAAGTTATAGCTACATCACTTTCTCACAGCCTTCCAATATCCTGTCCGACTTGTAAACCTTGGACTGTGTGACCTCTCAGGAAATCTCCATTCTACTCACCAAACATATTCAGTCTCGCCCCCTCTTCTGCATTTTTCCTGGTTCTTCTGCCAGGAAACCAATGCTTTTCCACGACCCAGCAGCTGGATTTAGAGGGAGATCAGTCCAAATCTAGCACTGTTTATAAGGACAAATAATGATCCTTATGCATTCAAAAACAACCTCTTTTAGCCTCTTAACCTTCTCCCAAAATTCTAAATTGCATTTCTCCTCAGCGAGGCCAATTTAACAAAACATGACCAAGTCATGTCAATGACATTGTAAGCCAAGAACACGACAAGAATTTTGAAAAAAACAGAACTGCAATGATATTTTCAAAATGCTGAAATGTTTATTTTAATCTGGTTACTGACCAAATTTCCCAGGGAATTCTAAGACTGAAGTGACATGAGGTGTACAAAGTCATCAGAAGTTTGCTTTCTTTCTGATGACATTGGGGATTGTCTGAAAATTCCTGGCATTTGATAAGCTTTGGGTTGAGAATTTCTCCAAGAAAGGAGTGAAAACAGTCGTGGGAGGAAAACTAGGCCTGAAGTTAAAGCAGTGTAATGGGTCTAAGGAGAATTTAGCAGATATATAAGGATGTAATTTTTACGGATCATGCATCTTTCCAATCTGTAGCCTGAGGAAAACGGTAGATCATCCACATCACTTCAGGTTTTGGACCCTGTGATTATTTTGTATCACAGTTATGTCAAGTCCAAAGAGTTTACAATCTCAGTTGAGACCTCCAGGACCTAGTGAAATACACACACACATATGCAACACACAGACAAGATAAGAAAAAGGTACTATTAAGTGCCCAAGTAAAAATTAAAATATCATACTGTGGTAATAATTTAATGAATGAAATTACTAAGACAAACTTCTTTATGTCCTTCTAGGATTGTCAAACTTCGAATTACTTCCTGAAATTAACATTCCCCAGCATTTCACACTTCTTTAATTCTTCCAGAATTAGGCAAATATTAACTATTCTGGCTGAAAGTTCGGATGCTTACTTCAGGATGATTAAATTGTTACCTTCTGAAAGATTCTGATGTCTGCAAAAATTCATTCGAATAAGACCAGTCTAACCTCTGAAAAATATTATTTCTCTGATGCTGAAGAGAGGACTGTAATAATACAACAGATCCTTTGCTGAGGATTCAGTCTGCACTGGGCATACTCAGTCCCCACAGAGCATTCACCTTTTAGCTGAATTACTGCACAGGCCAGTATACTCTATTTCAAGTTTTAATTAATTTGCTGTAATTTCCCACACTTGCAGTCAGTTACCACTGGGGGGTGAGGACAAGCAAACCAAACGCAACTAAATTTTCATAATACACTACTCAAATCCTGCCAATCCTAAAGCCAGTGAGACTTAATATCCCTTCTTCCTCCTAGGTTTAAACCTATTTTCCTGATTTTTAACAATCTTCTCTAGGACGAGATGGAGTATGCCAAATTTCAGGAATGCCAAGATTTCTCTTTCATCAGGATATTGTGGATGCAGGGGCGGAGACAGTCATATAGTGTCAAAATTCAAATTTATAACAGAGTTGTGCTACAACTTCAGTTACTGAGCAATTACTGCCATTCCTTAGTAACCCACTCTCCTCCTCATGTTATGCCATTAACATTCTGGAATATTAATTAGTGGCTTTGAGGTCATCTCCAGCACCTCAACTATGTAAAGATTCCTCAAAATTTGGAAAGAAGAAACATGAACCTTGTAAGCTCCTAGGACCAGCTGCAGAAATAGATCTGTTTCGATGCAACCACATCTGCAAAAAAAAGGTATTATATTATTTACTCTCAAAATGTCTAAATTGTTACCAAAGACTTCAGCAAAATGTATATTCATCCCTCAGGGGAAGGGAGTTAGAGAGGTGTCCTCTTTTGTAAAGAGACCATAATGTTCTCCACTTCACTGTGTGATCTTCAGGACAAGCATCAGATGAAGTAAGCATTAGAAAAGCACAAACTCAAATACTCCACTCTAAGTATATGCTCCTAAGAATATCCTTCAGGCAGATAGAGAGCTGCAGCATGGAAAGGGAGGGATGGGAGGTCTCTGTAAATGATCCTTTGTGCCAACACTGGAAGAGCAATTCCTACGGCTGCTTCAACCTTCTGGGCCTTAGTGGACATGCATTTTTCTTCCTAAAGGAAAGGCTTGAGAACTGCACAAAGATGCCTCTCCAAGCAGTTATTATGATGTGTTGTCTCTCTGTGAGATTGTGACACCTTCAGAGACAAGAATTACCCTAAGCCAGTTTTCTAGTGGCTGCTGCCTCCCACAAGTTGATGAGCTCCAAATACTACGTCTCCACTAGTTCTGCTATTCATGCAAAAAATCTGAGTTCTGCCTTTGGTACCTCTGTCAGAGGTTGCTTACCATTCAGTCCCAGACTGGGATCAGGCATTTGACTTCCTCATATTTGATGCATATGAATGACTAGTGTCTGGTTTTTTTAAGTTTTCAGGGTTTGGGTTTTTTGGGTTTTTTTTTTAATGTGACTGAAAGATTACCTGCTAAATGAACCAGACAATGGAAGTATAGAAGAAAGGTTTTACCTGCTGTTGTGTGGAAGTACTACTTGCCACCACAGTAACATGATTTTAGGGTAACTAATGAATGAGCTGTGATGTGATAAACAAACCATTAAGAATGTTACGATAAAAAGATTAAGGACAGATTCTGCCTTTGGTCTCTCTGACTATGATTTTGAAAACAATTTTTTTTAAAATATTGTATAAACATTGTAAATTTTTTTTTTTTTTTTTTACCCTGAGAACTACCTTAGGCAACAAGGGACAAATACCTAACTATTGCCAGTTACTTTATAAAAAGAAACTACTATTTTGAAAAAGATAGCTCATCTGTAATTTTCTGAATTACAGGAATGGCCTATCACCATCTCCCTGTGTTTTCCAGTTGTATGGACAATGGTATACATGGATTCAAGGACAGTAAGAGTGGTTTACACTACACTATAGTGAGTTAGACCCAACTCCATCTAGTCCTCTTTTTATTTTTTTTTTTTAATCCTTTTGGCGTCTTATCTACCACACTTACATCTATGCTCTGTGATAAACTCTATGTTGCTAATGTTACTTTTGATCTTCCATTCAGCCTAGGGGGCTTACGATGAAATCAAAGTTCAAATATGCAACACGGACTTACAGGAAAAGCACGTGTAAAGGCATTATATAGATATTATTTACCCATTTTTGAATAATTTAATTAACAAAAATAAGACTTTCTTTTTTCTTCCTAATCTTTAATTAAAAATAATTTAACAGCTCATTCTCTATAATCTGGAAGAATAAATTCAGCCAGGACACTAAATCTATATGCTCACTTCAAGTCTGAAGTAACCTTTTCAGATTAATAATAAACTGAATTTATGATTTAAAATATATATATATGTATGATGAAGATGACTTCAGCACCTTCTGGAAATGAACATTATTCTACCTGCAATTATTTGAGCAATTTCCCAGGAGACAGACAAAATACACATGGATATTAAAAAAAAAAAAAAAATTAATTCCTTCTCAAAGGAAATTTTACTTGTAACCATTCTATTTACTCAGCCACAGTTTATCTGATTTAATTTGGTGAGATCTGAAAATAATTTCACTCTAACATAATCTCAGCTGCTGAGTTACTGTGCTGGTTTTGACTGGGATAGAGTTAATTTTTTCCATAGTAGTTAGTATGGGGCTATGTTTTGGATTTGTGCTGAAAACAGTGTTGATAACACAGGGATGTTTTTGTTACTGCTGAGCAGTGCTTACACAGAGTCAAGGCCTTTTCTGCTCCTCACCCCACCCCACCAGCGAGTAGGCTGGGGGTGCACAAGAAGTTGGGAGGGGACACAGCTGGGACAGCTGACCCCAACTGACCAAAGGGATATTCCATACCATATGATGTCATGCTCAGCATCATATAAAGCTGGGGTAAGAAGAAGGAAACAGGGGATGTTCGGAGTCCCAAGTAATGGTTACACGTGATGGAGCCCTGCTTTCCTGGAGATGCTGAACACCTGCCTGCCGATGGGAAGGAGTGAATGAATTCCTTGTATTGCTTTGCTTGTGTGCGCGGCTTTTGCTTTACCTGTTAAACTGTCTTTATCTCAGCCCACAAGTTTTCTTGCTTTTACCCTTCCAATTCTCTCCCCCATCCCACCGGGGGGGAGTGAGTGAGCAGCTGTGTGGGTCTTAGTTGCTGGCTGGGGTTAAACCACGACAGTTACATATTAGATATTCTTTTGACAGGATTAACCACTTTGATTTCATGACAATTATGTAAGGCCATCTGTTTTGCTATAGCATTGTAAAGCTAAGTTCTCTTTTTGCAGAAATTCATGGGAACACAGCATGAATATTACCAGGGTATAGTATACAACTAAAATTCTGCAGAATTAAAAAATATTAACTTGGTTTAAAAAATAATCACAATCTGGGACAAATTATTAATTTTAACCTTTGGCACCTGTAACAAGAAATGGCTGGAACCATGTATACTGATTTTAAGTATAAAAAGGAAGAATCATTTCTCAGCAGGAAGCTACAGAGGAGAGATTTGTGACTATTCAATCTATAAAAAACCACAGCTGAAATCATCTCCAGGTGAGAGGATAAGTTTGCATCTGGCTGGAAATGAAAGGTATGACAGTTTTGAGCTCTTCTACCTACTACTGAACACTTGCATAGCAAGTGATAAAACTGTACTGGGGTTATCTCACAGCAAACCACTCTTGATTCAGTAAAATGTGTACAGACATGCTCTATTTTTAGCATGGACTTAAACCATGTTTCAATGAAAGCACTTGCACATACCCTTATCAGACTGAAAGACAGTGCTCTGCTGAATACAGACTCTGGTCCCTATTAAGATGGAATTTTAAATGACATGGACATATACTGCTGCTACAAACTAAGTTTACAACACCTCCTCACCCCCTATTTCTTACATTTTAAAAATCTGTTAAAAATGAAAGGTTTCATTGATGAGCTACCAGCCTGCATCAAGAGCTTGGAAGGAACTGCTTTCTTAACCACTGATTTGACTCAAACTCTGGCAGGAGGATGCAGCATCATATTTTTCAACCACATTTCCCACCTCTCCCCTCCCCCCCCCCCCAAAGTATTTGAAATAAAAATTCTCCTGAGCACAGAAAAAAAATGAAACACAGGTTTATAAAGGAACAGGATGACCCAGCTAAAGAATCTGTTGAGCATTTCGGATTACACTTAGATGCTAAGTGTAAAAGCAAGGCATAGAGCTTTCTAGAATGAAGAATTGTAGGGAAGCTGCCTCAAGGGGCAAGAACAATTTACAGAATTAGATCATATGCCAGAAGATTGAAAAGAGTTGGAGGAAGACTAGGATTTTCTGTACAATGTTCTGCATCATCAACAGAATTATTTACTATGGAACAGATCCACAGAGGGGGTTTAGCATCGTTGTCACAACACTTACTTTTCCACCACCTCAGGGAATTGATAGCTGTGAACAAGGCAATTCAGTTCCTGTTCAAGGTGTTGCAGAGTTAAGCAATTAAAAAGGAGTTCCAGAAAAGCAGGCCATCATTTGGAAGGTATTTAAACTAACAAGGAAAGCTTCCTTAAGCTACAACCCTTCTCCAGGACAGAGGCATTTTTTTTCTAAAAGGAGAATACGATTCACAGTTTTCCAAGATTTTTCTTGGAATTCCAAGGGTTTTTTTCTTGGAATTAAAATGCATGTTAACGGTTTCTCACAAACCACAGCTAGAGGAGGCAGCAGAGTAGCATGGGAGATTTTTTTTAAATGTTTGCACTTTGGGTGTCAAAATTTGGCTTTCCTACAGAACACGATGCATAAATTGCAAAGTTACAGTGATCCTCACAGTCCTGACTGAATTGATCTGTTTTTAGGGAGAAAGACTGTAAACTAAGCACACTCAAAACGATAGGGCAGTGGAAAAGATGGGTCCAATTTTACCATTTTTACAGACACTTTTTAAAGCAGAACCATACCATTTGAGAAAAACAATGTGGCAGGTAACTTGTCTGAATGTTTGGAAGGGAAAGTTACTGTAAATTAAATAGTCTTCAGTAAGTGCACATTTTAGAAAAGGTTCTTTTTAACATTCTTCTAATCAATTAATTACTGTCAATTGCTTTTCACAGCAGGCTGATTCTGGATCAGGAACAAGAATGTAGCTTTCAATTATAATCAGTCAGTCTCCTTCGTCAGTACATCAGATGTAATCCTAAAAATATGTAACTTTCAGATACCTGATTAAAAGTCTCTTAGTAGTAACCCTCTCAAATTAAGACCTTAAATGTTATGACTAGACAGGACATGAAATTACACTGAGAAATAGTCAAAGACTATCATTCCTCCTTCTGCGTAGTCTGTGCAACTTCTACTGTGTGTGATGAATCATCCCACTAGGAGTCTGGAAACTTGCAAAAAAAAATCACTAATCAAACTAAAGGCTGCAACTGTGTTATCTTTAAGATGAGACATTCTGCATAACTAGTTTGAGTGGCTGGAGTAATTATATCCCGCCACTCAACTACCCATTTCCTGCAGCACTTCCTTCTATCACAGTCAATGGAATTTGGCAGGGATCAAAATCAGGTCACCTTCAGCTATGCCAAGCCTGGCCAGCTTGAGCAAGGAGTGACAAATTAATGAAGGAAACTCAAAGAAATCATGTCTGTTTCTCCCTAATCAGAAAAACAAACATCCTCCTCACTATCATAATTTCTTCACGGACTGAGAGTACAATGATTCAGTAAGTGACACATCAGGTAGAATGAAGCTTTGCAATATGTGTCAGCACACCGGGGAGAATGGAGACTGTGGGGACACCTGGACACACAGGCTTTCACAGCACTTTCTCTTCAGTACTTCATCCTTATCGTCTTCGCTAATGTCAGCATATACAAGCAGTACCTTTATGGGGAGCTGTATTTGGCCAGCACGCTGTAATACAAAGATGCCTGAAAATATATCTACATCACAACATGGCAAAATACCATCTTGGAGAAAGAGAAAGGACTTCATTCTCTGGGTTATTTAATCTTCGATACCTCCCCCAAACTCACAACCGCATTTTGATTTAAGATAGTTCTGAGCTATGCCAAGTGTTACCAAGTCAGAGTTGGTGAGCTGACAAGAAATATACAAGAGGATCCAGCTGTAGTCCTGCAAAAAACACTCTGACTATATCTTTCAATTGTAGAGGTTAATACTTATGTCTGTGTTCCTTCCCCCACCTCTTTCAAGTTATTGTGTCCTCCTTGTAGCCTGGAAGCAGAATGAATAACCTTTAGACTAAACAGATTTTCATCAGACTACCCAAAAATATGAGCAAGTCTTGCTAGAAATTCTTTTGAGCATTTCATTATCCCAGTTACCCAAAATTTAAGGCCCTGTAACTAGATATTATTTATGGCAGGTATTGTCACTATCTGCAGATTTGCATATTTGCATATATGAAAGGAGCAAGCGTGATCCAACACTGCTGTTTAAGGCATCTTATTTGAAGTAGAAAAGAAAATTGTGCTGTAATCCTTTGGCATGGAAATCAGTCATCCCAGAGTCCCTATCTCTTCCCATCTCTTTAAGCAACTGTTCCTACAGCCTCTGCTATGGTCACTCATTTCATGGAGCAGGAAAGATGGATTTAGAGGAAACAGTTCTGTTCCACAGGGAAACACTGAAAGGATAAGTAACTGGTAGTTTACAGCTAGGACAAAAAAGAGTAAATGTGATAATTGCATACAAGATACACTTCTACACAAGATTAATAAGCATACCATGATATTAAATGACTCCCACATATAACTTATGTATCCCACAACATTGCAGTTAGCAACATCATGTAAGGCTCTAGATACAGAAATGGTACACTTGGGGGCATTTCAGTGAAAGATACAAAAGATATAACAATATTGAGTATTTGGGTCCTGAGGGAACTGGCAGATGAAGTTGCTAAGCCACTATCCATCATATTTGAAAAGTCATGGCAGTCCGGTGAAGTTCCCACTGACTGGAAAAGGGGAAACATAACCCCCATTTTTAAAAAGGGAAAAAAGGAAGACCCGCGAAACTACAGGCCAGTCAGTCTCACCTCCGTGCCCGGAAAGATCATGGAGCAGATCCTCCTGGAAACTATGCTAAGGCACATGGAAAATAAGGAGGCGATTGGTGACAGCCAACACGGCTTCACTAAGGGCAAATTGTACCTGACAAATTTGGTGGTCTTCTACGATGCGGTTACAGTGTTGGCGGGTAAGGGAAGAGCAACTGACATCATCCACCTGGACTTGTGCAAAGCATTTGACACTGTCCCGCACAACATCCTCGTCTCTAAATTGGAGAGACATGGATTTGACAGATGGACCACTCGGTGGATGAGGAATTGGCTGGATGGTCACACTCAAAGAGTTGCAGTCAACAGCTTGATGTCCAAGCAGAGACCAGTGATGAGTGGCGTTCCTTAGGGGTCAGTGTTGGGACCAGCGCTGTTTAATATCTTTGTTGGCGACATGGACAGTGGGATTGAGTGCACCCTCAGCAAGTTTGCCGACAGCACCAAGCTGTGTGGTGCGGTCGACATGCTGGAGGGAAGGGATGCGATCCAGAGGGACCTCGACAGGCTTGAGAGGTGGGCCCATGCGAACTTCATGAAGTTCAACAAGGCCAAGCGCAAGGTCCTGCACATGGGTCGGGGCAATCTCAAGCACAAATACAGGCTGGCCAGAGAATGGATTGAGCGCAGCCCTGAGGAAAAGGACTTGGGGGTGTTGGTTGATGAGAAGCTCAACATGACCCAGCAATGTACGCAAGTAGCCCAGAAAGCCAACCATATCCTGGGCTGCATCAAAAGAAGCGTGACCAGCAGGTCAAGGGAGGTGATTCTGCCCCTCTGCTCTGCTCTCGTGAGACCCCACCCCTGCATTCAGCTTTGTGGCCCCCAACATAAGAAGGACAAGGACTTCTTGGAGCAAGTCCAGAGGAGGGCCATGAAGATGATTAGAGGGCTGGAGCTCCTCTCCTATGAAGACAGGCTGAGAGAGTTGAAGTTGTTCAGCCTGGAGAAGAGAAGGCTCCAGGGAGACCTTACAGCAGCCTTCCAGTACCTGAAAGGGACCTACAAGAAAGCTGAAGAGGGACTTTTTACAAGGGCATGTAGTGATAGGACAAGGAGTAACGACTTTAAACTGAAAGAGGGTAGATTTAGATTAGATATAAGGAAGAAATTCTTCACTATGAGGGTGGTGAGGCACTGGAACAGGTTGCCCAGAGAAGTTGTGGATGCCCCATGCCTGGAAGTGTTCAAGGCCAGGTTGGATGGGGCTTTGAGCATGGCAGGGGGGTTGGAACTAGATGATCTTTAAGGTCCCTTCCAACCCAAACCATTCTATGATTCATTTTAAAAACCATCATCTTTTTCATGGATTCCCTAAAATACTGGTGAAATTACTGGTAATTCCACTGGTTTCTGGCAGCTAACATGACGGAATGACCTTAGAGATGAAATACTGCAAAATTGATGGCTTTTCCAGATATCTTTACTGTTGCCTACATATCTGAGCAAATAAAGACACAAAAATAATAAGATGAGAGAATAAAAAAGATGGTAAATGTAAATATTCATATCCAAATTCCCTGACTCAGCTGCTTACACAGAATAGAAAACAATGGCAGCATCTCAGACACCAGGCTGGTTTGGAAAGGGTTTAAAAAGTGACTGGATACTTAACTTAGTCTCTCATTTTTTGGATTGTAGTAATAACCAAATAGATACAATCTAGAAACTCTGCAAATTTCAGCATCAGGAAGTATTACTAGCCAGAGCTTTTGTCAGTGACCTAATGATGTTATCTTCCCCCCTTTTTCCCGATAATGAAGTGGAAAAGAAATCATGTTATATCCAACCACATGATGTAGATTGTTTCAGATACTAAACTGCCTTTGAACTGAAATAGAGTCAAAACAATTTGTGCTCATTTCAACAGGGCAACTGATGCTCCTTTTACCAACCCAGGTCAACATTTCCTTAAAGTTTTCAAACAACAAAGAAACGTTTTGCGCTTTTGGTGCCTGAATTTAAAAGGAGCCAAGGTTTCATCCCATTCGTACTACACACTGTTTTATTCCTATTTTGAGGCATCTGGGTCCCTCCATCATACAAAACATACATAAGAACCAACAGTGATTGAAATAAACTGTGGGGATGGGACAAATTTGTACTGCTGAAGTTATTTGTTTCATGAGCTGAGGTCTAACAAAGAAGTATATTAGAAATGAGTCACTATAGAAGTGAGCAGTTCAGTTTCTATGTGTGATTCATTCCAAAAGAAGCTGGATGCCTGCATATGCCAAGGCCTCCTTTGAGAAAATAATGTATTTTGTGATTTATATTGTTTCTCTATGTAAGTATTAGGCAATAGTTTAATCTCAAACAGATCAGTTTTCCACACTTTAATTTCTTAATAAAACATTAATAGGTGAAAGTATGCAATTCAGAAAGCTGTCCACCACAGCACTTAACTTGAAACAGGAGTGTAAGATTATCAAGTACTCACATGATTTGAGCAATACTGCTTCTTTTAAAGGGTATGTGAGTTATGGCTGTTGGAAGCATCTGTTTACACAAATACAGTGTTTGGTAACCTTAGCAATAGTTTATTTATTTATTTAATGCCCCACAGGTCAACCCCTCAAGCTTGTCAAACTGAGGGCAGTTTCTTAAACAGAGTAGAGTCCAATAAAGAAAAATTGATCTATATTGTTGGGTCTTGAATGGTGCCTATGTATGTTCGATAATAAAGAACTTCAGTTTCTAAAATGCTGTTAATCTGGGAGATTTCAGCAGCACTTAACGAAATACAAAACAAAACAAAACAAAAAGCCCTTGGAAACACAATTAGTCTGGTTGCCTAACTGATTGATCTAGGAAATTCTTGCCAAACATTCATGTCTTACTGTCTCTTCCAAATTTTAAGAGTTTTTAATCTTTTTTAAATTACTCTATAAAGTGACAAAGCACAGCATTATGCTGGATACCTCACCAACAGAAGTCTGTTTTAGGAACCACTAGATTTAAAACTGTTGCATGGCACTTTGCCCTTGACCTGTATCACTCAGAAAGCCAAGCATGCACACATGACTGAGAGGCCCGGCAGCAAAATAAACACTGAGTAACATCTTGAAGGCGGCTGTCACAATGCACGACTGATAAAAGCAGGACACCTGAAACTTCCTTCTCTTTTGAGACACCTCCTAAAGTGCTTGCACACTGGTAATTCCTGAAGTTTTGGTATCTTTCATCCACACACTGTGGGAAATAAAAATAAAAGTTTATTGATTTGGTCTGCTTTTCTGATCAGGGAATTGTTCTCCCCTTCCCTGCAGTTATTATCTAACTTCTGCTTTCTTTCAGGGCTTTGAAGTTTTCTTCTCTTTATAATAGCAGATTCAGAACCTCCTATGAAAATAGCAGTGCAAATGAGGCATTTCTATTTTATTTAAAACAAACTCTGACATCAGTTAATGACAGCTTGCAGAAAGGCTGTCATCTGCAGGGGTGCCCTGGGGCAGCAGCACCTGATGCGGCCGCGCTGTTATTCTGCCGCCAGCTCGAGGGCCTGGGGAGGAGAGGGATGCACGGGCTGGCGCGGGGAGGGGAGAGGAGGGGAAAGAGCAGGGACAAGGGCCATGGCGGATGGGGTGAACGTGAGGTGCTCCGGCCCCTCCTGCCCAAACTGCACATCTCTCCTGACAGCTGACATGATTCCTCCATTCAGGGCTTCCAAGGCAAAGGAGCAGGAATGGTACTGGCTGGCTGGCTTAGCGTGCAGACAGCAGAACAAGCTGCGGTAGGTGTCTCTACCATGACAGGAAGCGCCGGGTGACTAACACCGCCACGCTCCTCACAGCCCTGTACCCCCTGCCCAAGCCCTGGAAGAGCACTTCTCGGCACTCCTCGCAGGCTCCAGCCGGTGCAGGCTGCCACAGAGAAGACCAGCTAGGGAGGTGAGACCTGTGCAGAGGCCTGGCTTCCAACCCCGGCTTCTCCTACTGCAGTAGTTCCTCCGCTACACCCTGCGCTGGCAGCCATGAGAGACAGGAGGCATTTCTTTCACCCCCCTTCCCTACAAGGCCCAGGAGAAGCCCAGTTGAACGACACTGCCCAAGGGCTCATGGAAAGGCAGAACCCAAAAACTGAAAGCTTTCTCATTTATCAAGGTTTCTTTTATAAGACCCTTTTATTGTGACTTACAACTGCATTTCTGCTTAGAACCTACTCAAATTTGGCTGAATTAAAAATCCGTATCTCACATTTCCTGAGTGGGAATGCACGACAGGCACACTCCCAGGTACAGTGTGCAGCAGACACACTCCCAGGTACAGCGCTCTCCGCTCAGTGCTCTGGATTGCAAAGGTGGGTAGTCGCTGAGTGCCATCTGAATGAAAACTGGCAAGAAAGGTCAACATTAAAACTGGGTAAGAAATCCAGGGCAAGAATGTGGAAGTGAGATTAAACTGAGCTGGGTGGTTCAGAGGAGGTGATACATGACCAGAACAAATCAGATAGTAGTGACCAGGCAAGGGTTTGGACCAGAACAGAGACTTGGGTTTGCGTGAGAGATCTACAACAAGACAACGATGAGAACGAGACTGAAATGAAGAAACTGGAAAGCAGAGACTGGGACTGGACAGGGAGTCAGAGTGGGGGAGAGACAGGACTGTAACAAAATTGGGCAGAAGGAGATGAGCAGCAGAGTTAGAACTAGCAAAAACTGGACAGAAAAACAACCATCTTCACAAGGATGCTCCTGTACAAGATACTGGAACCCTGGCCTCTGAATACCGCTGTTTCTCTGATTTCTGACCATACTTTCAACAAAAAGCCTGTAAACAGCGTAGGTATCAAGATGATGGCATGTGACATTTCTGTATTTTCACTCTGCTTTACAAAGAACATACTTTCACCCATCCCCATAGTCAGATGAGAAGGATGTCCACTGTAGGAAAAATGAAAGCCCATGCCACATTCTCAAACACTGTGCCCAAAATGAGTGGAAACTTCTGATCTTAATGCTTCTACATTTCAATTTCCTTTCTCTAATAATACTCTTCTCCCCTCTTACCGAGATATTGTGAAAATCAGTGAGGCATTCCAGGACTACAGTTGTGGACATCAGAAGAAATCCACTCTGAAAACAACCACTCAGTATACAGAACAGGATTTCAATAGCGTACTCTAAGATAACATGGGGCTATTCATTCAACCGCAAAGTAAGAGCAAAATTAAAAACAAACTTCTTATTAAATGAAGGCCTCTTAGGTTTTACTGTGAATGAGACAGCTTCTGGAGAAAAAAGCCTGTTTCCGAATGATTAAAAAATAAGGTGCATATGTCCACGCATAAGGAGACTGAAACTTAATTCTGGCATTCCCTAACTTTTGCAAGTGTCATACTGCTCCTTTAACATCAGATATCCTGCATATGTGTATGTGTTTAGACTTAGATGGATGAGTGACTGTGAGAATCCATAATGGACAACAGAAAGCTGAAATGTTAATCTTTCAAGGCCTTGTGAATAGCAATTTATATTACCTTTACATTTTCCAGAAAAAAAAAAAAAACAACTTATAAACAAAAAGACCAAATGCTTGAAAGTGTCAAGAAAATACACAATGCTGAAAAGGATATGCTTCTAAGCAGATACTAACAATGTGTTTATATTACTTGTAGGAACCAAGTGACCTCTATTTGCTAGAAAATAAGTAATCTTTAACCACAGGCGCTTATGCTGGACGTTCAAACAATCTGCAGTTTTAGCAGGTCGTAATGATCTGCAGAGAGTTAGGAAAAAGTAATCCTGAAGACAAGGATTTATTTACCAAAGAAAATATTAACTATTACTGAATAATAAAAATATCTATAAGCCAGGAGTTATTTTTAGCTGAAAACAATTTATTCTAAGGAAGTGCAACCAGATGTGCGTCAAGAATGATAAATGGAATGGGGTTTTATGTGCACCATAAACGTGAAGCAAGGATTGTAGTCTGATGTGATAACAAGGGCAGAATAAATGATTATGTTTAGAGGTACCAGTAAATCCACTACAGCTTCCTGTACGTTAAACTTCAAAATATTCTAAGGTCACCAATCTCAAAAAGACAGAGTGAGTATTTCAGCATTTTCACTGAATTAAAAAATAACGTCTATTAAAGAAATTTTTGCACCTGGTATAAACATCACTCCTGCAATGCAATATTTTTGATTAAGAATGTCTTATGGAAACTGTTCAGCCAGAACAGTATCTGTAGTGTTCTAGATATATCTGTATAGCGTCCTACGATGTTGATATAATATACAGCATAGTTTTTAAATTGATTTGCATTTTTTATTCGTAGTGCATTTGTTGAAACACTTCAGCTCTAAACTGTTACATTCAAACAGAAAGCTTTTGACTACATTGGAATTAAATACATATTCCATAATTCTTGTAACAAAAACATGGTATGAACTTTCCTTATAGGGATAGTCCTATGAGGACTGTTATAACCATTCACAGATGAAGGAGTTGAGGCACACTCCTGCAAGTCACCCAGGGAGGGAGGGATGGAGGTAATTCCACATTCTGCACTCTCATTTCTAAACAGCCCCATTAAAAAGAAATAGAATTGAGTGAGCTCTTAATCTTTGTAAAACAGTTACTGTAAGGGCCTCGTTAAGTCCCTGGGTTGTCCCAAGGCTGCCGCTCCAGCTGTGCCACAGCCATGTCCCAGCCTGGCAGCATGTAGCTCACTGATGTAGACCTCACCCCACCCTTAGGCTGATGTCCTGTCCCAGCCTCGTCCCATCCCTGTCCCCAGGGAAGTGCCCGATGCCCGGGGCTGGGGCTGTCCCCGCTGTCCCACTCCTGGCTGGGGCAGTGGGAGGGCCCTGGTTGCCAGGCCCTGCTCCCCATGGGGATGCACTGTGGCTCCCAATTCCCCAGCCCATGGGGAGCAGCACCCCGAGAGCTACCATACAGCCACTAGTTCCTTTCTGTTTTGTTTTTTTGGGGGCATTGTGAAGGTGGGTTCTTCCCAATACCAAATCAATGCGAAATGCTAAGAAAAGCAGATTTTTTTTCAGTGAAAGTCAATTTTGGTTCTAAACGAAAAGAAATATCCTTTTAAAAATGCTTTGTAGAAGTTGCCATTTCAGACCTCAGCCTCTCTTTCTCCTTTATGGCCCTGTTCGTTCTGCTTCCTTAATAAAAGCAGCATAAGAGTCTCTTTCCCCTGGATGAACACCAGCTCGTCCTGGGAAACAATAATTACAAACCATCATGGGAGATGCAGCTTCACAGGCAATTCTGGCCCAACAGAGAAAATGGGGAGATGAACCCTTAAACCTTGACGAGAATTGTCCCATCTGATGTAAATGTTGCATTTCTAGATGAATAATGACCAACTGGTCATCACGTAATCTGAATTCTGGGATGGTTTTGCAACTCTTTAAAGTATTTAAAGACCTTAAAACCCTTTTCTTCTAGTCTTGAAATAAGTCAGGCTTAGTATGTTAGCTGGTGTGAAGATGCACCACACCTCCAAGGACAGTGAAAGTTCCAGGAGGCAGAACAACAAAAAATTTAAAAAGCAAGTAAAAATAACCAACTGTAGAAGGCAAGAAGTTGCCTACAGCAGCCTAAGATCAGCTAAGGACTGCTGCAGCTGTTTCTTCTTCCCACATACAGAAGTTTTAGCTAAAAAACAAGTACACCGGGAAAGAGTTTTGAAAGTGCAAAAGTCGCAGAAGAGCAATTAGTGGTAACCTAATGACCACAAAGAAGGCAGCTTGCAGGGAACAAGCTGAATTTCCAGGTTCCTGCAAGTCAGAAATTTGGGTAGGACCTACTAGGAGCTTTTCAGAACTTAAACCTGGGTTACCTGAAATAACTGTGTCTATGCGCTTTCTTCTGAAATCACAGGACTCACTAGCCTCCCGAGAGGATTCCTTCAGGCTTCAATGACTAAAAGATTTGCACTATTGCAATTGAAAGGTAAAGCAGGGCCTTTGACTTATTACAAAAATGTAGCTGTTTTTCAAATGTTAGTTGATTGTATTTGCATGCTGAAAAGTTCAGAGCAAAAACATGTTAAAGTGATACTTACTTATTGTTATAGCCAACATATCTACTTACTGATAATAAATAGTAGGAGGAATAATAATCCCCTACCCACATTTTTTGTTTCACTTTCTCCAGATTCCAATGTTTTATTTTTATGTTTTGGTCTAAGGAGGGGGTTCAGGGGACTTTTTCCCTTCTGTATCTCAGCCTCAAAAAATAAGGGTGAAAGGAAGAGCAGAAAAATGCTGGAATTGCTGATGGCTTCTGTGGTGAGACAGTGTTTGCATTCCCAGAAATTCCAACGCCACCTTAAAGAACTGCAACTCTTCAGGCAAGCCTTCCCTCAAAAGTGCACCAAAATAGACCATGCATTTTAAAAAATGTAAAGGGATCATCATATGCCTTTCAAAATACTGAAGTAAGTGTCCATGAATTAATCTGATAGGGGACATGTGAGAAAAAGGTACCCGATTTCTGCAGATTTTTTTTAATGCCAAATAAACAAAAAATTTTTTTTTTCCTATTTCAATAAACATCTGCAGGGATGTTTTCCTTTGTGGAAAGAGGGATTATCTAAAACAAAACATTTTTTCAGAAAAAGATACTTTAATTTTCCTACGAAAATGAGTCTTTTTTCCTTAGAAAGCCTTTTATCTTTCTTTTTACCAAATGTTATACAGAAACGAATTCAAAGAAGCTTGACTTGAATTTCAGATTACATACAGTAAATACACAGGATTTCCAGATATAGGCAGCGAGGTACCTGTAAAGTTCTGCTAATGCAAACTTTTGGCAGATAATGATGGATGATACATCAACTTCTTTTAGCACCGCTAAATTGACTTTGTCAATCTTCAGCACCTTTGCCAATGTCTTTGTACACAATCTTGGAGGATGTGTTGTTTCAGTGGCATTACCACAGCTTTTAAGGTTCATCTCCAATTATTCTACATCACTACTCTCTATAGAAATGCAGCCTTTTTCCATTTATCAATGGCTACTATTAGAAGGCACTGATGACAGCAGTAGTATTACTCTCTACATTATTATCCTCTATATTTTTTTCTTCCTGAGAGATTACTTACTGTCATTTATTTTCATTGTCTATGAACGGCAGCTATACAGTATCAAATATTTCCTTGGCTTTTAAGAGCATCTACCTCCTGGAGAACCAGAGTAAATTCTATTTATAGATGGATTTATTTTTAGAGATAGCTATAATAATAATAAGCAATCCCTGACACCTGGTACCATCAATGGAGGAATTTTGGCCCTCTATTACTTACCTAATGGATGAAGCATGAGATGAATAAAACCTTACCAGTTACTTGCCACTGACTTATTTAATATACTTTTGTTTAATTCCTTGAATTCTACTTAATATTTGTGATACTCCAATATTTTCCTTCAATTACTTATATTTCTGCTATGTTTAAACTTTAGTCAAATTTTTACTTGTTTCATATTTTATTTCTTTCATTTTAATAACAGTACTGCAGAAAACTGATTCCCACTACCATTAGCAGTTAGAATCTCCATTTGTGTCTTCATAGTATATTTGGTCTTAATTTCTCAGCAATCTCTTTAGGTTTTATTGCTTTCTTTTGCTAACAAAAAAAAAAAATCTTGAAAATGCTCTCATTCGAAGCGGTACTTGAGATCTGCTCTGTAGAATATATAAAAACACAGGAGCAAACTTCATAAAAGAGGTCTGTCTCTTCAGTCTGCTCTAACTGTACATCCTCTCCACTTCAGATCAAATCTAGGTGAACTACACTTCCAAGAGTTCTTTCATATTCTACATGTCATATATCATTTTCCAAAGAACCATAAAGCAGTTAGGTCTCTGACAACAGGTTTCACCTACAAAACATGAATCTGCTTCTGAAGGCAGCTGTATGGGATTGCAGCAGCCTAAGTGTATTTGCTCAGTTTGTAAATTTGTTGCCCTGGCTAGCGACAGGTGTCATCATTCATCGGAGCAAAGATACATTTATTTGTGGTGATATAAAAGAAAATCTTTCACTTCTACAAACAGATTCTCAAATCTGTTTTGGAGAGAAGCAGTTTAAATAACTTTTTAAAGTTTCTACCCCTTGTTTCAGAAGTGAAAATACTGACTTCACAACAATTCCAAAGCCTTCAAAAGATAAGGAGCACTTGATCCAAGCTGATCTTTAGCAAAAATGAAGGAAATGTGCCTAGAAATATCAAGGGCCAAGAAACATTAGCATCATCTTTTTTGTGTAGGAACTAAATCTGGCTCCAGTTCCTACCCCCCTCAGAATTTTGAACAGTGAGTGGCATTGGTCCACTAATGTGTGGCTTAATTAGAAAGACATGCAAAATACCACTAGTGACTTCCTGGAGGAAGACAGCTATAAAAGCTGTGTAAATCAAATTAAAGAGAAGTAAGACCCGAGTGTTAGCAAGTCTGCATGAATGGCCTACAATCTCAGCTGCGGTTTTTGAAGAGCAGGAAAAGGTTGTTCCACAAGCCATGCTTGTATCTCCTATGTTCTGAACAGACTCAAGAGCTGGGCAACCCCTGGATATACAATAGCCTGAGCACCACTTTGCTTCACAACAGCGTTCATATCGAATCATTTGCTTCTTTCTTGCTGTACGCCACACACATGCCTCTTTCTCTCCATCTCCTAGTGAGAACAACTAGGTAATCAGAGAGGCAAGATAATGATACAGTCTGGTTCTCCACAGCAGTATCATGTTTCTTTGAGCACAGCAGCATATAAAGAAGGGACTGGCAAAGAAGTTGACGCAGGTAAGTTTTTTGCAAGTTGGCAAACAAGAGTTGAACATCCCCAAAGCCCTAGATGGGTAGGTTCATGTTCTGCAACGTTCATCCATCTACTCTGATGTAGCAGATGCTGGTTAACATAGCAGAGCAATCTGAAAAATTTTTTTTTTTGTTTTCCAAGACTCAATGTAAAACTTATTCTTGCTTCTCCCAAGACATCATCACATTTCCTGAATATTATTTTGAGTTTAGATTCAATCAAATTTAAATGTATGAGAAATAAAAAGCCATCTTTTTTTTTCCCTTTCAAAGTTTTACACATTTTCCACGTAAAAACATAAGCAGACATGATTCTGTTTAAAAAGAAAAAAAGAAAGGAGGAAAAAAAAAAAGTGTTACAAATCTTTACCAAAACTCGGTTTGGAGTTTTTAATTATACCAAAACCAGGTTAAATGTCAGCTACTTTCAAATTTTGTATGTGATTGCTCAAGAAGGTCTTTCCTTTGTTGTTTGGTATCAGGCATGAGAAAAGCAATCTTACTCTTTATGCAAAACACCATTCCAGTTGTCTAATTGAAGAAGCCATCTGAGTATTTTACCAGAGAGCAAAGTACCCCAGTCTTCTCCCCTTATCAACAACCTTCTGGTTTGAAAGCCCAAGAATTTTTCTGAAACAGTTGAGGATTTGCTTGGACTTATAAGTGAAAAACAAATGACACTTGTCCAGTGCTGCCCTGATATAATTGTGGTTGGATTTTTACTTTCACAATCTGGTTGCACTTAGTATTATTCTTCCTCTTTCCAAATTTACGTTTATGGAACTAATCTATTTCCAATAAGATCATTCACTGAAGCCCCAAACAAGAATCCTGCAGGCTGGAACTTTCAGTGTTGTTTAAACTAGAGCCATGTTGTATATTATTAATCTCAAAAACCACAGCTTTTCATCAAGTGCAAGAAGTTGGAAAAACATGTTGAAAAAGCATTCTGCAAATCAAGTTTACTGACAATTCAAAATTTCTGTTAGCCAAAAAGTTTTTTCAGTCTTTTCTAGGTACGCTGATAATGTTACAGGAATTTAACATGTGGCTGCTGGCTATGACAATGTACATTTAGAACGTACATTTTGAAATTCTACAGCTTATGGAGACAGCTTCATATTGTTGCACATTAACCAGATCCACAGGTGTGCTAGTACTAGGTATAGGGCAAATCAAAAAGCCGTGTCACAAACTGCACTTAGCACATGGCTTTGACCAGTTTGCCTTCTGCCAACAAATCCATTTTCTCTCCGACTACTTCTGACATTCCAGTCCTCTGAGCAATTCTAAACAACCATTGTTTTCCAAACATCAGCATGCCACAAAAATGCTTTCTACTTTCCCCCTAAATAGAGAATTTCTCTCAGAAAACAACCCTGGCCTGATGTCGACACTGAGCAATATTTAGTCTTGCAGATCAAGAGATCTATGATGCTATTTTGTGATAGCAGAAACCGGAGGTTTAGATTATGGGAAAAAAAATCAAGTCATTGGATGTCAAAGAAATTATGATTTTTTTTTTTAATAGAAAAGGGTTTTTTTGTGGGTTTTTATTTTAGTTAACTCATTTATCAATCAGGTTTTTGCTTTGCTTCTATGGGTCCTTAGGCTTGGACATCCATTTCCAGAACACAGATAGTCTAAGAAGGAGGTTTGGGGGTTTTTTAAATGGGTGAATGCTCTAGTGCCTTGTCAAAGATGAAACTGGAGAATTTTGCAAGAGTCCTTGATTTTACTTAAGTTCTCCCTAATTATGTATAGTGAAAGCATGCCTTTTCTGACTCATTGCTCTGAAATGAGTTATTGCTTTCAGCAAAGCACAGTGTTTTCTTTATTTTGATACTCCTCATTTTGCAAAAAATATACTTTGTAATTGTTTATTTTGCTTTGTATAGTATTAATATTCTTTATAACGTCCAGAAGCCTTTCTCCCTATCTGTACTCAGAGTCCCTTAGACCACTAGAGTGATACAAAGGCATTCAAGTGTAAATGACAATAAGGCCCTGGTTTTCGAATCTGAGGAGAAGAAAACCGAGTTTTCTATTAGAGTTCAGTTCCATTAGAAAATGATGACAATGACTTCAAATGAAAACAAATTCTGTTTGATTTCACTGGGGCCGTTTTTCATCCAGGAGTTGCAGCCCATTAGAAAACAAACCTTATTAACAATGGTTTAAATGACAAGCCTTTTCCACAATCTGAATTAACAGAGGATGTGGCAACCACTCAAGAGGTTTTGTCTACTAAAATATTTAAGCAGTTTGCAGTTCCTTGCTTAATACCCTGTGGTTCTAAACCTAGTTCTAGCCTAACTCAGTCTTGTTGAAAACACTACTGTCATCTAATTTAGGTATATATAGAGAAAGATACATAGTAAATGTGTTTATCCAGCTGGAGAATAAAATAGACGTATAGCCCAACACATTTTTAAAGAATCTGTAATTCAGGTATAAATCTGGGAATTCAGTGTAGAAAAGAAATGTCATAATTAGGAAATTCATGTCTGCCAGTTTTATTACACCTGTAAATGTAAAAGCAGACACTGTGGCATAAAAAAAGAGGAACTAGGGTAAATGAATATATTTTAAAGCATTTGAAAAAGACCTGGATACTGAAAGACGTCTACGACATAACAACATGAGAAAAAGAGAAAGATTAAGGACCATGAGAAATGAACAAACAGGTTTTGCCAAGCAGGTATGGCACAATCTTAGGTAAAACAATTAGTGAGGGAGCAGCAAATACCTTGTAGGATGGCTACTCGTATACTAACAGGGCTAGAAACATTCAAAAAAATTTAGGGAATCAGTTAGAGTCTTTTCGTTCCAAATTGACAAAAACATACACAGGTTTGGAGTCCTGGACTGGACGATAGCTCAACGTCAGGAATTTGGCAACAATAAATTCCCTAGGCAAAATAGCCTAAGGTAAAGCAAAGTGCTTCTAATTAAATACTTTACCCTGAAAGACATATACAGAACTCGGCAATGTTAAACCTTCAGTCTGCTTAGTCTAATCAAAATTGGCAAATAATAGTGTGAACATAATAAGAATTATCGAACCTTATGGCCAGGCTAACATTTATGTCTTCCAAAGTGTCAAGAATAAAAAATAATAATAATTTCAATAACAGCACAAAGAGGTAACTTTCTTTCAAAATATACCATTGATCCAAGCAAACGTAGTAAAAAGGGCTGTGATTTATTAGAAATGTGCACTGATGGCAGAATGCCCTTCAAAAATGGTTAGTTCAGCACAGCAGAGTGTAAGGATATTCATTGGTCCACAAAGAGGAAAAGTAAACATAAAATACTATAAAAATGTCATGAGACACACTGCATAGGAGGTAGTGCAATGGGAAGAGGAGGAGGAAGGTAAGCTAGGAGGAATGTGCTTAATACACAGAAATTAAAACAATGAGAAATTTTTGCTCACAATTCTTACAAAGGTCACTCTGAAAAGCAAACTGAACATCAGTCAAATTCAAATATAAAAACAAAAAATCAAAATTAGAAAGATAAACATGTAATACAGACTGCAACCCAGGGGATAGGTTGACTCCTCTTTAATTGTTGCAGGATAAGCACTAAGACCTCCAGTTTCAGGGCTCAATAAAGTACAGACTTCAATTGGCTTTAGAGAAGGCCCAAAGAGCCTGATTTTTCAGAGTTGAGGAGTTATCGTCCCAACTAAAATCAGGAGCAGGACAGGTCTAAGTCCTTCCTAATAAAATCCTGTCTTTTTCACATATAGTGACTGGTTAGAAGGGGTGAAAGAGATACCACTCTGTAAAGTAATTAGATGTTTTAAATATTAAAAATGATAAAACAGATAGTCTAATAAAAATATTATTAAAGATAAGCCCTTCTGTGGTATTAGTGTACGAAAACAAACATGCATTTAAGAGCAAAGTACCCTCAAGAGATTTAAAGAATATCAATACAAAATAATGGATTAGACCCTGAAGATCCTACTCAGTTTGTCCTGAGGGGAAACTTCGAACAAATTTAATTAGAAAGTCTTTAAAATCCAACAGGGAGTTTAACTAATAAGATTAAATCCTGGCATTAGAGTGAAGAAGTATTTTGACAAAGTTTTCATTTCAGAACAAGATGGAGTCCAAAAAGTGGAAACAGAAAAGATTCTCTATTTTTTAAAGGTTGCTTTTCATAGCTTTTTATTTGGTCCTCTGTAGTAAGGACATATAGTCACCTACATTTTACAGATGAAAAACTGAGGCATATGGAGGGAAAAAAAAGACAGTTGTTTAACACTATTTAGATATTAAAAAAAGCAGCCTGGCATATAAATAATATTAAAATCTGGCTCTGCATGACTTGCTGTCAAATGGTTGTGAATATTGCAAGCACAGGACCATGCTTGCTTCCATGGCCTCATCTCTGAGAAGAAGAAAGGAGAAGCAAGGGATAGTGACAGATGGAGATAAAAAGCAGATCTTAGCCTTTCTTTGATTTTTTTGCAAGCAGGTGCAACATGGAACACCTGGGGTGCTCCTGCTCTCCTTTTTTACACATCAGTGTAGAAGATATCCTGATGACTCCGGTGCTGGATTGTTAGACAAATAATCACTAGGGTAGTCAAGCCAAGACATGAATAGTTGTGCTGCAAAAAAATCACACATTAATGCACTTGAAATCCACCTAATACTGGTAAAACTTCTGAGAACATCCCTTTGTTCTTCAGCAAAACAAGTGGCTTTAAAATTTCCACTGAATTTGTTTAGTAAGGGTTTCAACATTTTCTGATGTTCAGCACTTTTTGGACATGAGCCAGCAAGGCGCCCTTGCAGCAAAGGCGGCCAACAGCCTCCTGGGCTGCACTAAGAACAGCATCTCCAGCAGGCTGAAGGAGGTGATCCGTCCCTTCTAATCAGCACTGGTGAGACCGCATCAGGAGTGCTGAGTCCAGTATAAGAGGGACACGGAGCGAGTCCAACAAAGGGCCACAAAGACCATTAAGAAATTGGAGCGTCTCCCATATAGCGTCTCTCATACAAGGAGTGATTGAGAGTGCTCGGACTGTTCAGCCTGGAAAAGAGCAGACTTAGGAGGGAATCCTATCAATGTATACAAATACTTGATGGTGGGAGTAAAGATGACAGAGCCACAGTGAAAGCAATGGCCACAAACTGAAGTCTCCATCCTTGAAGATATTAGAACTAAATGGACACAACCCTGAGCAACCTGCCGTAGTTGACCTTGATTTGAGCAGGAGGGGTTAGACTAGATCTCCAAAGGTCCCTTCCAAACTCAGCTGTTTTATGATTATTCAGGGAAAACAGCAGCAGGGAGGCAGCCAGATCGCTATAAACATATAAATGTCTTGGCCAGTTTCTTCACTGAAAATTATTATCCGACATGAAATTAGTACTTAATCTCTAATTTACACCCCAAACCAGGCTAACTAGTCCAAGTTTAAAGCACCACTCTGTTTGGGGAAGAGGACTGTTCC
Organism: Calonectris borealis; assembly: GCF_964195595.1. Classification (NCBI taxonomy): domain Eukaryota; kingdom Metazoa; phylum Chordata; class Aves; order Procellariiformes; family Procellariidae; genus Calonectris; species Calonectris borealis. The sequence goes on from NC_134316.1 coordinate 36,753,303, forward strand.
CCTGTGAATGGGAGCTGGGGAAAGGGGAAACCTAGATAAAAGCCAATCAGGAAAGATGCACGTATTTCTTTCCTGCAGATATGACTCAATTTAACTACTGATGTAAGCTAGGTAAGAGAAGTCATACTGCAAAATTTCACTTGAGGTACACTGCATGATGGTATTACTGCTGACAAACTGTTCTAATGCGATCTTACAACCTGACCAGCTAATACCCTTTGCTCCCAAATGACCAGCTTATTCCTGTTAGATGCAGCATTATACCCATGAGTGAGCCGTTGCATAAGGACAAAGCTAATGCTAGAGGAAATCTTTGGGTCATAACCACGGTCAACTCCACAGTGAGAGCGCCGCTGGATAAAAAAAAGCTTATATTGATGCTGAGGTTGTAATTTCATTATATGAGGGCTGGATGTAGCAATTCTGTCTTAAGAACATTTTGGTCTTAAGAGCATTCCCACACCACAGCCTGCAACAATTGATGTAACTTTTTGTGGGTCAGCCCTATAAACTGTTTGGAGAACATACCCAGCTAAAGAAAACTGTCAAAAACTAGGTTAAGCTAATACTAGAGCTGGATTCTCTGCGTTGCACACACTAGTTTCAGTCAGAAGCTAACAAAGTCACCACTGGTACACACCAAAAGTTTTGCAGATATAAAGAGGTATTATACTCTTTTACATGAATGTTTTTGTGACACTGAAAATGTTGTCTAGTGCCCTAAGGTTTAATTATGCACTTCCACTTTCTTTTTTTTTTCCACCCATCATTAAGATATTGTCCCCCTTTTTTTTTCCTCCCTGCTGTGCACGGGTCCCATGGGAAAAATTCAATAGAACTGAACAGAAAACAACAGAATTTTGTAAATATTTGGTCGCATCTTGTCAAATTTAAGAATCATATAGTTATATAGTACTTATAAATGGTGTAGGAGATAACTACTGAAGACATTTGAAATACTCAATAATGGATATGTACAAATAGAGACCTCGTTAGCCTTTAGAATTACTGAAGCTAACTCATTGCTGCAGCTGATTGTATGTGAACTATTTACCCCAAAATATGAAAAGCTCTGGAGCTCAAGATAGCAAGGGGTATTGAAAGAAAAATTAAAAGGAGACCTTAAGTGAAAAGCAAAGCTTTACCTTTCAAGTCAAAGTTAATTCTGGCTGCCTGGTGATATACTTGTGTACTTCTAACCAGCATGAATTGAATAAAGTTGCTCCGATTCAATGATCCTTATCTTGGCATTACTTAGCTTTTGTTAGTTTTGGTCAGACCCCATAATGTTTTTTAAATTTTTAGAGTTTATTTTTGTTTAAAGAAAAAGCAAACTGATGGTTTTTTGTCTAGACAATATAGTCTTTAACTAAAAGCTTCTGCTGAAATAACAGTAGCTGCTGGGGATACATCCTGAAATTGGCTTTCTGTATAGATTCTTACATTTGTCTTTTTGCTAGAAGCAACATAAAGGAAACAAAGATAACACAGATTTATGTATCAATTCCCAAGATGTTTAAGCAGGGCATTCTCTTACCTACTGCACAGAGCTGAAGCAACTGAGCTCAGTTCACCAGGAAGAGTTGCCAAGTGAAAAAAAGCTCCGTGCAATTTTCTAAATAAAAAAATCAAAGCCACATAGCTAGTTTCAGTAGTTTGCAGAACTACTAGGATGCTGCAGCCTGGTGTGCTTGAAAGTGTTTTTGTGGGGAGATTGCATTGATTTAATCTCAGATTTGATACGATTTGAGGGTTAAGAAGATTGTTGGCTCTGAGAAATAAACACACTTAATACCGCCTACTAAGTACAGCTTCACTTTCACAGGACTGCCTGGTTTTGCAGCATGAAGGCTCTGAGCAGAACCTTGACGTTTCCGGTGCTGCTCTTTGAGTGGCAGCTTTGAAAAACTTGTAGCTACCTCAACAGGGGCTCCAACCTGGCCAGGGACAAGCTAGTGAAGATTATATGATCATGGAAGTATGGTCCAAAGCAATGTACTGCAAGAACTGTATTAACACAGGTTTAGGAATTTTAAGTCCATGAAGGCTCACATCCAGCCACATAGGGTTTTTATGTATGGCATGCTCTATTTTCAACTCTGCAAATTCATGGACCCTTCTTATGAAAAGGTTTAGGGTAGAATATATTTTCCTGTTTTTATCAAAACCTCATTGTTTAATGAAAATAAACTTAGAATACTTGGGATGGAATATCAGAGCACTATCTGACAGAAAAACTAGGTGGTTACATGAGGGAAAAGAACCAATACCCAAAGGATTCTTGTATAAAAGGCAAGCAAAAAGAACTACCATGAAGCAAAATGCAAGAAGGATGTACATAAATAAAGCACAAGGGTCTTTTTAACAATATACCCCATTCAAGAATTTTTCATTTTCTGAGCTATATCTATTTCTGTTCAAGACAGTCAAAGACTCCCCTTACTTCGGTAAGAGTTGGATTAGGCTCTTAATCAGGAGCTCAGAGCCACATTAAAAATACCAGTGTGAGTTGGTTTAAAAAAAGTATTTTTTATTGTGAAATATTCCTTTGGACTTACAAAAGGAAAATGCTTTGTATTTTTTTCTTCTAAAAGAATAGGCCCCAGACATTTGGAAAGTATCTTCTCTGAGTCACAGGCACAGGAGTCTGCGAAGTACCCCTTTTTGCAATCAAAGACACTCACCCTTCCAGTGTTACATGCACATCAGTACATCAGATGCACTATTTTGGTTGTTTCACAGGCACTCTTGGACACGGTCTTGGCAAACTTTGCAAATCATGTCTCAGCCTGACCCCACACTTCAACCTCACAAAGCTGGAGCTTCTAATCGTTCCCATGTCACTGAGCAGGGATCTCAGCACAGAGACTCAAACACATCAAAGAATCCTTTGACTGCTGAGTTATGAGGAGACTCCCTTCTCCTGAGCGAAGTGTCCAGGGAGAGAGACAACATATTTGCTGTGTTAGCTTCAGAAGTCACACACTGTTTGCAGAAGGGGTTATCTTGTGTCCACACTCTCTGATCTAAGCTAATGCTTGTTTACAGAGACTGTAAAGCAGGAGAGCAGGAATGTTTCACAGTATTACTTGTGGTCTCCTCTATAAAGGGGTCTTTGAGACAACCTTTTTGAGTGCGGGGGGAGAAGTCACCTGTAACAGCCACATCAGGAGATGCCTATTTCCAGGAAAAAGTCTAACTCCTTTTGCAGGGTCTGAGCGATCATTTGGATGTATATTTTTCTTTCAATGCTTTCATAGAAAGAGAAAAATAAACCATGAATAGTAGTATAGCTCAGTTCAATCATTTTTACAGCTGGTGAACCCAATACCCGAAATCAAATACTCCAAACCATGGCTCCCAACTAATTTTTTTGTTTGCTACTACTCACTTTAGGTGGTGTCTGGAATTTTTTGGCCCATGTTTTCAAAGAAAAACGATCCTCCAAAAATCTTGAATAAGAAAATGGTGATACTTAAGTCAAATGCTCCTGGCATAAATGACTTCTTGACCACAAAAAATAGAACCCTCTGCATTGTAATTTTCAGTTCCTACTTCTCTAAAATGTTTTAAATTACTCCTGCCAAAAGCTAAGTTATATTTAGTCGCATGGATGCAGTTATGTTGATTCTTGTTAAATTCTAATGAACAAAGCAAACTCCTAAAGCATAAGACTGCTCAGGCTCCCTTGGAGAGAACCTTTGGATCACTCTGAATTGTATACAAAAATACATGAGTTCCTCAGATATTTATTATTTTATTATTGTTAGCGACCCTGCTCAACACAGGAATTAGAAAAATCTGTAAAAAAAAAAAAAGAAATCAGTATCAATAACAGCTAGTCAAGAATATTAGAGCAGATCTCCACTACACTAATCAGTAACAAATATTTTTGGAGTGGGGAGAAAGAATTTTTGTGACTCTAGGCTACTTTCAGTTTCTGAGGTGTCTTCTGAGCATCCAGCAAATCTGCGATAGGCACAGCCCATTCAGTTTGTCAGCTGGAAAAGATAACAAGGAAATGCTGCTTGTCTTGATTTATCAGTGATCCTTTTACCCTGAAGTGCAGCCAGGAATACAGGCCCAGTCATGTACTGGATGCATTAGGGCATGATAGAGCTCTCATGTATATGTTTGCTTATCTTGCAACTGTATAAATCACACTTGACAGCCCTCAAAACTGAGGAAAGACTACCATTTTTGCAGGCACATGTGTTTGAATCAGGGCTTGGGGCTATCCTATTCATAAAATGTCCATCGACACCATTTTGTCCTGCAATTCTCTATGTCTGATCACAGTGGTTCTGTGTGCACACTATGCTTCTCATACTATACTCTATAATTCAATCAGGCATAAACTTATAAAAAGAGTAGGGGGTCTCAGTACTATTTTAGCAATAGTATTATTAGCTGCTAACTGCTGTTTGGCTATCTGTTGCAATTATTGATATGGAAACAAGTGCTTTTTACTTTTAGTTCTCCATGTCTGTGAAGATTGGGAAAGCACCCTTGCTTATAAAAAATATTTCTCTGAGAAAATAATACTACTGAACTATCCCGATGCTATTGTACCATTTCCAGAAACACAGGGGAACCGTTTTTTTTTTAAGTGGTAGGGAAAGACTGCTTTAAATTTGATTTTACTTATAATAATTTTACAAAGAAGTTATGAAAACATTTCAATAAAATCCCTCTAAAAACCATTATCAGGAGCTTCTACAGTGTCCTCTTTCAAGGACTACGCAGGCACCATGCCTGCTTTGGGTATAACGTACTTTCAAGTCACTGAAAGGCTGAGGATACAGCCACATCCAAGAACACTTAATACACTATGTGATCTCTTGATGCTTGAAGCAATGCTTTTGTGACAGCTCCAACTCTGAGAACTGCAGACCACTCAGAGCAGTGAGGTGTATGCCAGTATTTACAAACAACGGCTGATGCATATGGAAACTGCCATCTCTGAAGAGAGAGGGCTGAAGAGCTCCTCAGCAACTCCATCTCTGAAGCTGCAGTCCCTGACTGCTATTGATCTCAGGGCCTCTGCAGGGCTGTACACATTCAGTTCATGGTTTTAATCAAACCTTGTCCACAGACAGTGCTAAAATTAAACATGGTACTCAATTTTTCATCAGAACAGAATGACTTTAGATCCTAGCATTTGGGAGGAAGAGAAAGAGAGAGAAGACAACAAAAGCACTGTTAAGATTTTCCCTTGGCAGTGTCCTTCGACTTTAATTCTGCTATTAACATTTTGTAACAGTTATTTGGAAAGCCAGCTAGTATGATGTGGAGTAAGTTTAGTAAAGTCAGTGAAGCTGTACCAGTTTACACCAATAACTCCAAATTTTATCATCTCTGGAGAATTTTTTCATTTGTTCCCTGACATCAGATGTAATTTAACATGATAATTTCTTGATATACATTCACCTTCACACACATTCTTTTGTTTTGCAATTTTTTTTTCCCCACTATTGTCAGTGTTCAACTATATTTACATATTCCTCTACCTGTCTTATCACTTTAGAATCTGAAGAGCTTCTGTCCTGGTGGTTCATGGTGCCCATGGCCTGAGTTTCAACCTATGGCTAGACTTTCTTTTACTGTAGCTTTTGGCTCTCTCTAAACACTAATCCTCCTCCTAATCTGAGTTATGCCAGGGGCCCCATGAGTCCCCAAAGCTAAGGGCTGCTTGGAGAAGAATTTTAGTAGAAGTAAACTTCTTTTAAGAGATTGAGGAAAATACTCCAGTAACTGATGTCAAGATGGGAGAAAGTATAGAAACATTAGGCATCAGGTTGCCACAAGATTCAAGACCATCATTCTACAACGAGCTGCAGCTGGTTTTAGCAGTCTTTGCAACTCTGCTCCACATATGAATCACTTCCTTGACATGAGTATGGACATCTAGATTACTTCACCTATTGGTTTTCTGGGTGCAAATCAACCTCTCCTGTACTCTCCTATTCCTCAAGATTATTTTAACCTGCATCAGTTTGACAATCTTGTGCTCCACACATATGTACAAAGAGCTAAGCAAGCATAGTGGAGAGGTAACACAGACTGGGAACAGCTTAGGTTAAGCCATGCAGCTGAACTTGTGACAGAGAGTTTGGCGAAGTGGGTGGAAATTACATTAGACATATATTCAACAACAAATTTCTTCATTGCTTTAAAGGTTCACCGGGGTGGGAGGGGAAGGAAAAAAAAGTCCCATGTATACCTTAACCATTAACAGGTAATCCTGGTACAGCTAAAATTTCAGCACACAATGAAAAAAAATAGGCAAATGCCTAAATTTGTGCTCTCCAGAAACAATTTATCATTCTTGAACTATGATTTACGCACAGATTTGGGATCTGGAGTGGAAAGTTCATAGGATATTCTTAATTCTAGCATGCTTTGTGATGCCTTTCTTTCATCAACGGAACCCATGTCAGACTGAATGAAACATTCTTACTAAATATTAATAATAAACTAACAAACCCCATTAACTAGCACCCTGTCCACCAGGCCTGCCCTCCATTCAAATAGCAATCTTTAAACTAGGAAGATATTTAGCTCTTGTTTTCTCAAGCACAGAGTGGAATCCTGTATAAAGCAATGTTGAAGACCAAGGTGACTTGGATAGTTCCAAAAACCATAATTAACAAAGGAAATAAAAAGTTTGTTCTTTTAAGAGGAAAGTCATGTTTTCCATCTGTAGGATAAAAAATAAGCCCAACGTATCCTTTAGAAAAGTAATTCCTGAAAAACCATTGTACAATATCAGAAGGCATTTAATCCTGCCTTGGATATGACCAATTGGGTCACAGATGCATTTGATTTTTAGGGAAAAAACAGAATCCTACTTAATATGATTCCAGGAAGAACATGTCTGATGCCATTTCCATCACTGAAGATCAGTGATCTATATTTAGCTTATAGTTCCCTTGCATTTTTCCAGTATCCTACTCATTAAAGATTTAATGTCATTCTAAGTGCAGGAGGACTTACACTGGTAAGCAAGTATCATTTTATGTACAGTGTAACATTTCAAAAAGATTATGTATTTGTTAACAGTTCTGGAACATTTATCCTAACCTTTCACTCTTCTTTTATGCAATAGTATTCTTGCCTTTTCTACATGAAGAAGCAAAGTGATCCATTTCCATGATACATAAAGTAGTTCTGAGATGGGGGTGTCTAAGGCTTAAATAATATGATAATTAAATCAAGTTTTTGCTGGGTCCACACACAGCTTCTCAGTTAGGGCTTCTTCTCCCAACATTACATTTCCATTCCTGCAAAGCTTTTAAGCATGAGACCTGAAGAGATGTATTAACTCCAAAGAGATGTCTGTATGTCTAATGCTTTGTCCTTTTCTGTCAATGCAATTTCTTTAACATAACCAATTCTTATTTCTCATTTTCTTTCAACCTCACTTAGTTTCTATTTCTCACTTGCTAAAATTTCCATAAGAAGGCCTAGACCATGGCTCAGCATTTTTAAATTTTTCTGCTCATTTGACTCATAGCCTAATAAGAATTGGAAAAGTACTCCAAATTCACCCAAGTAATTGGTTTTCTACTGAAAACACTGGTGCTTAGCATAAGCAAAACCTCAAATAAATTGTAAATATGATTTAAATATACTAGGAGACCAAGCTACACCTCTGCAATTCATCCTGAATTCATCTTGACAAGACACAGTCAAAATATACAATATTGACAGTGAGTTCAGGTGTATTTTATACAATTTCAAAAATATTTGGCCCTCACAATCACTTGAAAAAATTCTTGTACTGCATTTCTTTGGATTTTTCCAAAACTTTTGCAGTTTTCTTTCTTAAAAAAAAAACAAAAACAAAACCAAACCAACATTTAACAGCATTTCCATTGTAAATATTTTCTCTGTTTTTACAAAATACTTCCGTTAAATATTTCCTACTCAAAAGCAAATGAGTGCTAGATTCTGCAATATTTACTAAAGGTGAATTTCAATTCATATCTTCAATCAGTCTTTAGATCTCATAGGACCTATGTCTAGATTTGGTCTCAAGTTCTTCCCAAGACACATAAGCAACTGAAATACCTATTGAGCCAATTTTGCCTATCCATATTTACAAAGCAAGATGAAAAGTCTGAGGGAGTTATACCACAACAGAAGCCTTGCAAAATTATGCTTGCAAGATTATAGCCTAGCAAACCTAAACATGTAAGGAAGGTATTTTCTGCCACGCAGCTGCTTCCTGACATTTCTTAAAGTCAGTAACACAAGTTGTAGACGAGCATTCCCATAGAGGTCATGTAAGAAGCAAAAGTTTCAAAACACAAAGTAGTGCTTGCACAGTCTTCATCTTGACAAATGTGGGGGCACATTTAGTCCCACATAGATGATTGTGTTGAAACCTGAAAAATCTTTTGTTCTTAAATCCATCATTTTGCTCAGAAGTTTTATTTTACACTACGTAAGACCTACTTTTATTTAGAGACACGGCGTAAAACAGTGCCTTGGGTTCAATAAGCAAGCTCTACAAAAATAATTAATGAACAGTTATAGAAAAGTGTAGCTGTAACTGATGACGCTGTAAAATCAGTAACAATGTTTTTCATGATCATACATTGTAATGAGTTGAAGATAATGTTAAATAAAGACAGCCACATGAGCCACTAACTGTATTCAAAAACAATGGGGAAAAGGTCATTTGTCAAATACAAAAGCCAAAATGACAGAAAAATAGTTCCCATTTCTAAGAGTACTACAAGCACAGAATGGTTTTAAAGTAAAGGAATGGAGAATAGTCTAAAGATGGAATCTGAATATTTTAAAACATTACATGAAGGAGAAGGTGGACAGCGACAAATGTACTGACCACCATTTGTAAGAAGCATTGAAATGAACAGATGTTTTCAGAAGTTTATAGAGTGGTTATTAGAAACGCCTTAATGTATTCTGAAGCCATTGTACACGGATTTAAAGACCTGTTTAAACCTGCATTATTCATGTTCTCCTTGTTCAGCTCAACAGTCACCTTGGATTGTACGAAAATCCCCATGAGTAAAGTATTTCAAAAAGTTTCCATTGTTTGCAAGCAGTTAGTTATTAGCATTTCCTAAACCTAGAAAATTGTTAGAAAGTTCAACAGGTCCAGCTTTCTTTAGAGATCTCTTTAAAATGTTTTGGATTTTTTTTTTTTTTTTTTGCCTTTATCAGTGATTCAAGCAAAGCCTTTCTCACTGTGTTTCAGCCATTCATCATATTTATTTGCATTTTTATGACAAATCAGCTCTTAAAGGAAAGGTCTCGAATTCCTTATTTTTTAAATAAATGACACATTTCTTCAGAAGGTTTAAGTGAAACAGCAGTATTCAGAGATTTATCGTTTACATAATGAATTCTAGATTACTAATGTCTATTCTATTTTTCAAATTTTTAAAATATTTTCCATACAGACTTGCCCAAATTCTCTGGGGGAAAAAAAAAAAAAGGTTGTCTCTCTCCTGTTGGATTCTGTAGTACAGGGCATTCCTGGAAAGGAGGAAACTGGAGTAAAGCAAAAAAACATTTAGTTCTCCTTCGTTCAAGAGACTAAATTGGAAAGGAAAATTTGAGCTGCTCCTTAAATTTCCCAAACCAATTTGTTCATACTGTCTTTGTACTTTGTAGTAATTTATACTGTCTTTTGGAATATCTTTTTCCTTACCCCATTTCACAATTGGTACAGGTAGATGATCATAAATTATTCTCTTACTATGACTATTGCATGCTTAGGGTTAGCTCACTCTATCTCAAGAAGGAGCCAGATGTCTTTAATCAGCTTTTTTTAGCCTTTTATTTACAGCTCTTTGAAAATGTCTTAAATTTTTTCACTCTTTTACAGTGTGATACTATGTATTCTGAAACCGTGGTTTAGGGATTTTATCAAATCCAGATTAAAAGTCATCTGTAGTATTGCTGAGATCAGAAATGGAAAAGGAAAGTCTTAATTAAATTTATAAATTCATAATGTGTATGTATTTTGCAAGGCATCACAAGACCTCTGTGTAAATTACACTTTTGCCTCCTTTTTACTATCAGTATCTTCCTTTTTCAGTTCTTTGTTAGTGCTGTTTTTCATCTTGAGATGATCAATAATAGGTTCTCAGAAAGGAGAACTGAAGACTCGGAGGCCTTTACACAAGTCATGGGAACCTACTGCTGCTATGGAGCCAAAGGTCCATTAATTCAACGACCAAATTTTGAGTCGCATTCTTCAGCACACAGGGATTAGACCTACAGAAAAACTTCACTTTGCTTTACTTCTTGGGCACACACTCCTTTTTTCCTCTGCAGTATCTGGTCCAAATGTCCTGTATTTTACCCTGAGTAGCTGAGGGCGAAGCACTCCAGAGAGTCTAGCTGATAGCAAAAAGAGTTTCTCAGAAATAGCCTTGGTTTTATGCTGGAGAGCAGCCAGGAACTGCTTCTCTTGCATGTGTCTCTAAAGGGCAACATTCATTCTGTAACGTTGAAGCACAGTTAAATCACAAATGCTATTAAACCTTCTAAAGAAACATGTTAACATACAGTTTTAAAAAAAAAAGTATGTAGTAAAGCCATTTTTCCACAAAACTATGGAAAAGCAAGCCTCCATAAGCTACCACACTCTTAGTATGACAAGCCATTGCTAACCTCCTACTGGGCTAGGTCCTTTTCAGTGCCAGTGCAGTCTATGTTCTTGCCCATGAAGTTTGTCAAGAATGCCAGCTGACATGTCAGTACTCAATATTGTAGACTGTGGTGCTTGAAGGCTGGACAGAGAGTATCAGCTTAATCATTTCAAGCTGAATTCAGAAGGTCATTTCAGCCACTCAGTCTGAAGTCAACATTTCCCGCACGCCAGAAAAATAAATGGAGCACACTGTAAGGAACACTTCCAGAATCTTAAAGGTGGCATTCATGGACAAAGGTGTGTTGAACAATTGGGGATCCCAAGTCAAAAGCCTTTCCATATCTTCTGCATTGTGCAATGATTGTTTAAAATACATTAGTTCAAAGCATAACACGTGTAGATGGTTCAGAAGGGAGTACCCATACTGCTATTTAATCTATGCTGATAGCTGCTTGAAATAGTTCAAACTGATCTCAGAGAAAGGGGGTTTTGCAGTTTTTGTTCAAAGTACAGAATGTACTGGGTAGATCATCAAGTTCTGGTGTGTAACCCACTCTCCACACAACCCTTAGCCAAAAATAGGGAATGGCTTACAGAGGCATGAGGTTTCTGAATGACAGCATTGCTGAAATATGCATACCCTTTTTTACATCACAAAAAAGCCCAACTAAAACATATCATATTAGATCAAGTCAAGCAAGGTCACAGCAGCAGCAAAATACTCAGTTATTAGCTTACATTTAGTATGAAAAACCAACTTATTCCAAGCCAAGTCTCTTATGAAAACTGAGCCTGCAAGACTTTGTATGTATACTTTTATATGAATATACTATAGCTCTTTTGCTCTTAAATCAAAGTTTACTGTTACAGTAAATTTAAGCCTTCTAACAGCACTTAAGCAAGCTCACTTATTCACTAAAACAAAGCTGTTGCAGCGTGAAAGACAATTTATAGGGACAAGGATTCACCCAGCATTACACAGGGCAGCCACAGGAGTAGCAATGAAACTCCTCACTTTATGACTCTGGAGTTTATCCTCTGTTCTCCAGAGTTCTGGTAAGCTCCACATGACATCATGTAGCACTGCCGAAATCAAGAAAACTCTAAGTAGAGGGAAGGGGCCCTGCTAACTTGTGAACTCCAGCTATGAACACAGAGTCATTCTGAGAATGGGACATTCACAGGGACAACTGGATCCTCAAACAACTGGGATATCACAGCTGGCATATAGTGGGATTTTCCCCTAGCCCAGATTTTCACAGTATGTCTGTCATTGGATTATCACAGTTCTTTCTAGTGTAGAAGTGTTGATTTTGGCAAAATGAGATAAAGGAGAGCAAATACAGCAAAACAGAAATGAGCTGGACCTGGATGTAGATGTGACATGCGGAAAAAAAGTGGGTGTGGGGAAGTGTGAGGTAGTGACATCTTTAGAATCAAGCATTTGGGTTTCCAAGGAAGCTGACTCCAGGCTTTAGAGGAATCTTCCCTAGAGTGCAAGTGTGCTTGATGAGCCAGGGTTGATGGTTGCTCTACTTTGAGCAGGATCAGAAAGCTGGTCGAAGTTCCACAGTTAGGCTTTATGATATGCCATCACGTGCATGATCCACATGAAGAGACTCAAGACAGGCTTGTTCACAGGCTGACAAAGATGACGGATTATTCAATTCCCACAAATTCCCTACTGCTGGTCAGTTAAGAATGCAAGACATGCACCATATCAGTATGATGCCCTTACTGTTAAAAAGTTACAAGCAAAGGACAGATCACTTGTGTAGATCCCACAGATTGAGAGAAAGGAGAAGTGAAATCTTTCTGGAGTGCCCCAAAACTATTTCTGGCAATAGGAGAATGCTGAAATGAGTAGAGCTGTCTATTTATTGTCATGTACATACTTACAGAACATCGGCATCTGTAAGCTACGTATTGGGTAACAATAGATCTCACGCCCAGCCCTCCTCTTACTACATCCACTGTAGAGGGGAAAAGAGCACAGCATCTCAAATTTTATGAGCTTTATCATCAGTCAATTTGTTGGTCAAAACCAAGCAATGAAGAAGCAAGGACCTAAACAGCCATTAAACCAAAGAAAAATTTAAAAAAAAAAAAAAAAAAAGGAACAATTGATGCCCTGCATCAGTAGAGAATAAGAAGGAAGAAACATAATTCAACATAAACAATGAACTGGTTAAACATACTCTCATCTTCTATTCTCCTTATAGTAATACCTTTTGGGCTTCCCAATACAGAAAAGATATTGATAAACCACAACGAGTTCAGCAGAGGGCCACCAGGATGGTTGGGGGCTGGGGTACTTCCCCAGTGAGGAGAGGCTGAGGGAACCAGGCTTGTTCAGCCTGCACAAGAGGTGGTTTTGGGGGAACCTAACAGCAGCCTGCCAGTGCCTGGAGGGGGGGAGCCAGGTATCAAGAAGACAGAGCCTGTCTCTGCATAGTGGTACATGGAGGGAGGACAAGAGACAAGAAGCATCATTTGAAACAAGAGAGGTCCAGACTGGATATAAGGAAGATCTTCTTCATCATGAGGACAGTGGAGCAGATCGCCCAGAGAGATTGTGTCATCTCCAGCCTCAGATGTTTTCAAGACGAGAATGGATAAAGCCCTGAGCTACTTGGTTACTGACCTCATAGTTGACCCTGCTCTGAGCAAGAGATTGGACTAGAGATTTCCTGAGATCCTTTCCAACCTGAATTTTCCTCCACATCCTTACAACACAAGGCTGCATTATTGCACATTTTCAATTTACTGTATATGACTAACATTGAACATCTATACACAACACAGCTACCCATACTGTAGAAGCAAATAATAAGGTGATTATGTTTACACAAATATCTAAAAATAGTAAGTATTCTTACATTATTCAAATATTCTATATTACTGTTACATTTTTATAATATCTAATCCCCCCCCAAATAATTATTTTATAAGGACTATTTTTTCTGACCTCTTTCTACATCTACGCAGTAGCTACCTCTTAGATTGCTACTCAATCTAGATTCAAATGTTCCCTCTAACAACTAGTCTTCCAAAAGACTGAAACTTCTTTCCACAAAAAAAGACAAAACAGTCTCCATTCTGTTTTGGGGTTTGTTTGTTTGGGGTTTTTTTCTCAGCGTTTGCTGTTTCTCCCAAGCTATACCCCCAGGTTTCTCACTGCCCTATGCTGTGCCTACCAAAATGCTGTTGAGCACATGGATGGAACTTGGGCTGCAAAAAAGTGAAATTGAGTCAAATTTCCATTTTGACCTATGACAGCAGCTGGTTTGAGATATTAATGTAGGAAAAGCAAACCAAAGTAGGTAAGCAGAAGAGGAGACTTTTTTTCTCTCCCATTAGCTTCCCTTCACATCAGAACCTCCCTTCTCAGATCTCTTCTGAATAAATACGTTAATTAGTAAGATATTTACCCTCAGCAACAGATAACCAGCAAATGGTAGCGAAAAGAGAGACTGGCCAAAGCTTCAGCTTTAGATGGGGGATTCAAAATTCCCTCAAGACAAAAGGAGAAAGGGCGAATTATCATCTAGCCCACTCACCTGACTCCCACACTGGACTGCGACTTCCTTCAGTGCATTTCCTCCCATCCACCCACACACAGAGCAGTTTTGGTTTGACCCTCTGTTTGAGGAGCATTCTTTATATATGAAAAAGACATAAAATTTACTTGCAATCCAGGTCCAGATTCCAATCTCACTGACAAAAAAAAAGGAGGGAAAAAAAGGGGAGAAAAAAAAAAAAAGTAGTTGCTGGTTGAGATTCATGTCTCTAAAAATAAGCAGGATGTAGACAGATTAAATTCCTTTTGCAGAGTGGGATGCATACAAGAAACCACAGGTTTAAAGATAATAATTTGATAGGAAGGTTAATTGGCCAGTTTCTAGAAGGAAAGTATAAAAAAAAGCTCTAGGTTTGTCTTCTTTTTTTTTATTTCAGATCACTTGTCAGGGCTTCTTTTCCCTGAAATTCTTCAAAACACAGCAAGTGGCCAGATGCTACAAAACAGATTAAGCAGGTAGATGCTATGCATGCAGCACGGCTGTTAATTTTGCAAGGCACAGACAAGGGAGAGGGCTTATCAACTCCATTATTGTAATCATTTCCATTTAATGTCAGGGGCATAATGTGACCTTGACTATAAAAGCAAAGTTATCAGCCTAAATGAAGGAGAAACACCAGCTAAGGCCTCGGTCAGGTTGTACTGATTTACATTTCTAGAAAATTAGGCCAATGGTATCCAGTTATGAAGTTGCTGTAGGATTTGCCAAAATCATATCCACCTTACAGAAGTTGAAGAACATTTGGTCCTGCAAACACTGTCAAAATGGGACCAGTTAGACTGGAAATGAGCACAGCTGGGCTTTTAATACATGGCCTGGAACAAATCAGTTAACATCTATGCCAGGTACAATTTGTAGAGTAGGAACAAAAATAGCAATCTACCTGATATGGATTGTTGTAATCCATATTAAATCCATTGTAAAGTCATCTGAGATCTCTAACACCAAGGAAAGCCAAAAGACTACTGAAATGCTTGGCTTTATATCCACTGGAGCTGGCTGCTGCTGTTACTTAAAAATGCTGGAGTTCCTCTTAGATTGATTATTTGAGGAGCATTCTTTATAGCACTGAGCCACTCCAAAAACTCACTGCATACTACAAAGTACTGAGTAAACAGAAGCCAAGGATCATTTATTTGATGAATGCTCTGACATCTGATTAAATGCAATATAAATTGCATCTACATTAAGCTGTTTCCTTTCACCTCTTCTTTTGTATGAAGATTTATAAGTAATGTTCTTACTTTCTTAGTTAGTGAGTTACAGTACAGACAGAGATAGTTGGAGGAGATTGTCCCATGGTGTAAGCAGGCATAGGTGTAAGAAGGCAATGAAATAATGACAACTTATATCCTCTGGCTATGTGGCCATCTTGAGTCACAAGCACAATTCTTAAGCTATTTAAATTGGACAATGTTTTCAGACTGCAATTATCTTCATTTGACAGCACTAGTACCCTGTCTAGCTACAAGAGTCCCCGTACCTTCTGCACAAATACTATTCAAAATTTATATTCATTTATATCAACAATTTTGGCAAACTGTTTTTATTGGGTAGTAAGATGATCAAGTTTGAAAGACACTTATTCTGTGATGTTTAATTCCTTTCAAGAGATGAATGCAATTTCATAACTAAAAGAAACACCATTTAAATAATCTGCCAAACACCAATTTAATGGAGTTTTGTTAAAAGACTCAGATCTTCAATGCAATCAGGGAGATTTCGTATTTACCCAAAAAGGGGAAAAAACCTGAGGACAACATGGGAACAGAAAGACTTAAACGTGATGCAGTAGGCTTGTTTGTTACCTGAGAATCTAAAAGTTTGGAAAACAATAGAAAAGATCATACCAATTGTGACAATGATTGCCTTGAATACTTCAGCTGTGCTTCGTGATAGTACTGCAAGTATTTAAAATGAAATTTAAAAAACAACCAAAAAAACCCCAAACAAAAATAAAACAAAAAAAAAACCCTAGTCTTCTAATCTAGAAGAGAAGGAGAGGAGCTTCTTCCACAGATTTACAGTGGTATTTGCTCTTTATAGGATCTGTATGATGTGACAGTGTTCAGAGGTATCCAGTTCCGAAACACTTCTGCTAATGTACCATTTTAATACCTATTGAAGGAAAACTGAAAGTGATGGGAAAACTGAAAGATATGGAAAGGAATTAAAGATTTGTGTTTTCCCATATGTTAGTCATTTATGGAGGATTCTTATAAAAATATATATTCTTAATAATTGCTGTAGAGCGTGAAAACAACACAAAAGGAGCTGGAAGGCTAGGAATACAATAAAGTAGTAAGGCTAGTAGATGTGAAAGAAATTAATCTTAGCAAACCAGAAGTTGAAAGGTTATTGGGGCGGGGTGGAGAAGGGGAGGGAAGTTGAGGATATGATGGAAAAACAAAGTCTGGTGGCCAGAATTAAAGGTGACCTTCAGGATGTTTATGGGACACTCCTCCCAGCTACAGGATGCAGCGCAACAGAAAGCGTGAAGAGCATTGTACTAGAAAACAGTTTATTGCATCAACTGACTTATTTTCCAGTATACTGTAACTAAGCCACACAAGAAATGACAGACACATCTACTGCATTTCTGGCTGCTATTGTACTGCACCAGCAACACGTTCAGTATTGCCCAAATATGTACCTGGCATATGCCAGGTGTTGGTTTTGTTTTCCAAAACAGGAAGCAAGATAGTGAAATTTTGTCCAGACTACTATTAGACATTTGCTACCACGGAATTCGGAGAGCCAAACGCTCTTGGTCAAGTCAAAATCTTCTCTTAAATCTGCATTTAGGGCATCAGACCGACGGAAGGTTAAAGGGAAACAGTAATAGTCCTCAGTTTTCTTTTTCTTATAATTCTTAAGGTCATACAGGAAAAGAACGTCAGTATAAGAGGGTGAATATCTATTCCTCTGGTAAAATAAAATTTTGCACCAAATATCCTGTCTTTATTTTTTACACAACTGTCAAGAATGCAAACAAGCACTGAATCAGAGACTCTCCTGTTAGCTGACAGCAAGGTACTTGAGTTTATCATTGAATTTAGAGACATATTGTCATTTCTTCTAAATACAAAATGCAGTACAACACAAAAGATACCTTTCTGCTTTCCTCAGATATCTGAATCCTCCTTCTTCCAGTTTTATGCTTTTCAAACACCAATTTCATAAAATTCATGAGCTTATACAAAAAAACAGACCACAGTGGTTTCCTACCAACCCAACATTTTTATCAATTTTTCAAAGCCCCTTAGATAGTAAGTAACATATATCCTGGATATCAATGTGGTTTTAGTAACAATCCTGGCAAAATGAAGGCTTCTCCCTCACACTGCAAAATGAGAAACGCTTCAACTAAACACAGCCCGGGCCTGTTGCCACCAAAGCAAATATGACTTTCATTACTCTTTTCAAAAGACTGGACTCTTTTGCAAGAAAAGCATTCACATCACCTTTAGTCAAAGCTCATAACACACAAGAACTAAACTCACAGAAAAAGAAAGGAGTGGAGAAGGAGAGTTAAGATCAAAGTTCCAGAATCCTTTTATAAGAGTAAAACCTTTCCCCTAAAGTCTCTCCAAATAATCCATTTCACCAAATTATTTGTAAAGGCACATGAGGGAACATCTGACACAATCTCATATGGTGCGAGCATGTGTAAGACATCTTTAAGATGTTTGGTCCACTCATCCTGCTTTGTCATTCTTTCTAGACTCTCTTGGCCTCCTCACTATCTCTGTCTGACAAAGCTCTGCGCCACACCGTCTGCGTGCCAGACTCCTCCGGCCACGCCGAACCACAAATGGGGAAGGACTGCAAGTTCTCCAGTGAGTGTGCTAAGGCACCGTTCCTCTGATGACTTCCTTTAATGAGTTGCTCCCGGAATTTATTTTTTTTTAACGAGGCAATGGAATCATAATGTTGCTCACACAACTGGATTAAAGAACATTTCACTTCTGGGAAACAGCTATTTTACTCTTTGGTTGGGCAAGAAAAAAGGAGGAGTTGGATACTGGACAGAGCTTGACCTATTTATCACAGCCTCAGTTTACTACAGGTCACAGACAGAAGACTGAGTGGTTTTAGCCATCCCCCACCTGGTTAGAAAGGCTAATTTCCTATGTGATAAAAAAAGAATTTCCAGCATACTAAAATTCCTGTAAGAATTTTGGCATTTGTCTATACCTTCAGAAGTTTTTTCAGTAAATCTTACTGACAGAAAATTAATCAACAAACTAAACCCAAACATGTTCTGTAGCTATTCCGCAAAGGCAAGAACAGCTATTCAAAGGCAAGAGTCACCTCAGATGTCATCACAACCATCTGTCATGATGTCAAGCCAAACAAGATTGGTATGGGTAGTGAAGGGAGAAGTTACCAATAACCAAGCTGTGTGCTGTAAGTCAGCATGTGAGGCACTTCAGAGAAGAGAACTGAACACAGCACCTGTTATGGCAGAAAATAGGAGACATATAGACATAGCTGGCTGCAGAACAAGTCAGCCATTTTTAATACCCACGTTACCACACAAGGTCTTTCTGAAGCGCAAAAAGCTAACTAGAAACTTCAAAAAGTTTCACAATGCTTTTCTTATGCAGGAAGATGGTGATTGTGGAGTCTTGTGTACACCGCTAGCAGTCAATCTCACCAGAAGGAAAAGGCAACTGCAGCTTTTACTCATTATATGACTTAGCACCAAGCCATCCTGGAGCAAGGAGGCAATGGAAGGAAAGGAACGGCTTTGAGAACATTGGTGTGAAATGGACTCTTTCGATGAATAAAGAGAAGCAAAGTTTCCCAAAATAACTTTGCTATTTATACCCAGATTTGTCATTCACAGATGAAGTCCAGGTCCTACAGACAATAATTGGGATGTTTCCTTTCTACAGCTACAACCTTCGGTTGCAAGGAGTCCATCAATAATTATTCATGCATTAGGAATCCCAAATATACATCTATATATAACATGGGTAAGTCACAGCATGATGCATTCAACACAGATGAGTCAACATATTCAACAGCTTAAACCATGTATGGAAAAGTTCTTCCTGTTCATTAATGGCTAACATTAGTCAGTCCTAATAAGCAGAACCAAGGGAGAGGAAAAAAAAAAAACTTTGTGACAATTCACTGCCTTGTCTTTTTATTTATTTGTTAAACAAGGGTTCCTTGAGTTCATGCTGTCTGCACAACATTAGTGTGGCCTCTGGTACAGGATTTCTTGAGGGTTTGGGTTTTGTTTCTTCAAAATCACAGCTGTAATAATCCAGACCCTGGAATTCACTAAATCATGTTATCATACCTATCACTTAAATAAAAAGAATCTCCTACTAAGGAAAGCTGTGAGCAAAAAGACCTGGTTTATCACAGCATTTTACTATTAAGTAATATTTTAATAAACCGCTATGAACTTTTTCATCAAGCAGCTCCATATTAGCAACATTATG
The DNA here is from genome assembly GCF_964195595.1 of Calonectris borealis. NCBI lineage: Eukaryota > Metazoa > Chordata > Aves > Procellariiformes > Procellariidae > Calonectris > Calonectris borealis. Next base: position 36,772,976 of record NC_134316.1, read on the forward strand.
CAAACACCAAAGATACCTAGTGAACAAATTAGTAGATTCTGTTCACCGTGCTACTCCTGAAATACAGAAATCGTAGGAATTGGGTATTAGAGAACAAAAGGTAAATGCCGTCTGAAGATTCTAATTTTCAGTAGAAAAGTAGCTCTTCACCATCTCATAACTATAACAGCAGCATATTTTGCTCAAATCAAGGTTGATATAGAGAGGTATTTTAAAACTTCAAATAGTCAGTCAAAAGTTTCACTACTTAAGGTCGTGCTACATCTTGAGTTGCTCTACATTTATACACTTGAGTTCTTTGAAGTCATGTTCAATTTACAAGATGAATTATATTTTAGTATGTTTGGTAGGATTTCTATTTCAAAAGGGTAATTTCCCATCAAAGTTGCATTGTATAACATCCATGAAACCGTTAAACGATGCAGCTGTGCTACCCAGAGAAGAATTTGACTTTTTTTAGTCACTGGTATTACTAACATACAATGGTAAATTTTAGGCTCTGTGTCAGAAAAACAATTAAGCCTGACTTTGATTAAATATGCAATACCACCCAAACTGATATAAACAGGATTGGGTACTAGCCAGAGTATCATTTTAATCAGGAGTGCTTTTCTGAATGAGACCGTCACACAGAATGACAAACATCCAAGTAATCACAGGAAGGGTTTCTTAGTCTTAATACACAAACAGGTGAGCTGCGTCAAACGGAGCTGCAGCCTCATGGCAGTACTCATTCCACAGCGAGCAGGGGGACAGAAGGTGAGCACATGCTACAAAGTCTGGCTGTTTCCTCCAAGCTGCAGAACTAGATCATTCTCTCCCATTGACCCTACTATGGAAACAGCAAGCTCCAGCAGGCAATGGGAGCACTAGGGCTTTAATTTTTCAAACCCCCAAGCAAGATTTTCTGCAGTTCATCTGTCAACACACTTACTCCTGTGACATTTGGGGTGACAAATGTGGTGGTCAAGAATTTACCACAGCCTATTTCCACTGCTAGTCCATTCACTTGGCTTCAGCTAACACACTTAAATCCAAAGGACTCCACAACTAACACTTTCTTCTGTTTTAAATGAGTAATCTCTTACTTAACCGATTGTTAATTCAAGGTTCTCGAATACCAACACTGCAGACTGAAGTCCTCTCTAGAGGCAGCACAGCAAGCCACAACACAGTTTTCCCCATGGCATCTCCTTGCATTTATCATCTCTAAGCAGACAGGTTTTGCCTCTGGGGTAAGAGCAGAGTTCAACAACTGTTTGGTCATCCCCTTCTTCTGAGCCTGACATGAAGAACAGCAATTACTTCCAGCTGAGAAAAGGCTGAGTGCTAGGCAGAGGTCATCAGTTTATTAGCTCAGCTCTAGGAAAAAAACCTTTAAGATGATCAGACTGCAGTAAGATGGGATTTAACTAGTTTACTTGGAAAACAACACATATAACTGAAGGAAAAGGAAATGTAGCTGCTACTTAAATATGACAAGCGGTCATCAATCCATTACTGTTCTCCTTTTATTCTTGCCAGTTCCTCAGTCACTAACCATTTCCGATCCAGTACAACAGCTGTAATATTGTATATAAATGCATTAATGCTCTAGGGAGATGTCCTGTTTGGGAGAACACATATTTTTACATCGCTAACTTAAATAATCTTTTTAGATTTTCTTTTTGTTATCTCAGTACTGACGATTTACAGATTTCACAGGAAGCCTCCTATCAGCCAAGGCATGACTGCACAACCAAAGAATCTCCATATTTCAGGGAAATGTGTAGGCCAATTGTTTGTTGGAAAATGTACAGACGTAATCTGGGAATGCTCAAAGATTCAACGATGAGTTTTTTTTTATGATGTTCTTCTGCAGATACTCTGCTTCCACCGGAACCGTGGCCTTATATGTAGAAACATGGGCTGTAACTTCCTATGATGTGCAACATGCTACCATACACGCTTTCGCTTTAGCTCGTCAAGTTTTCCAAGCTGCTGCCCACTCTCTGATGAAAGGAATGTCACTATGCATACTACACTAATTCATTCCAGTGCTTGAGACCTCACCAAATTTCACACCTACAAAGACTAACACTTCAGTGTGTACTGCAGGGCAAATATTGCCATGGATTTGGGCCAGGAGAAAGAATTTTTTTTTTTTTTAAAAAAAGGGCTGATGTCTTAACGAGATTTTTAAATATGCTGTCCCAGAGTATATGTGTCTCTGAAGGCTTCTTCCCGAGTACGTTACACTTAAAATAATGAAGCAAGGAAGCTCAGGATATATCTGTCATGATGATCAAATGATTCCAGAAGGGAACAAATGACAAAAACCCTCAAACGCTCAAAAATAAAATCAAGAGCTTGCAATTTGTAAGAAAGAAAGTCTATAATACAGCATATAATTTTCACTCTTTGCTCATTATCATAACAAATGCAATATTTCATCGTATTCTGCTTTGGTAAATATTAGGAAGGACATTCTAATAATATATTCCAGTGGGTTGCTGTTTTAATGCAATGCAGAAACAATCAACCCATGCTGAATATTCATCTACTATGCAACTGTTACCTACTTCGAAAGACAAAGAAAGCAAATAAGTAACCCCCATAACAATTTATTACAGTATGATACCTAAGTTATTCAACACAGCAGGGGTGAACAGTACTGAGAAGTTATGGACTTCAAAACTGTGCAACTTCACTGGAATTTTACTATGTTAATTAAATCCATACTGGAAATCTGAACCTGTGAAAGAGACATTCACATATGAGAAACAAGGTATGACAAATTCCACTAGTGAATTAGACAACAGAACACACACAAAAAAAATATTCATCACTAGTTGTTCACACCCTAAGCCTCTCAAATCAATACCCAAGTGTACCCCTTCCTCTCCTGTTTGTTTCCGCTCCAAACAGAATTCTTACCAATTCTCCTTCTGTCTCCTAATTACCCGTTTTCCTTTCCAGACTACCATGTCCAGACTACAGGTTTTATTTAAATCATAGCACAGGGTACTGGCAGTTCTCGAAGTAATAGGTCAAGCAAACAGTCTTTCATGATTCAGCTCTTTGGCTTATGTATTTTGTTAAATCAGTGTTCTGTAACCTGATTTTTTTTTTCCTTGTATGACTTCTATTGGTTACTTTATTCCACATTAGCAAGACAAAAAAAAAAGGGGGCAAAAAAGGGCAGGTAAAATTTCTAATGTCTTTGTCATTCCAAAAGGAGTGAACTACTGCAGCCGCTCAAGTGCTGAGAATGAACTGTGAAAACATAATGCCCAATAATTACTTCTGCAAGGCTACCGCAGCTTCATTAAGCAGATTAGAGGAGGACAGTCCCTCTGATTACAAACAGGTGAAAGAAGGAAGAAAATACAGCTTTGGCTTTTTTCCTGAAAGTGAGGCAGGCACTAATCAATGCAACAAACCTGTCTCTGTATTTGATCCTCAGTCATTTGTCAGATGCAATGAAGGAAAAGTAAAGAAACTCAAAGTATCCAAACATACACTGTTTTACTGCAAATGTAACTATTTCTTGTTAAGTAATAATTATTATCAAGTAATAATAAATAGTTATCACTTATTGTCACAATTCTTCTGTTCCCAGTACCTCTGTTGCTGGTTGCACTTCAGAGGTGAAAGAATCTCAGGGTGAAGGCTAGTTCAGCTTACCCCATAACTTCACATAGAGACAGAACAGCTGTTGCAGATTTAACCTAATAATACTGCCACCACCACTTCACAGAGTTCTGGCCTTATTACTTATAAGGATAGTATTAGTTTATTTGTTTTTAAAATCTATTACAAGAGTAGGAGATCAAAGAGAAGCAATTAATAAGGTATAAATTTTGTTTACTGAAGCTTCTGTAATTAAATCATATAAAATTTCACCCTCAAAATTAAACAAATCTTAGATCTGAATGCCATAATGTGAAAAAAAACCTGACTACAAATGAACTCAAAACCAAGAAGTAGCAAATAAGCTGTGGAGTAGAAAAGCAGGTAAATATCTAAAATTAATTCTTGATTGCTCACCTTTAAGCCTCTCCGAACAACATTATGACTCATCATAACCAATGGTGAATAATGCCTGACCCATCTGATTGTCTAAGATGACTGGATTTGGGGATGAGGGGGGGCAGGGGATATCAGTTACCTCAACTTTAGCAAGGCTTTCAAGCACTCTCTCTCACAATATTCTTGTGTCCAAGTAGGGACATTACTGTCTGAGTAAGTGGATGGCTAGGTGGGTGGACAGCAGGGGTCTATCCTGGGATCATCCTGTTTAACATCTTCATCAACAATGTAGAGGACACAATGGAACAAACTGGCTTTTGTCAAGGTTGCAGATGGCACCAAGCTGGTGGAAACACTTGAGGGCGGGGCTGCCATCTAGAAAGACCCCAGCAGGCTGGAGGAAAGAACTGACAGAAACTTCACAAAATTCAATGAGGACAAATGGAGAGACCTGCAGCTGGGAAGGAAGAGACTTTTGCACCAGTGGAGGCAGGGACTGACTGACTGGGAACCAGCACTGCTGGAAAGGACCTGGTGGACAGGGAGGGGGTCAAGCAGCACACCAGCCAGCCCTGCTGGCGGAGAAGGCCAACAGCATCCTGGGCTGAATTCACAGGAGCAGAGCCAGAAGAGCAATGGAACCAATCACCTCCTCTACTCAGAGCACTTGTTAGACCATACCTAGATCTTGCATCCAGTTTGGGGCCCCCCAGTATATGAAAGACACCAATAAACCGCAACGAGTTCAGCAGAGAGCCACCAAGATGGTTGGGGCCTGGAGCACTTGCCCAGTGAGGAGAGGCTGAGGGAATCGGCCTTGTTCAGCCCGCACAAGAGACGGCTTTGGGAGGACCAAGCAGCAGCCTGCCAGGCGGAGGAAGATGGAGTAAGAAGTGCTATTAGCTACCAACACCTATACATAAACATTTACAGTAAAAGTGAGAACCGTGACCTCTCTCCAGAGGCAGCAATGCGTCCCTGCTGCACAGCAGCCCTTCTGCTCTCTGCTGCATGACCGAGGCGGAATTTCTAGGACAGCAAATCATACAAGAGTGTCTTGGACATAGAGCTCAACTTGGTCACGCTATGTGTGCTTATCTCCCGTGAAATCAGGCTGATAAAAGACTCCTGATAAAGACTCCAAAACAAAAAGCCATCAGCAATTAACAGTAAGATTCATATTGGTCTTACAGAGAGCCACAAACATTCCTTGTATTCCGAGTGCCAACTCCTAACACCCTGCCATACACCTGTGGATTCACAGCCGAACACGCACAGGTCCACCCTCAGACAACAACAGGCCCCGAAGTCTATTACCAGAATTCTACCTTTTCCTTCTGAAGACATTTGCTGTCCCTGCCCCCCCACCCGGTGTCCAAGTTCAAACCGGGACTGGGACTTCTTGCCCCATGCGCCTACCTGAAAAAGCAGACACCCGTTGCTGTCAGCCCCCAGCAGGGTTTGTGGCAGAGCCTGACCTAGCGGTGCCCGCAAGCGGTAACGGGTCAGACAGCCGCTCCCCGATGGCCACAGGCGCGAGGCACGCAGCCTGCGGTCGCCGCAGCCCAGCTCCAGCGCAGTGCCTGACCTAAGAGTCCCACGAGTTTCCTCAAAAGCTGGGCTCTGTTCAATTACTTGGGCTGACTGCAACTGCTTGGGTTCCTCCACTTCTACACACAAGTCCACCTCCCTCCTACCATGAGAGTCACATAGCAAATTTCACTTTTCCACAACCAGGGAACGCAAGGGACGAGCAAAGCTACTCCAGTCCACCCGTGGCTCAGCAAAAGTGTCTCTGCAGCTTTTCCACTCACCCTGTGCTGTGGGGTAGGACCTCAGAAGACACAGATGCTCTTGGAGACTTCCAGGTGCAGGTAAGCTTCCTCTTTTCCCCAGAAACATGGTTCAGCTCACCCGGAGAGAGGCTCTCCTGAGCACCGGCTGTCCTGGCTGCTGGAGCAGGCGGTAACCCGTCCCTCCAAGCACAGCCGCTCCCGCTCCGCCAGGCTCAGCTCCCTCCTGCCCCCCATCACAGCAGCCAGCTGGGGACCCTCAGGGCTCACCACTTGCCTTTCCCTTGCCACTCAACACCTGTGCAACAGCCAGCCACAAAAATTTAGTCAGAGACAGGAGCTCACGTGAAAGCACCAGTATTTATTAAATTCTGCCATTTCTGTCTTTGGTATAGAAAACTAGCCTTAAATCAGGCAAAATTTTCTCCCTGCTGTGATTTATCCTTACTCATCATTGTATGTAATAAGAAGAATACTTGGGCAAAATTTGTGCAAGCCACTCATGAATGTAAAATAGACAAAGGATAAAAAGTAGAGATCAGTAGCAATCAAGGCCCATGACTGGGCTCATGATTGCCATCTGTTCTGCATTCATTGTATTAAACCAAGGGAAAAAGCCATTTTTACCAGTCCAGAGGACAAAAGGGGCCCTGCGGCAGAGTGAAGGAAGGGCTCAGAGGACTGTTAGATCTAAGAGAGATTTTTGCATGTGTTTGCATCTGTGCCTGTTAGAGAGATGATCTTTTGTTTCCTCAAAATGACTTAATATATCATAGATATTGACATTTGGTACAGCAATCCTGCTCTTGGGGCATTGTGTATCTTTACACTAACTAGGGTAGGGCTTTGCCACCCGGATTCTTTATACCATTTGTTGGCCTGCTGTTACTATGCGCACTACAGTGAAATGTGCTTTTCAGGTTATACGCAATTTTGCAACAGCATACTACAAGCTTAAGCAAGGGCATATAGAAATAAATACCTCCTACAGATATGACCTGTTTCTGTCTTGAGTTCTGCCCATGCACATAATATTTTAGTAAGGTTCCTGTAAGGAACCATAGGACTCTGAAGCACGCTTTCATGTTGTAATAACCTCTCAGAATGAAATCCTAGTGATAAGATGTTTGAGAATTCGTGGGAGGGGTCTTCAGCTAGTGTCCAACCCTGTGGCTCCACTGAGCTCTACAGAAAGCCTCTGAGTCCCCAAGAAACAATTCAAAAAGCTGTTAGGACCACACAAGACGCAAGCTCAGCACGCTGATGAAAATAGCTTTAGAAAACATGGGTGCTTTGGCAGACCAGTGTTGCTAGGGCTCCATCTTTTAGTCTTTTTCCATTTGGTCCATCTTTTCCCTCTTTTCCTTCTATCTTTTAATCCCCTCCTCTGCTTTTTTAGCCTCTCTACTTATTTCTTTCCCCATTCCCTTGTTCACTGCTTTCTCATAGCCTTCCCTTTTCTACCAGCTGCTTGCCAGTGAAAAGTGACACAAGATGGGAATCCTGGATGACAGAGGCATCTTTGATCTTCTCTTGCTAATTCATTGAACTACACAGAAAGAAAAATCCCCACTGCTGTTCTTGCTACAAATTGTCTAACTTTGAAGAAACACTAGATCTTAACAATCTCAATAGACCTACTCATTCATTCTTTGTGCTTACTACCATGTTTTTTTCTTCACATTTATACAATTCAGATAAAGGGTTTGGTCCTGCTTTCTATCAACAGAAATAAGATCAGAGATTTCCTTCCATTTGTATTTTCTGCTGAAGCATATTGTCAACACCTTCTTTCACCTTAGCCCTTAGCCCAGATATTTTGCATTCTTTTTCTAAAGATTAAAACAAAAACAAAAAAAACCAAAACAACAAAAAACCAACCCAATCTTTTTGTTCAATTCTGTAGACACCACTATTCTGATGTAAGATAAAATGGTTTCCTGGAATACAAAAGCTTGCCATTCCTAGACATGCAATGATGCAACACCATGGATAACTCATTTTCAGTCTCTCTCTCCCTTGATGTTTTCAGAACAGTCTGGCAGCTGTGACTGGCATGATCTGACATGAATAAACTTAAATGAAAGCTCTGCCACTCCTCCTTCATATTCCTCTTCACTTCTTTGGTCAACAGTGTAAGGGCAAGGCATAGGCTGTAAAAGCTGAAGCTCCATTACCATACCTAACAGCTTTGCCAGTCAAACCTGCAACTCGTGTGGTAAACAGTGAATGAACAGCTGTTGTAAACAGCTCCTACACCACCCACCAGCTACGGGCGTCACATAAGTAGGTGAATACTCAGCTGCAGTCTCTCTTCAGTACGGGATGCAGTCTTTGTTCAACAGCTGCAAAGAGTTCACAAATTCAGAAAAATCAGCCTGTTCGTAGCAAGCTGCCAAGCAGGAAACAGGACTAAAATCAGTACCTGAAGAACCTGTGTAAGGCTTGCTGTTCGCAGGATGAAATCACAGTCAGCAGAGCAAGGTCCCTTCTACACTCCTCTGTGGTCCTGGGTTTTTTTGACTAGTAGAGTTCAAGTTCTTAGCAATATCCAGTCACCCATTACATTTGTGCAAAAGTATCATTTACCATTGTTTTATCTCAGTTAACAGAAACAGCATTGGAAGCAGTAGGAGACAAACTAAGAATGTCTGGCAAGAAGATTTGTCCCTTGTGTCCCTGACATTTTCTTTTCTGCTAACACAGGTGTCTCAATGGAGCACGAGCATGCGTGTAGGAAAGGGCTACGTTGCACACTTGCGCAATCAAGCCATGTCGCACTCCAGGAAGAATGTAATCCACGCTGGCGTAACTGCTGGATTAGAAGGCTGTTGGACATGGACTATTTAATATCTTGGTGTTTGTAAAAGATTTAATAAAGTAGGGACCCAAATGGTGCCAGATTTTAGCAGTTTTGTGAAGCCTGCAGCACAGTAGTGTGTTATATTCTTTGTTGCAGTCAGTTTAATGCAACTCTATGACTTTTTTTTCTTGAACACTGTTCTAAGAGTGCAGCATCAATCAATTAATATAAATAAGCTGAACAAGACTTTTGAATATCTGGTGCTATATGTTCAGTCTTAAGATATTAATGTGTCCAACCTACAATACAAACAGGTTTTTTTAATATTCATGATTATGCCAATGGAAGCTTTGCTGTGATTACTGTGTGCTGCTGCACTACAAAGGAAACGCTTTTCACCAGCATATCTTATCTGAACTATCTTTGGTATCCCTTTTTATCAGTGCTGGCTCCAAATCCCCATCAAACTTGAGGATAATTTCCAGACAGAATCCCCAAACCTACAAAGTAAATCATAATGAAATAAGGAATTATCCAGCAATTAGGGTTCTTGATACCTAATATTATCCCTTAAAACAGCAATTTCCTGTGTGAAAACAAACAACTGAACTTTGCTTCCCTGACGACTCAAAACAGGTTTTCTCCTAAGGTGACGGTTTAAATTGCAGTTATCACAGTAGTCAAAACAAACATACAGGAACACTGGAATCCTGCTCTCCTTTATAGCTGATCCATGTTAAAAAATAAATAAATAGTCAATAAAATGCAGAAATTTTATCATTCTCATTTGCATATCATATGTTTCAATGCAAGGACCCTTTTATTATTTATCATCTATTAAAACAGAACGACAACACTATATCCAGTGAACGTGTACAAACTTTGGAATGTTTTGGTTATATTTGTGTTTATTCATTTTACTATCGTCCTGGGATATTAGCTTTTAAAAATTAAAACTTTATCCTTTTTTTTTCATATACAGCCAATTATATCACTGCAGAGAACAGGAGTCTCTGCACAGGAAGACTGGATTGATTTGTGGCCCAAGAATGATTGCCAGAATATTCAGGCTCGTTAGCAGTACCTACTGAAAGTCCCTGTAACCCTTGCTGGTCAAGATCACCTGCAAACTTGCAATGTAAGTGTGATACGAGTAGGCTCAAGGTGAGACTGGGGGCCCCCTATGTATGACACAAGCATGGTGATTTTAGCAGTCAGTAGAAGGAAAACAGACCAAGAGCGATCACAGGAGACGGAGCTGGGAATCCAATCCAGAGCTCTTGGGTCCCTGCCAGCATCTTGTTCACTGGAACGTGTTGCTTCCAACAAACATGGACCAAGACGTGATTAACAAGCTATTAGCAAGGGAATTGTTGGGCATCTGTGGAAGCAAGCATAAGGTTCAATGCTATTTATCAAGAATAAAAATTATAATTTTGAGATATAAATCAGTGTATTGGTTTAATCTTGCTTAGTGTTTATGACAGGTTGATGAATGCTCATGAATTGTTTTCTATCAATAGCCACAGCTAAACCAACAATTTCCAGAGTGAACAATAACGTGACATTATCTTTGGTCTGGTTTTCTAGAGAAGGGACAACTAAGTGATCAAGATATTTCACTGTCTGTCTGCACTCGCCCCAGGAACTTCTGATCCTTCTTCAGCCAAGTTTGAACATGGAGTGGACAACTTAAATACAGATTAAATTTTACAAAATTCATTAAAGTGGGTAGAAGAAAGAGACTCAAAACAGTGCCCTGGGAGAGACCAGCAAGCATAATTCAGCTATTTTGTATTCCAGTTGGCGGCAGATAATAAGCCAGTCAGCAGAGGGTTTGAGACCAAAATATTCAGCACACATGCTGTCACTAGTTTTGGGATGCTGTAAGGAATGCAGGAGAATCTAAGATTATTTTGGTGTTGAGGATTAGGTTATAAAGGTAAACTAGAACATAAACCTACATGAAACTGTACTTCCTTAATTTCACTGCTTGTACAGAGCTTTTGTATTCCTTCCATAGTGGCAAGACTGGAAAAAAAGAGAAGGTTCCAACCTCAAAGATTTCTTAAGCTAGAAAATAACAGCAATATCACAGATATCGCTGTCTGGGTTAGAATGAGATAAAAAACGAAAAAGTAAAATCTGCCAGTGACAATCATTAACTGCAATTTCTATTATATCACTGTACGTTCCACTTCCTTTTTTTTCACCTTTCATTCTGTTTCACACAAACCGCTCCAAAGCTTTCTAAAATAAAAGTAAATAAGTCAGCAAACTTTTCACTTCTCTTTTTTATTCTGTGTAAATAAACTTGAACTTTAGCTACAGCAACTTTCACCTTATTTGGCCTTCAGATAACTCTTTTTCAGTTTCCCCAGCTCACTCCAAGATGACCTTTGCAGTCACTCAGGAAATGTCTAGAGATTACAAGCAGTCAGTTGCTTTGATGCCCTGTAGAGCTGGTGCCAGTGGCAAAGAACACTAGGTTTTATTTTATTTTTAATCAATTTTCAGGGAAAGAAAGAGCATTTTTTAAAGGGAGATTACATGCCCAGTCTTGCCTCTTTTACAGGCTTGACTTCCAGTGACTACAACAGGATGCTGCGGGAGCATAGGACTGGATCCTTACATATAATTCACACTATGCAGGATTTTTTTCAACAACTTCGTACAGGAAACTCCTAGGAGATGGATACCGACCAAACTGGAAATGAAGCAGTATAAGTCTGCTGTTACATATCACACTTCTCTTACTATTGTTACTCTCTTACCAGAGCAACAATAGAAACCAGCTTTCCAAGCCTATCATTTCTCCCACATCTCACAGATGCACATTTATTGCCTTGTGCTCTTTCCCTTATGTTGCAGCAGTTACAGATTTGCAGAGTTAGGGTAATGCCAGTTTTTCTCCAGGTAATAACCTTGCGGTTTTAAAATCTCCTTTGCTATAGCCCTTATGTCCTACATGTGGGAGCGGATTGTGCAGTTGGTCCATGTGCAGAGCTCCCATTGGCATCACAGGGACTATCAGACACAGTTCATACGCAGGATCAGCTTGCTAATCCTAAGGAAAATGAGAAGTAGTCAGTACCTATATGATTTTTCTTACTGCTGGACAACAGCCAAAATAAAAATCTTGCTGCTGCTACTGTTTTATTTGATCTATTCAATACTATTTCAGGATATAAAAATCTGGAATATTTTAACAGTTCTACCAAAAGCAAGTTTTTGCTTCTGATGTGAGGAAGCCTTCTTTCTCACAGATGTGGCTGGTTAGTTTACCTAATGCACACCTTTAAATATAGAAGTGGTACAAATTCTGAACACAATTTGTGGAAAAATCTCATGAATCAGCAGAAATGCTTTAAACTTACCATTGGTATCTGGGTTCTGATAATTTTGCTCTTGAACGAAAACAGCAGAGTTGTTAATAAAAACATCAGTCTTGATAGGGAATGAATAGCTCTTGGTATAAGTGAAGCATATGGCACACATTCAGTTTTTCAGGAAGTCAGTCAAGGGGACCACTAACATTATGAAAAGCCTGACCTTTCTCAGCTTCTACTTCTAGTCTTGACTATAGGGATTTGCTAAATCTCCCACCTGCATTTGAAATATTCTGCGTCAGAGGTTTCTCCTCCTACTGTTCCAGAGTTTTTCTGTTTATCAGGTTTTGGGTTTTTTGCCCTAACTTCTCACCAATACCCTCCCCTTCTTACCTAGGCCAGTCTGCTACTCTGTTTCATATAGTGAAGAAATACCTCGCGTGAGTCTGGAACTGACCCACTTGTAAGGAAGCTCTTAGTCCTTATCTTTTATACTCACATGCCCCTCTGCTGACACTTAGCTCTCCGCTCTGCCTCATGGGTAAGGCAGTATGGAAAGTGCTGATAAGAGGATTAGCTGATGAAAAAAATCCCAGCCAGCAGTTTGCAAGCATACAGCATTCAGGCATACCACCATGAAGGCTGGGTCCCTGGAGAGGGACATATCTCACCTAGATATTGCTATCTCAAAGTGGGCCAATTAGCCTAGCTTTGTCTAGACTTCCTCTGTGTCAATGGGGAGAGAAAAGAAAGTCATCTGAGAGAAGCAAATCTGTCCACCTATCTTAGACGCGTGCCTTAGGAGGATATCTCATCCGCCTCCCTCCACGGACAATGGATGCCTGGTGGTAAGATAGCTAAAATTAGTCACTATGGGGTTAAAACAGAACAAGTGGAGACTTCCACACTTCCAAGAGGGAGAAGAATAAGCATCCCAGGAAAAGAGCAGGTTGTGTTAAGGATTGTTCTTGCACTTAGTGTCAGTGATTGCCTCCCCAGATCTAAACCTTCAGAGCTGGACAGCAGAGGAAATAAACAACACGTACTTCATTGGAACTGCATGGGGTGGGTGTACACACATTAAAAGAAACTGAAAAAACATATGGTCCATGGGAGCCAGGAAAGCCATCTGCAGAGGAAGTGTACAAGAGAGCATGCGAAGCAGCAAGCGGCGAATGCTCCCGAAGAGCCGCGCGTGTCTCGCACAGAAGCACATGTGACACAAACCACATGAAAGAGGCCCAGCGTTCTCTGCTGTCAAAACTGCCAAAACAAGCAGACGCAGGGCAAGCGGGAGCAACAGTATGGTCACAAGCACACATTGCAGATACACTGGTAGAAGGGGAATGTCTGAACTGCAACAAGCAGACAGAAAATCATAGTGGAGCTTTGAACTCTAAAAGTAATTTTTGCTACCCAAAGTCATTTTTGTCTTCTTCTATTTGCTGATGTCTGAACTGCATTGTAAGATCTTTGCGTTTGGTTCATGGTTGGGAGTTCCAAGCAGAGCCTAAGAAATCCAAAGTGATGATAATGCCCGTTCTTGAGATAGGAACCTTACAAAGCCAAGCTACAAATAATGTTAGAAGCAATGTTTTCATGCCAGCTCAGCACATCTATTAGTTCCATTTGAAAAGAAAACAAAAAAAAAAAGTCAATCATGCTTTTGAAAGCCTAGGAAAAAAGCAGCAAGGTTTTCTTCTTTTTTTTTTTTTTTTTTTTTTTTTTTTTTCAGGAATGGGAGGGGTGTCAGTTCTTATGTTGGATGCTATTTCATCTGATCCTGCTCATCCATCAGAAAGGACTGCTGCTGTTGTTGCCCTGGTGCTATCATGGAAGTAGAACCTGGTATCAAGGTGAGGTTTTAATCACTAAGCCTCTAACAAGAACTTCTGAAATAAACTCAGAATAGTACAACTAGTTGGTATTTAGAAGATACAGTAACTTTCTTCCTAAAGTTTTCAAGCACTTTAGGATTTGATATTAAAATCCCTATGTGACGACACTAAAATGATCTGCCAGAATACTCCAATTAAGTTCCAGCAGGAATAAATCTGGCACTTGAGTGTAGTTATGTACACCAACACTAGGGAAGAAATCTTATTTGCAACAGCCTCTACTGCTATTTTTGCACACAATTGACTCCGGTACATTTCCTTTCCTGATCCTACAGGCTGTCATGGAAGAACAGAATTAGTTCACAGAAGTACTCCTGGAAAGTCTCTGCCAAGATCCCACGCAATGAGTTGAGAGCATGTCCTTAGCCTGTCATTATGGAAAGTCCCTTGTAATTCATTCTGCTCAGATTTTAGTAAGAGGAAAATTCAGTGTTTAATAACTCCTCATCTGAACCTGGCTTTGTTTTGTGACATGATACAGGATGGGAAATTATACCTTTACAAGTAATAAAAGAAATTCTAAAAACAACTGAACACTTGCTTTTGTGCTTATTTTACTAAGATGTCATAAAGCTAAAAGAAAGGCTTAATTCTTGCTTTTCCTCAAAGCTTATTTTGTAAGACAAGTTTTCTCATTAAGTAAGGCTTAAAAGAAATATTATACTGGTCTGCTCAGTGGCATTTCCCTCTGTTTGTGCTGCCTGCTCTTCCAGTCATTGCATAGGTAGGGACCAGTGCACTTGACGCTCAAAGAAGAGAAGGATGTCTTCAAGCATAGCTTAAGGGTTGTACTCAGACTGTAAAGACAAGTAGCACTTAAAACTGAATGCAGAGCTTAAGTGTAGCAGAATGTAGGACTTATATTCCGGAGGGTTCTATTTCTCTCTTTTTGAAATCAAAGAAAGAAGACATTATGTTTACTTCTGTTGGCTGAATAAACACTGAGGTGCCTGTTTCTATCCTTTATGCAGATAGGTACTCCTCAGTACATACAAACGCTCTTGTTAACCACAGATCTCTGCAGCTCCGAGTAAAATTCTTACCCCTTGCTATGTTTGTTCTAATGTCAAGCATGACACACTGTGGTCACAGCAGCGTGCTCCCCTCAGCATCCCAGCTCTGCCTCCACTGTGGGATCCTCTCAGCAGCCTTGTCCCAGGCTTCAAGAGAGGCTGCAGGGAGACTGGCCTCTGAATGTGACTGCGACTGCTACTGTAATGATTCCCCAGGAAAAAAAGTCCTTCCTTTCTTTCTTTCTTTCCAATATTTTTCATTTGTCATAGAGGAGTTCACTAAGCAGGACCAAAAATATTAGGATCAGAACAAACACATAAAAAACCCTTGGATCTCAGAAAAAATTCAATGCAAGTAAGGACAATCAGTGACAGGGTTAAAAAGTAAAATGAGTTGGCAGGGAGGGATGTCAGAGAAATATAAAGAACATATTTCATTGAATAAAGTATCGAGTAGCTGTTGCTTGGCTTACAATGCTCACAGTGTACATCTGTCCTAAGAAGTGACTGTGAATCCTTTCCATGGCCTTACGCAGTAAACTTGTTATGGGAGTATATTAATTGTCCTTTCTGTTTACTTTGCTGACTCTCAGAAATAGCCAAAAGTAACCCTAACCAATAAACAACCTTCTCCTCATCTTTGTAACCACAGTGACAAACACATATTTCAGTACCTCTTAGAATACACCATAAAGATAAAATCTGTATGTGCACCTGGTTTGGCCAGTCACTGCTCCTTTCACTGTTTATATGCATGTATCTTTTGGGGAAAGAAATTTTTTTTTTTGAAAGAACCTGAGCAGCCCCATGTCTGAATGACTGTCAGTAAATGTTTTCTTCTAGTCTCAAAAGTTAACAGATTTTAGTTAGAAGAAATATCTGCTCTTTCAATTAGCACAAAACCACTCCAAAAAAACCCAAACTCAACACACTAAAAAAAAACCCAACTCAGAAAAACATCAAATCAGCATGGTTCTCAGGTTCTTAAATGTGTGCGTGTCTATGGTCAATGGGATAAGTATTATTAACATCTGAGTGAAGCAGCAAAACAAAAGAGGTCTTGTATACTGTAGATTGTGTACACAGAAGACTGTATACTGTAGATTGTAGCTCGGTTTGTATCATTTAACAACCTAACTTGAATCCAGTTATGTTTTTCTAATGAAGCGCTATTATGAATTTTATTTAGATTTTCCAGTTCCAGGTTCTTCTCATGCAACATCACCTGTCAGAGAGCCAAGCAGAACAAATATGACCAATATGAAAGCATCATTCTACAAGGACCTACTTCATCATCTCATGAATTATGAGGGGATTAACAACTGAACAGGATAGTAAGCAACCAGTGAGAGCACGAACAAAGGGGAATTTTACACTGCTGAGAAACCTGACAAAGTGATTCAAGTTCCTGCTTCATGAGATGTTCTCTAGCATCATAACCCAGGAGTGGAGTAAAATTTAGGCCAGTATAAACAGTATGCTGAACTGTGATGAAGCCGCATAGAACCACCATTGATGTGCCTTTGCAACACTTCTTCCCCTTTTCCATCCATGGTAGCCAGATGCTGGACCCATATTTTCAACAGGCTTTGCAAATTCTCTGGACTAAATATTGTAACAACCCATGCAGAAAATATTTCCTAGGCCAGTGATATTTTTTAGAATTGTTGGCTGCTTCTGAAAACACTGTAACACTACTGCTAGCTTAAGAAACATTACACCGGTGTGCATGTATTTTCACAAGTCCTCTTGTTTTCCTTTCCTCTTCCACAGTTGATGACAGAATTTAGTTTGCATCTTTAATACCAGTTTTCCATACGTGCAGCAGACTACACTAATACCAGCTCCTGCATGCATGCTTACATTTATTTGTTCCCAAGGGAAATCCTTCCCGGCTTGCACCTAGGATGCAGCGACTGTTCTCTCAGATTATTGATCCCCTTACAATGACCTAGATAATACCAGTTTGTTCTTGTTGACATACCAACAAGATGTATCTCCCTAAATCTGTTCGGCTCCCCAGTCAGTTCCTCCATCTCTTCCAGATTTTCAGTCCCCTGGCTGTGCCAATTCACTGGCATCTGGCCTGCAAAAGCCAAAATCGCCTGCCTCATCTTTCCGGTACGCCCACGCACAGAATACAAACTCACCTTTGAGGTGCAGCTTTTGCCAGACAGCAGGTTTTGCAGCAACTTAAATTAAGATGTTGTGGTGTAAAAGGTGTGGTAATTAGGGGAGGTTTAGACTGGACATTAGGAAGCATTTTTTTACTGAGAAGGTGGTCAAACACTGGAACAGGCTTCCTAGAGAGGTGGTTGATGCCCCAAGCCTGTCAGTGTTTAAGAGGCATTTGGACAATGCCCGTAACAACATGCTTTAACTTTTGGTCAGCCCTGAAGTGGCCAGGCAGTTGGACTAGATGATCGTTGTAGGTCCCTTCCAACTGAAATTATTCTACTCTATTCTATTCTTCCGTAGACACTTAGACAGATTCAGGCTGGCTTTGCCCAGAATATGTCCACATCCCCTGTGCCTCAGCTTTGACCTCCATGAACAGCACCAGAGCTGGTCCTGCATTCTGCTCCCCCTCCGTGTTTACATATTTAACTCGATGCTCTTACAATGCCGTGGTAACACCCAGCTCCCATCACAGCCCAGAGGAGCACCTTGCGGAGCTACTGGATCCGTTCCTTTGCGGTAGATGCACTTATGCCTATATGGGTCATTTCCAGAGACATACCTTTGGGACAGGTACAAGGAAGGTTAGATGAGATTCAGATGGATTTGAGAGTACCACAGAAAAGCAGGAGCTCTTCAGGTGTGGATGAGAGTCAAACTGCGGTCAAGCATTTCTGCCCCAAATTCAGAGTCTTCCAGTTTTGTAGCAGCTGACCTAAAGGAACGTCTGTTTACTCAATCTTATATTAAAAAATTAGTCCTGAGTGGTTAGAATAGTATCTATTATGTTTGCAGCAATATCTTGCATGCTGCTTTGAAAGATTAAAAATATACAAAATTTGAGTAAAAACTTTGAAAGCAAAATATCTGCGCAACACTAAGATTCTGCAGTGGAACAATAACCATTTTCATTGTCAGAAGTCCCCTCTCATGAAACAAACAAGGAATCTCCTTTTAGCTTTTGCCATTGGCAATGAAAAATAGCATTTTTCAAATAAATATGCACAAAATGGCCATACTGTGGTCTGACCCAAAATCTGAGGCAGATTTGAATCTACATTTTTGAAAGACTTCCAGCTACATCTGAATTGATACTCCTAAAATATCCAGTTTGTGAAAAAAACTACCACAGTTTCAAAGGAAGTGCTGTATGTAGGATTTAGTTCTAGAATAAAACAGTTTTTAAAAAACAGCAATCATTGATGTTGGCCTAGTAGAGAAGAAATATAGTCAAGATAGCACTCATTATGACTTCATATTTTACTAATAAATCATATTTCTGCAATTATTTCTTTTGCATGTAGGTACTACAATCTTATACAGTACTATTGGGCTTCAGACATTCTACAAAAGCTTGAAGACAGCCAATACATTAAGCATCCTAATAACCATAAAATGTTCCATCCCTTATATGTTCATGTAGCTATATGGTTCCAGGGAATCAGCCATAAAGCCCCGTCCCAATGTCATCAGGTCAAGGTTTCTGAATTAAGTGGACTGAAATCTCGGTTGGAAAGCTTAAATGAAGTTTAACTAACCTCTCACATTATAAAATGCATTATTATTATTATTATTATTCGGGAATATGAAACATATATTTATATCCCACAGATGAGGCTAAAACATATCTATAAAGCTACTTAGCATTTGTTGAGCTAAGAAACAGGAGAGAAAAAGAGGAAAAGGGAGAGGGAATCTAAGAGAGAGAGAGAGGAAAAGAATGAAAAGAAGGAACAGAAAAAGGTGAGAGAGACAGACCGACCGACCGACCACGCTATTTCTGCAAGAGAGCAAAGTACTTCAGAAAGGGAAAGAGTGAGATGTTATTTACAACAAGAAATTTTCATAGATAAGAAAAAATAAATGAGTCACAGTGACACAACATGATGGAATTTAATCCAGCTGTTTGTGTCCTATGGCAACCCCAGATAAGCAATATCAGAAAAATGAATTAGGAAATCCAGATGGCAATAAATATTATTCTCATCAATAAAGAACAGATGCCAAAAGTACTTTTGACATATAAATATTATTCTATCTGTGTTCCTATCCTTTGGCTATTACACTTTAAAGTGAAAGGTTGGACAAGACACTCTTGATCTTTTTAAGTTACTTCACATGCTACTCTTACTTTTTCGTATACTTGTGTTACTGTGTAAATCCCCTCCTGCAGATTAAGTAACATATGTAGGTACATCCTTTACTTTATAATAAATCCTCAAATCTAGTGGCTTTAAAATGCTACATAGGAGCAATTTTCAACAAATGCTATCTTTTTGTAAAGTGGGAATAGTACAGTAATTGTGTAGCACCATTCTGGAATCCAAATACTTTAATGGACATTCTGGTCATTTTTTTATCTCTTTGGAGCCCTTAAAACATCTGTCTGGAAAGGATAATTTTCCTCAAAATTATGTGAGAAACTAAGGAAATATTTTCTGTTGTGAAAGCTAAAAAGTACAAACTAAATTGAAAAAAGAACGGCTCCCATTTAATCAAAATCAGAATTCATAGTTTTATAAAATTATATTTAATGAGCATTTGAATAAGAAAATAAAAAACAGCTCTGACCAAATTCAGAACTAACAATGATGTTTTCCATTACAGAAAGGAGGAAAATTCCTTTCTTTATCAGCTACTGGAAAAGTATACCCTGAGCTAAGATAATATCTATTCACATTTGCTTCAGAAAAAGCATTGGATATTTTCTTCCCTGCAATGTTATTCAAGTACTTTATATTTATTATTTTGTTAGCAGTAAAATTAAAGGATAATTAATAATTATGAAAAAATTCAGAAATGCATATGCAAAAAAAAAAAAAAGCACAAATTAAGACTAACGAGCCAACCTAAGCTCTGGTGTTTCCTAACAGGTATTCAACTTCATAACTCTAACAGTGTTGACATACGGGCAAGAGGGAGTTACACATAAAAATCAGTAGATTAGTAGCTAACCTGTGGATGCGTCATGTTCTTCCAGGCATGAAAATAAAACACGTTCAGAATGCCCTCACTTATCCGTCATGTAAATCTTTACCATAAGCCTTATTTTAAGGGGCAAGTGGGCATGAAGAGGTGCTCAGTTTCAGCACCAAAGGTAAAAATTCAGCATAGGGAAAAATAGCTGCCTGTACCATCCGTGTCACTCGAGAAAGGGAAAAGAACTGCTATTCCTAAATTCCAGCTCCTATAGGAGACATAGCTGTGCCTGGTAGTTATGGCAAAATATTACTGTGGAAAGCCAAAAGACTTTCAGTGGAAGCTACCAAAGCTAGCATGCTGTACAAGTTAAAATGAAACAAGACACCTCAGTGCTCCCAGTGGCAATTTGCTGGCATTCTTATTTAAAGACAGGTGAAATAATAAATCGCAAACTGAGAAATTACATCTGCATCAGAAACACTTGTTTAAATAATAAATCAAGACAGAAATAATTGTAGGCTTGCTGTCTCTTCTCTGGAAATTCTCTAAAGGGAAGTACCTACCTCCGAAATATGTACATAAGACTGAGAACTCTCCAGTGACAGCAAGCAGCGCATTGCCATCTTTCCTCAGACATCTGCATGTAACTCCTTCTGCCTTGAAATTCTGCCTAGCTACCACTTAGCTAAGATACAACAGCTGAGGCATGCATCATGGAGATGTACTGCAGAGGTGGCAGTTCAGATTCAGCTACAGAACATGCCACATGCTAGTATTTACCAAGTCCTGGTCTTCGCAGAAAAAACATTAAGAAATGAGTTGAGGGGGAAGTGCACAAAACTAGTAAAAGCTTGTCTTTCTTTTGGCTAGTCTATAGTAAAAGTGCTGAGTGATATGGTACCTGAAGATGTAAAAGCTCTTTAAATGGCTTCCAGCAAACTGATCCAGCATTTAGGCTTCTGGATAAAAACAAGTTGAACTAAAGGATATTCTCAAGAATAGGCCATGTCTGCTGTTGGTACGAATCCATACTGTTCTGCCGAGGCCAGCTCAAGCATGCTGATATTCATAGAGGAAAATTTGGTTAGATTCAGTCTGATGGGTCTGTCACATCAGTATTTTCTCCATACAGACAAAACTGGTTCTAAAAGCAATCTCCTTGGTGAAGGCCAACCTATATAATCAACTTTATAGGAGGAAATGCAAAGTATTTTCTAGGGAAAAAGTCAGTAACATGACAATGCATCACTGTAATTTCCTACCTTTCCCCCCTCGATATTTTGTATTTGGAGGTTTCCCTTGACACTGGTGAGCTATCTAATTGCGTTTAGAATTATCTATTCCTTTTAAATTGGGGTATATTTATCTCTCAGTTTTAACGCTATAATATTGGCCATCTGGATATAACAAACTCTGTATGTGTGTGTGATAACTCCTTGCAGTGCTTGCAAAGGGACTTCAAAGCATTCACCAAAATTACCCTTAGTTTTACCTGAGAAATTGTACTTTCTATCTCAAATTCCTGCCTTTGCCAGCAGGAAACTTTTCTTGCCTAAGCATAGCAGATCGTATTTAATTCTTATATGCCAGTGGCAGCAGGATGTGCGGACAGGATTCTGTACACACAGAAATCTAAGTGCAAAATTATCAGTGCATATTTATCGACTGCCTTTCAAATTCTATTCTAAGGATACAAGCAATCAAAATGAGGGAAAAAGGTTTCCTCAGCTTAAACATAACGTAAAATATGCAACACAGCTCAACCCCATTCTCAGAATATGACTGTGGATCAAGGAGATACATGCAAGTGTATGAAGACAGGGAGAGGTTTGAATCTTAACATACGTAGCTGAGCATTATTTCTTTGCATTTTGCATAATATTTTTGTAAGACAGGTTCTGAGTGCTACAGTCTCGACAAATCTTTCAACTGCAGCAGTTCAACGCTGCTGTCATTTTTAAGCAGGTATAACAGAGCAGATGCACCAGAAGCGTATAAGAGGCCTATACACACATTGTAGTACTTTGCTGAATTTAGATGGCTATCTGGAATATTTGGCAGCAAAGAAAGTATCAATTAGAGCCAGGTCACTGTAGCATGAGTGAAGTTGGCTCTGGCCAAAAGGGAACTGTTCCAACTTCTCTTTTTAATTGCTTCTGACATCTCATGAAGGAAATAAAACAACAGAGAAAAGCATTCTGTAAAAAAAAGTTCATTCTGTTTATCTTTCAAATACTCTGGGGAGAAAGGGAGGGATGAATTCTCACCTGTTGCTTATTACCAAGAAATACAAAAAAGTCAAGAAAATCAGTCCCTTCAGTATCCATCTTTTCTTGTTCCTCACAGTCCAAAGCTGCACAAAGACCCAGCCCAAAGGCCTGAGCTCTGCATAAATGCCCTGTTTATTGAGACAACGTTGTGGATAGGCCCTGAAGTTGGTGACTTATGACAATTAGTGTCCACCAAGGGGACATGGGTGACAATATTACAAGCTCAACAAACACAAAACCCATCAAAAGCATAACACAAAAGTATTGTAGGTAGTTTTAGAAATCAAGATATCTAAAACTGTTAGTTAGACTTAAATGACGTGGGACTGCTTTTAACCATTACACTTGTAACAGCTGCATAGCTCTGAGGAATTTTAAGTGGTCAGATAATGTTCCTATTGCTCAGACAGAAGTGTGTTTCATACTTTAGTATGGCACTGTTTGCTTACCTGTTCTGACTTTTTAAGTGAAATATACAGTGTCGCAGACTTTGATGCACAAACGTTTAAACCACCACTCCTGACTAGCTTCACTCAACTTAATACCTTCCACAGCATCTGTATCAACTGAGGCACTGCCTCTCCACACCACAATGGAATGAAATATAGGGAGGGATTCAGTTCATCTAAAATCTAGGTGTCTAGCCCACATTAATTTTCCATGTTACCTCTATAACCACTGGAAAGAGACAGGACCAGCCAGAAAGTGAATCCTTCCAGTTATCTTAGGCACTATTCTTTCAAAGAGATGAGTCACTTGCTGGAAGTGTCCATCTCTCCCTACAGTATAGAAGAGTTGCCCAGGCAACTAGATTAGATTAGATGCCTAACTTTCAGTTGCCTAAAACTAGATGTGATGAAGCCCACTTACAATGCAATACGGACAATTTCCTAACACACTAGTAGACTACCTGCTATTTTTTTTTATTTGAAGCTTTTCTCCAGAATCCAAACTATTTCCTCTCCGCGGTCGTGAGCAGATGGATACGTTGCCTAGCAAACGTATTTTTAAAGAGACCATGCTGTCCCAGATGGAGGGATGGTATCAGTGGTCTTTAAGCACTAAATTTGTAATACCAAAGTCAGATCTCCGTCTGACTAAAAACACCAGGATTGTGTGTCCAACAAAGGATCTTTAAACTTCCTTTTTAGATGATGTTTTTATGTTTCCAAATAACTATCAGAAAGAACTTGTCTGAACTCAATCTGATCTTTCATATTACTGTACTGAGATTCTTTAGTAAGACTGCTTCTTTGTGCTAGTAATGCTGTCCCTTTAGAAACTCCTGAGATATAGAAAGGGACTTCTCAGCTTGGTAACATCCACTGGGGAAAATGATGTTTGTGTCTCTGCTCTTCCCCAAAAGAGACTGTTTCATGAACAACCACAAATGTCTATGCATTAACATCCATCACATCCTTAACCTTTAGGAGGCTGCAAAAAATTGTTGTTCTCCAGACATGGACATTTCTGCACAGAATGCCCATTATTATTCAGACGACTTCTTCTTCTGTTGTTTTCTGCCTTATACTACAGCGGGAACTCTCATCTTTCTAAAAACTGCAAGAGAAGAAAAAGGAGAGCAAATGTCACATATTTGCTATATCAACTCATAAAACCACAACACAGACAAGAAATGGGTTTAAGCCAAAAAGGCTGGAGCCACATCCCGATCTGAGCCCTCCCACAGAATGAGCAGACTGAGATCCTCTGTTCTGGTCTGGATTCAATTCTGCTGTAGATGGAAATCATTTATACTGATTAAGAAAAGACTTCCCAGAAAAACACAACAATGCCGCTGAGTTCGAATTCACTATCTTCATGTCTCTCCAAGTCCATAATGTGTCTAAGAACATGCAAAGCTGACTGTTCTCCTTGCAAGTAAATCTCTGGGGCTGAAGGCAGGAACAGGCAGACCTCCCTGTAGAACTCCTTAGCTATCCATTGAGTTGACAAATCAACTCATTGACAACACCCTACGAACTGCTTCTGCCCTAAACTTTGCCTCCTTGACCTTGTGCTACACCTAGTTCTCAAACTGGAGTTCTGGCTGCTGATGGTGTGATGGTGCTGATGTTACAGACTCTAAGGGCTCCTTCACCAGCCAGCCAGTCATTGGCTACAGTTGTATTTTCCTCCTCTTAGACTTTGAACCCTGGAGGGAAAAGGATTTGTATTGGCCTGTTCAGCCTCCTATTTGATATATTTGCAACAGCTCCAGGCAGTTCAGAATTACATCACCTCCCAGCACGCTGTCCATTCGAATGAGGGCTTTAACAGCCATCTTCAGAGAGATCGATGACTAGTCTCATTTCTACCATTTGGTAATAACAGATCTACCTCAAGGGAAAAAACATTATTCATACCATAACGGCCATTAAATGTCATCCTTTATTAAAATTTGCTTGTGCTTATTTAGAAGTTCCATGTGAGACATCCACAAAGACTGTCTTGGATGAAAGCCGATATTCTAGAAGACACCTGAGTTAAAAGTTTTGTGTTTCTCCTGATGCTTTCTCTTCTGGCATCAACTGCTTGCCTTGAGACAAGGAAAAGAGCTGGGTCAGGATACCTGGGGGAGCCCAGAACGTACCCTGGAGACTCTCACACCAGCAGGTAAAATTCCACAGTTCCACCTCTGACAGGCAGGTCCTTTCCCATGGCATCAAGGAATTAGTAACGCCAAGGTCTGTGATACAGCAAACATCAAAGCTACCGGACTCTAAGTTTTTGGCTCAAAACAGGCAAAAATCAATGAGAACAAATGCAGGGCAATTTTTTTCAGCAAATATTTACTCACATGCTAAAACCAATGTTCGTTCTATCATTGTCTACGTTGTCACTCTCTTATTTTTTAAATTCTTTGTATAGCTTTTTCATAGTTTTTAGGTCGGTGGTGAGAGTATTTAATTAATGTAGATCCAGACCACTGGATCTGATTGGACCCCCTAAAACATCTAGCATCGCTATGAGGAATATTCACAGAAAATGAAGATAAAACTAAGAGGCTCCAGCATTATCTAATATCAAATTTTAAACTACCTTAATCTTTCAAAAACTGAAGAATCACAATGCAGTGGCTGGTCCCACAATTACTACTTCAGAAAACAAAAAAAGCATCTCCTGCCTTAAATAAGTTACCACCTCAGAAAAGACTGTATAGTCACATCACTCACCCTCCACATTAAGCCTCAAAATTAAATCCATATACAAAACTGTAGTATTGGTGGTGTGTGTTTTGCTCTCAACTGACTCAACTGGAGTCCCAGTGGAAATTGCAGGAACCTAGATCCACTATAAGGGAAAGAGTATCTTGGCTTATTTATTTATATGAACATCATCTGATTAAAATAATGATGAAAATATTAATTCACCTGATGCTATAGCCTGATTTAATGGAGGAAACGGTGACAAATATAGAAAAAAATATATCTGCACTTAATTTTTCTATACACCTATGAAAACAATTATAAGATCTAAAATGGTTACTCCAGTCATACAAGTTGATCTAAAGTTCCTGTATCTCCTCTGTTGAAATCATGTAGCTTTCTGGTGACAGACATGGTGTCTGTGTGACAGACGCTGGGATATCTCCAGTCATCCTTCTGCTTTAGACATGGGATATATATGGGAAAGCCATAAAACAACAACCAGAAGTTCTTTACAGAAAATGGGCATTGGTGCAAGCAGCTGTTGTTCATTGATAGCTTTTCCAGAAATATGAGGCCTTACAAAAGATTGGGTTGACTCAAGAACAAGTAGGAATTTACTGAGCCAGAAAAATGTTGGGATTTCTTGAAATTCCTGTGGGAACTTTTCATGAGTCTCTTGATGTTGAATGTCCTCAAGAAAACCTGTAATCTCACCTCCTTTTTTATGATAGTGCAGATAATTCACGTCTTCGAAGTGTAAACTAACACAAGGGCTGAGGTTGAACTGTAAATGCCAAAGCAGTACATGGAAATATTTACATGCCCTATTAATACTTATTCAAAAAAAAAAAGGGGGGGGAGGG
This sequence comes from Calonectris borealis, assembly GCF_964195595.1. Taxonomy (NCBI): domain Eukaryota; kingdom Metazoa; phylum Chordata; class Aves; order Procellariiformes; family Procellariidae; genus Calonectris; species Calonectris borealis. The sequence goes on from NC_134316.1 coordinate 36,799,208, forward strand.
GGGGAAGAAAGAAAAAAAGACACTACCAAGCCAAACCTTCTAACATAAAAACAAGCAGCTACTATGGCAATTGGATTGAACCAAAACTTGGAATTGGCTTGTTTGTTTTCATCTTCTGTCCTCCAACAAAGACAGCCCTACAGCCTCTTAGCACTGTAAAGGCTGGAAGTCTTAGGTCTCATAGGAAGATATCTCATCAAGAAGCTGTCTATGGTTTTGCACTGCCATATCAGGAATCAAACCCAGTTTGCCCAGACAGAGCTCCAACAATTAGTCTGCTGCTACATTTTGCTTCTCTAAGGACTCTGAATCATCCTATTCTTTTGTGTACTCCTCCCACATGCAAGGTCTCATATGAGGCAGCCTATCCCTCCTATCAAGAAAGGCTGCACAGAGATTCCCTCGTGAGCATGTGTAATACTGCTGCTGAATTGGCTAAGGATGTAACGCAGAGCACCAAGAGACCGAGCACAAAGCCAGCCTGGGAGCAAAGAGCAGAGCCTTGAACTGCAGTTCCACCAAGCCCTGTACGGTAGCATGGGACTAGGTCAGCTGTATATCAGATTACTGTCGCGCTCTACAGACAATGGAATGCTAAGCAGGCAAACAGCCTCGTTTTCTTGCATTATGTTTTTCTGTCCTTTGGGGAGGGGGGGGAGAAAAAAAATCTAGTTTAGCTCAAAACATATTAGTTTTCCAATAGCATTTATCATGCCAATATCAGTGATTCTTTGCTTGTTCCACTTTTAGAAAATGTCTCTGAAATTATATCTGACCTGAGTAGTGAGGAAGATCTGCAGATAGTTTTTTTTTCAATTTTCTAGAAGTAATTTTGAGCATTTCAACCAATTATGATAAAATAACTGTGTTGATACTATCAATTTACATTTCTTCTAAGGTGGCACATGCTCTTCTATAAAGTATCTTTAAATCATTCAGGAATTGATTCATTAAGGTGTGAGAGGCAGACAAGACAGTATAGAAGATGGTAGCACTGCCTAACAATGCACAGTAATGGCATTTTCCATGACACAGTAGTATTGAAAAATAATGCATTCTACTGAGCCTTACCATTTCATGCAGGGGTTATGCTCAGAATTTAGTCATGGTAAACCGTGGAAAAAACCCACCAGAATTATTACCCTCTCCTTGTTAAGTGCAGAATAACATCTTTAAGGACTTGCCAAATAATTGAGATCATGCTTTTGTTTAAAATCAGAAGAAAAAATGTTTTAGCACTGAGGGAAAAACATGCGTTAGCCCTACAAGAAGCACTGTTATAAGGCAGTGTCAATGGATAGGGCAGCACCCACTGGATTCCTACTCCATTTTGTTTCATACCTGTGGTCTCCAACATTGCTGAATCACTCATCTGGAATTGAAGGTCATTAACGATTTTCAGAGGGCAAAGTTAAATTATTTTTAGAACATTTGCTTTAAACTATATTGTATTCAAAGGTGAAGTGATGCCTATGCATTTTCCATCCCAGGCATATAATAAATAATGGTCTTGAATTTTCACATTTTATAGAATTAGGAAGTTTAAAAGTAACAACAGAATCAGGTAAGACTTTGCATCGTGCTGGGAAGTAGGCATAACAATCCATTTAGCACGGATCTTTAACAGAAAACATTTTTACATTTCCCTTCAAAAGATACTTCAATTGGAAGAGTATTTGGTTCTGCAATATTTAAGTAAATCAGAAAAGTTTCTTATGGAAAAAGATTTTAAAATTATTTGCTACTTTAAGTTTGTGGGAAGCTGAGGTGGGAGGATTTTTGGCAGGCAGAAGGATTTTTGGGGGTTAGGGAGGGTTCTTTTAGTCATCAAACTTGTTGAAAACCTCCTGTTTTAGGAAAGCTTAGTTTTGTGTGTTCATTTGGTTTTCCAAAGGCTTGTCCCTACTCAAGGCAATACCACACTTCAGGAACACCTGTCGAGCTTTAGGGATTCATTGTCTGATTTTTTTTATATATAATGTAGTATCCTAAAGGGGAGAAAATGAATGATCTCAGCATTATGGTGACATGTTGAAGGATGATCTTGTGCCATGCTAATGGAAGAACTCAGAGATCTAGTAAGTCATTTCCATCTGTCATTTCTATGACTCTTGCATTTTCAATGTGATGTAGTTCAAATGTTGCTGTCATAGAGAGAGAATGTAATCCAGAAATAAGTTTATTAGCTCTTTGGGGAGCAAGTATTCATTAATATGTCCTGAAGAAGACTTGCATTAATTCATTCTGGAAGGCCTTTTATATGACACAAAAAGAAAAACATTTTTGCCTCCAGGATATAAAACAATGTTAGTTAAATTGTACATATCAGAATGGAATAATATTAATTAAACTTTCACAGATTTTTTTTTTTACTTCTTATACCTGCAGAGGTTTTGCAGTGAGTCTATCATTTCCTAATAATCCTCTCTGCACCAAAGTACCTAACTAATACTTGGGCATAATGCTACAGCTGAAGTATACGGTCATTTCAGTTCTGGATGAGACTGCAGGAATACGACAATCCCATTTCATATATATCAATGTATACACATTTAACCTTAACATGCCAAAAAGCCTGATACTTAAAGGAAACTGACTTTAAAATAGATTCCATCTAAAATACTGTCAGGACAACATTTCTTCTGAGCCTCACTCAACACATCTGAATGCATTTAGGCTTTTAAAGTCTCACTGAGAAACAGCAGTAACAAACTATAGACTTCTTCAGTCCACTTAAAGTGACAATAGGCAGAGAGAAAGGAACGGACATTTCAGGATTTGAACTTTTGCACTGGTATCTGACTGATCATTAACAGCTTTAGCATCTATTTAAAAGTAAGCAGACACATATCATAGATCGGGAAACAGAAAAAATATCCTGAGTGAGTAATCTAACCTGAAGGGTACCACAAAAGCTGTGAAAGAAAAACACAATAAGCAACATTTCAGAGCAGTGTGTTACATTATTTAAACCTTCAGCCCGTGTTTGGTGTAGACACTAACTTACTGATGATTTGCAAGGGATCTCTCCTAGCTATATCTGGCGACATTGCATAAATGAAAAGCAATGAAAAAATAAATTCTATCACATGCTACTGTCAATAGCATCACTTCTTGTTCCTACACCACCTCAGCGACTAAACTACCAATGGACCATCAAGTGCAAACGTTTTCCCCCAGCCCGTCTTCCTAGGGATGTGTGAGTTTGACTTTGTGAAAACTCCGGGAAGTCCGTCCAACTGATGAGCAAGGAAAGGGAAGCTGTGGGGAAGAGAGAAATGCCTGAAGCCAGAAGGACCTGGTTCCCTCAGGAGTCTGACTGAAGTGCCTGGAAGATGCCGATGGCTCACTGGAGGTTTACGACACGCTGTCTATAGAAAGTTTCCTTTGGTTTTGTTTGGAAATCAAGCTTTTGCTTTGACTTTGGTACCTACACACAAAATTGGCACAGGAGACGTGGTGCAGATGGGACAGGCTGTATTTCCACCAGTGAATGACTTAGCTCAAAGGGACAATGTGCCTTGATCCTGTCACACAAAAATTTTATCTCTTCCAGCTCTTCACAAATTCTGAGGCCAATTTTCTGTTACTTTGCCAAGAAGCAAAATTAGCAGATTTCACTGAAATAAAATATGTGAGCTAGTTGCTGATGATAAAAAATGTTGATCTCGCAGAGAGAAATCGCAAATGAGCAAGACGTGAATCAAGCCAGTTACATGTAAGGTCAGAAGAGTGCAAGAAGAGACAGAGCTCTGTCAAATCTTTTGTGAAAGTTTAATACCAATCTAAGGTTTCCTCACAGATGCCATATACTGTAGCAGTTGCTTGGAAAAGGACAACACTGGAACCATGTTTATTACCATATACTTTGTAACTTTTTCTTTGCCTTGTTCTTTCATAAACACATTGGCTGAGAATCATTATTCTGCAGCTGCCAGATGCACTAAATCTTCCAGCACACTCACACTCCCAGCTTTAGCTTGTTCTCAAAGAAAAGGCAAACACTGTAAGATTTAGTAAACAACTAGCCTGCAAATTGAAAACGCCCCAAAGTCCTGCCTGGTAAAGTCACTCACACAGGATCGAAATCAATTTCAGACAGCAGTTCATAATTAGATTTTTTGGCCAGAGGAGGAAGGGGTAAAGTGTGTTTTTTGGTTTCATTTTCCTGGGCAAAATGAAGACTTCTTAAAATTTGACTTCTGAGTTTGTTAGCTTTCCCTGTGATATGGACAATGGCAGTGCCAGTCAATAGCATCGCTCCTCCACAGACAGAGGGGCACAGATACTGGTTATGGCAAAAGGGAAAGGATTTGGTGCAGCCGCTGGACAGAAACACCCCTGAACTTTTAGGAAGGGCTGAATCTGGATCTGGCATTTAGGATTTAGGCTCATTCTGGAACAAACAGTTCTGCTGTGCACGCTGCAACAAATGGATGAGTGATTCACTACAACGTGCTGGTCTAAAACAAAGCCATCTATTCTATTTGGAAGTGGAGGTTCACTCAGGAGCCTGCAGTAGGGCAGGGTCCTGATTAAAAGCTCATCAAAGCCAGTGGGAGATTTCCAATGGCTTTGAATCCAGCTAAATTCCTCTCTATGCTTCAAATACTCCTCACCCTCCCTCCAAACTTCCATATTAGCAAGGAGACATGAAGCAAGAAGCCCAGAGGAGCAGGCTGGGACTGGTAGGGCTCAGCAAAAGCTCCGGGAGAGTCCAGTCCCCTTCCTCATCTTTCTAGCAGCCTTCCTTTTTTCCTCAGTGTTGATTTTCCCCCTTGTTTTCCAGATTATTCTTTGGTCATGTTATTTGGATTTAAAACATTCTGGAATTGCAATCCTTCCACATTTTTGCCTTGAAGACAATTATAAACAAAGATATGTTAATAAGATTCATACTCAAATGGATTATATGGGGAAATCATGGGGGAAACTGTGACAGTGATGCAAAACCCACTGTGTGAAAATCCGCTGGGTAAGATGACTTTCAGAATTTTCTACGAATACCCTGAAACTATTCTTTAAACTAACGCTTTCATCCAACAGCAGCTCACAACTGGGGAGTTTATAGGTCTATTATAAGCCTGCCAAGAGTATTGTGGTCACAGTCAAATCCAAACAGCCTCTCAGAAAAAAATTCGCATTGGGACAATATGAAATAAGTTTGGTTTCTATGACATTTGGAGGGAGAAGAGTGAAAGAAAATTCAGTGCATAACTAACAATTGCCATCCGCCATGCTAGGAATCGGTATCTTCACTTCCCAAGATAAAAAACAATGGGCTGATATGAGGCTCTTACTCATGACTGCAAGTAGCTATTTTGAGGGGGAGGTTGGTTTGAATTTAAACATTAAAATCTAACTTTAAATTAGCTCACAAAGCACAACTCTCAGAGTAAGCATTCAAGGACACTAGGGAGCGAAGATGCAAGATCCTGACTCTGAACTATAGGCCTTTTATACAGTTCCCAGTGAAGAAAAAAAAAAAAAAGGATCAAGAACCACACTATGAGTACAGGCAATGATTCAGCCCAAGGATAAATTTATACTGCAGCCCAGAACAGAAATGGGATAAATGTGCCAAATAGACATGCATATTTCTGCAGTTGCTATCTGAACTTAAAACATAAACCTCACTCCATACCGAGGTCTCCACAGTGAAAACTCTCCGTGATCTAAATTTTCAGTGATGTCCTCCAGGCCCAGGAGCTGGGAACTGGCAGAACAGGAGGGGGTTCACCTAAGTAAAGAGCTTTACATTGATCTCTGTTGTGCTGAATACAATTTCTCCCGTTATCCAGGTCCACAATTGGACAGGGCAACTTGAAGAGCTATTTTCTTCTGCTCTTCAAACCCAATTGGACTAGACTTTGAAATGATTCCCAGTATCTATCACAGGATAGATGGACACAGTAGTTTCCTCAGGCAGGCCATTCTGATCTTTTGCAGAAATTGGTCTCTGCTGTTTTTTTGGCAGCACCTCTCAATCTCTTGCCAGCTCAAATAACCTGCCAGCAGCGTTTCACCATTGCCATTCCCTATGCCAGGCTAATAGTCCTAAGTTTTTGTGCCTACTGCTCGTGCCAGGCCATCGTGCTCTGTGACATTGCTACGGGACTCAGCACCAGCTCAATGATTCTTGCAAGGTAAACAAGGCCATAGTCAATATGCTAAAGAGCTCAACTAATCCAGGAATAACCCCGCTATTAGAGTTGTTTCTTTACAATGAAAATTAAAGGAGAGGGTGTGGGTAGAGGTCAGGAGCAAAAATGAACATCTAATGAATGTAATCCTGCCAGACTGATGCGACATGCTGTGTTAATTCTTCTGGAAGTTGTGGGTATGCGTGTGTGCGCATGTGTGTGCGTGAGAGAATGCACACATCCTGGAGAATTCTGGAATACAGAAACTTTATGGCCCCAGAAATTTCACCATAAAATCTGTATACATTGGAAACAGAACAAAATGCCACAGGACTGAATTTCACCTTTTTCTGGAAATCTCAGCCATGACATCTTTGACACCTCACCAAGAAAACCTTTATTTCATCCATAGCATTTTGTGATCCTAATTCTTTAAACCTAATACTGACCAGTGTAAGATCATGCATCAGCCTTCTCTGTCTATGTAAATAGTGAATACCTAGTTGAGGTCATACTTCTTTTGAGTCCATCATCAGAATATATCACTTCCTTTAACAGGGATAAAAGCCGAGTTTCTTTGCTGGACAATGACAAAAGCTGCATGTAATTTTCACACACTTAAAGCATAAATGCTCAGCTGGTTCAGAGTGTCACATGGGTACCTTCTCTAAAATCCAGTCTAGGAAAGAGATTAAAGCATCTTGTCAATTGACATACAGAAGATACTTACAAGGAGCTCTTGCTGGTGTTAACATATTAAGAAATTTCTGAGCGAGCAGCAGTTAGGAAGAGTCCTTTACTGCAAGGAGATTTGCCAGTAGCAATAAAAAACAAGAATATATTAAATATATAAATAATATTCATAGCAATAATATTTATAGCAATAGAAAACAAGAAAAGCTTCTATAGGTATGTCAAGGATAAAAGGAAGACTAGAGAAAATGTGGGCCCTCTCCAGAATGAAATGGGAGACCTGGTTACCCGGTATATGGAGAAGGCTGAGGTACTCAATGACTTTTTTGCCTCGGTCTTCATCAGCAAGTGCTCAAGCCTCACCGCCTAAGCTGCAGAAGGCAAAAACAGGGACTGGGAGAATGAAGAGCCACCCACTGTAAAAGAAGATCAGGTTCAAGACCATCTAAGGAACCTGAAGGTGCACAAGTCCATGGGACCGATAAGATCCATCTGCAGCTCCTGAAGGAACTGGCAGATGAAGTTGCTAAGCCTTTATCCATCATATTTGAAAAGTCATAGCAGCCCGGTGAAGTTTCCACTGACTGGAAAAGGGAAACATAATCCCCATTTTTAAAAAGGGAAAAAAGGAAGACCTGGGGAACTACAGGCCAGTCAGTCTCACCTCTGTGCCTAGGAAGATAATGGAACAGATCCTCCTGGAAGTTATGCTAAGGCACATGGAAGAAGGTGATTTGAGACAGCCAGCATGGCTTCACCAAGGGCAAATCCTGCCTGACCAACCTAGTGGCCTTCACTGATGGAGTGACTACATCAGTGGACGTGGGAAGGGCTACAGATGTCATCTATCTGGACCTCTGTAAGGCTTTTGACATGGTCCCCCACAACATCCTTCTCTCTAAACTGAAGAGGTATGGATTTGATGGGTGGACTGTCCGGTGAGGAATTGGTTGGATGGTCACATCCAGAGTGCAGTGGTCAATGGCTCAATATCCAGATGAAGATTGGTGATGAGTGGTGTCCCGCAGTGGTCCATATTGGGACCTGTACTGTTTAATATCTTCATCAATGACGTAAACAGTGGGATCGAGTCACCCTCAGCAAGTTTGCAGACGACACCAAGCTGAGTGGTGCGATTGACATGCCTGAGGGACGGGATGCCACCCAGAGGGACCTGGATGAGCTCGAGAAGTGGGCCTGTGTGAACCTCATAAGATTCAACAAGGCCAAGTGCAGGGTCCTGCACCTGGGTAGGGGCAACCCCTGGTACCAATACAGACTGGGGGATAAAGGGATTGGGAGTAGCCCTGCCGAGAAAGACTTGGGGGTAGTGGTGAATGAAAAGCTGGACATGAGCCGGCAATGTGCATTGGCAGCCCGGAAGGCCAACCATATCCTGGGCTGCATCAAAAGAAGCGCGGCCAGCAGGTCAAGGGAGGTGATTCTGCCCCTCTGCTCTGGTGAGACCCCACCTGGAGTACTGTATCCAGCTCTGGAGTCTTCAGGAAAAAAAAGACATGGACCTGTTGGAGCGGGTCCAGAGGAGGGCCATGAAAATGATCCATGGATGGAACACCTCTCCTATGAAGAAAGGCTGTGAGAGTTGGGGTTATTCAGTCTGGAGAAGAGAAGGCTCCGGGAAGACCTTCTTGCAGCCTTTCAGTACTTAAAGGAGGCTTATAAAAAAGATGCGGACAAACTTTTTAGCAGGGCCTGTTGCAACAGGACAAGGTGTAATGGTTTTAAACTAAAAGAGGGTAGATTTAGACGAGATGTAAGGAAGAAATTTTTTACAGTGAGGGTGGTGAAACACTGGAACAGGTTGCCCAGAGAGGTGGTAGATGCCCCATGCCTGGAAATAATCAAGGTCACGTTGGACGGGGCTCTGAGGAACCTGATCTAGTTGACGATGTCCTTGCCCATGGCAGGGGGGTTGGACTAGATGACCTTTAAAGGTCCCTTGCAATCCAAATTATTCTATGATTCTATGAATATGATGACTGAATTGAAGGATGGCATTTTGACCATTGACTATCCCATCACAAAGTTATCAAAAAGTACATGGCTGGAGAAAAAATTAAAAGGCTATTTCTCTTTGCCACATTGAGTGACAAGTCATATCATTTGAAGTAATTATGAGTGTCAGTGTGTATTTGTCAGTTTATTTCTAGCTAAGCAAGGTCAATGACATTGTAAAAGACATGGCAAAGGCCTCCCTTGAGGACAGTATACAAGTCTGATCATTTATATCCAGGACATACAAATAATGCATAAGTAAGCGTGGCACTCTGGGGAACATTTGCCAGAACTATCTAGAAGGACTTCAGAGCCAAAATTTCCATCTCCAAAAAAAATTTTGACCTTCAGTTTCTACATGCTTTTGCAAGTCATTGGATTAAAGCTGTAAGCCACATTAGACCATCAATGCTACAGCAAAATGCCACCAAAAAACAAGGTCGAGCAATGTTTGAAGTTTACTTATACCAAAAGGTACAGGTGAAAAAACTAGAGGAGGTTTCACTTACACAAATCCTTTGTCAGTCTAAAATGCTTCAAGCATTTTAAAGAATTTTACTTACTTTCCTCATTTTATGTGTTCCCATCTCCTTTGAACGGATACTAACTTCTGACCCAAATGGAACTTCAAAACAGACTTTTATTTGGAACAATAACCTTGCCTCAAAAAGTATAATACTATCTTGCTCAATTTACTAATAGCAACAAAACCCAATTAATGATTGAATCTGTGCCAAAATGAAAAGCTGGGTTGGTTGAGTTTTTTTGTAGAAAAACCTGTTAAGGATTTCATACAAAGACTCTTTGCAGCTATATTTACCCCTCAAACAAATTATCAGAGATAGTATCAGACTCTAAACCTGACAGAAAAAAAAAAAAAGGAAAAACAAAAGACCACCATCAGAGGAAAAATAACCAGTATTGTTCTCTAGCAACATAGCAACTGTTCGTTATTCTGGCCATTGCAACACACAAGTAACCACTCTACTCTTCATATGATATGACACACTCATACTGTCAGTGATACTCCTCCCATCTCAAGAGGATTATTTTGTATTTCTTTCTGAGATCTTTTCAAAAACAAATATTTGTTCCCATTCTGCACATCCTGAGTGCGGATCCCAAACTCTTTTGCTAGGAAAGCATGTTTTAGTGTATGTTCTTTTGTATGAATAATTTCTACAGTAATCTACTTTCCTTTCCCCACATGACTGGATTAAAGTTTTATGGGGCCCAGGGTAAAACCAAACAATAAGAATAATCTTACTGTCATCGTCACCAAGTTTCACAGTGATTCTGTTCTCATGTTTTCCTCATTCCATCCTTTTCCTCCTCCCTTTTTTAAACAATTAATTTCTCTACTTGCTGTCCCTCAGTCTGAAGTCTTCCCTGCTGCTCACATGAAAGAGTGTAAGTTACCGACTGTTGAAAACTTCAGTTGAAATGCAGCCAGGTCAAGATGAGGTTATATAAAAGTATAAAGGCAACTTTTTTAGGTCACATTCTCAGCAGCGCAGATTCCAAATGTTTCAGTAAGCAGACCGCACTTAACACTCTAGCTGACAGTATTCATTAAGTTAACTGTACCTATAGACAGTTCTTAAACTGCATTTCTACCACACACACCCTATAAGCACATGCTGTACTTGTACCGTTCCCAGACTACCTATACAGCCAGGCATTTATTTGTACTCATGCACAGAAAGTAAGAAACCTTGAAGTAGTTGTTTTTCCCAAAATAATTTTATAACAAAACTATGGCTTTTCTTTTCTTTTTTTTCCCCCCTCTGTGTGGAAATTAGCTAATCTTCAAAATGATAAACAAAATGAAAAGCCTAGTCATTCTAAATACTTATATTGTGCATGCTTGTTTTCCTTTCCTAACACCATTGCATGTGCCAACTCTCATCACTGCGAGGAATCACCAGTACACAAAAGGAGTTTACTTTGTTTTATTCCTTATTAAAATGGCCTTTACAGTATTTTGGTTAAGCATTCTTATGACTGGTGATTTATCTGAACATTTGAGATGTGAAACCTCTTGGGAACTCTTGGGAATGCATTCAGTTTGGTTGCAAATTCTGAGAAAACATGTATTTGCTCATAGCTTCAATAAATTAAATAGAGCCTATGACTGTAGGCATGAATGGACCAGAAGAGAGCAACAATATAGCTCTAACAGTAGCTGCAAAACTTACACTTCAGAAAAAAATTACCACATTTTCCTTGTGCATTTCTTTACATAATAAACTTACATAATCCCATACCATATGGCTGCAGATAGGCTTTTTTACCTAATGATCGGTATGTTCATGAGAATATTACAGCATTTTATGAGTTTAGGGTGCACAGTGTGTCACTCCAGACCTCACTGTACATCACTCACTGTTCTGTGGTGGGTTTTTCAGATAAATTGGTCACACCAATGACTACAGTTTCACATCATACATCTAGCCATACTCTTTGCTAGAATTTCAATAATGAGTTCCATCTCCAGCCAAAAACTAAGCTCTGAGGAACAAATGCTTTTCTCACTGAAAACTTGGAAAGAGAACATAACCCAAAGCAAAATACAAATGACAGGGAAAAAGTGAATTCTGTCACTTGATCATGAGGCCAAAAAAGTTCACTATACCCACACATATAAGCTTTCTGGTCTCACTAGATTAACACTCCAGTATCATTCCCTGTAATTTTCTTAACGTCACATCCTATATGAACACTCAGAAAGGAGGAGACAAAGAGCCCCTGTAAACATAATTCAGATTGTCATTCAAGATCAGAGTCCGGGCTGTTGGTAACTGCTTGCTACTCCTGTCCTCACTGGTAACTCTCTATACCCCTAAAGATATACCCCAGGAGGGGCACAGTGAGTAGCCTGGCAGTTAGAGCTACGTTATACTGTTTAAATGGATCCCGGCAAGATGCTGAGCAGAGAATGCAGAATCAGAAGCCTGCAAGAGACCCAGTTAAATTCTGGACCGAGAATAGCAACTAATTTCTGCCTTAAAAATATGAAGCATGCAAAAAGCAGCAGTCCCATCATTATTGTCAAATCCTTAATCAAAACTATTTGCCTTTACAAGGTTCTTGTAAAGAGATATAAATCATTTCAAAGCACAAAAGAGCTTACATACAAATAAATTAAAAAAAAAAAAAAAAAGAAAAAAAGGCCCAGCCCCCTTTTACCTAGTCCTGCTCTCTGAGAGTCATCTTCAACTACCCCACTCTCCAGAAACCTCCCTGAACCTTCAGTTCTTGGCCATGTCTCGTTACCTCACTCCAGACACCTGCATAAGGTTTAAACCTTGCTAATGCAGCTCAGCTGAAGCCTCCTGACCCCTTCCAATGCCAACAGCATTGTTTTTCAAATTGTTTTTTAAAGCAGTTTTGTAAAGAACTAGTACAACTCATTACCCTCTTTTTCCTGCTGGCTTTTGACTGAAATGGGTAAATAGAAGTTTGGTGGAGTCTGTAAAAGTGATGTATATTTGACAGAGATACAATTTTTTAAAACTTTTTGAATTCATAACAGCATCATATCTTTGATATGCTATATGTATTTCATGACTATCCTACTGTTTGTGCTATGGTCCTCATTGAAGAGACGGGCGATCTGAGGTACAGAAAACTGATCTGGCTTGCTACACGGCAGGCAAAGCAAGTGAATGGCAAGGCCCAGACGTGTAAGATGTTCATCCTTTGTACTCCCACCAAATGTTCCCATAAATGTTCTCTTCTCTTCTTCTTTCCCACTCAAGTTCAAATTTTTCACTTCCTACCTGACTCTGCAGTTACTCATCTTTATGTGGAAACCTCTGTGGTTGTTTTGCTGCTAGACAAGTTTACGTTTTAATAATTGCCTATGCAGAATTACACAAGCTGGGAAGGCAAAGAATTAAGTACAAAACCAACATTCCAAAACAGGGTGAGCTTCCCACTGTAGAAATAACAATGGTAATTAAAGAGGAGTTTTGCAATTATAAAAATGCTTTAACTATGAAAAGGAAATAAATGAAGATACTCTTGGTGTCGCTAACATCCTTGCATGATGAAACAACTACAAACTAGTGTTCTTAAAGCATCGTTTACAGAGAGAAAGTAATAAGCCAACAGGCTCTAAAAGCAGATGGATTACCATACACGAGTTAGCATTCCCCCCATAAATGTATCAATGCATGTATTATAAATACTGTCAAATTTCCCCTTTGTGGTTACAAGTGATATGCCTATTAAAAACCCCACAACCTTTATATACATTCTTTCTGTATTTCAGTTGTATGTATTTAGTTATACCGTTCTCTTTAACCTATTAATATACTCAGCATCTTGTTTATATATGAAGAAGTTCAACTCACAGAATGTCTTTTTTGAATGAAGAAAACTTCTCGTGTTTCCTTTCCATCAGAATAAGATGTGGATAGCAATCTCTTCCCCTTAATAAAGATGTCATTAAAGAAGAAAAAGAGTGTTTTGACTGACAATCTACTATGCATGAAAAACATGTGGATCGTGATGTAGTCAATAGCAGCTAGCTCATTCAGGATCAGGTCCCAAAATCATGGTCATAACTGGTACAGCAACATCTGACTACTATCGCATTCTAACTTGTTAAAGCTAATCCTCTCTCACAACCTTATGGTCATGCATTCTGGGGTGCAAAAAGGTGTGCAGAATTCCCTGTTTCCAGTTTTAATTCATATATTTAGTTGCTTGCTTCCAAAATCCAGAGACCCAAGCTGCTCAGAGAATTTCTGCACAAACATGCCTTTCCTTAACGTATCATAGGCAATGGGGTTTGGATTTATGGTTTTTTTTTTTTTCCTTCAGCTTACCTGACATTCAATAATATCTTCCAACAGAGAAAAAACGAAGGCGCGAAGGAAAATGTCTACTTTTTCATGCCAATCACACATTCCACTGGCTTTTTAGTTTCTGTCTCCTGAAAGCTCTGATTAAACATGACTTCCTACTTGTTCGTAGAGTGGTTATTTTGTATAGAGTATCACTGGCTCAGAAATAAACATCTTGTCAAACACAAAGCAAAACAGACTGATTTATTCAGCAATACAGGGGCGGTTTCTAGCATATGATGAACTGAAAAGCTACAAGCAGATTTATTAACCCCAGAAACTAAATGTCTTCCTGATTTTAATCTTTTTTGTCTATTTTTATGTAAAAGCAGAAATACTGTTTATCTCTCCCTGAGGATATATGCTTTATTAAATGCAATACAGACATGCTTTATCTGCTAATGTTTCTGCAAGTGAATTGGAGGCTGTACTTTATCCCTGGCTTGTGACTATTTTCATGTTCTGAAATATGTTCTAGCAGTTCTGGTTTTCTTGCATCTGTATGTTAAATAATATTCTCTCTTTAGCATGGCAAAGAAGTTCACAGAGACAAAGCCAGCATTTGGTTTTATTAGGGCTCTTAGCATATGGAGTATGTTTGTAAGAAGGGCCATAAGAGGAAAATACGTATGCTGGAATTCACACAGAGCCTCCAGTTGTTTCTCAATAAGTAAATCCAGTGATGAGACAGAAAAGCAGAACAAGAGAATTAAAAATGTCCAAAAAGGATAGGCACTTTGGATCAAGAGCGACGTCTTTTAGATCTGTACATGCCTGAGAACGTGAGCAAGGATGCTGAATGTGCACACATGCATGCAACAGTTAGCAATCTATAGGAGTATCACTGCATTGATGAATCAGGTCTTTTAATAAGTACATTTAGCACCACTCTGCACAGGGAAACTTCAGATAGGTAAAAGCTCCTAAGAGAAAATTGCAGTTGGTATCCTCAAATCTTGACGTTTATCGCTTGTGAAAAATGTTAGGCTGCCAGTGTGAGGCAGCACAGTGCTTCATCTACCCACTGAGGGTAAGACTGAAAACAAAGATCCAGTGTTTGCCTAAATGGACAATGGAGATAGTCTTGCGTTAACTCTGCTCATAGACTGAGCCAGCTAGACATGCACCAGCTGTGGTATAGAGACACTGCCGGTTAGGGCCGTGCCTGAGTTAATAAGCATAGCTGCAAGGCTATGTATTTTACCTCAGACCCTTTGCCAAGACATAAGATAGTGTGTACTCGGAGATAGACACTCAAATTGCATTCCAATTTCTGCCTTGGCTTGATGTTTTCAGATAGGTTCCTTTGGTCAAAATTTTCCAAACAGCCCTCAAGTAGGAAATCAGGTTTAATCTTAGGAAGCAAATCACTTATATTTGGCTGATACATCTAAGGCTGTTTTGTGGGAACACAAAACTTGCACTGGCTGTTTTTGAAAGTGCTACTGTCAAAACCTTCATGCCTCTAACTTGCACCCCTGCAACTGAATAATATAACTCTCTACAAATACTTAAAGAATATTCTTGAATATTTCTGTAATAAATGCTGTAATACTGATGATAATTTCCAAACAGAAGATAAGCTTTCCTGGCTTACTCTGTGCAGGTA
The DNA here is from genome assembly GCF_964195595.1 of Calonectris borealis. NCBI lineage: Eukaryota > Metazoa > Chordata > Aves > Procellariiformes > Procellariidae > Calonectris > Calonectris borealis. Next base: position 36,814,522 of record NC_134316.1, read on the forward strand.
TATCAGATTCTTGGTCTTCACTTCCCTTGGCAAAGTTGGCTAAAACCGTGTTCAGATACAAAGAGCTCTACCCTATAAACAGTCTTGTATGCAAAACAGCAGAGGTGAAATTCATCACAGTGAAGACCAAGTCCTGTACGTAGGAACAAGAAATCAAATACAATATGAAAATAACTGGCAAGACAACAAACAACATTGACAGGACTTGAGGCCTGTATTAAACCACAGGCAGAATATAGATTAATGATATGACACTGTTGCAAAAGTAAAATTAAAGAAAAGAAAAAGTAGACCACTGTCATGCCAGCATATGCCACCAGGAATATTCTATATAAAAGACAGTAATTATTTTTCTTCACTAAGTCCTATTAAAGCTTCAGCTGGAACATTGCATTGCATAAGAGTTTTGGTTACCATGCTTTTCAAAAAGCTAAAGAAAAGCTGGATAAAGTCCAAAGTGGAGAAGAAGAGATTCAAAACATATGACCTATGAAGAGAGATTGAAGAAATTAGGTTTGTTTAGTCTAGAAGACCGAGGGGAGACATGATAGCAGGCTTTCATGTGTGAAAGATTGCTTGTAAGGGGACAGTAACTAATCTCTTTCTATATCCACTGAAGGAAGGACAAGAAAAAATCAGAGCAATTTGCAATAAAGAAAACCATATTATGAAAGCACCTCTACAAGTAGAGAGGTGTAAGAAAACTGCACAGGGAAGCTGTGGAATTTTATTGAACAAAAGGTTTAAAAAACCAGTTTGGGCAATTATCTCTTTGGGATGGTCTGCTATACTTGAGCCTGGTTTATTGTAGAAGACTGGATTAGACAGACAATCATATAAGATCTCAATCCCATTTTTCTATGCTTTTCCCTCACATTGCTGCTATCATTCTAGAATACTGTCTACAACACAGAACTTTTACAAAAACAAATTTGTTTGGGTTCCTTGGTACTTGTATGCCATGGTGCATATCTTCTTATCTCATCTAGCTTTCTGTGCTCTGAGGTGGCATTTGACAGCCCCAGTTCCTTCTCATATTGACAACCTCATCTATCTGCTCTATGTCCTCAGTTTCCTGCTTACTTCCTCTGCATATTGTCTGGGAATCAAGAAGCAAACATTGGGGCTTGTTAAGAGTGCTTGCAAATAAAAAGCAGGGATGAAGCAGCTGACTGGCCATCCAGCAGCTGACTGGTTCATAGAAGCAGCTGACTGACACCTTTACCCAGCTGCCAATTTTCATGTGACTTGTTAGAACTTCCTTAAGCTTTCTGCTCCTCTGTCAAATTTGTGTTAGACTGTGTTTGAAAACAGATTTAAAGTTATCAGGTGGGGAGGGAGACAGCAGTCTGTTACACAGATATAGCTACACAGACCTAGAGCGTGATCACACACGCCTCATTTCCTTACAAAATTAGGCAAAAAAAATCTCCCCCTACTAACTCCACTTCATTCAAATCAAACATAAAGCAATTTGGATGTCTATGTTCTCAGGTACTAGCAACTATTTCCACTGCCATGTTCATTAGACTGAGGTGCTTGCTAACAAAGGGAGGCTATAAAAGAATATGCTAGGCTGTGAATTTAAGGCCCACATGTCCCGCAGTCATTCCTAGAGGACTTCCCTAATACTGAGGGAAAGCGTCCCTAGGCAGAACCGTTGTAGAGCAGTGCTTGTCTTTTAGTTCTTTTTTGTAGACCCAGCCTTTAGCCTCAAAAGGGCCATAAGAAGTTTTCCTCACTAAAGATCAAATGATTTAGTTTCTCTAATGTTACTGGGAGTTGCCAAATTGCCCTATTTCAGATATTCTAAGAAGTTTTGTTTCAGTGAATGTAGAGGTGGCTGGATAGTGGGAAAGATTAGCTTTATTTTTTCAGGGGAAGAGAGGGAGGTATGTGCTACACATCACACTCGTTTATCTCTTGGATGACTCTCTCCAGAACAGCTTACTCCACATGCTGTGCAACTAGGCTACACTTTGGTATCAAACAAACTGCAAAGATAACTTTCTCAAAATTTCCTCCCATTCCCAATAGTAATTAATGTGACACAATTTGGAAGATGACTGTAATTGCTATAGGTATTATGCTATATGTGACTTGAATTTAGAAGGCGTGAGTCATAGCAGGCTGCACTTCTAACAAAGCAGTGTAAGAACCTGATCCTGAAGAATTTTATTCATGCCAGTAATCCTTATACATGTAAGCAAGTCAACGGGGCTAATGATGTATCTAAAAATTACAGGAATGAGAAAGGCTTTGCAGGATTCAACACTGCTCTTATGACCTCTGGGATAACGAAAAGCCTAGACACAATCTGAAATTGCAAGAAATGTGCCCATATTTTCTATGCACTTTTCGTCTCATGTATATACATTATGCAGCTTGCAGTTCCATTAAGTAGCAGACTGCATGGGAGTTTCAACTGGGGCGTGTCAAGGATTCTTAGTCATAAACTTCATAGATCATTTTATTTGCTCAAAATAATCTCTTGGCAAGACATCTTCCTTCCCTGCCCCCAAGGCATTGTTTGTAATAAAAGCTTGCAAATAACGATACCAGGCAATTTTGTTATTCAGTCTCCTTCATCAACATAAAACAGAATCTCTTCCAGTCTGTGTTCTTCCTAAAGTGTCTCCTGTTACTCTGTATGTGCACACGGTGCAACAGCTGTTGCATCAAACTGCTGCAGACACTTGTGCAGAATAAGGGAATGACTCAATGCCAGTACTTTTTATTTTACAGCTCAACAGTGAAGTTCAGCATTTGCCTTATCTTGTTAATCTAGACCAAGCTCATGACACAGATAAACTGTAATATAGGATGCTCTATCAGCTTTTATGAAAGCAGAAAAAAACAGACAGCTACATATGTTGTGATAACAAGGAGAGGACTTTGGAAATTACAAAACAGGCTTTTTATTTTGTATTTCAGTTCCTTCTAGACACCACATTTTAAGCAATTGGCCTTTAGGAAACTCCCAGGCACATCACTTCCTAGCACAAAGTTAATCTTCCTTCTCAGGAGCACATTACTGTTTATTCATCACTTCTCTTAGTTATTTTAAATGCATATCTTTCAAGTTGTGTAATGACAGCATAGTCCTTTTTTAATACACGTTATTCACTTTCTCTACCACATGACTACCAGTAACACCCAGCAATGTATCGCGTAGATCTTTCAATGCCTTTTCCCCTGATGCTTAAAAGATATTACGCAATATTAAGTAATGGCATTATTAAGAGTGCTCTATTGGACCCATGAATAATTGATTGCTTCTGCCTAATTAAAAGAAGAAAAGAACAGAGTAAAGGTTTGTATATGATATGGCATTTTATTCAAATGTGGTTTCATGTTGTGGTAAAATGTATATGTTCTGTCTTGTGTATAATTGAGTCTTGCCTGACAGTGTAATACGAAGTTAATGCTAGAGACGAGAGATGCTCTGTTTGATAGGTGAACATAAACTTAAGTCTCTTTTTTACTTCATCTGTGATTATTTTGAGAGGAATATAAGCTCTGCAGCTTCTTGTTTACAACACACAAAAACACACTGGGACACAGACTGTTAACAGACGCAAATCAGCAGCTTTCATTCACTTCATGGGATCAAAGGTCCCAGTATATAAATGTACAAACATATGTACTTATGCTCACCTCTGCTGAGTAAAACATTTGAAAACGCATGTCCACAAGTATGCTCTGAATTCTAATGAAAACCGAGGAAACTCTACCATGCGCTTGAATTTGAATACATGCTGTAATGATTCACTGACTAGAAATACTTTACTGAGGCAGAGACTAGGTGCCTATATCTAAGGTTACCTTTGATCCACTGCTGACAAAGGAAGTACATGAAAAAGCCTTTTGATAGGGAATACTAGTTTTTTTCCTCTTTATTCCTTCATAGACAAAGGAAACTCACTTGAACTTTGAAGTACAGTAAACGTTTTTAGTTTCAGAAATAGAGTGGGCGGGTATTTTTTGCTTCATACCGCAAATTCTAACTATTTCTTAAAAAGAAATGCTTTGTCCTTCTAGGGAAAAAATGCTTAAAAATTATTGAATGGCTTCACTTTTTCTCTGGTATTACAGGAGTACAAAACCGTGTGCAACTCGTGTAAGAAAATCCTATCACTACAGTTAATTCCTTTAAAGCATGTTCTTCTCATCAAACTGGAGAACCTTTTGCCAACCCCAAAATCTGACTAATAGTAAACAAATGTGCTGCGTACCCGTCACAATTCAGAAGAAATTCAGCTATATCTCTGCTTATTAAGGGGTTAAGGCTCAGCTCAATAAGCTAGCTATCCATTAACCAGGCATTGCAATTTCCCACACATTTTTTGATATGGGAACAGGTCTGCATTTGATGCAAGAACTTCAAAGACAAAAAATATCCGATCTGATTTGTGTATGCAGGCAGCTTACAGCCGTGGTTTGTGTAGGGAATACGCCTGCAAAGAAAGAACACTGATAAGCAGGGTATCCTTGTCAAGCACGTATGCACCAACATATTTTTTAACTGTAATTTATGTAGAGTGACTCTTTCACAGACGTGACATTGCCGAACAACTATGTCCTGGATTCCACCCCAAAGGGGAAGGGTTATGCCCTGCGTTCAAATCTGCACTCCCCTTGCAGGTATCTCTCTCCTGGGGAGCTAACCATTAGCTTCCTTACTGATAGCACAATAAACGCCAACAGAGGATATGCCACAGAACGTTGTCAATGGTGAGATCCTTCTCATCTGACTTTAGCCCCTAAAACTAAACTAGTTAGCTGTTTCTTTAGAAACACAGACATCCTCTAGGAGGGGATTCGTATCATCCTAAAATAAATGAGATCATCTGGAGACTCTATTTAACAGAGGAAGGACCTAAGCAGCAAACCTAGACTAACAGTCTACCCTTCAGATGGTAGGCAAAATGAATTCCACCAAAAACAAGCCAAAATAATTTTGTGCATCATAAAACCTTTTTAGATCTTTGCTAAATTGTAAAATGATAATAGCAATAAAACCCCAACTCTCTGTATCTTCAATGCTGTGCCATGAAGTGATATTTTATATATTTATACATTTATATTCATATACTTTATACCTTTATAAAAAGGTATATTGTATATTTTTAAAGCTTTCCTTCTATGTGACTAAAACATATTAGATAAACTGGTGTGAATTGTTTTAATACCATGCATTTCAGTAGCATCATTCCCATATACGTTGTCTGTCCTATTACCCCTAAGTTACAGTTTCAGCATAGGTTATTAAGATTCCTTTTCTATATTTATGTAACTTTAAATGAAAAAAAAAATTCTCTTTCTCTGTGCTAGGGTATAACATTATAAAGATATTCTAGACAGAAGGTCTTATCTAGAGAAAAATTCGCTACTTCTACTATAGCAACTTTGTATTTCTTTGTGGTTTGCCCTAGAATCAAACCATACTTGAAACCACACTGATTGATGCTTTTTTTTTAAATTTGCATGCTGTTATCATAGCAGATCTGCTATTCTTTCTTGTACTTTACCATTATGCTCATGGACGTGAAACACTCTGTGATGTGATGTGATATGATATGATATGATAGCACTTTCACTTTGCTCCACAGCTTTCTGCTGGGAAGGAAGATACGGACTGCAAGAAGGGAGCAAAATAATCTCAACTAGTATAAAAGGTGAGCTATTACAGAGCTCAGACAAGCTGAAGATCCAGCTCTACGTTTCCGCCATTTTTGTTTCCAACATCGGCACTTCAGAAACCATACTCTTATCAATACTTTGGTCCCACCTCTTCCACTGAAAATTAATCTGTTTGTTCAAGTCAATAAAGAGTTTATAAAAAGCTCTGACATTTTTCACTGAAGGCTTTAGGCAGTAAGCAAAATCATTCTGTGTACAATAACTGCAAGAGTCCGAATTAATTCTGCCTATATCACGAATTAAATGAATGGTACTGCAATAGAAATTAATTATTCAAATTCTGAGGGTATCATGAACATGTTAACTAAGTCTGAGCCAGTAACTATAATGGAATGAGACCACATTTACACTCACAGAAGTGAAACCATTATCAATGTTCTCCCAAATACTTACTGTATATCCATTACTTTTTTCCAACTACTTTTTTTTACAGTCTCAAATGAAGCAATACTAAGAAGCTTCGGACTTGTAAATATATTCTGCAATGAATATTCAATGAAAATATAAAAGGACCCTGAACTCAAGAGAAAGTAAGGAAAAGGGCGTGACTCCAGGATTCATGGCAAGAGAGTGAACGATGGATTAATCACATAAAACATCCATGCACTCCCAAGACCTGGCTACCAGTTTTAACAGAACTCGCATTCTTGAACACATCCAAATGACAGCAGGTAAATTCCACTAAAAGTGTTTCAACAAGTCAGTCATCTCTTGCCTAGTAGAGCAGAGCTAAGTGTCAAATTCCGGCATCAGCTATAAGGGTGTAAATTGGTATTAGCTCCACAGATGTCAACATAGCTAGGTTTACATACTGTGGTAAGAATTTGAACCTAGAAGTGTAGGACATGCTGAAATTATGGGTCAGACTTTGACCTCAATCATTGTGGTGTATTTCTGGTGTAATCTGATAGTTCAAAGTTGAATTCATGTTTTAAAGGCATTCGGTAAATTTTAAAGATGGGTCCAAATTACAAAATCTCACAATACCCATCAGGCACGAGTATTCTGACAAAAGACTACAGATTCATCCACACACCTTTGGATGAAGTAAGAGACAAATTTTGGACTTTATTTTTCGTTTTGAAGTGGACGGTTCCTGGTTGCCAGCCCCAATCTCCTCACTTAATGTAAAAACACTTTTGAGGTTCTCTCACTGCCTTTCAAATCTAACCTCGGCTTGACTTACTGCCACATGAAGAAAAGCTTGATCATAACACCTCAGGCTGCAAGACACAAGCTTGCATGAGCAGCAGCCCCTTTGGGTTCCATGAGACAATCCATCAGAGAAACTCACTGGTATATAAAGGGCTTAGTGGGCTGACCACTAACAATTACAATTACCTGTCAATTAAACCTGTCCAGGTAGGAGCAGTCTCTTTCTCGCTCGCTCTCTTGTTGATTTTTTTCCCTTGGCGAGGTTCTCATCATCACCATCATCTCTCTTCTCTCTCAGTTTTTATCTTGAGACACTTGAGGTTTTTCTTCTATGAATCATTATACAATAAAGAGACCTACTTCAGATGGTATACTCTATCTCTTAAGTTAAAAGAGCAGACAATCATTTTGGCTTTACCCTAATATACACAATTCTGCAGCTATCTCATTCTTTGGGTCAAGAATTTCCCAAGGCATTTCCTGGGATAATCTGTAGAGCAGTAATGCCTCCTCATACATTAGCCAGTCCGATTGTCTGATGCGTTTTACACAGTTCAATTTAGAGTCCAACTCAGTCACCGCTCAGGGTTGCCAAGCTCACTCCAATTTTCCCTCACCACACACGCAATCGCCTGACGAGATCCTTCTCCTTCACTGACACTCAGCTTTCCACAGGAGCACATGCCAAGCATACAAAGGCCGGGGAATGCAGAGGAATTAACCATTTTTGGAATTTGGTTACTTCAAAGCCGTTTCACACACTCAAGTCACTTTTGGTCAGACAGAGTATGACAGAGTATGACATGACACAGACAACCTGCCTTTTTAACCTTTAAAAACTTTCCTCTTACCTGAAATCCGGATTACGTGGGAAATTCTTGGCTGAAGTAGCGTTAGTCATTTTGTTCATTAAACAGAGCCGCTACGGCAGATTCTCAGCTGCAGTCACTTCACTCCTTAAGCGAAGCCGTTAGCTGAGGGTCATCCCCACAGTGACAAGGAGAAGTGGAGTGGGAAGGGGAGGGCGCCAGGCCCCCCCGTTCCTCCAGCCTGCCTTCCTCCCCCCATCGCTCCCCTCTCTTCCCCCACACGACCTGGCCCGCGTCCTTTCCAAAGGTGGACAGAAAGAGCTGACGAGAATTTACGGTTTTCCCCCTTTTGTGGACCCAACGTCCCGTGTGCTGTGTGCATTGCGACCAGTGGGCAGGAAGAGCAGCTTTTCACTAAGTGAATGAAGTTAATTAAGTGAAGATTGCTTTCATTAAGTGACTCAAGACAGCCGGAGGTAGCGGGTTTGGGCACACCTCTCCTCTGCGTCCCAGCCGGGCCACCGGCAGGCACCTGCGCCCCCTCAAGCGCTCCTCCCGGGGTGCCCGCCGGCCGCAGCGGGTACGGCTGGCCGGCGGACACAGCAAGGCCAGCGCACCCTCACCCCTCAGCGCGGGGCTAAGGCCAGTGCGAGCGGCCGGGAGCCCAGGGGCCGGCGGGCAGGGCTGGGACGCCGGGCGGGCAGCGGGACAGGCGCGGAGCGGCGGGGAACGGGTGCCAGGCGCGGTTCACCGCAGGACCGGGGGACGAGGGCCTCCGACGGCCTCGCCGGGGCTCCCCGCTGCTGGCGGGGAAGCCGACAGGGAGCCGGCGGCGTCGCGCCCGCGCGGGGCCGAGGAGCGGCGGCCGGGCGCTGAAGGACGAGCGCCGTGCGAGCTCGCGGGGCGCCCCCAAGTGGCGCGGCCGGGCGCGGCGGCCGCCCGCTCCCCCGGCCGGCGGGGCGCGGCGGCGGCGGCGGCGGCGGCGGCAGCGGGCCCGTCCCCGCCCCCCGGCCCCTGTGGAAAGTTGTCTCTGGCCGCGGGGCCACCCGGCACCCGCCTCCCGCTTCCTGCCCCGCCGCCGCTGATTGGCCCGCCGCGCGCCCAGGAATGCGAGCCACCCTTTAAAGGCGCGCGCGGCGACCGGTACCCGCAGTGCCCCGGCAGCGCCGCTACCGCCGCCCGCCGCCCCCGGGACCCGCCGCTCCGCCCGCCCCGACCAGGCGCCGCCGTCGTTCGCCCTCCCTCGCCGGGACGGTCGAGGGCTGCCCGAGGATATTAGCCGCCGGTACCCGGAGGTGCGGGAGGCCGGCGCTGCCCGCTCGCATCGCTCTCCCCGGAGGTAAGTGCTGAAGCGGCTCCCGCCGCGCTCGCCGTCCCCTCCGAGGGCGGTGGGGGGCACCTGCCCTGTCCCCGCTGCCTCCCGCTGCGCAGCCTTCCTGCCTCCGGGGAGCCGCTGGCGCCGGTGCGCCGGGCGGTAGGTCCTGGGTACGGCGGCAGCGCGGTGACCTTCTTCCTTGTGCCTGTCCCCAGGCTGGTTCAGAGACAGACCTTTGCCATGGGGCCGACGACTGTTCTCTTCCTCCTCCTCATGCTCGGCGTCTCGGAGGCCAAGCGCACTGCAGGTAAGGCCAGCTCCGTGCTGGTACTCGGAGCAGTCAGGGAAGGGGGGGGGGGAAGAAAACACTTCTTGGTGTCTGTGTAGGCAGCTGAAATTGTGCTCGGTGGTGAGGAGCTCCAGAGCTTTCAATGAACAAAAACTTTAACCTGAGCATCAGCTAGTTGGGAACAGGAAACTTTCAGTGGTGTGGAATTCATGTAACCTTCAGAAATAGAAATGCAGAGTCTCCAGGACTTGAGCGTGTAGCTTGTCCACCTCTGCGTTGGGCAGAGGAAAGGGGGAACATGATGTAGGAACTGGCTAAAGAAGGAACGGGGCAGTAGGCTGCCGTCATGGTGCTATAGAGAAGCTTGCACCGTTTAGGTGGACTAAACAAGCTCACTTCGCTGTATCCTAGCATAGGAATATTGCAGTCTGGGCTTCCGCTGTCCATTTCTCCTCTGCTAAATCTAATGAGGTGCCAGAATGGCTGCTACCTTTGTGTGTCAGTCAGCAGGTACCTGGCACTCCTGTGCCGAGTGGCTCCTGTACAAGAATGCACATGTAGTGCCGCACAGCAGCTCCTGGTGGGACCGCTGTACCATCAGAGCTACTGTCTGCTCTAACGTGAGGCACTGTACCTTGCACGACATGTACCGCGAGCCAGTATGTTAAGCAACCCTGGAAGGTATGCACCTACTCAGCCTCTCCTTGTCCCTTGCTCATGATGCTTGTTCTGATCTCTCTGCAGAGTCCAGGAGTGATGATAACAGTGTCTTCGATCTCTTTGAACTCATCGGCTTCATTCGGAAGGGAGCTGGGCGCCGGGCACCTGGGGTGCACCTGGTGAAGGGACCAGAATCCTCCAGCCCTGCTTACCGCATTGAAGATGCCAGTCGCATCCCTGCTGTCCCTGACTCCAAGTTCCAAGACTTATTAGATGCCATCCATGCCGAGAAGGGCTTCATCCTCCTGGCCACTCTCCGGCAAGCCAAGAAGAGTAGAGGCACGCTGCTGTCCGTGGAACAGAAAGATGGCTCTGGTCATGTCTTCAGTCTAGTATCAAATGGCAAGGCAGGCAGCCTGGACCTGAGCCTTTCTGATGATGGCAAGCAGTTAGCGTCAGTAGAGGATGCCTTGCTAGCTACAGGACATTGGAAGAACATCACCCTATTTGTGCAGGAGGACCGGGCTCAGCTCTATGTGGGGTGTGAGAAAATGGAGAATGCTGAAATGGATATCCCCATCCAGAACATCTTCACTAGGGACCTGGCCAGCAGTGCCAGGCTCCGTATTGCCAAAGGGGGAGTCAATGACAACTTCCAGGTAAGACTTTCACTTATGTTTTTGCCTGGTATTTTTAGTCACCTGCCTTGAAGGTGCATTAGCTACTCAACCAGCCTAAAAGCTACAAAGACATGGGAGAAAGGGATCCACTGCTGACTAGTTTATGTACATCTGATATGGACCACGTCTAAATCTACTAAACTTTAATAATGGAGTTTGAAGGATGAAGCAGGGATAGAACTGCAGGGATAGATTTGCAGGGATAGAACTTTCTGCAGCAATAAGAAGGCACTGAAGCTTCCAAACAGGCAGTTGTAGCTTCATTGCTCAGCTTCTTATACAAGATTCAGAAATTCATGGGTTTTTTTACTTCCTGCCTGGCGAGTTGCCAGGTCCTTGTGGTCAAGGATGAGAATGTTAGGAAGCAGGGCTTGTTATCGTTAAGGAGAATAAAGCAACGTGTTTCACTTTGCTATCTGTCTGTCATGAAACTACTCTTAATGATCTTACGTGACCTTAAGTGCCTACAAGCTCTTTCCACGCAAGTTGTACTTCTTGCCCTTGCAGTCGCTGTAAGTAGCTGTAATTCTTCCTCTGTCCACAGGGACTGCTGCAGAATGTGCGGTTTGTGTTTGGAACAACTCTGGAAACTATTCTGAGGAACAAAGGCTGCTCCAGCTGTAAGTTTGCAATCTTCTGAATTCGATGACCTATTAAAAATAAGATTCCTCATTATGTTAGAAAGACAAGTTGAAACAGAACTCAGAAGTATGCTGACATGCAAATCCACGTTGCATAAGAAATAAGATTATATTTCTGCAGGCACCCTAATGAATCTAGTGGCAGCTGTTTAGCAGGTGTTACCCTGGAATGATAAATGCACATAGCAAAAAAAAAAAAAAAAGAAAAAAGGCATTTACTTTATGTGTGTTTTTGTCTCTTAGCCACTAGTGCGATCATTACTTTAGACAACCCCATCAATGGTTCCAGCCCAGCTATCCGCACTAATTACATCGGCCATAAAACAAAGGACATCCAAGCAGTCTGTGGCTTTTCCTGTGATGAACTAACAAATATGTTTGTGGAACTGCAAGGGCTCCGGTCCATGGTTACAACGCTTCAAGACAGAGTTCGCAAAGTGGTGAGTGTTTGTTAAATTCATGGTACCTTTCACTAACTGGCACTTAGTGAATGAATCGTAACCTGCCTTTTGAGAGCCTGGATAAACAGTAATAACTTTTACTCTGACTTTTATGGGACAGGGTTTTTTCTGTATTAACTTCTAAATATCTTCTCTCTGCTTCTCTCCCCTGCCCGCCCCCATTCCCCTGACCCCCACCAAGACTGAAGAAAACGAAGTCATTGCCAAAGTGGTCCAGATCATTCCTGGAGTATGCATTCATAATGGAATTTTGCACAATAATAAAGAAGAGTGGACTATTGACAGCTGCACTGAATGTACCTGCCAGGTAAGATTCCTCACATTCATAAATCCTCTGTGTATAAATTCATGAGTTAAGTTAACAGATATTTCTAAATGACGTTCTTTGTTAGAAAGAGTGAATCCTACACAAAACTGGGCATACTACAGTAGCCACAGAATTATTTGGTTTATTTCATTCTACTAGATCTCTGGTATAAAGGCAGCTTTCATACAGTGTTACAACAGCAGTATTTTAAAAATTATACAAAACATCACTCTGATACAGCTGTTAACAGACTTCTAGTTCCTTAATTTAGGGAATGCCTGTATTCTTTACATAAGTCCATGAGTAAACTAAAAGTCAGCATCAATAGAACAATCTTATAGTACTATCAGTTTTGCTCCCTGGAATACTTTAGATCCATCTTCTCTCCTCACTGAACCTCCTGCTGGCTTAGTAGGAAAAGGCATTCTAGTACTCAGTAAAGGCTCTTAACAAACTTACGGGGTTTTTCTTTATATTACAAACGCTTCTAGCTGTGTCCTATTAGCTGTAACAGATTATATGGAACAGCAATCCCTTCCGAATTTCAGTTTAGCTGTTTAAATCCCAGGATCGCCTGGCAAGATATTTATGCTTTGTGTTCTGCTTCTGCAGAATGCTGTAAAAGTGCACCAAAACATACAGTTTCAGAGTTTCTTTAAACTCTTTGCTTGTTCCCTTTAACTGTAAGTATACCTTAGCAAAAGCATCTTGGAGTACCAGTCTACCAAAGAGTGGGTTAACTAGCCTGCTGCCCTTTAGAAACTAAAGGCTCAGTATTTGTACATGTGCAATCCAAGGCATCTCACCAAGTTCTGCATCTGCTTCTATAGGCCTCAACATCTTCTGTCGTGTAGTCAGTAAATGATACTGTGATTTCTGCATTTGCCTCTTTCCTACCAACCCTCTTACTCAATGTTAACTGCAATTGCCTTAATGTAGTCATTTGCTTGGGAAGATTAAAATAGTAATCATGAGAGCATTCTTCTGACCAAGCTGCTACCTTCGAGAAGCAAAACTACAGGCTGCCCTCTAGCTCTCATTGAGATTGGAGGTGGGTGTTCTTACCCTGCCTGCTTGGCTTAAAGATCAAAGACCTTTAAGTATAAGTTATAGATTTCATGGCTCTTGAGCAGAGTCCACTAAACTCATTTTATCTTTACCATATAATCAGCTTAAATCCATATTAACTGAAAAGAAAGTTGCCTTCTCATTCTTGTTTCATTCCCTTGAAGTCTGACCTTATACTTTGGGTATCACGTGATAGTCTCTTACTCTAGCCAGCATCTGGTAGCTACTCTTGATCAACTTCTGCAAAACCAAAATACTTCCGCTCTTGACTGAAAAATAACGGGTGAGAATGAGATGAAGTTTGACTAAAAATACCTGGAGCTACCCTTGGGTTCTATTAGCTCTAAATACAAGAGTCTCTGCTTTAGATGTGCTATTCAGTCTTTAAGTGCTGCAGGAAAGATCTCTCTTATCACTTAACCAGACTCCAGACATTGTTTATACTCCACTTGCTTATTGCAATTCTCACAATTCTTTATAGAACTCTGCTACTATATGCCGGAAAGTGTCCTGTCCTCTCATGCCTTGTTCCAATGCCACTGTGCCTGATGGGGAGTGCTGCCCCCGATGCTGGCGTAAGTAATTAATACCTTCACGCTTCTATAGCAGTTGGCTTCATCTACCTCGGCACATGCTGCTCTAAAGTATACCACAACTGGATATAACCTTGCACCACTGGAGTAAGGTTAGCCTGATGCCTCTTTGAGGTTAATCACTTAAGTGATGCATGTGAGCATTGAAACAAACGTTCAAGTCCATGGCCTTTATCTTGTACAAGAAAGGAAGATGCGTGTGGCTTTTGAGGACAGTTGTGTCCTTTTTTGAGGAGAGAGGGGTGGGAGAAAAGACTATGGAAAAAACACGTACCTGGAGTCTTACTCAGAGCTGTAACAGAGCTGTATCCCTTGGCAGCTAGCGACTATGCAGATGATGGATGGTCTCCTTGGTCTGAATGGACTTCATGTTCTGTGACCTGTGGGAATGGGATTCAGCAGAGAGGGCGATCCTGTGACAGTCTCAATAACCGCTGTGAAGGGTCTTCTGTACAGACTCGGACTTGCCACCTTCAGGAGTGCGATAAGAGATGTAAGTACTTAATCTAGTCACACTGGTAATAAAATACGGGCCGCTTTTATTGGCTTAATGTTAAAAGCAAAGATTACCATGTAGCTATGTCACTGGGATGGAACATTGACTTCTAGCTTTAAGGACTTGTATTTATCAGGTAAAGGGGAGCAGATAGTTAATGCAGTTAATAGGCATGTTTGGGCACAGCTCCCAGGACAAAATTTGAGGCCAGTTTAGGTATGCAATTTCTCTAGTGCAAAACAACTTGATCTGTGACAGTGCTGAGGCTATCTAATATATATGGAGTATTTGGTACGGTTCTGGTACTGGCTATGTCCTAGGTGCTGTGCAGCTGAAGTCTGTTCTTCAGAAACTATTAAAAAACAGACATCTCTCTCTCTTGTAGTTAAACAGGATGGTGGCTGGAGTCACTGGTCACCATGGTCATCATGTTCTGTCACTTGTGGCACGGGCATCATCACTAGAATTCGTCTCTGCAACTCCCCCGTACCACAGCTGAATGGCAAACCTTGTGAGGGTGAGGCAAGAGAAAACAAATCCTGCCAGAAAGATCCTTGCCCAAGTAAGTGTGTCTAGGTGGTAATTATTATTCAGTAGCTTAAACAGTGAACTTCCCAGGTAGTTGCTATATAATCTAGTTCTAGTAATATTCTCTCTTTAAACTTGGAGGTGGGCTAGGTGAAACCTCACAGATGAAACTAAACTGTTTACTATGGCTCTTCCACGGAGTCCATTAATTCTCTCATCTATGTCTGAACAAGGGCTGAAGTGCTCTCACTACAAAAGTAATAGTCCTTAGTCAGGTAGAAGCTAGTTGTACCACTGAATTTAAAGCTATACATGTCTTCTAACTTCTATCTCCCTTTAGTTAATGGCAACTGGGGACCATGGTCTCCATGGGATGCTTGCACAGTGACATGTGGAGGAGGACTTCAAAAACGTAGCCGTCTCTGCAATAATCCTGAGCCTCAGTATGGTGGGAAGACGTGCGTAGGTGAAGCTAGAGGGACTCAGGTCTGCAACAAACAGGACTGTCCAATTGGTAAGTATCTGTTTTTCCCATAAACATCTGAAGGTTGTGGACAATCTTGAAAATACTGATTAAAAAATTTGACATAAGTCTGTAAAACACAAGTGCTAGAATTCTAAACCAGCATATTGGCCAAATACAGTACTGTAGCAGCATGGTAAGCATCCCTCATCTTAACACTTTCTCATTTGTTTCTCAGATGGGTGCCTGTCTAATCCCTGCTTTGCGGGGACTACATGTACCAGCTCCCCTGATGGTTCCTGGAAGTGTGGTGCCTGTCCTGCTGGCTACCACGGTGATGGTGTCCACTGCCAAGATGTTGATGAGGTGAGAAGACTGGAGTTTGCCCCTTGAAAGGGAGTGAAAAAAAATGGGAAGGGAGAATAAAATCCTGGCGTTTCATAACACTAACTGTTCTCCTGTCTCAAACTCATATTTCAGTGCAAAGAGGTTCCTGATGCCTGCTTTGTCTTCAATGGAGTGCAAAGGTGTGAGAATACTGAACCTGGATACAACTGTCTGCCTTGTCCACCACGTTTCACTGGGACACAGCCATTTGGTCGCAGTGTTGAGGATGCCATGGCTAACAAACAGGTATTGTCAACTTGAGAACTGTTCTGGGTTATGAAATCTCAAAGTTTCTAAACAACGGAAAGCACTTATGCATTTCAGGGAAGAAGGACTTGGTACATTTAATAAAACACCATCCTCTCTGATTCAAAACAGGAGGAGCATTAAGCAGTTTCTATTGGAGTTCAAAATGAGTTTTAAAAATCACTGTCCTCCTCAGCCATGCAGGGTTCAGATGTTATACATAATTTTAGGAGAGTAATTTAATCAGTATTCACTTATGATCCAACAACATGTGCCTTAGAGATATTTTAATGCTTGGTTCCATTTGAAAATGAATAAGGTTTGAACAAAAAAACCAATTAATTAGTGCTAAGACTGCTACTGGAGTTGGGGAGTGGAAGAAAGTAATGTATGAGGGTTTTCTTTTTTTTTTTCTGATTGAAGGATCTCTGATCAAAACAAGCATGTATTCTCCATGTTTTATTTGAATGTTTGGGGAAAAATGAGGGATAAAAAGATGTTTCCAGTGGCTTTAATTTCTGTGTGGTCTTCTAGGTCTGCAAGCCACGTAATCCATGCACAGATGGAACACATGACTGTAACAAGAATGCCAAATGCAACTACCTTGGCCACTTCAGTGACCCCATGTATCGCTGTGAATGTAAACCAGGCTATGCTGGCAATGGCATAATCTGTGGAGAAGATACTGACTTGGATGGATGGCCAAATGAGAACCTTGTTTGTGTTGCCAACGCTACTTACCACTGCAAAAAAGTAAGTTAGTGTTTTCCCATCTACCGTTATAACAGCCTGTCTATCTGAGAAATATACAAAATATGTTAGGTTTGAGGCATAAAGCAAGTCTCTGTCTAGTTAGAGCTATTAAACTATCCTCTCTGCAAATAAAACTGGTAAAATACCCCTCTATGTAGGGATACCATTGTCAAGGTATTGCTAGGAGGTTCTTGCTGTTGCTTTAGATATTCCTGCAATATGGGGAAAAAATGAAGCCTGACACAATTATAAATGTTTGCTATAAATGTTCTAGGAAGACTCTAGTTTAGGCTATACCTATATCAGCTTTGCTCTGACAGATATCTATCTCCAAGAGAAAAAAAGAGGGTAAGATTCTCAAAAGCAGCCAAATCTTTGTTTTAAAAATGATTTGAACTATGGCTTTCTAAGATTTATCCTCACAGTAATGACTAGCTAAAATTGAGAGAATTACAGTAAGATAACACCTGCCTGATTGAGGTATTATGATTTTGCCTGATGATTAGATCTTGCCTGCTAAAATCCCTATTGTAATTACGACAGGAGTAAACACATCTGTGTACTTTCTCCTTTCTAGGATAACTGCCCTAATCTGCCCAACTCTGGGCAGGAAGACTATGATAAGGATGGGATTGGTGATGCCTGTGACAATGATGATGACGATGATGGCATTCCTGATGACCGGGTAAGACAACACAAAAGAACAGCCTTTGAGAATGTAGCTCTCCCGTTCCCCTTCCGAAGGCTGGGGTCTAGCTTGTGAGGACCATAGGAAATTGCTGGCATTGACAGCTATCCTAGAAACTTTTGGATAAGCATAACAATACAGACAAACTTTCTACAGCTGGTTGAGCTTTGGAAGTGAATCTTCATTTTTATTCAGCCATTACTACACTCATGCAAGCAACGGGGTGTTTTGAGATAGAAGTGTTCCAGTTTTAACTGTTTCCCTGCCTTTTGTTTCTCCTTTCATATAGTGGTACAAGCATAAGCAGAATCTGGTTAAAGCTTTAATTTGACTCATTTTAAAGCCTGACTTTTTTCTTGCTCTTGCAGGACAACTGTCCATTCATCTACAACCCACAGCAGTATGACTATGATAGGGATGATGTTGGCGACCGCTGTGATAACTGCCCCTACAATCACAACCCTGATCAAACTGACACTGACAACAATGGAGAAGGAGATGCATGTGCAGTGGATATTGATGGAGATGGTAGGTGGCTTCTAATCACTCCTTTAGATGGTTTTCTAATCATAGATTTGTCAAATGTACCCAGTGTATCACTGATTTCCTTGCGGAATTTCATCCCTGAACACACAAAAGTTCTCCTCTACTGAAGTAACAGTTCTGAAGCTACTGAAGTAACAGTTATAGCTAATGGAAATTCGCTTTGAAATACACATGTTTTGGCACAGTTAAATTCTAGCTCTACTCTTGCAGGCAGTAGGAACACAAGTGTGTGGCAGAGCTAGTGATGAGTCAAGTTTCAAAGATTTCAAATGCTGCTCAAAATGCTTTCAAAAACATATCAAGAAGTGTGTGGTGGCTTTATACAGTCCTTTGCAGCATTTAGATGTCTGACTTTCATTCATGAATTCTCCTTAATTTTGCAGGGGTCCTTAATGAAAGGGACAACTGCCAATATGTCTACAATGTAGACCAGAGGGATACAGACTTGGATGGTGTTGGAGATCAGTGTGATAACTGTCCACTGGAACACAATCCTGACCAGGTAGGGGATTTGCATTATATAAATAGAAGACTGGTATTATAAAAAATACAGTATGTTGTGTATTGTAGAAAATATTTGAACAACAAGTTACAGCTTAAATTTGATTTGTCACAAATCGTTCTTATTAATTTGCCAAATTGAGCCTTTATCAAATAACATGCCCTCACAGTTCAAACAGCTGCTAGGTATTTTCTGAAAAGTAACTCTAGTGAAGATCTGTGAGACTGTGTGTACTCGTCTCCTAATCATTTCTTAGGTTTGTCAGTTGCGGTGATTCTCATAGTGAGGATATGAAATTCCTGGGCGCATTGTATGAAATCTAGGTAGGTAGGAACTAGCGTCTTCATAGCCTGTAGTGTTGGGTTCACTTAAGGACAAAGATTAAAGAGCAGCTTTGCGCCTAAGTTCGGAGCAGCTGCATTTAAAAAGATAACTCTTCTACCAGTAAGTTGAAGGCAGCACAGGTTGCTTTTCTCTAAGGAAAAGCATATTCTGACACCTTTAAAACTCCCCTTCATAAAAATCTAGGGGGATCCAGCCTCTCACACAACTTACTGGTTCAAAAACATTTGAAGGCAGAAGTAGATAAAGCCTGTGCCATCCTGTCAAGTACAAGGCTGTAAGTTCTAACCCTTCAAACATTCCAGTTATGTCCCTGAAGCTATTAAAAAGCTGTTGCAAATCAGTGGAATCTAGTGTGGTATGGTCATATAGCCTAAAAGCAGTGTTACTTGAAGGATTTAAACAAATAATATGAAATTTCTTAGTCTTTGTCCGTTGCTTTACCACTTCCCCACCTGAGGGTGGAAAGTGCCTAAAGATCCTTTCAGGCAATGTTTCTCTTAACACTTTGAAATCTTAATAGAAGACTCTAATGGTTTTTTCAAACGTTTTTCTAATCAAGCAGAGATACTAGATTTCAAACGGCAGTAGCTATTCAAACTGTGTGGTATGCCTTCTGTCTACACCAATACCAGGGTTGACAAGACTACTAGACTGAACCTTGAGGCAGCCTCAGGGATGACTGGATTGTTTTTCTTACTGCAGAAGCTGACTAAGCAAATGACTGGCTAAAATATGTGATCAGCAAGCACAGCAGTCCATGTGGTCTTTGTCCACTAAGGGAATAATAGTCCTGACTGATAAGTCAGGGGGCATGAAGAGCATTATAGGCTTTTATGATAAAGAAAATTATGATATGGTGTGGAAACTGTAAAACCAAGACTTGGTAGACTATGTTTTAATGTTACAGTCTCTACTGGCTAGGTACGAAGTAGTCCTACCCTTATCTAGCCCTTGGAACCAGGGAGCTGCCAGAGAAGGTGGGAGGTAAAGTAGCCTGTGTCCAGTATAGTAGACTAGTGGCAGAAGGGAGGAGAAGCTGATGCCCACATCGCTTTCTGCTGCTGTGGATTCAAATTAAACACTAAAGCAGCCCAAAAGCAATTAGCATAGGCAGATTTAAGTAAGCATGTATTAATCCCAATACCTCACTACATCCATCTTAGCTCTTGCTAAAGGAAGCAGAAATCCCGGTTAATTCTAGCTATTAAGACTCCTATTTCAGCCTTTTCTTAAGTGGCTTTTTAAAATGTTCTTTATTTTTTTCCCTTTCTTAGGAAGACACTGATTCTGACCGCATAGGTGATCAGTGCGACAACAACCAGGACATAGATGAAGATGGTCATCAAAATAATCTTGATAACTGCCCCTATGTGCCCAATGCCAATCAAGCTGACCATGACAAGGATGGAAAAGGTGATGCCTGTGACCATGATGATGACAATGATGGTATCCCTGATGACAAGGATAACTGCAGATTGGTTGCCAACCCAGATCAAGCTGATTCTGATGGTAAGATGGCCAGTATCATAGTAACATTTTAAGAGTATCTTCCAATAGTTTGATGCTATTTTTTTCACACTATTTAGGGTTGGACAAAACTTCCAAGTAACAAGAAGATAAAATGTCTGTACTATTGTTATAGTGCTCCTCAGGAGTAAGGAGCAATGTAAAAATGACCACATATCCCACTTATTCCTAAGTCACTATCGGGCTGGAGTGAAAGGGCATTTATACAGTAGCTGTTGTGGCTTCTGTAGTGTGTCTGCCAGCAGTACCTGGGCAGTCAGAGATCTGAAGTCTGAATTAAGACTTCAACTCCAAGTTGTAAGACTCGAAAGCAAACAACAATGGCGATATAATGGTGAAATTACTTGTGTCCTGCAGGTGATGGACGTGGAGATGCTTGCAAAGATGACTTTGACCAAGACAGTGTGCCAGACATTGATGATATCTGCCCTGAAAATGTGGACATTAGTGAGACTGATTTCCGAAGATTTCAGATGATTCCCCTGGATCCCAAAGGAACATCCCAAAATGATCCAAACTGGGTGGTTCGTCACCAGGGTAAAGAACTGGTTCAGACAGTCAACTGTGACCCTGGCCTTGCAGTTGGTAAGAGGAAAATTTTAACTCTAACAGGCATTACACTGTTGTGTTGGTTTTTTTTTTTTGTTTGGGGGTAGGGGGGGGAGGAGAACCTGAGAAACTATTAAAGAGTTGTTTAAGAATCGCAAAAGAGCAGTGCCTAAAACTTTCTCCTTTAATGCCCCCATAGGTTTTGATGAATTCAATGCTGTGGACTTCAGTGGCACCTTCTTCATCAATACAGAAAGGGATGATGATTATGCTGGCTTTGTATTTGGCTACCAATCTAGCAGTCGTTTCTATGTTGTCATGTGGAAGCAGATCACCCAGTCTTACTGGGACTCCACACCAACCAAAGCTCAAGGCTACTCGGGTCTCTCCATCAAAGTTGTGAATTCCACCACCGGTCCAGGAGAACACCTTCGTAATGCTCTGTGGCACACAGGAAACACTCCTGGCCAGGTAAGAGTGGCACTTCGATAACTTGCTCTTCTGCACTGTAAGGCAGGCTATTCTTCCAACAAGTTAGACACTTACAGGGGGTCTCTACATGCTGATCAGCATGGCATAGTTTTCTTGGCAAAGACCAATAACTTTGTAATTATCACCAATCATGCAAAATATTGTATAAAATTAACAGGATTGCATGCCGCAGACAGGCTTTCCAGCAGGAGTGAATCAATTGTTTCTGGAATTGTGGAGTAGTTTCCTATTTACATATTTAAAAGTAAATTTAAATGCAGTTGATTTCAAAAGAGCCCATTACAGAGCCTAGTGACTTACTTCAAGCCTTTACTAGTCATAATGATGATCGTCAAGGCACCTTCATGTCAAAATAATAGCTATGTTATCTCAGGCCTTTGGTTAATAAAAAAAAAATATTCTTTTGTAGGTGAGAACTTTGTGGCATGACCCTCGTCACATAGGCTGGAAAGACTTCACAGCATACAGATGGCGTCTTAGCCACAGACCAAAGACTGGTTACATCAGGTGAGTATCATCCTTTCATCTTCAGTAATTATCACAAGGAAAGTGGGTGTCTGACAAACTCATCTTTACAAAGATGGCTGACCTCTTGTCTCTTTGTAGGGTTGTAATGTATGAAGGGAAGAAAATCATGGCAGACTCAGGACCAATCTATGATAAAACCTATGCTGGTGGTCGGCTAGGATTATTTGTCTTCTCTCAAGAAATGGTGTTCTTCTCAGATCTTAAATATGAATGCAGAGGTAAGGAAGATATTGTATTTAAGAGATCCTATATAAATGAATCGGTTCAAGAAAGCTGCTCTCAAGAAAAATAGAATGGATCAAGAAATAAGAGCTAAGAGGGAAAGTTCACCCATGATCTTTCATGGCTCGATCTCAAGCGAGTTCTGCAGGCAGAAACAGGACACCTTCTTGATAAACTCTTCACAGTTAAAAGTTTAAATGTATAAAATCTGAGTACATTTCTATCCCGTTATTTCAAAGTATCAGAAATCCATGTTAAGTTCCAGATATGAAATATACCTTGAATCTCCTTTAAAATGCTGACTAGAATGAATCAACACAGCTGACAAAGTCCAAGGTGAAAATGCAAAATACTGACTTTAGCAAGCAAGAGAGTAGTGTGTGACATGCAAAAAACTCATTTGCTTAAAAGCAAGCAAAGTAGAAGGTTGTCCATATATTGCACTCTTGCAGTTCAGTGGAGGTAAGTGCATATGACTAGTTCCAGGTGCCCTAGTCTTAAATTGTGACTTCATTATGTAATGGTTACATGGGCTAGGTTCTGAAGTCTAACTCAAGAAAGTACCTAAGCACTTTCCATTTTCTTTACCAATATATTCTCTACAAATGTCTCTAGGGATTAATGTCTTGGACATAATCATGCATAATACACAGAAATACTTAAATATCTTTATTTTTTCTTTTTCACAGATCCGTAATCATAAGGTTATTGGATTCAGAGACTATTTAAAAATGCTGGTATTGCACCTTCTGAAACGTTTAGCCTTACAAATCCTGGGACCATTATATTACTCCTTCCTTTCTTCTTTCTGCATAAATGTGGACTCAAAACACATGACCTGCCTCAAGAGAATGCTTTTGAGAGAATGAAAGTGAGAACATGCTTGGTATCTGACCTCTGCTGAAGTGGAAGGAAACAAATGTGTCTTGCAAATGAGAATTGTCTTCACTGAACAAGCACACTTCTTTCAGTAGGAAAGACATTTGTTTGCTGTTTATCACAGTGCAGTGTCACTGCCTCTCTAACTGGAGGTCCCATGGAGTAGCATTTTGTAAAAAGAACATCTTTGGATGTGCTGTGGACTACTTAAACTGAAGACCTTTCATTGTGTGGGGGAAAAGGGTTTTTGGGTGGGAGGGTGAACTCTAAGTCTTTTTTCTTTATGGGGGAGAGGAATTTTTTTAATGAGGGCTGCGCTACCTTGGTTTACATCCATTTAACTTGGAGAAATAATTATTGTTTTATATGTCATATCTTTCAGCTGAAAACACAGCCTTTTACTCTGTATTTGTGGTGAGCTAGATCAGCTGCTCTATTACACAGGGCAAAACAGATATCCTAAAACTGATTTCCATGGTGGGAGGGGGAAAGAGGATAAAAACTGGCACACTGGATCACACCAGCTTTGGGAGAACTGGGATTTACAATTAGATTCTGTTTTTTCCTAATTAGATGCAGATCTTTCTTACCTTTAAATGTTTTCTTTCAGATATGGTGCCAGAAAGCACTGCCATCTCAGCTAGCACTGTGCTGTCCTTCAGGGAAACCAGCATGTGCTTCACTTCTTATGGTTTTAAAAAGGCACAAAAATAATAGTAATTAAAACATTCCTTTTCTACATGCTATAGATGCTTTAAACCCCTTGCTTCTTTGGACGGGAGGGGAAGGGGCCTGTAGATAAAATACTGAAATTGTAAAATATTTATTTTTACTTATCCTTGATGTCATAATGACTGAGGGATTATTGATTAAAACAACAAAAATGCGTCAAGACTATCCACCTAATCATTGTTACAAGTCTTCATGACTGTAAGATTGTAAATACAGATTATTTATTAACTCTGTTCTATATTGAAACTAGAGGGGTTTTAGTTGAGAAAAAAATCTTGTCTGGAGCAGATAGTGGTGATGTATTTGTTACAAAGAGCAATTTTCCCATAGAGGCTTTGAGGCGCAGGGAAAAGCGGTGGGGTGGGGAATGGGATGTTTGTTTTTCTCAGTCTGAGCTCAATGTTGGCTTTTCCTTTCTTTGTGCAAGGCAGCTGGTAGCCTGGCAGGCAACTGTTCTGCAGTGCTAAAACTCCGGTCGTTTAGGTGGTGGCAGTTCCGGTCTCATCTCATAGTGCTAGAGATGAGGGAATGCCACTTACCATCCTGGCGGTTGTTTAGTGCGGGACAGGTCTGCAGTGCTTTACCGCTGGGCAGTGGGCCTGACAAAACCAGAACACCTGCCCTGAGGAGATCGCAGAGAGGCACAATGACCACAATCAGTAACCATGTGTCGTGGTTTAACCAGGACGCCGTTCAAACCGGCTACTTGTGCTGCTGCACTCTAATTATTGTAGCTAGTGATGTGCAGCTACAAAAGAAGGAATTCTTCACGGACTAGACAGCATTTCAGGAGCTCCTTGCAAAAGAGGGAGAGGGCTTGATGTACATTAAAAGACGACTGTTTTCCCCAACAGAAGGGGCAGCATCCTTATACTATAATATTTCCTGGTCTTTTCAAAAAAGGAAAAGAAATTAACACAGTGAAAGTTTTACGTACAAATATTACCTCATTGTTGTGTGACTGAGAAAAACCTTTGGATTAAGCAGAGTTCAAATGTCTAATAAACTTTAAAGCTACTGTAGTACTAAAAAGTTAATGCTGTACATAGTCAAAATATCTTTGCAGAAAATGTATTCCCAGTAAGGAAATGGCATTGGGAAAAAAAAAAGTCAAATACAATTTCTAATGTTGTGTTATATTTTTTTCCTGTCATCTTGTATACCATTGCTTGTATTTTTATAAATTATTTTTCTCATTGCCATTGTAATAGTTAATCACATAATTGTGTAGATACGCTATTTAAATAATTTATCATGAAATGCTACCTGTAGAGTTAGTATTTCTATTTTTATAAAATGTTTGCACACTGAACTGAAGATATTTTTTTTTTCGCTTCCCTCCTCCCAATGTTTTTGCTAGCATAATTTTCTAAGAACATGCTTTTTTGTAAACATTTTTAACCATTTTCCATTTTAAAGTTGTGTAAGTTGTATAATAAAGCTTCTTACATACAAAGAACAATAAACCAACAAGGACATTTATATTTACACCTTTGTGCTCTAGTTTTATTCATGTTTTGTAATACTTCTGTGGATCACTGATATGTTATTCATGTCAAATTAGGCTTCAAAGCAAGACATCTCTACACTCTTCACATTAAAACTATGATGAGCTTTCACCCCAGGTATAACAGCTCATCCACCTGAAGGCACTTTTCCAGCTAGGTAGCATGGACAGCTGGCAAATTTGATTCTGAAGACTTCCGTAAGTGTAGACACAGCCATGCTGCCCTTGATGCAGTCACAAAGCAAAACACTCTTTGGGGGATTTCAATCATCCCCAGCCAGGCCTACCCCCTATTTCTTTCTTTCACATGAAAAGATGCAGCATGATGGCTATCTGCAGGGGCAGATGAATATCTTTTAATATCTCTTCTAGACCAAGACTGCTAGTATGATCAAAAAGCTGATGAGGTGGCACTATATCAACTGCTGGAACATGCTGCTAAACATAAGAGCAGTTAAGACTAATTGCTCAGTCTTTACTTACAGCGGCAGTTTGTCTCATGAGCCCTTTAGCAAAGCCAGGTGCTATATTAGGAGTGCTAGATATCCACATGAGAAGTGTATTTAGAGAGTCTTGCAGGTATACAAAATTAATCTTTACATCTCCTTTTCCTGAGGATGAAGAGTCCTGTTGTATGAAGCTTTTTCCTATTTTTCTGTCACTAAACCTTTGAGGACAGTCCTGCATATTTTATTTTATCCCACTGAGAACAAGGAGAAAAAAAGACAAAGAACTCCTGACCTGTTACTTCCAAAATATGAGTGGCTGCTGAATTTCTGCCTCACCAGTTACACGATTGTCTGCTTCACTTCTCTGAAGTGTGACATAGTAGCCTCTTGTGGGAGCGCATCACCAGTGTAACCCGTCTGATCTTGTCTGGGCCTGCTGTACCAAATGTCCTGCAGTCCTGCTCTCAAACACTCTCCTCTTGCCTCCCAGGGTCACCACGAAGAGCGAGAACTACAAAAAACAAAGTCAGTCTCCACCTGGAGAAATCTCTTTACTGCACTTGCAGGAAGAATGAGATACTCTGGATTTAGAAAGCCAATCAGTTGTATGAACAGATATATCTATATATGGATATACGTAGGTCTAATCATAAGTTTAAAAAAGAGAACTGCTGCTGATGTGGGGGAAGATAGCCTTGGCAGCCTATTCCAATGACCTTGTCTGAGCCCAAGCCAAACTTTCATGCTAATTTATTGCATACATTTATGTAGCTTTTATCGGTGTAGCATCTGAATTGGGGATGATACATGCCTTAGAATAATAAAGGCAAGCCATATGCCTTGTGTTAATCCATAGGATAAGTCCACCCACTTGTTGCTTGGGGAGTGTGAATACAACAGGACACAAGAGCTATAGATGAGGTAAGTTAGGCCTGGCCTCGCCCGGAGAAACAACAGTCAAAGACAAACTGAACAGGAAGAGCATGGAAAATGGCCACACTCCACAGGGCAAAAACTCTGTAAGTGAAGCCTGTGGGAAACACGCTGTTCCCGGCTCCCTGGAGACTCATCAGTGGGACAGGTAAGTCTACCAACTAATGCACGCCACTTCTAGTGTTATTGGGTACGTGGCCAACTTTTTTGCATAAATAATCTTTTGTGTTTCATGCTACTGCAGAGTGCAATGTTTTCTTACCATAGCACGTTCTTCTCAGAGCCCATGCAGATACAGTAGTTTAAGTTTTCAAGTGGTCGTCTGCATCAAACCTACGTTCAAGAGCTGTAGCAGTTTAACCTGTAGATAACGATAACCTATGGAGATAAAGACTGAGACAACCATAGCAAGATCTGCATCGTAATGACAACAGTGCACTTTTTACTGACATTGCTATGATTTTGTAGTGAAGTCCGTAGTATAGTAATTGGTTGATTTTCAACATAAATTCATTTTGGAAAGGATTGTTGAGATTATAGAAGAGAGCATCTTAATATAAGGGGATTTCTGGTTCTTATTTCTCATCTTTTCCAAGAGAGAAAGAACAGGAGCACAAAGGTGTATGAATATATAAGCAGAGTTATGACGAGAGGAAGAGAACTCATTAGAGAAAAGTGTTTGGCAAGCAAAAGTCTTAAAGATGAAATCTTCCGTAGGAAATCAATAGAATTAGGCAAGTATCCCAGAGAAACCTGGATTTTCAAATTTAGACAAATCCCAAGAAGCCCAGCCATCATTTGTCTTTAATTTTTCAACTGCTTTCAAATTCAAGAACTCCTAGCCTAGGCAACACATACAGGAGCTAAACTGAGTGCTGCTTAGATACTGTGTCAGTCTCCCTTGATGACTCCACTCACAAAATGTGTACGGAGAGACCATTTTAGTGTCACTGTAAAATTAGGGTAGAATGCCTCTGGCAATACCCTTCCCACCAAAACTATGCATACCAAACACACAAAGCAAACAATAGGAAAATAGTGGCATAGAACAGTATTTCCACAAGAAGATAGCAAAATTTTAAGTGGAAAAAAAAAGTTCTAAATACAGAATACCTGCCTGTAAATCGAAATTATTCATGCACTTGAGCACTCTAGAAATTAATACACACTTGTGAGCATTTCAGTTTGCTTTTTTTTTTTTAAAAGCATAATAGATAAAGTACTACAGATTCAATTGCAAGCAGTGAACTATTTCACGTAGACTTAAATGACAGGGAGCCTTTTATTCTAACTACTGCACCTGGATTCCAGCCAATCCCTCAATGAAACGTATAATTGGATAACTGTAGGTTATAGCATTAGTAGTATTCAAGCGCCTCTATTCTATTTAAAAAGGAAACAGTTTTCTTGACCTTTAAATCTAGCTACAAATAAAAGAGCAATTATTTCTCAATAAATAAATCTATTGAAAACTTAAGAAACAAGGAAAAAAAACCCAGTTATTATTTTTCCTAGATTTCAAAAACCTTCCTAATTTAACAACTTCCCAAGACAAACCACCTTGGCTTCTGTCTCCACCCTTCAAACTGTGAGATTCCCAGAGGTGGGGCTCTGGTTTTGTAACTGGGGGAGGAAGCACTCTTGGAAGTGTAAACAGTGTAGCAGATTTTGCATCTAAAAGGCAAAAGGGAGAGATCTCATTTAAAGCTGTGGTTAGAAAGCCTTTCTAAGAAGCAAAACAAAGAGAAGAGATGCATTCTCATGTTATTTGCTGAGATTTTATCTAGAAAGTAGGGTTTTTTAATAAAATATAAAAATTCTTATCATTATTGAAATTACAGAAATTGAGCTGCAAATAACAGCTTCTCACCTATCCCTCCCTGATTGGGAGGTAAAATTGCACTCTTTCTAGCCTGTGAATTACTGGCATACTTTTTCACACTTCTAGACTAGTCCTCCCTACTCTGATGACATGTTTAAGCAGCCCTTTCCTCTCTGATCTATGCAGCAGATAATTTTTGCACAGCCTGTTTTCACTCTGTGCTCAGCATGTCCACTGACTCTGCAGGAGTTCTGCTCGGGAAGTGAGAGGGAAAACATGCACGACAGATCCACAAAGTAGATACCAGCCATCCTCTGGCTTGGAAAAAAGCATCTGGCTGAGAATTTTTGTGGGGTGTTTTCCTTTTCTTTTTTTTTTTTTTTTATGATGAAGCTGGGAGTTTTTTCACCCTGTGATAGAATTACTTTAATTTAAACTTGAATTCTGGACATATAAGAATAAATTCACTCCTTTTCTCATTGTTGTCTATAGTCAACAAACTTTTTTTTTTTTTTAAAATCAGGATATTTAGTCTGTCACTTCTCTTTGAAATGGAAAAGACCCTCAACCGCTCTAAATCTGCATCTTAACTAAATCTGAACTGAACTTCTCATATCACTACAGTATACTGAAATCAACACTATAGTTCTTTAAATCATCCTACTCAAATATATGTATTTATACTATATATTATATAAGATATATATTAAATTAATACATATAATTTATATATACTTGTATACATACACATATGGTTCATTAAAATGATTGAATCACCCTCGTTTTCCTCTTTCAGAAGAAAACACTATGGAGTTTGCACCAAAACATACCCACTACAGTAAATCAGTATCAACAGCTGAGCACTGGCCACCATGAACACCAGCACTGTATGTGTGTTATCGAGCAGTCTCAGTGACAATGTCAGAGTAGTTTGGTCATATATGGCTCAGCAAATAGATGCAAGCGCGCCAAAATCTTCTCTTCGTGGGTATATTGCTTTCACCAATATTAAATTTTTGGAACAAAATTATCTATCTTGTGCTGTAAAATCATAGTGGGAAATAAGATAACGAGCACAAAACAGCACACACCTACATGCACACACAAAATTTCTTATTCCTCAATATAAAAAGGATCTCAACGCCCAAAAGTCAGAAGGATAACTTTAAAAATCAGTCTTCTGTGCTCTGCTGTGTTTTGGGATGAACAGAGCTAGGAAAGACTGTAAATAAACTGTTGTCAGGATTTCTTACCAAATACAACTTACACTGAATGAAGGTATGTATTCTGGAAAACCTGTTTCCAAATCCTGACTTAGGCTGCAAATGAAAATTCATTTAAATATCTTAAATCATCACTGCTGCATCACTCCCCGAGGAGAAGCCGCCGCATTCCAGTGCAGCTGGAATTCCAGTGGCGAGCTCGACGGAGAGGTTATTGCAGGTCACAACTGAGAGACACTGGAAAAACAAAGAAAAACCCATGAATCCTCCTGGGCTCAACTTTCCTCTTACGCTGATATTCGTGATGTTTCAGCAAATGACCTTGTCACTACATTTTATATAATATCTCCGTTATTCTGTACCTCATACCAGGAAACATGTTTTATCAAATAATTTTATTTCCTGCAGTTTCACTTAAAACTGAAAATAAATAAAGAAAGGAGGGCTTGAATTGATATTTCACCTGTAACATCAAGCAAGAAATAAAATCTTCCCAAAGAACCTGTTATTTAATATAACGCAGTAGAAACCAAGCATAGATAAATATTAGGTCACTAATTTTTGACACAGTCTCTGAGTTCAGGCACTGACCCTAAGCACCTTTGGAAGAGCATTTCATGAGCACTAGGTGCCTGCGGTTTGCAGTGACTACAACTGGCGCAGGGTGCTCGGCACTTCCCGAGACCTGAAGTGAAGTAATAGAGTTCCTGTCGGAATATACTCTTCAAGTCAACAGTCATTCAAACTTGCCTGCTTATCCCTGAAACACCAGGTGTGAATCAAAAGTTGTATTCATGGCTTCAGGAATATTGTAAGGCTTAGTCACCAACAAGCTCTTCCTTGAGGGTGCTAGGAAAAGCTTTTTCATAACAGTGAGAGATTTAAGATAACAAAAAACACCAGGAAAGTAAGAATTAATTACTATTTCTCTTAATATACATTGTAGATATTCTACATATAAACTTGAAACAGAACTTAAGTTTTCTACAAAAACTACCCAAGCACTTTAACACTGTTTTTGAGAAGGACTCTATAAAACAAGAATTCCATGTGAAAATAACTGGACTGTGGAAAGATTACAGCCGGTGGACAGTCCTTCATGAATATCATACAGGCACAGAAAATACTCTTGCAAAAACTTTGTCAGTATTGCTTTGATTATATTTATGGTAAAGAAATTATGACACAGACTTAAAATTTTTAAGGAAGATAAGAAATACATCTAGGTGAGATTTGCAAAGCTCCATGAAAGGTGCTCACAGCAAAGCTAGGCAGAGCAATGGGACTACACAGAACACCCAGTATCCATGGATTTGTTACTGCTGTTGCAAAACAAGTAAAACTATCAGAAAATAAAACTATAAATAGCACTCGCTTGTCACAAATATAGCGTCCCATTTACATTTTTAATTAAAAGAAAGTAGGTTAGATTCTGATCTCTGTTATATCCACGATTACCACTTCCTCAGGAGTGTACATCCACTCAGACTGGAAACTCTGCAAATGAGATTAAAATCTGGGCCAATATGTGCATTAATTTAAACATTCAGATTAGTTCAAGTAAGCCTTACGCCATAACACAGCCATTGTATAGTTAACATTGTATTCATACATCTTTTCTTGTTGAATGTTAAGTGGCTAGTATAGTATCTGAGAAAGAATTTGTCCTTTTAGCTTGTATCAAATGAGAGCTTTGCAGTGGGAAAATCCATCGAGTTTTCTTTGCTAGAATATCTCTCCTCCCCCCCTCCAAAAAAAAACTTTAAAAGAGAACCATGTTTTTTTAATAATTTCTTCTTATTCTAACACTACAGTGCATGAAATGAAAAACTAACCATCATCTCAGTAAATAAGTAAAAAATTCAGAAGGAACAGTAGTTAAAGGGTAGACAAGCAAAAACTTTTAATGAATTTTTATTATTATCTCAAACACAAACCAGCTGTATTACCCTCCCCCCAGCTAGCCATTACTATAAGGTTTCACAATCCAGGAACTGCTAGGGCAAACTTCTGAACTCCTTCACTTTTATTTGCACCAAGCCTTCACAAGGGACTGTGATCTTTCATCACGGAGTTACACTTCTTAACCAGAGGACAGGATTGTTTGCTGTATGGTTACACTCTTCGCAGGATCAAGAATCGGACACAGCTGAGCAGACTGGTGCTGATGTTCTGATCCAGCAGAGGACTTGTGCAAGTCTTTACCTTCAATCAAACCAGCAGCCCAGCAGACAGCCCCAGGGCAGAAGACTGAGTACCTGTTTGGGTCCTTCTCTGAGTCAGGGCTCAGCAGTCAGACAGGCTGCAAGCTCCAGCAAACTGTACTGGGATAACGGAGGCCAGGTTTTAGCTAATTACACGAAAAAAGTAGATTGCATGCAAAGGAGGAAAGATAAAATTATTATATACATTTCACATCCGTTCTAATAAAGTCTCATCAGTAGAAATGGAACTTTGCAAGTTGTATTTTATATTTATCATGAACAAAGACATGCACATCTATCAGACACACAGCTGCACAAATGCATATGTACGTTTATTTATTAGATAGAACATTCCCAGGAAATTTAATGAAGTGCAAGAGTTTATTTTGAAATCAAACTGCAACAATATATGATAATGATAATAATAATTATCTCTTAAGAATAAATCACCTCATGGAACAGTTTTCAATGATGATAGTTCATTGCCTTCGGAGTGTCTGAAAACCACGCTTTTAGAAAAAACATTGTGTAAAGAAGCATATAATCAATCTCCCCTCAACTTTCAATCTTCATATCATCTGTA
Source organism: Calonectris borealis (assembly GCF_964195595.1). Classification (NCBI taxonomy): domain Eukaryota; kingdom Metazoa; phylum Chordata; class Aves; order Procellariiformes; family Procellariidae; genus Calonectris; species Calonectris borealis. Next base: position 36,846,807 of record NC_134316.1, read on the forward strand.
AAAAAGAAAAGAATCATACACTGAACTGCTGCAAGCACAATATTATTTGCAAGGAAAAAAAGCAACAGTGGTTTGTGATACAACTTCTACTTAAAAATTAATATAGCCAAAAAAAAAAAGAAAGAGCTGGAAATAATTACCAATTGGCTCATGCAACTGAGAAATAACCACCTTTTCATATCTGTATGTGGGTAAGTCTGGCTTCTGTTTATCTATCTCAGTAAACATCACCTATATTTACATGTGTATGACCCTGACGCAATTTACGGCTTCTTTCAAGAAGCAGGAATTACTTATCTATGAAGGCACATGAGAGTTTCCTTCAGATATATATACACAAATATGTATATATGAATGATGTTAATAATTATGCTTTCCTTAAATAATGTATTACAATAAACCTATATCACAGACTACAGTACCACAATGACTGCAAAACCAAAATTCTGCTAAACCGGTTTCACACAAACACTGTTTTGTTTGCTTACACAGCACTACACAGAGTTTAAACCATGTCTAGCAGGCCAGAAAATCAAACTGTTTACAGAAGATTATGCATATATGTTTAAATGTCCTTTAGAATTAAGGTCATAACAAAGCTCAACTATGTAAATGTCTCTTAAAAATAAAAATACACCTGACACCTTCATCTGCAGATGTATTTGCCTTAAACAGGACTCCACTGGGATCTCCATTCCTCCATACAATTAGCACACCTAACCATGTCTGAATTGACAACAAGCTTACCTATTAGGCAACTTCACAAATTTGATAAAAATCACAACCTTTTGCTTATGGCCAGGAATAATTGCTTAAGACAGAACTGAGTCACCTTTGCGGAAACAAACTAATTCCGTGGAAAGGTATCAGGGTTTTCTAGTTTATGCTGTATGCTTTCTCATAAGCAGTACATTGATAAAAATAATAAGAATGGACTGCTGTCTATTTAAATGCTGATTTTGGGTGTATGTTTTAGCACTAGAGTAATATTAACAGAATACAATAAATCTGAATATAATTAATTTAAACTTATAGATAACTGCAAAATACTTGGCACTAATGTAAAAACAATTACAAACCTCTGAAGTGGGTTTATATTTTGCACTTACTTTTATTGTGCCTAAAGATTACCTGTTCACACCATTTTTAAAAATCAGGCACTGACACAAAGACTCAAACCCTTATGAGGTAACAATATCTGTAATGATATCCTTGGTTTTGTTTTTAGTAAAAATGAAAAGATTTAGAGAGTCTGAAAATTCAGAACACTTTCACCACCCCCACCCCCAAAAAAAACCTTTGGTAAGGAAAATGACCATAAAACCAAAATGTTTATTAACCATACAGATTTGAGGTCTGTATGGTTGAACATTACTCAGCCACTACTGAAAATAGGTAATCGAAACACCCTATTGCATTGCTCTGACACAATGCATGATTGTGACTCAAAGATATTTAAATTATTATGTGATAAATGTTAACACATTCACTTTAAAGACTTTTACCATGAGATGTCCCACATGGAAATTTACTTAATAGCGGAAAGCTCCTTTCTCTCTTGTGCAATAAAATTACCTCATAGTGACTATGTCTACCGCAACAGGTATAAACAGTTACCTGCTCACTTCACTACATAGTGGCTACAGTGCATGGTGTTTAGCTTGATTTAACACATCCCATCTTAAAATACGCTAATAAAGAGAGATGGTAGTTGGGGCTGAGTCACACGACTCTGACTGTACTACATCTATTCAGACTAAAGGAGAACTTTAATTCATGTGAAGGCAGCAAGTTAAACTTGAGTTTTTCTCACTGTCGGTTGCTGAAGACGACTGGTACTATAGTATGTAGTCATTTTTATCCTGCATGAGATCAGGTTGCCCCTGGTAGAGGTGGTTCTCTGTGGTGTTCCCCATCATCACCACTGCCACCCTGCTCTCCTCTGGGGCAGACCACTTACTTCTTCCCTTGCTCCACTCTTCTGATGCTTGCATCTATGTGAAGAGCAAAGCTGGCATGTGAAGTTAGCTGAAAACTAACCTACCAAAAAAAAAAACCATCCAACTGTTTCTACAGGTATTGTATTTCTATTTTCTTCTTATTGCAGCTATGGCCTAAATCTCATAATGGGCAAATGTGGCAGGTGAGTCTGGATACCAAGTTTGTCTGGCAGCGTAAAAACAGCAATAACAAGCCTTCTTGCTTTCTGACAGGTGGAATCACTTTAAAAAGATATTAACATTCACTTCATGGTAGAAAGGTTAAGTATGAACAACCAAAGAAACAGTTGTGATCATAATTAAGAAATGATAACATAGTAAAAAGGTACTAGGATGTTCTTCTAAATTATCAATGAATGTGAAAAAATGTTTCTCCAAATTCAGAACATATTACCAGTATAACAAAGATCTCTCTTGACAAATCTAGCAAAATTTATTGATTTCTAATACAATTACACTATATCACTTTAATCACAAACAACTTCATACTGTCACAACTTTTATGAAAGAAATGAAAGATGTTGATGTATCTGCCTAAAATCTGGCTTATTTGAACAGTTTGCTTTCCAGAACGAGAAGCGGTCTTAGGCTAAAAATCTAAATGCAGATTTAGATTACAATATCACTATATAACTGCATTTAAGTAAAGGACATAAAAAATAGAGACATTTCCAAAATCTTTTTATAATGCCAGATAGGGCGAATTTAGTTTTTAGCTGGTTAAAGTCTATTCTTTCTTTGACTGAATTAGAAGTAATTTATAGAAATTATGCAGTATTTATTCATTTTGTTATCTTCTATGTGTAAATTTGAACTCCCTGAAAGCAATTTATTATTTTTAATATAGCTAGGTCATGTTTGTTTCTATACTACTGAGTTTACCTTACTAAAAACATTCAAGAAACACTTGGATTTTTGTGTGAATTGTTATATATCCCAACTACTGGGAGAATATTTGCTCTCCACAGAACAGTGAACATGACTTTCTACTACCAAAATGATAATCCATATGTGTTGTCAACACTGTTTTCCAGTTGACAGAATTAATCAACATCAATATTATATTTCATAAGAGTCCTAGTCTTATAGTCAATTATGTCAGAGCAAGAATTTTAAAAAACATTCTGTTACTTTGTGTGTATTATTTTTGGCACAGTTTTATGTTTTATAAAAGTATGTCCTTGCCCCACCGTAGTAATCAGTGTGTATTGGTGCATACCTTTGGTGAGAACCTGCTTGGGTTTTTTCATCATAATCAAAAGCTTATTCTAAAGGTTTGTTAAGAGTCTCACCTCCTTTGGTTTGCAGTGGTATGCTGAGAATGTCAGCCTCTGTGGATGGCTCATTGTTCATGCTGATGCAATATAATGGTTCATCCAAGAAAGAAGGTTTCTTCAACCTTTTTGTGTTGAGTGCTCTTGACATAAAGTAACCTTCAGTAATACTCTTATCACCCATCTTCTGTAAACCTTCTAGGTCATCAGGTTCCTCTGTTTGGGCCAGTGAATCCTTTGATAAGCGACTATCAGCCAATGCTTTGCTGATAGAGTAGCCAGGGATTTCACTCCCTGCATTAACACATAAGCTTTTGTCTTCAAGTCCAGCCTTTTCCTGAGCCGTTAACATCCCTACAATATGGTCTTCAACTAACATTTTGGAAAAAGTAGATGTGGAGTGAAGAGTGGAGTCTTGACTTGTGTAACAAGGGGGACTTAATCCACAAGAAAGAGATTCCTGAGACTTTGGCATGGTAACGTTGCTTATTGTTCTCTGAGGCTGCATACATTCTTCCAGAAGGGTCTTAAGCTGCTCTTCAGAGAGGCCCGTTTGTTCTTCAGTCTGAAAAAAAAGGGGAAGAATTTCTTCTGTCAAAATATAATTAATGAAAAGCAGCTCCATAAAACAGTTTGAGAGATATAAAAGCACTGGCAGAACTCTTAAACTGATATCAATGTTTTTCAATTCAAACTGAATTTAAATATATTTACATAATTATATCATTTATGTAACATCTTCACTAGGTTCTAGATAGATTAGATGCTAAAAGTTAGGAAAGAAGTCTGATGTCCACAAGGCACTGAGAGGCCTTTGATTTTGCTTAAACTTCCACTAGATATCACTGCTTTTTCATTACTGAAGCACGTACTTTTTCACGTATCTTGGTTTGTTGTGTATACATACAGAAACACACACATTTTAAGATTTTAGTTACTGAAAGCAAACCAGCACATTGCTAAAAGGCTTTCAGCTGTTGGGGCGATACAACTGGGGTCAAAAATGGTTTTGGACAGCACCAGCCCACAAAGATTGTCACATACTGACTGAATATTCCCAGCCGCTCACTGTAGAAATGCAACATAGCCTTTTTCAACCATGTGACAAAAAGCACATCAGTTACTCATCTAGAGGACCTACCACGGCAGGCATGTCCCATAGCATGTGACAGAAGAAAGCCCCGTCTTCTGTACAACAGTTTTACTGCTTTCTACAAGCTGTCACTGCTTGTATCTTTTCACTGATGTATCTTTTCAGTCAATTTCTTATTCACAGTGGCACACTCCCATCATTTTTATCATGCAGGTTTCCTTTATTGGACATTTCTTAAAATTTGATATTAAAGACAATGACTGATATTAGCTGGTGAAAAATAGCAAAGGATATTTTGCTTAGAGAGGTTTGCAATGGGGAGTTACTTCTAGCCTTTACAATCTTTAATGCTCCTTGGTAATGGAGAAGCACAATACTCCCTGACAATTTAAAGATTATAATGATAAGTACAAGATATATTTTAGATATGCATAATACATTTGCCCATGAAATATGAGATATAGAAGATATAATAATATATATTATAAATGTTACAGATACTGTGCAACATTTAATGGAAAAAGATGCTTTCTACAATCAAAACCTCGATGTTATCCAACCTCCAAGAGACAAAGGATCAGTTGACAATCTGATGAACTCCCTAAGGCTGCAGTGATTTATGTCAAACAATGATTTTATTCACTGTGTAATGAATATTACACAGAATTTACTTCACATTGTGCTAGAGCATGGAGCTACTGTCATTTCAGAGGAAAGATCGATATCAGATATCTAGCTGATTTTTTTTTTCCCTGAAGGTCTCTTACAACTACAGGAGTGATATGACCCTGTTTGATGTATATGACATGATGAGATCGCAGCCTGTGTAGCACAGGGTGTACGGATTACGCCTGAAAACTGATTATTCACGTTCATGAATGGGGACAGTTTTCCATCAGGACGGAAATAGTATTTCTTTGTAAAACTTGTTGTGGCTATTAAAAATTACAAGGTGACACTAGAAAGTGAACAAGAAAGACATCTTAGGTTATTTTCAGTCACCATTCTGTATTTACGTGTTCAAACATTAATGATAGCTAATAACTGCTACTATAGACTGATTAATTTACAGTTCAGGCACTAGCTGATGTACTTAAACTCAGTTTTATAGATGTATTCAACCCACTAGTCTTTCACTCCACAGACCAATTTCCTTCCCAAGACACTTTGAGTTCACTTCCTGCACAAAAAGAAGACAACTGCACTAAAGAAATTGAGATGTTAAGAGCTTTTAAACAAACAAGAAAAAAGTGCATCATCAGACTATCACTATCTGTAGAGAGCTTTATTTAGATGAACATAAAATCAGATTAATCTCAATTATATTGAGATTCAGCTAGTCTTGGTATCAATCAATGTATTTTGATAATATAATGGAAATCAAACCACAACCTTAAGCACTTATTTAGATAACAAAGAAAAAATTATGACCTCTTTAAACTTTTTTCAGGCTTTTAAATTTTAATCCTAGTGCAGAAAGTACTTACTGATGAAAAATAAGTCAGACAGGGAAAAACAATTAGTAGCAAAACACATGAAAAATCAAAAATGAAACATGGAATTTTTCAAATTTTCACTCTCAATCTAATCTACTAGCCCACACTGAATTTCTCACATTTCTTGAAGGAGTATTTTAACTTGCAGGACAATGTCTGTTTAAAAGTAGTCATTATTAGAACGGACTCACTATAAGAAACAAGATGCATTCCCTCAGGCAGAGCACCACAGTAACACAGTTATACCACTACTGCAAGCACAGCTGCACCTAGAGTATATCCACAGAGCAGAATATTATGCTACGTAAACATAACTATATTCGTATCACAGAAGATTCTCACATCTGGAAACCCACATGGATTCCCACATGTTTTTGAGTGTGTGGTTCTATACTAACATATTTCAAAGCTCTTGGCCAAGATCATTTGGAGCTAATTTTATGTTAATGACAGGGCAATTCACTCACTGCAGAAAGGAATTCTGCATCTGGTGTAAATGAATGACTGAGTACAAAATGAACACAGTGAGGAAGATCATCTTGTCCTGCGTTTCTTTTGTCCTTTTATTCCCCCCCATCCCTACCCCATTTATCTGCAATCTACTTTTCTTTGTCCAAATTTAATTTTTTCTTTTTTTCCTTTTGGGAAAATCATATGGCTTGTATTGAAAATGAGTTCATAGATTACCTTGATTATCATCAGAGGGCTAGGTGGGGAGATTTAGAGCCTAAGGTGAATGGGGAGGGAAATGAATATAATGGCTATAGAGTGAAAAAGTTTGGTAACTTGTGGGCTTGTTTTCCTCCAGAGTGGCAGGCTTGCAGGCAAAGCGGACAGTGTAAAACATTACTTATTTTTGTTCTTTCTTTATCTCTTCCTCCCTTTAGATTGTTTTGTAAGACATGCTTGCAAGGATGCAAAGATAAGGAAAGAGAAAGTACTTAACATACCTCTCCAAAAATTAAATTTTAAAATACTAAAGGCTCACTGTTCGCAATTTTCTTGTGCCAAAGTTATTTTAGGGCTAAGGAAAAATACACAGTTGAGGAGAAGACAGCTCTTAAATAGCCATCAGTCATCCACTCAGCAGCAAGAAATTTACATTGAAATGAAAGCAGAAAGGCTGCTGTTAAAATCAGAAAACTGAGTTTAGGGAAACATGTAATACCCTAAGGAGAGACACCTCACACCAAAAAAGGCTGTGCATTTGCAACCAAACGAGCATTTTAACTCATGGGCTTGCATAATACAGCAACTGTATTAGGAGTTTGCAAAATACACATTTGCACACACCAGAAGAAATCCTGTCACAGCTAACTGTACTGGTTTAGAGTCACAAGACTTGGAATCAGTAACACAGTCTTAGGGAGACACTGGATTCTACTTCTCCCAAGCTTTCACTGCCCTCACTGTAAATAATTTACAACTCCTATACAGAAAAAATACTTCAAGATATTTCTTTAAAAATACAGGACATAAAATTAATGTAATTCAAAATGCAGAAACAGCCCACTAGACAAGGGAAAATGAGCCATTAGGTCTGGTTCCCATTAGAAATTGGAAAACCTTTTAATTGTTCTGGCTAATTTTTAATAGGACACTGAGTCCTATTCATTTCCTAGGCTTTTTACCATTAATGATCCAAAAAACTAATTCCTAGCCAGGAGTTCAGGAGCCTGCTAATGACCTTTACTGTTTACGTGTGGCTAGTTTTTCACACACTTGTGGCCCTTCTCTGACTGAGGATTTCTTGTTCCTTGCTGAATTCCTCGGTGACACGGGTCTATAGAGAAAACCTTACTGCATGTGGTAGGAATGCAAACTTGTAGATCGCTGTGGACAGACCTGCTGTGACTACAGGCTTGCAAGTTCAAAGCTTTAGGCTTGTTTTCCACATCTACACAGTAACAGAAACAGACTAATGCTGAAAAGCCTTATCAGATTTTAGCATGGGGAGAAAGCTAATATGTCAGGATTATTTCTAATTATAGTAAATAATCATAAAATGACACACAGTAAATGAATAAGCACTAGAAACCCAGGACTATTTAAGGACTCATGTAGCTGGCATGTCTATAACCATGTATATTTTGCCGCTTAATCTGAAAGTATTACAATCAACAGTTCTCATGATACTTTATTTGCTTGAAATAATATACTTTGATGCTCTAATTTACTTACATTTTTACTGATGTGTAGGACTGCAACAGTCAATACTAAAGTAACTGCTCTCTTCCTGTTAAAAAGACTCCATTTTAAGAGTACACTGATCTAGTGAGACAACATTCAGATTTTTGAGATATCAGCACAGGAAGGTTCTGTAAGTTTTAGTTATTTCATGACTTATTAATAGTTTCTCAAACAAACAGCTCTATTCTGCTCTGAAAAGGCAATCCTTGCCTTGTATCTCCACACTACTTAACTCAACCGTGCACCACCAACTCCAAGGTCTCACCTTTATGCATCGCACCGAAGCACCACACACTTGTCTATGAACAGTACTGGTCAGGGCTACTGTGCAATATTATTAATATGCTGCATATAAAAACAGACACATCATGTCATTGTGGAAGAGCTTCTTACAACTTTCAGAAATGCTAAAAGCCCAAAGTTCTTTTGCACCACGGGAGTCAGGATTGGTGTCCATAACTTGTAAACTAATTTAAATTATGGGAATATGTCCTTATGAGACTGTTGTGGGGTAACCCCAATAGGCAGCTAAGCACCACACAGCCGCTTGCTCTCTCCCCAACACCCCGCCCCAGTGGGACAGGGGAAAAGGAAAGGAAGAGTAAAAGCAGTACAACTTGTGAATTGAGATTAAAATTGTTTAACAAGCAGAGGAGAAGGGAAAGAAGAGAGAAAAAAACCAAAACAAGTGATGCAAAGGCAATCACTCACCATCTCCCATGGGTAGACCAATGCCCAGCCAGTTCCTGAGCAAAAGATGGGTAACTTTCTAGAACCCCCTCTTTTCCCTTTTTATTGCTGTGCATGATGTTATATGGCATGGAATATCTCTTCGGTTAGTTCAGGTCATCTGCCTCATTGTGTCCCCTCCCAGCCTATTGCGCATCCCCAATCTATTCACGGGGCGAGCAGAGCGAGAAACAGGCAGAGCCAGAGAAGGCCCTGATGCTGTGCAAGCACTGCTCAGCGACAGCTAAAACCTGGGTGTGTTACCAGCATTGTTTTGGTTGCAAATCCAAAACACAGCACCATACCAGCTGCTATGGAGAAAATTAACTCCATCCCAGCCAGACCCTGTACAGAGACCCACATGTCCACTTTAACAATGAAATTTTTAAGTGTCAGCACGTCATGTTACGGCTTTTAGTGGTTGGTTGCTTGTTTGTTTTAAAAACACTACGTTACGAGAAAGAACTTAGAGATTGTAAAAGAAAAAAGTTAATTTTTCCTCTGTAAGGCTGTTGCAGAAGAGTTATTCCAGAATGTAATGAGAGAAAATGTAGCTATAGTAGACCAAAAACATGCTTACAACTCGGGGAGCATGTTCCTGGGGAGGACAGTGATGTGTATTGATCTGATGGTGTTAAAAATTAAGACTGGAAGCTAAATAATGGATCCAGAAATTAATAACTCCTTGTGCTACAATCATGATTCACCATCTGGTGGTCCTGTGCTTACGTCTAGTTTGGGTGGGTTTGGGGAATTCTGTACTGTTTCAGGAAAGACATAAATCTTTAAGAATGAACAGGATTCCTGAGCCATAGGAGAAAATCTCCTGCTTTTGCTCTTTTCCTCCTTTTGCTATCTTTTCTTCTGTTAGTTACATTTTCCTTTCTCATATTTTTCCTCTGTTTCTGTTTGTGTAAGAGCAGAATGAAAAGGTCTGGTAGTCAATTTTCTGTAGCTGCTGCTGCTAAGAGACAGAAAACAGAAAGGACAGAAATATCTAGGCAAGAAAACAGTAGCACCAGAAAAAAAGAAGAGGAAATTAATGGGCATCTGGTAACATCACTGTCTGAAAAGAAAATTCAACTTGTAACATCATGAGCCATCAGAACCACAACATCAAAGCCATTATCAGTCTCATGGAATCATATAAAATCTCCATTAAAAAATAAATTTAAAAATAGTATTAAAATTCAGAAGAAAAAATGAACTTCAGTAATAAATTTGAAATAAAAAACCCTAAAGGAATTTTTCCCCTTTCTCTGACAAAGAGAAATCTTAACAGACATTAAAAGGGGACATTTTACTCTTATTTAGAGTAGCAAGAGACACAAAGAAAAGTAGGTGAAAATTGTGAAGAAGAGACATGGTAATTGCAGCAGTTCATTTCTTTGTGATTTTTAAGATAGCCTACAGGTTACAAGTAAAAATAATTATGACAAGTTCTTGCAGGCAAAACTAATTTAAACATGCATATTTTAGTCATTACAAAGAGGCATAATACTTGTTTTCATTTTATCTTTCTCAAAAATATCCAGTCAATTGCTTGTGGTTTGAATGTTCAAATAATGAAAAACTGTGCTTCATCATCTATGCCACACCCTGTAGACTTTAGAAAGAGAAAGCAACTGGTTGCCAGAGGTGAGAGAAGCTGAGAAAAAAAAAGGAAGCTAAAATATCTTTTACAATCATTTTCTTCTCATTTGATACCATAGATGCTAAGCTACATTACTTGCAGCTGCAGAGTTTGCATGGTACTACACTAGGATATAATGAAGAGGTTTCGGTGGCTGTAAGTGTGAATTTCTTCTTGGAAGCATATGGAAATAATTTTATAGCTTTTAAAGATCCAAAAAGCTTTATTTCTGAATTACTACAAGTCGTACCTTTTACCCTTCATTTTCTGAAGCTTACTTTCAATTTTAGTTCCATTTCATGGCAGCTTTTGATCTACAGGTTGTATAACATTTTCTAGGTGCCTGCGTATTAGCAATGAAGTTTTCACCCATGGACACCAAAATCTAAATTTGTATGTTCTCACCAAAGTTTTAAGAAGGTAACTTTAGGAAACAAAATTTGAAAATACCACACAGGTCTAAAGTTTCTAACATCCCTATCAGGCATGTATTTATTAATAAAAAAAAAATATTTTAAAAGTAATTGAAGGTTACTCTACATAATTATTTTTCTCAATTGCCTCATACATGCATTTTCTCAAATATATATTCCTCATATATATTTCCTCATATATGCATTTGAGGAAGATTATGACTTTGAAGCTCCATTTTCATTAACTGAATCAAATATAGTATTTGTAACCTCTAGAACCTAAACAGTACTAGATTCAATCCTAAGCAGTTAAAATATCAAATATAACTCACTAAAATCTGTATTTCCATTAGCATGCTGGCTTTTTCTGTCATTTTAGGAGCTAATATAACAGAATACTTATGATCATGTTAAAAAGGAAAGCTAAGAAAGTTTTGATTTACTGTTACAAAACAGTAAAACTGTTACAAAATCTGCTATATTTTATTACCCAATTAAGTTATGAATAGTAGGTTTTACACAACAAAACAAATGGTTGACAAAATATCAAAGGAAATTCTAAATATATTGTATATAATACCTAAATACAAAAGCAAATAAAGGGTAATAGAAATTATTTTAAATTGTATTAGAGCTATTTTTCCTGTTTAACTAATCTTTCCTAAAATACTGCTGAGTGTGAAACTATGGGTAAATCTGGTAAAGCCTGACCTTCCTAAAACATAAACTATTAAATAAAAAAAATCATATTCAAACACAAACAAGTTATAAAGAGTGTTTTATTAGTGGCTGGGAATTGTTACTACCTAAGCAGCTGAGTCTGCTGAGTTAAATGAATTGATAAGCCAAATTTTGATAATTATAGTCTCTTTCAGAGGTACTAAGAGATATTTTATGCATTTGAATTTACTCTGTTTTCTTTAGTTCAATCCTGTTTCATCGGAATTTGAGAAACCAAAGAGGAGCTGGAAGAGTAAGCAACTAGTTTTGATCTTCTGATGATGAATAAAAACAAATGCAAGAAGAGATCTAGTATTCTAAAATCATGGAGACTTTTCAAGCAATAGGATCAATCCACTAACTGCAGGTAATGCTTCCTTTTAACAAGAAAGCAAGTAGCTTTAAACAGGGTTGGTTTTTTTTTTTTTTTATACATTTCCAACATCCTAATGAAATCTGGTTCTGTTCAAGAGATATCCTAAAATGTTACAATGTTATTCTATTCTCCACCCTAACTGCAACTGGTGTTTGTAGTGTTCTCGTACCTCTTGCTCTAAGATCCAAATCCTGGCTGTAATTGTATAGCATATTTGACTTTTGTATATACTGTATAATAAAAAATTTCGTTAGTTAAGTTTCTATAGTTTTTAAACACTGTTGTCTTGATACTGAATTATACTCCAGCTTCCATCATAAGCATCAGGGCACAAACTTCTAGTAAGCAGGAATCAACAAAGGAAAAAAAATTATTAAGTATCTTTACTAGAACAAAAGGTAAGGACTACAATTCTAAGTAAACATACATTAAACTGTGTAATTAAATGTGCATAGAGTATATTTTCCTGGCCAGGGCAAAGAGGTACCAACTCAATGTAATGGGCATATTTGATTGAAAATCAACAATGAGTCAACTAATCTTTAGAAAAATAATTTAAAAGTTTAAGAATTTTAAAAGCTGCATAAATCATTATGTAAACCCCCCTTGATTTAAATACTAAACTATGACAAAAGTCTCCGATTTAAATCACTTTGAATTTAAAGTCCATCTACTCCAAGGTTGTCAACAGATGTTTTGCAAGAATTCAGCTCTTCTAACTTCAGATTAGTTCAACGTTTAGCTCATCTCATCTACTGCATTTGTAGACAGAAAAAACTAAGCATTGAACTATATATGAGTCACTGTAAAATTTTTTCTCTCATTTCTAAAATCTTCCTCAACAAATGGATAGCTCCCTGGTTTTAGATCACTTGATTTCATACACTTCCAAGTATTCTTAGGTTAGAAAGCAAGCTGTTTTTATTTGAACACACTGAACATATGTGCGAAAATATAAGACACAAATTCCTCAACTGGTATTTACAATCCATCATTCTGAATAAGACTTTCATTTTCTAGCCTCTACTGAAGAAGCAGAACTTCTGCAATCTAGGCTATTTAGTATTCAGAAACAGTTTCCTAAACATCCCGTTTTGTGTTTTTAACTGTTTGTTATTAAGCATTTAACAGATTTCATTCCATAGAACTATCTTCCTTGAATATTATTAAGTTGTGGCTTTAATTTTCAGCAAAGCCAGTAGAGCAGACAAAAATGCCTTGATGTGGTTGCAGCTGTTTTCTGTTACAAAAACCCATTTATTTTTCCTCTTTTGGTCATGTTGGCTTTTATTTTTCCAAGAAATAGATACAGTGTAGCATAATGTTACCACACTAGCTTATTATAGACATTTTAAAACTCTGCAACAAAGTATCTTTTAAGATTTTAAGAATACTTACATAGGTCCATAATCTATTGGGGGAACAGAAAATATAAATAGTAATAAAACTAAGGGGACAGAGATTTGTTTCTTTGTAACATAAGAAACTTCATGGCAAGTGCTAAAACACCAATAAAACTAACAAAATGCCTCCATCCAATAAGAAGGAAAACAGGGAAGCCACAAACACATGATCTAGATGACCTAAGTGGTTAGGTGTAGCTTAGTCTCACTAAAAATAAGGAGAAGTGGCCCAAGGAGCAGTAAGCCACGAAGACTCACCGAAAGCAACTACAGGCAGAAGCTTAAAAAAGAATAAAATAATAGTTTATGTATTCTAGGAGTTCAGACCATATTTCCTGATATTCTTTAGGGGTATCTTTTAAAATGAATCTTATTAATTGGCCCTGTGTATCAATAGCAACACATACCTCTGAACACTGACTTCTACTATATAACATATATATGTATATAGTAAACCTGACCTGTGATATATATATTGGAGATGGAAATATTCCCCCCCAATAGCCGAAGTATGTTGTGAAGAAGTTCTGCTGTATGCGGAATAACAAGATACAGAAACCTGCAGTGTTCTCTAGTGAAGTAATACAGGTAGTGTACAATCTTAATTATCCAAGTTAAGGAAAAAACCACGCAGTTTCTTTTATAAATGTTGTTTTCTTACAGAGGTTTTGACTCTGCATTAAATAGAGATAATAGTATTCCTCTCTTTGTTTCACATTCATCCACCTAGATCAAGAGCCTCAGCCAAGTACGAATGTTAACTGTAGTTCCCCAAGGTCCACACAGGCGGCAGAGAGACACCGGCACTTCAGATTGTAATTCAACCCAGCTAAAATCTAAAGAAAAGAACACTTATAGTTTTGCTTACGAATTATTGTTTTAAAACTGAAACCTTTCTGACGACACAATTCAAAGGATACTAAGCAAAAAGAGAACAAATGGGAAGAAGTAGAGATCAATATTGCAACAGAAATTTGGTATATCACAGAGGATTAGAAAAATATATAAGACACTACTTTTCAGAAACTTGTTTCCGAGAAATATTTTGAAGTACAGAATTGTAAAGACACCTAGTTTTAAATAACAGGACCCATGACGTATCACACTGGCTTAGCTTTCATTGTCTCGTTGTATTCATCCCACAAGCTCAATAAAAGCATGTACAGTATTGCCATGCATTGGCAGATGCAAGCACTCAAATACTGAGAGCCAGGACACCTCTCCAAAAATACCACATCTAGTACATCTGAAACTGTAATTTTTTCTTGTTTTGATCTTTCAATTGCTACAGGTTTAAAGAAACACTTGGGTTTGTCTCTTTTTTAATAGGAGCAAAGATTCTTGTGCAATTATGGCTCTGTGATAACAGTACCAAAAATTACACAACTTGTGGGAAATAGAAAGAGAAGGTGGGAATATTTGTAGTTATGTGAATTGCAAATACAGACTCCTACCTCGCAATGGCAGGACTATTAAGTCTCTTAAAAAAAGAAAAAAATCCAAGTTCCCACTTATTGCTCATGAAATGTTTCTGACCCTTTCAGATTCACGGCATGAATAATTACACTCATTAAGAAACAGCCCATCTGAAATCTATGAAATTATTATTGCCTTTTAGAGAAAAATCACTGTACATGACTATAGATAAATGAGTAAGGGTAGGGATAGTTTTGCCACATCTCAGCCTCTGCTTATGGGAGGTCAGAGAAAGAACCGATAAAGAAATTTTTTTTTTTTTTTTTTTTTGGTGGGGCTTGTTGCCACAGGGCAAGTGCAAAGTTTCCATAGGGAATGTCAGGTTGCAGCTGTGCTTGTCAATGTGGGCATATATTTTATGGAGTGCTGAAAAAACATTTTTAAAGAAGAAAGAGAATAACGAAGAATCTTTTTCTTTTCTAAAGAATGGAAGGGTATTTTGAAATGAGATACTTGCATCTGGCTCTTCTATTTCCATTCAAAACGAAAAACCAAAAGCCTTTAGGAAGAATGCGATGAACGATATTGCCCCAGGGAAAACATTTTATTTGGAGTTTCAAGCCTGCCTGCACCTATTCTTGATTTTGAGGAAGGGGGGAGCAGATCCTTTCAGTAAGTACAAGGACAGGAGTTAAACCTTGAAATATTCAAATATACATTACCGGAAAATTTACATTTACCATGTAACAATAAGAAAAGCTATAAGACTGGGATAAAACAACTTATTATTAAAACAATTATTATTACTTGGTGTTGGACAGCTGTTTTAAAAAAATTAGAAATGTAAAATGATAATATTATTCACTTTTTGTCTAGCTACAAAGGTCACTCTTCAGTAGGTCTAGTTGTTAAAGTAAACCTTAGTTTTGATCATCTATTAAAACCCTTATAGTTTTTCCTCAGGCTTGTCTAACACATATAGTAAATGCGTGACAGTACCAATGACCATATTCCTGCTGGCATGATTAATTTCCTCTATCATTATAACTAAAATCCATGTATTTTATGTCCTTGTCAAACTAGAAATAGTATAAGCATTATAACACCAGGTAGGAGAGCCAACCTCCTTCTTTTTCTTCTGGGGGGATGAGGAAAAACTCACAATTACTTTCTGCCACTGAATTTATGATAGTGGTTTTTTTTTTATTTCTCTAGGCCTTAGAAATAAAAACCCCTTTCAGCATCTTCTGCTGTTCTTTTTCTCAGTCACAGATCCTTTCTCATGTCCCAGAACAAAAGCATCTAGAAAAGCACATGCATTCAAAATGTTGCAGTTCCTTACTGTTATTATCCTGGTTTGTGTAATCAGAAGCACAGGTCTATGTATCTGCATACAGAAAAAAAGCAAGAAAGCCTTCACTCACTTTACAAAGACAGTAGGTTGATTTGACTATGGAAGCTATGGGTCAATAGGTACACATCACAACGTCGTAGTACGCGTGTTTCTTTCCCTGCACTTACTCATTTCCTGGTAAACGCGTGCCTGGTAAATAAGAGATGGCTATGTGTTTGTAACTAGAAGCAATGACGGCATTCAACAGGTCACACAACCACACTGGGCAGGCTCCTGTACTTACTCCTCATCACCAAAGAGAATGCCACAAGCCAAGTGACAGATGTACAGGAAACCAGATAGCCCAAACAGCATCTACTAAGCATAAGCGTACCAGCTTTCCTGCACCAGAGACAAAAAATAATTACGCTCATGTAGAAATCTAAAGGCTTTATAGTAAAAAGACTCACAGTTTAAAAAATAATGTCTTGATGATGCAGGAATATTTTAGTGTTTGAATTTTTCACCCATTTTCTGCTGAACACACTCGTATGTAAAATATATTTCAAAACAGCTGTGTAAACACTGATTCTAAGAAATTTTACTTTTAGGGAAATTAATACAATTCTAGAAACAACAAACAAATTACCAAAATGTAAAATGGTACAGCTGTATGTAGCTCACAGAAAAGTTAATGTTTTGCAGTTTGAAACGTATAATTGCTATAGGAATAGCTAAACTATATATTTAAATTAAGCTTGGGACAATCCCACTTATATTCAATGATGTACACCACTGCACAAAAAGGAAAAAAAAGTCTGATATTTTTCCTAGTAAAAGACATGAAAGCACCAAGAGACTCATGTTTTTCAAAAGAAAGTTATGTAAATTTATCATGCATTTGGGATACAGGTGACTCTACTGGAGCTGGAGTCTTGTCTTTTGCGCACGGAGTCAAAGTTCACATGTCACTCATAAGATCTGAAAGATTAATTTACAAAAAGTCTGTGTGCTCACATTACAAGGTCAATGGCTTAAACACAAAGCGCTGTGCACCCCAGTTGCTTGGAACTTTCTTTACTGCACATTGGAATGTTTTTGCCTGGTTGCTTTGGTAAAAAAAACAACCAAAGTTCACAGCTGTGTTTCTGATGAATTAATGATGACATTGTTGGTTTTAGAGGACACTACACTACTCTCAGTTATGTGGAATCACAGCTACTGAATCAGTAGGCAATGACACAGTCAAGTGTTTTGTGTGCATCTTCCAGGCAGTTAGCAGAAAGCTACTTACTCCTTAGGCTAATTCAGGTAGAGAGTTCCTCTTGAAATACATTGAGAGAAGAACAGATCATATTTTTTGAAACAAAAAGTAGAAGCTTAGGGTGGATGATAAATATTTAAAAGTCATAACTTCTTTAACCAAGGACACTCACTGCTTAGGTTAACATGCTTTCCCATTAAGCTTATTGATATTTCAAACTTTTAAAGGAGTTTCAGGATAGATGGGCAAGTTATTCAAGTTAAATGTACCAAGGACCTAATTGAAAGACAGTTCATATATCAAGTTAAGACAAGTATACAGCTCTGAAAACACGTAGTTTAGCAGCAGTTTCTAGCATTATTATACTGCATAAGATGCAATAAAGAGCATATTAGAAGAGATAGAAGTTCTAAGCATCTTTTTTATGCTAATGACAATAATAAAAACATACACAAATATCTAACCTCTAGTTGTTAGAGACATAGAAATCTATATAAATACCAAGACTGGATACAGCTGCAATCTGGAAGGATGATGCTGTGTAGTAGTATAGCCTCTACAATGCAATTACGTGTGTGTATACCAGCCTGGCTGGCACAATTTGAGAGCTATATTGAATTGCTAAAACAAATGAGCTTTAATTAAGAAAGACACATCATGGTTCTGAGCCACACAATGATATTCTATCCTTTTCAGAGACATCAGAAATCCATTCCTTCTGGAACGTTAAGAATGAATTGTTGTGGATCTCACTGGTCTGCCTGGCAGGAGACACAACCAACTTGTTTTTGCCTTGTGGAATCTGTTCACGTATATATCCCCTTACGGTACTAAGCACCACTTGATATGGGAATTCTTTTAATGCACCTGATGCATTTGATGCAGTCTATGTTTACTTTATGCATTATTGAAAGTATATTCCTTACATGGGTCATTCATTTGTAGTTTTATGTGGGCCAGTGTAATATTGGCTAGTGGGAGCAATAGCCTGTAAGTCCCCATACTAAAAAGCCATAAAATGGAGCACAGAGAGAATAACAAGGGGAGGGACATGATATAGGTATTCTTGTATTTTATCCTCAAGTCACTCTTGGGAAAGGGGATTAAGGCACTTCAGTCTCCCTACTCAGAGCTGGATGTGCTAAACACTAGGTCATAACATCTTGCACCTTTTCAGGCATGCTCTCCTGGCTTGGCTTTCCTCACATAATAGAGCCCAGCTTCCACAACAGCCATGAACAGTACTGCACTGAATCTATTCTGTAGCTTATTGAGAATGGATGGTTTTCTCTTAGAAGATCACAGATGGAGTTTGAAACAGCAGGCTTACAAAGAACTAAATTTAGTTCTACCATTGCTATGCAAATGTTTGAACCATCAGATATATGCAGTAATTAGAAGAGCTCTTCTTTGTTTGAAACAAAAATATTTTAAGTGTGCCTAGCTTTGCAATGTTCCTGTAGGTTTTAGATCTTAAGAAGACAAAGGCACCTGCCTGGAGCCCACATAAAATACCTAAGCTCCAGAAAGGGTGAGAGTCCAGACAGTTTTGGTGGTTTTTTTGCTCTTTTAAGTTAGCCTTAGGCTGTTCCCAGCTCAGTAAACTGGCTGCTCTAAATATTATTCTAGACCACATAATCCTCACCCTGAACTGCAGAGGAAGCCCAGGAATTAACATACATTCCCTCAATACAGCTTTAACTGACTTGCGCAAGGTGGGAGGGCAGAGCTGAGCCACTGTACCCACCTTTCTCTCATGATGTTCCTATGGCCTGCTTGGTAGAAATTCACATCTTGTTTAAAAACAAACAAACAAACAAACAAGTCTCACTAATGAAAAGGAATCAGTAATTTAAGATTCTCTCCTGCTTGATTTATATCTATATATGTGGAGTGGGGGTGAGGGTGTGCAAGTATGTATGCATATACCCAGCACGCACCCTAATGAATTAATTTAGTCATCTATTGGCTTATTCACAAAACCAGAAATATCAGGATGGGCACAGGAAGAGGTTGCAAATGAAAACAGTACAAAATAATAAAGTATTAAGAAAAAGTTAGTAAGTGAAGTGGATGCAAGTGAAGTGGATGCGTATAATGCAAATTCCTATTATGCAGTATTAGGTAGTTAATTACATAATTAAAAAAAAAGGAACAATATTTGATTCTAGGACATGCAGAGAAAATCTGGATTACTGCATCTCCCAACAGAGATCCACAAAACAGACCCATATGTTCATGAAATGAACTATATGGAAAAAATCTATCTTTTAAAAATATCCAGGAATAATAACAAGATTCATCAAAGAATGTTAATAATTTCTATAATGAGGAACTTAAGATTTATTTTTCTTATGACACAGGAAAAAAGTTCATGCTGAAAACTTTAAAAGGTTACTCTGGGGGAAAAAAAAAAAAGGAGTGGTGGATATTTGTTAATACAACAAATATGATGAAATAAGAACTAAAAGGACAGCTTCCCTTCTCCAAATGAAGCCTCTTTATTTCCGACGAGCAGTACTTGGTTGAGAGTTCTACCAGGAGGGAATCTTCTGGCTTTTGGACAGCCCCAATGGCCAAGTACTCTACTGCCTGTGCAAAAAGGGGCACACTGTAACAAAGAGGGGAGAGAAAGCCTTGCCCTGCTCCGAGCATTTACATCTGGTTATAGGTACAGTATAAAACCGTGCCTGTCTGAAGCTAGAGCACTACACAAAAGGTGCCAACAGTTCTTGGGACAAGAACAGTTTGAGAGTCAGGGAACTAACGACCCATCTTATTCAATCTCTTGTCCTAACACAAAAGTGAACCTGATCCTAAATTTAAAAAACATCTGTGGTTACTCTGAAGCTGCTGCAAATTAAACAAGAGGAGTTTAAACTGCTAAACTCAATTGCTACTAAAAGTTCTATATACAGTTTCTGTCATGCATGAGATAAAGACCAAAGATACTGTACTCATAAAAGGGTAAATTAGGTTTACCATCCAATTTCTATTCCTGGCTTTTCTATTGAAGTTTTTCTGTTCAGCCACTTACTGTATCTCAGTTTATCTATCTGAAAAAAATTACTATTTAAGGGACAAAATGGTTCAGTCAAAAAGCTTCACTGGAAAGCTCTGAGTTCCTTGAATAAAAAATATTATATGTTGGCAAGAAAGAATATCAATATGGTCAAGCTATGCAATATTGTATATGCTCAGAATGAGAACTCAGACCTACAAATCACTTCACAAAATGCTGAGTTTTTATTCATACAAGTGATTGCAAAATTGAGATTACAGCAAAAAAAATTAGAGTTTGAGATTGGTAAGCACAAAAAAAAGTCAAACAAGAGAAAAATGCATTCATGTTTCTTCTGAAAACAGAAATTAGAAACAGTAGGACACCACAAGTAATTCAATGTTACATTTTTTGAACATTAAAGCAAAATATTTTATTGAGAACCATATAATGGTAAGATTACTAAAAAATGATGGAAAGAAGAAAATATATTGATGAACAGAGCTAAAAATGAGAGGTGACATACATCATAAAAATGACGGAATGTTTAAATCAACCTCCTCAATTATTACTGCCTTCATAAAATATTTCATATAATTTAGGACCATATACTATCATCTTCTTTTCACTTACCTCACACAAAGAAAAATAACATAAGCAAGTGGACTACAGCCATCATCAGCATACATATTCTAATCTCTGCATATGCATTGACACAGACCGTAATCACGTCTGATTTGTTAGTGCAGTTCAGTGAATCCTTTATTGCTATTTAATCGTGGCTGCTATATATCCTATGACTGCCAACTATCTACACAGCCCCTATTGCAAAGTATGTCTGACACCATAAAAGTGCAGAACCGTAATTAAAATTACAGCGTTACTAAACATACTAAAACCATTCCTAAAGATGAATGCCAAAGGTAGCTTTCTGAATGCAATTAGCTTGCACATTTTACAATACTATCTGAAGAGAACATTATATTTTGAACATATGAACAATTCAGATGATAGAAAATACCATGGGGTAATGCCATGGCATATTGATATGCTCTTTGCGCCTACATATTTCAGTATTCTTGTCATATAACTACAAGGAGCTTAAGTAGAGCCACAGACAATATCCAGATGTGAGATTATATGCTGGACCTTTTTATAACATCAAGGAACTCACAGCCTACAGAAAGTAAAGGGCAAAAAGTTTTAAAAAACATCTTTTCCTTTCTAATTTTGGCTTGTTCAAGGGGTTGCTTGGGGGCAAGGTCCTTCAGAACCATTACAGAGTGGCCCACTGTAGTTTGACCCTCTTGCTCATTATCTCCCTTGACATCTACATATAAGAGAAATTCTTGTAAAGCATAGCTACTTGTATTTCCCTGCTTGGGAGGATTTTTTTCCTGTAAAACACAAGACCTTTAGGGTTCCTATACATCCCCTAGCACTTTTACCTAGGGTATTTTCCCCAAAAAAGATAAAAGTATCTAGACAAAATTCCACTCTTACAATTTTCAGACATGCACCTTATTCTAACCTTGCCAAGTCAAGGATTACTATCATTAGACACTACCATGATGTAATTTGTAGAAATAAGATGTGAAGTATGCTGTTCATACGCACGGTAACCAAAAGCCTCATATTCATGCTTGTAGAGCATTTCCTCCTTTCCTGAGAAACATTAAGAATACCGGGCTTGTCTGTTTTTATTCAGCATGAAACAGTCAACCAATATAGTATGTCCAATAAAATAACAAAAAAGTATAAAAAAAATAGAGAAATACAAAAATCATTTGTTTCAAAGAGGCTAATGTAAGTAGATATCAAATATTTAGTCAGATTGCTTCAAAGATATGAACACATTTTATCAGATACAGAATCACAGCATAGTTGAGATTTGCCTAGTCCAAACACCCTGCTGAAAGCAGAGTCAGCTAGAGTAGGTTCTGACTCCCTTTGAGATAGAGACTCCACAACCTCTTAGCCACCTGTTCCAGTGTTCGATCACTCTTACAGGTTTTTTTTCCCCTTATGTTTAAAAGGAACATCTTGTATTTCAATTTGTACCCATCTCTTTTTTTTTTCTGCAGGAAAAGATATGAAAATAATGCTTGTGAAGCATGATTTGTGAGCTAGTTTCCACAATTGAATTCTGATTCTAGTTAAACTACAGTAAACTTGAAATACTTAAAAGGAGTGTCTGAAAAAAATTCACACAATGCCAGGAATTTAATACTCTTAACCAACAGAAGATTTTAAAGCTCTTTCTTAAAAAACTAAAACAATATGTGCCATCATCAATAAGCACAAGGAAGACTCTCTATCTCACATTTCATCTTCTAACACCAAGTTAATTAATTTTCCTTTAAGTGTCTCGGTAAATCATCATAACATTTTAACAACACATTGTTCACAAATATTTACATCCTTTTCTGGGTTTGCTAAAGTTACTATTTGCTTGACTACTCTAAAAAACCAAAATCATCAGCCAATTGTTGGGTTACATAAGATGGCTAGCAAAACAAAGCTTCAAAAAAACCAGACAGACATCTTAAATTTTAAGTACATGAAAGAATGGATGAAATTCATCTGAGTTTTACACTGCAATTTGTTGTCAAGCTAAACATTTACCAAGAACTTTTTAGTACAAAACTGCTCTGTGTCAAATACATCAAATGCATATGCAACTCTAAAGTTGTGTCTGGATTGCCATCCAACGGGATGGCTGCTGTTTGTCAAGCCATATGCAAACTATCCTGAAAACAGCTGTTAGCAGGAAAACCATGGCAACAGAGAACTCAACCCAGGCCAGCTATTATGGAATCTATTCAGGATCTCCCGGACAGCATTTGCAGTCCATGGTGAATCCATTCTAATGACAGCTCCATTATCTGTACCAGTACCACTGCTGCAGTGGTCATACTTCTGGACTCTCTAGAGTGAGAGATGGCACAGAGCGAGACAATACTCATATTCTTAATGTTGCATTAATCCATACAGAAATTGCATACTTCTGGTTTATCTCCCAACCCTCTCAGGACAATGAGTCCTCTCTGCCAGTCTTGCTAATCGCTACCCTCAAATATACTTTTTTTTTCCTCCAGATGGTTTTAAGAGCAGCTGATTTACCACGCACTTAATGGATTTGTGCTAAATATCACATCTGTTCCCACAGTGTACAGGCAAGTGACTTAAGAGCCGCAACC
Source organism: Calonectris borealis (assembly GCF_964195595.1). Classification (NCBI taxonomy): domain Eukaryota; kingdom Metazoa; phylum Chordata; class Aves; order Procellariiformes; family Procellariidae; genus Calonectris; species Calonectris borealis. The sequence continues at coordinate 36,870,348 of NC_134316.1, forward strand.
TCCTCCAGTTCACAGTGTTTCTTTCTTCAGCCACAAAGAACAAGCCCCAGATTGCAAGTTAGGAAAAACTCCAGAGATTTCTAGTAAAAGAGTCTAGACATATGACATCTGACTAATAAAACTAAATTGATGCTTGCTATATCCCATCATGAAATCCAAGTGAATCATATAGCTCAAAGATTATTTTAAGCCTCTCAGTCTTGGCTGAAAGCTCTTATTTTATTCACGAAATGATAAATTAATACTACCACTCAATCGACTTCTTCAAAGTCATTGTCCCTATTGCTTTCCTCCCCATCTCCTTTTTAAAATATTAGTACAAAAATGAGAAGTTTGTCTCACTGATTACTAATTCTATGAGTTTTCTTTGACAATGAGAAATTTACTAGATGTGCCTTAGTAGCCCAATAATTCTATTTAATGAATTGGGAAATACTGTTCTGTACCAGGGTGGGGAAATACTGTTCTGTACCAGGGTTACATTTTTTCCTAGGTGATTCATTATAGAACAATAAGGTATTCACATTAATGAAACCAATTCCAGGTCTCAGGTTAAGTTAATACTGAATACCCTGAGAAGCAAAGCATTTTTAACTTCCATTGAGGCTTCATGACTGCTCAAAGAATCAAATCCATATTTAATACTTTCAAATGCAGCAGAATTGAAATGGAATAAAAGATAAAATACATCAAAGAAAATATTTACTTGGCAATGTTATATAGACTGTTAACACACCATGAAAAATAAATTACATTACACAGTACATGTTGATCTATCTTCTTTTAGTGAAAGAACGCTTATCTTAATTCTCTTCTTTACTACCTGAAGATGTTTTACACATACTTCACAGATGACTGTTACTGGATTGCCTTCAGATGTACAATGGTTTGTATTCAGCATTTTACAGGTACAGATGTTCTGAGGAATCTAAGGAAACTGTAGCCTCCCCATAATAAGTCTTATGTGGCATATCCACTACAGGTCTTGTAATAACAAATTCCTTTGAGGATTGCAGTTTCCCTGTTACTACTGTCTGCCATGTTGTGAGTGCATCTAGCTCTAAGTTGTAAGAAATTCTGTGACATCTCCTTTTGCCCATATAGAAAATTAGACATTTTGAAAACAAACATGAAAAATCACTGCAAGAGATCACCTATTCCAAGTGCTCCAGAAATATTTAACTATCCTCATGCCATTTCCAACACAACTTTTGTCTAGCCTCTTTTGTCATCCTCTAGTGGATGGAGGTACATAAAAACCCTAGCTATTTATTGTTTTCTTCGTATCTAATCTGGATTTTTTCTTCTTCAAATCAAGAACAATTTGTCTGTTCACTACGGAAACAATTTCTTTCCTTCCACTTTGCAGAAGTGCATACTAGAAGACTGTTACCACATCCTCCCAAGAGTTCTCTCATTCATTCCGGCTCACCCCAGTTCTTTCCATATTGATTTAGGTATTTGCTAGCTCTGTGATTTAGCCATCTAAACATTGTTTGATGCTCTACTCTGCACTCTTGCCAAACAGTCCACAGCTCTTTTACTAAGATTCACATAACAGAATGAGGGATTCTAACAGAGACCTAAGAAACCTGCATAGAACAGAAATATATCTTAATTTTTATACATCACAGTATGACGTTTCACATTTTTTGCAACATGACTCATGCAGTTCATGATCTGCTATAAACCTGAGAAACTTTCCGCCTAAACAGTTATTCTTCTTTGTATTTGTGCTGTTATTTCTAATCACAGCACCTTGCTGAACTGCATCCTAACTTTTTTTAGACCATTTCTATACAATCCTCATTTTTGAAGATATTGACATGTCTGTCAACTTCATGATACCAAAAATTAATAAGCATACTGCTCATTTCAATTTCCAGGTCATACATGAAAATTTGGAGTAAAACTGAGCCAAGGACAAATCCTTCCAGAGCCACATTTCACTGACATTTGACAGTGAACCATTAATATTTCTAGCCTGCTTGTCTAAATAGATTTGAACCCAACCTCAATTTATTGTTTCTATCTAAATGGCCTCTGTCTGCTACCCTGTCATAGGAAGAAGTCCTTTGTCTTGATACTATTTTTCTTGACAAATGTTTGCTGTTGCATCCTTGTTATTTCTTCCTTATTTTTAAAAACTAACACTACTTTTGCCATTTCCAATCTCTCAGTAACCACTCCTGTGGCCATCTTTAATTTTGACTACAAATATTTCTGAGATTTCTTCATGCAGTAATTTAAGTTTGATGAGGCCCATCAAAAAGATAATTTGAAAACACCTAGTCTATGCACAGAATCTACCCTGGTTTTTTAGTTATAGATAGAGATGCTAGTCCACTGATACTAGAAATAGTAAGGTTAGCACTTACAGACAATTTACATCGGTAGCAAAGACCGATGGTTTTGGTCCTCCTTTTAGTACAAGGAATTTCTAACATACATGTTGCTTTCCTTGACATATCTTGCTCATTTTAGCTCATATGAGCCTTAGCCTTTTTGAAATTATCTCTAAACTAATGTTTTTCTTTTATATTCACCTTTATTACCACATTAATGCAACATTATTAGCCCTTTTTATGTGCTATATTAGAGTGTTTGAAGTCAACAAGTGAGTCCCAATCCTTCCTTTGCAATTGGATTACCTTCACTTGTGACCTTTCCGTTTTCAAATGAGTTTGAAAGTTAGGGGGGGTGGGAGGGTTGTTATTTTTTGAAAAGCTTTCCCTTCAATCCTTATTCCCCTGAGATCTTTAGAGTTCTATTAGTTCTCAGAGTCTGCTTCTTGACATCCACTGTTTCTATTTTGTTTTCTTTGCTAAACATTGTGAGAACCACCATTTCATTGTCACATCAATCTAGTTGCCTTTCACTTACCCATTCCTAGCTGGTTTCTCACTATTTAAAATTCTTCTATAGAAACTTTCCAGCAAGTTGCTTTCTTTTTCCTTATTTTTTTCTAAGGAAAAAAAAAAGTGCACTATGACATTACTAAAAAAAAAGTAACCAGTGAATGCTTGTTAAACTTACTCTATTATACCTTTCTCAAAGGGTATCTTGGTAATTAAAAATTTCTTCATACCACCAAATTTGAGATTGTTTTGCTAACTGCTCACAGAATGCTGCATCCATTTATTCGTCTTCTGTGGTGGTCTGCTCATTTTGATTTTATCTTATTTTTCCTTCAGACTTTACCAGATCGTTCAATAACTCTACGTTCCTCTAAATTTTTTGATACATATACTTTTTCCTCCTGATTCTTTGGCCTGTCTTTGAAAAGGCTATACCCCATTATAGTAATATTCCATTCATATGAGTTCTCACTATATCATGTCAATTGTGTCACATACCTTAATCATGTATTAAGACTTCCAATTATATGATTTATTCAGCATAATTCTTGCAACAGTACCCTTACCTAAGATCTACGTACCCCGTAGTTGCTCCCGCACTCCCCACCCCAACAGTTCTCAAGAAGCATATACACTCCAGTTTCTAGACCAACTCCCAAGTTGCCATTTCTGTTTACCTGCAGACTTCCATTGCTCATTCTGCCCCTCATTACTTTATGAATAGCTTGTTAAACATCATCCTATGGTCAAAAATTAAAAGCACTCTTGGCAACAGCAACCTATATGGATAAGCACAGAGCAGGGGCCATCTGATGACTCTCAAGAGCCTTTCAGCAATACCTCACACCAAAAATCCCAGAAAGCAGCAGTTCACCTGCCAGACAAGTACTTTAGGCTGGTGAGTCTCCTAACTGCTCTCAGGGTGGAAGCATCAACCACCACTACCTTTTGGTGCCTCTGCAATGCAGATTCAGGATCCTCACAGTGTTTGGAGAGGTATCACTCCTCTTTCTCAAATGCTGGGTTCTCATCTTCACTTCCTGCCTGGACAGCAAACTGATTCTTAATCTCAACAGGTGGTTAATTAGAGGTGGAATAAAATCTGCCTTCTGATGAGATCAGAAACTGCAGTGGCTAGTTTCTCCTGTTAATGCTGATATTACAAACTTTTCTAACCAGCTGGAATCTTTGTTCTTTGAGTATACTGTGGCAGCGGATGTACTCATGAATATATAGTAACTTGACTAATTCCCCTTGTAACTTTCTCACTACTTAGTAGGAATACAGAAGAATAAATCAGAATTAATATTTTAACAAATGTACCATTTCATCACGTTCAAGGTGGCTTAAAATTTGGCAGTTTATTTTAAACTTTTTAAAACATCAGCCATACCTTGGCTTTTTCTGCGCTAACACTCACATCACCTATTACTAATGGGAAAGATGCCAAAATGGTTAGAAAGACTAAATGATTCAAGTGATAGTAAATAATACTGGAAATTTTTTCTTAAAGTAAATTAAAGATGGCTATCACAAACCTGAGGATACCATCAGAGGGAATATTCAAATTCAAAGATTTAATATCACTTAACATAAATACAGCAGAAAAGAAACCTACCATCTGTGTGATCTTGCATGCTATAAGCAGAATCAGCTTCAACTCAGAATTTGTACAAGAGAGATCTGATTAACTCCTAGTTCATGACTCAGCTGACTTTTTGAATAAATAATGGATTTTTGTCCTACAGAGACATATGGAGGTTCTATAATGACTAGACTTATTTGGAATGAGACCTAAAATGGGGTCTGTGCTATCCTTTGGCACTTTAAGCATACAGGTTTTAGGTTTACCACCTAGAAAACCAAATTCTAGTTTGGGCAATATTCTTTCTATTTAAATTCTTCCCATAGTTTCCACTGGAAGAGATATTTGCCCTCATTTCCTGCAACAAAGCTGTTGCTGTGCTCTATTAAAACAACTGTGCTATAACCCTGCTAACATCTGTGAAGCGTTATGTTTAGTGATTGGTTTGTTTTTTTGTTAAATGTGGTAAGAGACAGTAAAAGTGATTTAAAAGTGCCAGGCATTAAGCCTAAGCAAAATGGAGGTCAGTAGGGCTTAGAAGTATTATAAATTGGAGGAAGGGGGTAAATCTTTATATATAAAAACGGTAAGATAAACATATGAATGCAGTAATGTGAGGAACGCCACCTCACTATCCAACTCAGCTGTCATTTGCTAGAAATGTTTTCACCTTCATAATGCCCTAGGCTGACAGTCACTAGCAGGGCAACTAGCAAGTTTGATTTGAGTTTAAATAAGGTAAGAGTTGATTATAATTGGAGAATACCCAATACAAGTTTCAAATACCTGGAAGATCTTTTACTTTTTTAAAATACATCTGCAGAGCCTTGCAGCACTCCTCAGCAACTACTTATTGAGACCTACGTGGGCAAGCATTCAAACATGAAGCTTTTTCTTTGCAAAACACAAAATGAAGTACCATGGTGGACTGACACCTTGTAAAAACATCTCCCCTTAATTTAAGATGTAGAAATTTAGAATAATAGGAATTATTTCTGGGAGAAAGACAACAATTGCATGTGAAATATTCCCAACTTCCAGTGAGCATGCTGAAATGCAGCAATACATTTCATACATATGCAAGTTTGCCCTCAAAAAAGATGGAAATTGCCCAAAGTTGGAGAAGCAAAAACCTGTAAAGTGGACATTAACATAAATGGTAGTAAACAATGCTCTCAGTGTTTATAAATACAGCAAGAAGATAGAAAATTAAGATAAATTTAATTGTTTATTTAAAATAAACAAGAAAATATTAAGTAATCACATGCAGAGAATTTAACAATTATTATAAACAAATCTGATGTTAAAATTACTTTCGTATCAAATTAAACCTCCAAATAAGTAGATAAAGAAATGAAGTTTCATTTCAGAAATAAATTGAGGAACACCAAATGTTTAGTTATTCAATGGATTCTAAGACTACCCATTTATTCATAATCAAAATCTCCAAGGATGGAGATGGAACAACCTCTCTGAGTAACCCATTCCACTGCCTGACTGATCTCGTTATGAAAAAGCTCTTTCTTTCATCCAGTCTGAATCTCGTTTCACATTATGCCCATGGTCTCTTCTCCTACCACCATGAAGAACCTGGATTCTCACAGGTGTTGGAAGGTTGCTATGAGTAGCCACCTCTTCTCCAGGCTGAACAAGACCAGCTACCTCAGCCTCTCCTCACAGGGCAAGTGCTCCAGCCCCCAGATTTCTCTCAGTTGAGTTTAGTAATGTCTTTCCTGAACTGGGGCATCCGGAACTGTACAGAAAACCTAGATGTGGTCTAACAAGTGCTGAGCTGAGGTGTTAATCACATCCCTCACTCTCCTGGCTCTGCTTCTGTGAATACAGTCCAGGATGCTGTTGGCCTTCTTTGCTGCCAGGGTACACTGCTGGCTCCCGTGCAGCTTGACCCCGCTGTCCACCAGGACCCCCAGGTCCTTTTCAGTGGAGCTGCTTCCCAGCCCGTAAGTCCCCAGCCTGTGCTGTTGTTGGCAGTTCTCTTTTCCCAGGTGAAGGACTCTGCTTTTACCCTTGCTGAATTTCAGAAAGTTTCTGTTGGCCCATTCCTCCAGCTTGCTGAAGTTTCTCTGGATGGCAGCCCTACCCTCAAGTGTATTGATTGGTGTCACCCCCCCGCAATATGGCATGATCTTCAAACTTGAAGATAAAAAGTATAAGAATACTTTTTATATTGTACTTTATAATCACTATGAACAAAAGTAGGTCATCTATGTAAATAATGCTTCCCAGTTTCATCCTATTCTCTGGAAAGACATTATCCAAGCTAAGAAGCCCACGACTAAGCAAAACCTAGACTCTCAAGACAGTGTCCATATCCCCTCCCATCTCTAATTAGTATCTAAATCATATTTCATTCTCTAAAATGATGGAATTTTATGCACTAACCAAAGCTTTATATCCAGCTTAAACCAACTCTGATTATTACAACAAAAGAACCTGAAGTTTCATGCCTCCTCTGATTGGCTGGATTTCTGCCATTCATGCTTACTATACAATACAATACCATTAATTGATGTCACAGTAGAGGAATTTTCCTCCCCCGGAGTCACATATTCTAGAGAGGCGAGCATTCAGGACAAATACCAAATTCAGTACCCAACTGCAGGTTCATGCTGATAAAGACTGAAGAGAAGCAAGAAAAAAATACAGCTATATTAATAATCACAGTAGTACTCCAAATAAAAAAAAAAACCTCTGTAGTTCATACTCACAATACTTCCTCACAATATGAAGTCAGAAGTGACAATGGACCAAGCCTTTCTTATTGAAGGGAACTTGGGCAGAAATAACAATGTGTGGTGCATTGAGAGCAATAATGCAAGAAACAACAGGGGTTGACGGATTAAAAACAGTTTGAATTTAGACAACAAAGAAATAGACAAAGATACCAAAAGAATAACTTCACTTTTTTTTTTTAATATTTCTTAAAGTATTATTCAGTGATCCAATGTGCACTATTTAATTCTTATTTCAGTATGAAGAAAAGAATCTCATCAGGGTAGGTATTGTGATGGGGAATTCAACAAAGCATTGTTCACATTGTCTATTCATCTCTGCCACCTGGTTTTGAATCCAGCCTCACTAATGGCAACTAAAAGCTTCTTGAATTTAAAAGCTTTACAGACTATAAGTGGAATAAATGTATACAGCCTCGGTAGAGCTTTAACCAAACAGGGATTTGTGCTGTGTTTTAAAGAAGCATGGAAAGTGGCATGCTTGGATGGTGGACCTGAAGTAAGGATTATAAATTTCAAGAATTGCAGAAAGAGTATTCTATTATTCTCAGAAATCTAGTAGCAAACCAGTTATATAAAATATGGTTGTAATAGATAATGGTTCTGATTTATTAGATATGAAAGCTTCTATACATTGTTGAAAGATTCAGTAACCATAACTTCTATTTTTTTATTTCAAGCCTTCAGTTAACTCTCTTCCCCTTTTTACCACACTCACAAATATGTTGTCATTTACAATTTCAAATAAATACAAAGATCTCCAATGTCAATGACAATTAAGAAAGTCATCCAGTTGAGCGGCAGTAAGAAATTTTGAGAGTAATACTTATAAAAGTCATTGCACAAAGCAAATCTTTTCATAAAATAGATTATGATCTTTTATTCCTGACTTATAAGTAATCTCGATGCTGATTTGAAGATCCAAATCTTTGAAACAGAATTCTAACACTTATTTTTTTAATGGCTTAGAAAAGATAATCAGGTCTGCTCGTTTGGTCTGGATACAGATTGTCAAGCTCTTTCCCTAGGAAAAGCACTAGGGAAAAAAGTGCTTCTAAGAAAGCAGTGAGAGTAGGGAAAGAATTTCCCATTCTGATTCTACCTCCTTCTCTGCAACAAGGGGAGAAAAAGAGCCTGAAGGAGATTCTATACTTTGCTCATCTATTCTTACACTCCCCTCTCTATCTTCTTTACAAAGGCTAGTTGCTACAGTGACTAGAAATCAGAAATTTCTTGCAGGAGACATGGAAGAGAAGGAGCATGCAGGGATCAGGGAGGGAAGCTCATAAACTAAAGGAGACAACATAAAACATGAGACAGTGCTAATGATGGAAAGATATTGTAAGAAATGAAGGGATGAGCGGGCTGCAACCATCGTTTGATAATCACTCAAGAGACCATCACTATTGTGGGGAAAGCAGAGAAAGAGGGGAAAAGAATATGACATCAGAATAGGAAAACAGAAGTTGATGTGGGAAATACCGAGAAATATAACACAACTCAAATTTGAAAAACAAGGCGGGGGGGAGGGACACGACCAAAAACTATTTTCTACTTCATCAAAATAGTTGATTTGCCTCCATGAAGAGCCATGAATCAGAAGCCACAGCTCTGCTTACCTTATCAATTGCCCTGCTACTTTACTACCTGAAATCACCTGTGGGAAAAAAGATAAATCGCAAGAGGCAACCCTGCGCTAAAAAAAAAAAAAAAAAAAAAGGCAAATCATGCTAAAAACAAGCAGCAAAACCCAAACTTTCAGCAAACATTATGAATGCTGGATGTTCCCTATAACAGTGTCATCTACACCAAATGAATGCTTTGAGCCTCTGGTGTCCTCTACTTAGGATAAGAAATAATATGACAAATGGCTAGAGATGTATTTGCATCCCCTTTCACTCTGGCTAGTATTGCAATGCTTTTAACATGATAACGTTATATTTAATAATCAGAGTCAGTAGTATAACTATATTTATTATGACTTCCTTTATGGCACAGTGTCTTGGATGACTTCGAATCACAAACTTCTCATATACATTTCATACCTAGAATGACTTCTAAAATGTTCAGTAAGAGTGTGCCCTCAGCCACAGAGATCTAGTCAAGAGAAAATGCGGTGGGTTGTTTGGGGTTTTTTTTCCCCCAATATGACAGCATTCTCTCCAAAAGTCTCATTCTTTATTTAAGGGCACCTATTCAGTATTCCTCCTTCTGGAATTAACCACATGAATTTATTGAGCATGATTTACTGACATGGTAACGTACTCATGGTTTAAAGACAGAAATAAAGTAGTGAAATAAACTTATCTCCCTGAAATAGTCTAAAAAGCCAAAACCCGAAATCTACGGAAGCAATCAAAGGAGGATAAATCAAACGACAAAAATGAAGCAAACCGGTAACCAGCTAAGTACCCATGTTCTGACCTGAGTATAGGGGTCTAGATGACTCAGTAGGTCAGTCCTAATAGAATCATCATTATCAATTACACAAAGAAACAGGTCTAGAAATCAAGTACACCTATACAATAAGATTTATAAAAACAAATTAGGCAACCAAATTCCAATGACTTCAGCACGAGCTGTGTGTTTTAATTACTCTAAAAAATCTCCAACCCCAGAAATCATATTTCCTCCTTTGAAACAGTGTATACATCTCATTGCTACTTCTTCACAGTCATGAAGTGTTTGACTTTAGACACATAATTGGTGCAAGTATTGTTCTCCCACACTTTTACTCCTGACATTTGTAAAAACTCCAGATGTTATTAAAAGAATTCCTAAAAATATAAACAATAATAGAAGACAGGGGGTTTACGTACTCAAATGTTATTAGAAATTTGACACAATATGCATTGCATTTATCATGATCCTGTACTAGTACTTTGTACCCAGAGTTTACAAGTAATAATATTGTAAATTTGAAAGTTCTCCTAACATGAAAAAAAATGCATTTGCTAAATCTATTTCCTAGAGGCCTGGGATTTTTCCAACTGCTACAACGCAGAGGGTTGTAGAAAAAATGAGAGCGAGTATTCTCATGCTTATCCAAAACTTAAACTATTTCTGAAGATTTCCTTCTAAATTTAAAAGATATTTTTATGGTTGTGTATTTATATGGTATATTACTGAACAGTAGTCAACAACTCATCTGTCTTTTTTTTTTATCTCTATTTGTCATTAATATTAAAAAAACCAAACAAGTGCTCAAAAGTTTTTATAGAGGACATCGTATTTAAAAGCGGGTATCTGATAACATAAAAATGGTGTTCAATTAAATATTTTTAATGTTAGTAACATAAAAACTGGTCATATCACTTCACCTGCCAACCCAAGTATTTTATTAAAGAAAATTAAGAGTTAAATTCATTATAAAAATGACAATGATTTGCTAAAATCTTCAAATCCAGGGGATGCAGTCATAGAGTTCATATTAATTTTATTCAAAATCCACATGACTTTGAGAACGTGAGCCAGTATTAACTACAGAGTAATTGCTGTTTCACCACAGCATATCTGCTTCACACTGAATAATGGCTTGACGTTCTTTTAATGTATTATTTCCAACATCTTCATCTTACTACCATATTTTTCCTCTGAGAGAAGGCTGAAAACTAGTAAATAATAGCAACAAAATGCTATCAATGAAAAAGATGTCAGGGATTTTGCTGGATAAATATAAACTATCATCTCCTTAAAATAATGATACATGTCCAGTTCATAAGAAGAGGTTATATGCACTGCTTATTTATATTACTGTTAGTGATGCAAGTGGACCTGCATTTTTGGCCCATTGCTGTTTTTATAAGTGCCTGATATTTAAGTCTTAAGAATAATGTATTTAAATTTCTTAAGAATATGATAAACCTACATCTTTCAACAAGTTTCTGAGCATCTCCAGTTTCCGCTGTCATCAACATAAGCAAAACACATTCAGCAATGTGTTGCAATTTTATTTGCACTATGTACCTAAACTTGCTAAAGTCATAGGAAGTACACATGCATGTAACAAATGCTTATAAACAGCAACAAATACACAAAATAAAAAATGCTAATAATATGAGCAATTGAAAGATTTAAATTTATGACTTTTATTTCTTCCTTTTAGAAATATATTTCTCCAACAAAAGATTAAGTTACACCTCTGGAAAATAATCCTGCAGCCAGATATACTCCTTATAGCTATTTAATTTAAGAAACAATATTAAATCTGAGCAGTAAATCACCTTCAATATTTTGCGTGCCTTTGGTATTGAATTTTACATCTGCAGTTAGGAAAAAAAAAAGACAACCGTCTTGCTATTACTCAGCAGGATACAGATTCCTTTTTGTAAGTGGAATTCCAGACATTCCGTCTGTTTCCCATAAAAATAGAAAATAGTTGGTCTTAAAGTAGATGAGTAATAGTACATCTAAATAGTGTAGGCAGAAACCACATCCAGCCAAACAATACACCTATAGCAAAAAAGTTTCTTATTCCTTTATACAAAATTCATGCATATGAACCATTGCTTAAGCAATTATATGATTTGCATATCAGAAGACTGATATTTCTTGACCAGTAAAGAGATAAAACAAATCTGACTTTTTAAAGTCAGATTTGCAAAATGACTGAATATAACAGACAACTACCAAAATGGAAACAAAGGAATATCTATCCTGTTTTCACTGTTTTTTTCCACTGCTTTCACTGGCTGTTTTCACAGCCAGCCATCTCAGGGGGCTATAGCCACCTTGCAATGTCTCATCTGGTCGTGCAAAAACTCTTTTCACATGATTAGAGTTATGCACCTAATTTATTATGTATGCTCTCCTATTGTGAAAGCAAAGCTCCACGTTACTATGTTAAAAGCAGTAATTACATATGCAAACATTAATTTGCATGAGAAAATGACTCTGCACACAGCATATGTGCGCAATGCAAAGCTTAGTGATGTGATAGTGTTTTGAAAATCTAGCCCTGGTTTCTGTTGCCTGACTAGGCAAGTTAGCATTCTAAGCAAGCATAGACATCTAAATACACACGTATGTGTACAAAGCTCATCTAATGATAATTTAAAAATCGCACAAAACTCAAACTTCACACATAGGACCGTCATAATATTTCTGTTCAGTTTTTAGTGTAACAGAAGCAAGCTCATAATTAAGTTATTGTCATAAAGTGTACAAATCAAAGTATTCCACTTACTATATGCAACCAGAAAGTTGCACTTTTCTCCTAGAAGTATGCATTTTTGCTATGTTAAGAAATCTCTGAAATGGTCTAAACCTTTTGTTGAATTACTTTTAAAAATTTTCTCCTAGGCATAGGCCATAATAATGAATTATGTTATTTTTCTGTTACTTTCATAATTTCCAGTAATGCAAATTACAGGCCTAATCCTAAATACATACAGGACAAAATTCAATCACAGATACTTCTTTGAATTCATATTACAAGCATACACCTGCAGGATCAGGCTTTATAATATCAATTTAAGTAGCGAAGACAGAACGACAAACCCTGAAAATATGAAATAAGTAAAGCTTTCTTTGTGTACTTGAACAATCTTAAGCATGTGCACATAATTATGACAAACAAAACCACTTGTTTTACCACTTCACAGTAAATGCAAGTACATCATGGAAACATCTATGAAACTTAATCTACACCACAGAAGCATCCAGATACACAAATACTGACCACATATTTTAAACAGAGCTATTATGTTTGTTCTGGAGAAGGAAAATGGAATAGAAAACAAAAGTGAGAATTTCTAGAAATATTATTATATATCATTATATGTCTTCCATATATGCTATGAAAGAGAACTCAATAACATTTCTCTGAAGTAAAACACTTTGAAATCCAATATGAATTCTTAACACTTAATCATCTTCACTGTTTAGTCTACTTGTCATACTAACAAAACCCCACTTATAGGAAGGTTTCCCATTTTATTAAAGACTGTGTTGTACAGATATATGTCAATAAACCATAGTCATAATTAAAGGATGCCAAAAGCTAGAGATGAACTATTGACATTTCAGACACCCTGAGCCAAACTATCATCCTGCTTTTATAAACAATAACATACGAGTAACACATTTGTGACTTGTATATGTTGTTATCTCTTCCACAGAAAATAAGCCTAGGACATTTCCTACTGCTTTATTTTTTACATGAATGGTCCTGATAAATCTGTGAGAATGAAAAGAGAATTATGGTAACTCAAGAGGAAAACTATTTCTAACATCTTCTGTATAGTAATGGCTGTAATAGTTTTGTGACCAATATTCCCCTTTTCCAATAAAAACAAGTAACCTAAGTATTAACTCTGAAAAAATTAGAAGATGCAAAATAGATTCTGTACTGAGCTAAATATACATCATTCATTGTGTTCTATATTATACTGCTGTTTCAGCCTAAGTATTATATTTTGAATGGCTAGTTCTTTTTCCTTACTGCTTTGCACGATTGAGGTATTATTATTGTTCAAACACTACATAGGTCTTTTGACTTATCACAGTAAATATTTTATGTTAGTGATAACTTTACTATTTAAGAGAAGTCATTCAGAACCAAAGAAGAGCAAGGAACCTGGTGAAGGGTCTAGAGAGCAAGTCCTAGGAGGAGCGGCTGAGGGAACTGGGGTTGTTTAGTCTGGAGAAGGGGAGGCTGAGGGGAGACGTCATCGCGCTCTACAACTACCTGGAAGGAGGTTGTAGTGAGGGGGGTGTCGGTCTCTTCTCCCAAGTAACAAGCGATAGGGCGAGAGGAAATGGCCTCAAGTTGCGCCAGGGGAGGTTTAGATTGGATATTAGGAAAAATTTCTTCACTGAAAGGGTTGGCAAGGATTGGAACAGGCTGCCCAGGGAAGTGGTGGAGTCACCATCCCTGGAGGTATTTAAAAGACGAGTAGATGTGGCACTTAGGGACATGGTTTAGTGGTGGACTTGGCAGTGTTAGGTTTGCAGTTGAACTCGATGATCTTAAGGGTCTTTTCCAATCTAAATGATTCTATGAATCTATGAAAACCTTCTTAGTCAAAACTATATTACATGGAAGAATAATTTTTTTTTTTAATTTATTCCAGTTTATTTCAAAACTATGTATCTGATACTTTCTATGTTGAACTAAAATATTTGTGGTATTTAGATAAATGTTTTGAACAACTTGTACATTAGCAGCTCACTAGAGAAGTCCAAGGTACAAGGCCACTGTTTCTATTATCGGTAGTTTTCTATTCCAGAATTCACTGCGAAGGCTACTCAAACACAAAATATCTACAAAGAAGAAGAAGAAAAATGTTTTCAAGAAAATTATTTTGGTTTGGAATCTTCTTTTTCAAATAGATATTCCGCTCTTTCTCTGTCACAACAATAACAAAAACCTAACAAAGAATAAGGCTCTTGATTCTCCAGCTTGAACATTTGTGATAAATTCTTTTCCAAAACCCATAAAGATTATAGCTCATTAAACAATTAGCTAGTTTACCGGTAAAGATTATTATGCATGTATGTTTATATCTACATAAAATTACTGGTTTTCAAAAGAAGCAGTAATTCTGAATGACTAATTTACAAAGATTTAAGAAAGCATAAGAAGCAGCAGAGCATGAGGCTATCCCCCCCCAAAAGAGATATTCAAGACCATCTTATTTTAAAATCTATGCCACAGGTAATATATTCCATTTGATTCATTCAAGATTTAGACAGGCAATAAATGCTGAAGGAAATTACCACATAAATGACATTCCTTGAAACTAGATGGGCCTGAGAATGGAAGAGTTGTTATTTTATCCAAGCAGTAATACTCCTCCTGTACTCAAAATATAGAATAACAGTATTGTGCTCAAAATGAAAGGACAGCTTTCTACTTTCTAGTTCTTCAGAAAGTAAATTGGTAAAAATCAGTCTAACAGACTTTTTAATGTTACTAATGGCAGTCATGAGCATAGATTATGACTAGCTTTAGCTTAGAACCTTAAACTGGCTTAGACTTCAGCAGATCCCTTAAACATTTCAAGTATAAACTATGAAACTGCATGAGGTTTTTTTTATACCTTTTAGGCAGGCTGATACCCAAGCACAAACAGCATTCACAGACAGCACGTGAATGCACATGCAGGACTATGGCTACATTAATTCCACTTTCTTGCATTGTGCACTTGTTTATGTAAGATCAAGATTTTCTATAGTGGTCATTCTTGTAATGATTTAAGCACTTATATGTATCTTATCTGAAACAGATGTAGTGTTTTAATAGAATATGAATTACCAGATTATTCAGGAAAAAAAAAATCTTAATTACCTATGGAAAAAGTGAATATATGGACTTATAAGTGGTCTTATGCAAGGAATCTCCCTCTCTGAACTTATCTGACACCTGCCTAACTCTCTGCATCTACAGTTTAAACCCTCAGAGTAGAGCAATATGCATAAGCCACTTTGCTTTCTGTACCTAGGGATTCTGTGAAGGATCTGTCAGTACAGAGAACTTTGGGCAGACTTCCCCTTTCTTGACAAAAAGAAACTCAAAAGGCTGAGAGAACATCAGCTTTCAAAAGTATGATCTCAGTACTAAAAGAAATCTAGTTTATTCTTGTTTTAATTATTGTTTAATTATTTGCAGACTGCATTTTTTTGTGCCAATGTAATACTAGTTCACCAAGTTGAAATATGCATATTAACTACTTTAAAGCATTTTACACTAGATGGCTATGCAAGAATGATTCAAAGAACATTCCTGCAATTTCAGTCCAAATTAATCTTTTAAGTGTGATTTTAAGAAGTTTTTTCTCTTTTTTCTTGCAATAACAAGTAACCAAGAATTGAATGTTTCGCTTCAAAGCAGAAACTACCTACAATTTTCAGCTGTGGCTGATAACAGGCTGTTGTGTAGATGAAGCAAACTCATTGCAGGGGGCATTCATTTCACAAAGTTGTGTTAATGATTAATTAGACTGCACTTGAAATGCTGTCCTATAGAACAATGTTTAGCTAGTTCAGCTGGACCAATTGTTAAAATCACTAAATTCAAAATTTAGCTTGCTATACCATAAAACCCACAAGAATGGGCATAATTTTTCAATCTTGCATATTATATTGTTTTTATATGAATTTTTTTTTTACTTGCTTTTACACTCTTTTAAAACTTTAATAAAAGACATCAGCAGTTTCCTGGTATTAAAGAGCTCAAAGTCATTCCCATTTTTACTTCATACAGTTTCCTTTTGACTATATCACATTTGGTCACATTTGGAAGAGGAGTGTAGGCTTTTTTAAAGCAGCAATTTTTCTTTTTTAATGAAAAATGACCTAGTAAGGCTTAAAGATGTATGGAAACAAATTAGCACATAACTTGACTGTTCTCTCTAGCTTTCATCAAAACATAAATGAGTTCACTGTATTTCTGCATGAGATTCTGGTATCCTGTACCAAAAGTGTATATCACTACTTAATTTAACCTACCTTAAAGTTTATATAGTTAGTGAATTTGCACATCACCCGGCAGCTCATAGTTTCAATTAAGTTATAACTAGGTAAACCACAGAAATGGTTTAAAATGGGGAAGATTAAGAACAAATTGAATTAGAAAGTGTTTGCTGCATGCTGTGTTATAGAAACAAAATGAGGGAAAATTATAAATCAAGATTAAAATTGCACATTAAAATCTGTTGTCCTCACAGTGAAATTTGTTTTCAGTTATTTGCATGCTCAATGGAATTTAAACAAGTAAACAATATTACTCCATATTCAAAACTGACTAAACATAAGAGGAACAGCATAGAACCATAGGTGGTAGCATCCTAACTCTACAAGTAAGTACTGAGATCTACCGTTGCCGTGTTTAGTGTGCAAATGGACTAACCATACTGTGAGACGCAAAGAGAAATACTACAAATAATAATAAAGAGACTACAAACAGAGAGCCTGAGAGACAGTAGAGAAGGAAAAACAACAGCTAAAGCTGTCAAGAGCACTTTCCAAATAACCCAGTCTCTGGAGTTACTGTAATAGATTCTACCAATGTCTTGGTTACCCGCATCAAATACTCAGTGCCACTGTGTCAGGTGCAACAAGTATTTTACTTGTATTTACAAGTATTTTTGTTAAAGAAATGACAAGTAAAGTTCTAAATTAATAACATTTAAGAGTGAAGGATGGTGGTGTAATGCAGTTTTTCCACAAGCAATATTAAGTTTGCCAATATTCAAACAGATTTTTCCCCATGAAGTATTATTTCCTATGTTTTTTGGTTTTGTGTTTTTTTTCCTCCAAGGGATTACAGGGAGGTCAACTATGAAAGTACAAGTAAGATTTCGCCTAATCATTTTCTACCTGGCAAAAATCCAAATAATAAGTCAAGTAGTATAATATAATTAGTAGCTTGGAGGTGTTTTATTCTATGTATTTGCTTGCGAAGCAAGCTCAACAGCATATCAAACTTTAACTGTGACACATCTCTAATGGTTAACCAAAGTCTTCCCTTCCCATATTCTCAACATCAATTAATTGTTTTTATCCAATGTTAGCTGTGTTCTCAGATAATTTCTGTAAACCACAGAAAATGCTTTCGTGAAGGTCTTACCAAACCAGACATTCCAAGCATGGCTGCTAAACTAAGCATTTACTGAAAGGTCTGAGTATCAAAACCAAGTAGTAACTTCGGCATCAAATTTTAAAATTACTCTGCCCAGGCAGATCTCTATGACCACTCATACTCCTCCGTGAATTCTCTAAAGATTCTGTAGAATTACAGCATGTCCTAATCGATTTAATCTCTAAGAAAATGCAAACACAAAAGAGCCCTAATGAGGGCAATTATATAGTAAGAATTAATAACAATGTATAGAGCAGATACACATAGAGAAAATAATTATTTAAACGGTGTATCTGATTTTCTCTTCTCCTCAGAAAGGGCTTACAAAAATGAGAAAAAGACAGGATTCTCCAAAACAGAAAAAGTTATTTAATGTCCTGTACCATCTGTCTGGTAGCTTGGAGATGCCTCTTCTCCTTGTTTAACTATATCAAAATGTATTTAATACGCTCACATAAAGATTACCCTAATATTTAACAATTCAAATATCCAACAATTCAAAATCAAGTTATTCAAATAACAGCTTATTTTTACGTAGCACTTCTGTTTCTAAAGGACACTGAAGTGCTGCATGAAGCTACCTAAGTTGTCAGTTAGAAGAATAAGTCAGTCAACTGTTGAGCAATGCATATCATTAGAAAGAAAGGAAAGCAAAAAAGCCCCAACCAAACAACATACAACTGGCAGAAAAATAAATACCTGACACCAAAGAGGAGTTTAAGTAGGAATAATAAAATTAGCTGAGCTGGAATTGTTCTGGCATTGGTGTTTATTTCTACTGTAGTTAAATATAATTCTGATATTTAAAGATTAAAAATCCTATTATTTCAGTTCTGTTTCACTGTTTACACTGCCAGTTCCATGTCAAGAGTGTTAAAGAAAATCCAAATCCTATACTTGAAGAAAATCACCAAAACAGGGAAAAGAGGTTTTATTCCAAAAGTACCTTGAAAATTGAGAAGATAGAAACTCGAATTTTATTCTGTTTTGAATATAATAAAGATACTTTTTATAAATGTAATAACTTCAAATAATATCTTGTAACTTACCCCTCAGAGATGAAAAGTAAGCACAAGAATCAAAATCCCTAATTTTACTTTCCATCTTATTAAAAGATCAGAACTTATCTCTGAAGCAGCGAACAATTTTGCAGATTCACATTTTATCTATAGAGAAAATAGTCTAGTAAAGCAAAAGATAATTAACTGTAGCCTAACACTGATGTCACGAGTTTCTGCTCTAGTTCTTTCCATGACACCAAATTTAAAAGAATTTAAATCAGAAGATTGCAGTTACATCATCAGCTTTGTCACCAGCTCACCAAGATCCTGGCCATGTTTCTTTGTGTTCACTACACCATTCATGACATATCCAGTTCTCTAAAATGCTTTGACTTCTGTAATGCAATACCAGAAAAAAAAAAAAATTACGTAACACACTATTTTTCTTTTGAGGCTTTTATTTTCCAACACAATTTTTCTGATTTTAAAAAGCATCAGTCGCTCACATCATCTTTATTTACTTTGCCCACTCTTGACGCACGCAGTTACTTATCACATGGAGGAAAATGTTTGGTTTATCACTATCATCTGAGGAATCTGCATTTGAACTCTTGATTTAAAAATTTCCAAGGCTTCCCAGATGAGCAGAATTAACTGAATTAGGACTAAAACACAAAGCAAAAGAAAACAAATCCACTCATTTCAGCTCACTTTCCTAGACTTTCCATAGTAGTTTAATCCCATAAAATCCAGAGTAAAGCCTGTTAGATATAAAAGAAAATTGCAAAGCTCTCAATTTAAGGACTAGTTACAACTCATTAAAGTAAGGACACATATAATTTGAAGCATTAGAATGTATGCTGAAATGTAATTAGTGGCTATGAATCAAACCTGGATGGATTAAACTAATTCCTGGAATGCTATTATGAAGAGTACCTTGTGGAGAAAGAATGATCCTTCTGTTTGCACAGCAACTAAACAGCTTCAATTTACTTTTAAAATTGACATGAATAGAGATAAAGGCCCAGCATTTCAAAATGTGGCCTTCTAAATATAATCAGCCTGAATTATGCCTGTTTCACACTGCGGTACTTGCAACCTGGTTACAGGCAGCAGGGATAAGGCTACACTCAGCTTATTTCACTGCTTAATTTATATGGTAATTACCACACCACAGCCAGAATGGAGAGCATCTGCCAAAACTGAAGGCCCCAGAATAATAAAACTGACATGTGCTGTGATATTGTTGAAGTGCTGACTAAGAAACTTCTTTTATCTCCTCTTGAAGCTATAAAATGGTATTTGTGTTATTACTAGCAGGGAATTTTAACAGCCTTGCATTGACAGCAATTATGTAACACATGCACAAAACAATAGAGTTTCACATCACTTAATAAATCCTTGAGCTCTCTTAGCTCCAGATCTCTCGCTGGCTGGATTTTATGGTCTGGTAGTTCTATCCAACCTTCAGAACACTGAAGTATACAAGCCACAAAAGCACTAGAAAATTATTAGAAACAACTGGCTTTTCTCCCTGTTAGATCTATTTAATGAAGAGGGCATGATGCATAATCATGGAGGTTAACTAAAAGATTTGCTCACTCACTTTTCTCTGTAGCTAAATACTGTTGTGAACCCCTGGTATTAAAACAAGCAAGATACAGATATTACTTTTCCTAATAGGAACACCCTCTTATGAAGCAACACTTGCATTAAAAAAAAATGCAATTCCTATACCATGTACTAATAGAATAAATTCCATCTAATTTATCTTCTGTTTATTTTTATGAGAATAAAAACATGTCATTGATGTAAGGAATCTAAATTTGCAGCTGATTATCAATTCAGTTTCCAATACTATGCTTTATTTTTTTAGCTTTAAAATATTGCACCTGAAACTCCTACCTTCAGTACCAAAGCTTCATAAACAAACTAGAAATATTCTATTATAAAGGTTTAAAAAACAAATTGTCAGATAAGGAAGTACGAGTAATTGAAAAATAAAGAATACAAAGAAAAGTTAAAAGGCCATTTCTGTATCGGAACTTATACTAAAAAATTAATTCACATGGCACAAATCCTCCCTCCTCCTCCTCCTCCAATCAAAAATTATTTGATAGGTGTAGGCACTCAAAAACAAGCAACACTGTTTCACCTTCAGAAACTAGACAGTCACTGAAAGTCACTTGGTAATGAGACAGAGAATAAACCAGCTATCAAAGTTATTCATACAATAATTTCAAACACTGAGAATTCAGTTTTCTTACTATTTACAGCTGGAAAGATGTTTGTTTGCATCATGATCGTTTGCATGAATTCATTACACATCACTTATTTCTCTCCATGCTTCATATCTATACTCCTGATCTATTTACAGGTTACGCTTTATATGTATCATTCATAAAGAGTTTGATTAATATATGCATAATTATTATTTTTAATCTTTCTCCACAAATTTCCATACTTTCTCCACAAGTCCATACTCTCTATATTCTATTTCAAGACTTACTTTTGCCATTTCTTGAATTCACATAATTCAAGTTAATTATTATTATTATATAAGTTCAAGTTAGACATGCCTTTCGGAAAAAGTACCCTGAATCCATTAGCACACTGTACTTGAAATTACTCTTACAAACACAGGCCACAATGCCTTCCTTTGTACACAATACCAAAAAGGTCACTGTTCTTTTGCTGCTTTATTACACTAAAAATTCTTAGCTGCTTGTGGCTATCACTTTGAAGTCACTTTCCCCATTACTGCTTTCTAGCTTTGTCTCTAAAAACACTAGTAATAAAAACACTTGTCAGTATTTTTGGATTTTATTTCCCCAATCAATTATCTTAAACAAAAAATTAGTACAAGATATTGCATATGAGTGACAATTCTAGCAATAAACAACTCTAATTACTTTCCCAATTACACAGGTATACTTGTTAAATACATGATAAATCAAAAAACTTTTAAAATGTGCTATACTTATATGCAAACCTTCTTATCCTAATATATGAATCTTTGGATTTTTTTAATAGAAAGAGCACTAACTGCAAAAGCCTGCATTGGCAAGAACTTTGTCAATAAGAAGATTCTATGAAATTGAGAAAGTAATACACATGGCTTCAACAAAAAGGGCGAAGTCCTGTAGGCTGCTCCTCACAAACCAGGAGCTTCCAGCACTCTCTTAATAAGCTTCTATTACACTTAAGCCAATAGCAGAGGACAGGCACAAAATATTTATTTGTTTCCTGTAGAATGAAGACTCCCTGCTGAGAGACACCACTTTTCCTTGAGATTTCTTCAAAGGAAAGCTTTCATTTACAGAAAGAAAGCAGCTTAGGAAGAAAAAAGGTCTGCTACAACCACATGTTCATGTTTGTATAAGCAGTTACCTAGTTCTAATCTTTTTTTCCATCAACATCACAGAAAGTGAAACCATTCAGAACATTTAGAGTTAAATACTCCTCTTAGCAACAAATATTGTTTAGTGTTCAATACATACATATATATACCACAGTATAATTATACTTTGCAATAAGGCATTAGAGAATATAAATTCACTCAGAAGAAAAATATGTACCCTCTAACCAATGCCTATCAATAGTCCAGGCAGAAAAGACTACGACCAGGATATGAACAACAACTAGACCCCACCAGAAAGGGATGGGGAGCCCCCTGCATGTCAGAAAATTAAGACAACCACATGAAGAACGTGGAGGTGCTCTAAAAAACAGGACAGTCACAGAGAGCGTACAAAGGGAGATTCTTAGTATGGAGGTGTGTTTTGACTGCTTTTTGCATTTGGGACAAAGAACTGACTACATTATTCGGTTTACTCTTTAAATTATTAAAAAAAAAAAAAGAAAAAAAAGAACCTGTGAAGAAATAGTGCAAGTACTCTTGAAGGAATAATTTAAAAGAGTGGGACTACTTCTAAGGAAGGAATTCAAATAAACCTATTCTCTCCTAAATATAATTAGCAGAGTAGAAAAACAAAAATGGGTCATATTAAGAAGTAGAGGAAAACATTTCTTACAAAGTCCAGTCAGTATCTTCAGTCTTTCAATATCAACTTACTATAATGGGCTTCTTTTTTAGGTACTACCTGAATAGGTGAAACTAAAGGGAACATACCATTTAGTAAGCATATCTCCATAAATAAGTACTCTAGAAGCGAAAACTTGTAAAGAACGATCACTATCATACACTATTATGTACCAATGTACATTTCTCAATATTTGTAAGCAGAAAGTGCCAAAATGAAGAGATAATGGGGGGACGGGGAAATCAAAACCAAAACTAAATCAGACAACAGAAAAGAGCCAAAGAGAAGAACCTAGAACCCTGCTTCTTTCAGAATCAGAGGACTGTGTAAAGATTAGGATTTATCACAAAGTATCTGGCCATGCCTCTTAGGTACACGCAATCACCCTGTGTGATGACAATTACACTTGCCCTTCATAGTTACAAATGCTCAGAAAATGATTCCTAAGTCTCAACCTACTTCCCCTTTTTATGAGGGGAGACCTCAATGACAAGGACATAGGCAAGTCTGAATAAAAACTCTCTTCACCACAGCCCTGAAACATAGCACGAGCAAAAACAGAACTCATGGTGTTAGAAAGCATTAATCTAGATCAACGATGAGACTGTCATCTGCAAAAAGGAAGTTCCTAGTCCCCACACAATAATCTGTTTATGCATTTTACATGAGAGAATCAAAGTCTGTACAAGCAGTGCTCATCTTCTTTTCTTCCAGAGGAGCAGCATCCTGCCCATCGCTGAGCTAGAGAAATATTGTCCTTCTGATTTATGCTGGTTTGGTCCTGATTTTTGTGTTCCTGGATGAATATCTTAATTTCACCACTGGAGAGATGATGTCCTTCCTCCTCTCAAACTTACAAAAACATTATATAGGAGTTGGGTCACTCTCTTGTGTGAAGGAAAATGGAGACAAAGCCACTGAGATGAAATTGTTGAGGTTAAAGAAAGTGGAGGAGTACTCTAAGACAGATGCTAACTTCCTAGGTTGTGTTTCTGAAAGAAAATGGGCATAATCTTGATCATGACTGGTAACACGCTTTGTACTTATGGCTGCTTGGGCTGTATTGGCATGCTCTGAGTATGTCTAGCAAACAGAGCCCATAGACAAAGGAATGCTCAGTCTGGGAATTAAAAAACAGACTTAGGCATGACATAGGCCACAAGATGCCCAACTTTGCCAAACTGGCAACCAGTATGAATACTCAGTAGCAGAATGCTAGGTATCTATGTAATTTTTCCATCAAAAGTTTATATGCCCTTAGCTCCTCAGATTCTAATGAGAGGGAGTATTTTAAGTGACGATTTTCTGGAAAAGGGACATCCTAACTCCTAAATATTTTTTCATACTGGCCTGCACTGTGCAGCATTACTAAAAAATATGCTGTGTAATTTTTAGATCAATGAGACAAAACTTTCAAAGCTTTTCTCAAGCCAACTTTGTTTGACTCTGTAAATAGGATTACAGTGTTTCTGAAAAGAAAATTATTGCATTCACGCTAGAAATACTGCTGTTGTCACCTCAGGGAACTGTTTCTAGAAGTCAAAAATCCATCAGAAATACTTCTAGCATTCAACTAAGCTTTGTCGTAAACCTCCGATTATCAGACTTATCACAGTATGCCATCAGTTTGTGTTAATAAATCAATGGTAATATCCATCTTACCTACGGATTTCATGGAATTTGTATAGTCTTAGGAATCATACTGAAAATAACTTTTTTCTTTAATACTATTGCCTTTTATAGGTGAAAATACATAAACGATTATATAGCTTAAACTGAAATACATGAGATGTCAACACCAATATTACAAATATTTATTATAAAAGTCACATCCTGCTAGGACATTTAAGATGTTTTTGGCTTAGGAGCCCCATATGGCTGTCAAATAGTTTGATGTAGTTTACAAGAGTATCAGCACCCTGTGCATCTGCACTGTGCTTTATGCCCTCCGCTTTTAGAGATGCTGTTTGATTACACATCCATCCTGGCCTAACAAGTTAAAGTGTCTGAGGAAAAGATTAAAGCTCTAATACACTGTTTGTACCTGCAGACATACAGACACACATGTCTAAGATAAATTTAAAGCCAAAAAATTTCTATGTTGACATTTATCGCAGACTCTAAATTACATAATCATCAACCCTAAGATGGAAAGGTGCACTTATATGCTACTTATCAAAAAATCAAGATGTTAATATTCACCCATAAAGGATAAACTACACCTAAGTACATGTTCCAGAAATTTTCCTCCACAGCAGCCCTGTTGTTTCTCTTCTCTCATTTTGAATGTGATATCTGAGGACAAAGTAGAAACATAGCCTTCCCCTACAACACATGCAGAGAAACAGACGCTCTTCCCTGACTATTTCTCTCTAGTGCACAGGGTGCAAGCAGGCCAACAAAAACAAGACTTCTTTCCTACAGAGATTAAAGAACAGTACTAACTGGCAGCAAGGAATGAGGAACTCCTAAGTTTGCCAACAGAGATTTGTAACAACAAGTAAATACCTTCTCCTTGCCTCAAAAGGACATGCACACTTCAGTGATGAAAATTTTATGCTGTGGACACCTGTACTAACCAGAGAAATTCTTAATCGTTATTTTAATACCACCACAGCTAGAAACCATAGTCATTGCATTGAACTGTGGTGCTAGATGTTGTGCAAACACAGGAAGAGAGAGCTGAAAAGAAAATCCCAAATAAACCTGTAAGTATATCCATACAAAAGCTATATATACACAGGTAGTCAAGTACCAGGAAGACATTGAAGCTCCACTGATCAATATGCTTGACTGTCTTAAACGATCCTCATCAATTCACTGAAAAGTGTTTTGAAAAGGCTTTAGGCATGAGGGGAACAGAGCAATAAGCAATTGTTTGAAAATATAACAACTGGGTGATGAAGGGCACTGTCCTGCTTTGAAGCCATGTATTTATCTCAACCATGAACTAAAGATGACAGGTTGAGAGAAAGGGGAGTTAAGAAGGAATGAAAAAGGGCCTTGCAAGTGGATACACGCAACCTGGTTTAGACATGATGGTGGGAGAGGTCAGGGGGTAGATAAAAGGACGGCATCGTAAAAAAAGTAATAAGCAAATACAAGAACACTGTTATATCATATCTGTTGAGGTCAGAGGGTGTGATAAAGGATATACTGAGCGAATAATATACGAGCATTGAAGCAAATCAGTTTTCATGAATTCTGTCATCATCTAAGACAAAACACATTTCCAGTAAGAATCTGTTTGATCTGAATTCATTGGTGTTGAATGCCATTTATAAATAAAGACAATTAAGAAAGTGGTGCAGTTACAATTAAATTTAAATTGTATTAGAGACAGAAAACTGAAGGAGATCGAACAATGACTATAAATAGCACCATGTTAATTTAGAGATGGGTGGGTAGTCAAAGATGGTTTGTTTGTTATTTTAAGATGGCAAACACCATAATATATAGGAGAAAAAAGATGAGAAAGCTCAATTCTACAGAAGAAAATGAGATCATATGCAAGACGTTGGGAAAGAGAATGGGAACAAATATAGTGGTTAGAGGGGAGGAAAAAAAAAAAAGACAAAAGGCTTCCTTTGTTCAAAATTAGCTGAGAAGTACAAGAAGGGAGATGCTTCTCCGTTTTCTCCTACGCATTCTGGGGCAAATGAGTAGCAGAGCCGTCATCTTAACTGGAAACTCTCTACATTTTGGGAGAAGGAGGATTAGTACATTGAATTGACAGAGAATTTGATCATTCTTATTTAGAAACCCATTATGTTTAAAACAGGTCTCATTGCAGGTATCAAATTCCAGCAATGACTTCTCATACACGGTATTAAAGCGTAACTAATACTTATGATGCAAGTTGGCAGTGTTACTTACCATCATAGGGACGTAGTTCAATTTAAGTGGCTCCAGCATCTATGTAAATATTATCTCAATAATTTTCCATACAAACCAGAAACATCGTTACAATTTTAACTGATTAATATGTTAATATATTTTATGTTAAAAATTTAACATTTATACAAAAAAATATTGAATTATATTAAGTCTTAATGCAATTTATAGTTTTCAAATTATTTATTATAAATACTTTTAGCAGCTGCTTCATTCTTGTCCACAGTACTATGAAAAACAATCGATAGGAAATCTATTTTAATCATATGAGTGAAATATTTAAATTTTATCAATCTGCTCTTAGTCTTATTCCTCTCTTCACGTGTGTAGTAGCTGTTAAGTGAAGAAAATAAGATTTTCACACAAATATTTTCTCCCAGGTGCTACCACATTTCATTCTGAAACAGTTTTGTACAATCACATAATGAGAACAAATTCTTGATAAACTTGAATAAACAAGATCTGCCTGAAGCTTGGCAATAACTTAGTGAGCAACTTTAGGACTTGGTAGATACTTTCTGAAGGAATAACGTAGAAAGTGGTACATCTCAACCTTATTTAGATAAGTTGTCCTTTTTCCCTTTATTTGGTGCAACGAATTACGTGTTATGAAAATATTTTATTAAACAAGTTCTATTTCTATGGACAAACATATGTTTATTCAGAAACCAGCCACCACATGATATTATGTGAATTGAAATAAAGATGTTTGCTATTTAGTTGTTACTGCACAGCATATCAGAAGAACCTAGAAGGACTACCAATGCACAAAGTAAAGTAGTCAAAAAATATGGCTATGTTCCTGTGGTCAAAAGTGTTAGCAACTAATTTCTGCAGACACTGTGATCGAAAAGCATATTACAGGATTGTCTACAGTTGACAAATTACTCTCCAAATATATGGCAGGACTTTATCTTGCCCTCTTCTTCCCTTTAAAGGGGAAGAAAGGAATTCTGCTAGAGTCAGGAACAAATTACTCTTGTCTGGAAGTTGCCTAATACAGACTCAGGATCAAGTGCATTGAATTCAATCAGTTTCAGGGAAAAAGCTGGAATAAAATTATGTATAACAACAATCCCCCTCACCATCCTGATGCAGGGTAAACCATGAAATGGTTTGTGAGACTTTCTCCAGCACTAAACAATAATTAATTTTATCCTGAGGTTTTGTTCCCCACAGATATACATTATTCTGCATCAAGAAGATAAGAATCATGCCGTTTGGAGCAAGCTCCTGCAGGTAATCAAAGCTCTTGACAGCATTGATATATTTAGTATTTTTGTATTTTTGTTCTTCACGATCTACACCAATTGCTCACCTTCCTGCAAAGTTCAGCTATTAAGATAACAGAATATGTGTAATTTCATATGACTTGATATAAAAAAGACCTCAATAATTAACAATCACATATTGCGTTGGTCCACTAAATTGCATAAACTTGTGAAAAAATAATTCCTAGAGATGTACAGACATCTGATGATAAATTTGAATTTAACACTAAGCAAACTAGATTTAGCTTGTGTTTTAAAAGTACTTACTGCAAGTAAGCAGACTTTTTTTTTTAAAGTAGGTATCAGTATCTCAGTCAGGCTAAGAGGTAACACTATTTATACATATGGGTGTGCATACACACAATTATATGCATATATATTCAATAGGTATTTGAAGTATTTTTGAATTTGTATGTTTAACCAAAACCCCAAAACAGGCATCTGTGGCTAGATTTTGGCAGGAAAGAATCAGCTTCCAGTGTAAGACATTTGAAATAAACACACATATAGCCAATAAAGGTGAAACTATCTTACTTAACAGCTTGCTTGGATGTGCATTTAAATCTACTATCTGCCATGAAGAAATTCAACACATCATCAAACATGCTACTGGATTATCGCAAATGGCCAACTAGTAGAACCCACAATTGAAAAATAACTACATTTATTATTCTTTCTATATAAAATTCTTTTCATTAATGCTCAGCAACGCGCATTTGGCAGCTGAACATTTTTTTTGAAGCAGCAGTTAACAATGCAATTCACAAAACAAAGATAAGCTCAATGGTTTCCAGGAAACTGCAAGATGAAAGAATGTGGAGAGAGTCAGCCATGGTTTCAAATGAAGAACAAGTGAACTAAGGTCAAACCAAAACCTAAAAGAAATCCAGCAAGGGCCCAGAAAACACAGTACAGATACATTTCAGTTGGATTGAAATTTCACAATGCATTTCAACAATGCATACAATACATTCTTTGGTATATTAATTCGCTGGGGACAATTTTTTCAAAATAAAGGAGGAACTCAGATTCCAAAGCCCTTAGTTTCATTACTTCAAGCATAATACTTAGCAGATTTTCTGGTTTTTATATCGATTGTAAAGTACATTGAAGTCTTATCTTCCAGCCTTGTTTTGTGTGCTCAGTCCCAGACTTAGCTGAAACCATGAAGTGTCACAGCACATATGAGGTAAGGTGTACTGAGGAATCCATAAATGTTAAAATTTCAGAAGCCAGCACCTACTAAATAGTCTGCTCCAGAAATAGGATGAATGAGTTCCTCCCTCTTGAAGAGAAGGTCAGAGTAAAACTACCATTATATGAATCCATTTGAATAATTCATTTTGCAGTAGGGGAAGACATACAGCATTCTACCATACACACCAAAAAAAATTAATAAAATTACCTTTACACTTACTGTAAGTCACTCCCTAACACACAGAGCTAAATTCTGCTTAGTTAAACTACCCATAATTTCCACCTAGGAAACAAAACTGAATAAACAAAAGAAACAACAACAAGAAAAGATTTTATCTGAGGGATTTTTTAAAATACGTTTTAAAAAGTCATCTCTCAGACATTAAATTTGTAAAATACTATATTTTAAAATTATAAAGCCCAGTATAACCATGCATTCAGAAATAACATTCCTAACTGCTGACAAATCACCTCCTGTACACAGAGCAGAGAATTTCTTTCCAATTTTATAGTGGATTACAGTGGTTTAGGAAAGAGTAAAGGAGAAATTTAAATGCAATGTGAATTTCAAATAGACAATTTAATTAGCTAAGCTAAAAAAAACCCCTGAACCTTAAAAGCTGCACACCTGGAATCTTGCCAAAAGCGAGAGGCAACCTCTCACAACCTGTATTTTATACCACAGAAATGACAACGTTTTCACGAGTAATAATATCCCCTAGAACCATGCCTAGGCATTCTTCCTCTGACATACAGTGAAGAGTGCCACCTATTGAATAACAAACAGTATTTCCAGAAATAATTAAATTATTCTGGAAACATGCCATCTACGCGCTGCCCCCCTCAACCCAAGCATTCAGTTTAGCTTTTCATCACACAGTTTCCTGGTGGAGACCAATTTTTCTGCTAACATTGTCACAGAACTGATGGCCAAAATATTACTTTGGTATAGAAAAAAGGCGCCTAGTCCACGCTGCATAAGAGTTACCTGATTTTTAGACATTGTCACACCAAGTAAGAAAAATTTATTCGATCATGTACATTGTATCAGAAGGAGATACCATGCTGTTTTGCTCAATCTTCTCTCGTAATAACTGTATTTTCCAGAAATAAGATTAGAAGGTATCAAGGACACGAAACTAAAAAAGCCCAGTATTTTCTGAAGGCCGTTCTTTGTTCACACAAAAAAAGAGTACATTTTCTATATATTTTGCTTTGCTGTTAGAAGGAAAAACCTACTTTCATTCACAGTTGAATACTTCTCTATTTACACTGGCAACCAAAGTATCTCACAGAGGACCTAATACACAAATGTTTCATATCCATATGCTGTGATCTCAGAGTCATGCTACAGAGCAGCAACGGATAAGAAGATAGTATGAAGCCTTACCAGGTGCTGCATAGCATGCAACAATGCTTGTCTGGCCATGAGTTACACATTGGTACAGAGGACATATTCTGTGTTTATAAACAGTTAACAGTTAAAATTAACAGTTTAGTATATTGATTTAGAATTCTAAATACACACAATTTAGCCAAGGAAAAATGTGTGGTATGTTGCAAGTCTGCATGTAATGTGATACCAAACAATACTGCTATCACCCAACCAAGACTTGGAACTGACCCATTTCTATACAAAATATTTGAATGAGTCAGCAGCCCACTGCATTTCCCAGGCCTGCTGTAGACTATCATACAGTTCCCAGACGCACTTCCTCAGATTGTGTTTGCCTCATGAACAAGGTCAGTAGTGACAAAAAGTGATATAAAGGTCAATGACTAGGAAAAGATGACAATACGTAGACATTTTATCTGATTACCCATTAACCTATTCAATATACTGAAGTTCCACAGAATTCCTTCAGTTATTTGTCTTCCATCTTTTAACTAACATAATAGAGCAGTGTATTAAAATGAAGTTCTACTATTGTTTTGGTACTGTGAACAGATAAGAGCTAAATATGCTGTCTTACTGTAGTGACACACACACACAAGCAAACAGCCTCTAAAGCAATCACTGTCTCCTTGTCTGAAGTCTTTGTTCCCATACTCCATAAGTATGTAAAATTAACTGACGTCAGGAAGAATGTGTCAATTAGCTTTTTTTTTTTCCCAAACCAAAGACTGGACTGCATGTAGTTGTATCCAAATCAGCCTTAAACCTGCTAGAAGTCTAATCATATTGGCTGTGCAGTTCCAGCACTGCCAGCATAAACCCTGCATATGTAGATAGTGGCTGAAGTTTTTGTAACTGTAGCGACAGTAATTGAGATTACACCACTGCGGTTATGCTGCTATCTGAATCACAAAGCTTTTGATCCGCACCGGAGATCCCTTTTTGAGGGCGATAAAAAAGATAACTGGAACAGTATTTATCCTAACTCCGATTACTGCAGAAGGTAAGTCTACTGCTGAATAAAGAGCTCCACAAGCCAAAGGTAGACTACGTGGATTTTTGGTCTGGCACAACAAACTCATATATTAATGTTTTTATGACTACATGAAAAACACTAAAATCAGCTACACACAAGAAACAAATGTCTACAACACACAGCCATAAAAAGTTACTATTTTTCCTTCAGTGTAGTGATAATAAAGAAAGATTACCACCTGAGAAATGCATAAAAATTCTTGATCCTTTTCCTTGTAGAATCAAAAAATCATCAGACTGGGGAGGAGGGGATGTCAGGACGTCTCTAGCCCAACCTCTTGCTCAAAGCAGGGTCAGCTATGAGATCAGATCAAACGCCTTATGGCTTTGTCCAGCCAGGTCTGTAAAATTTTCAAGGATGGAGATTTCAGTCTCTCCATGCAACCTGCTTCCCATTCTTAATTACCTTCAGAGGTATTTTTTTTTTCTTTAAGTCCAGTTGGAATCTCCCCATTTCAATTTATGAATATTGTCTCTTGTTCTCTCACTGTGTGACTCAGTAAAGATACTACAGCTCTGTCTTCTCTGTAACATCCTCTTTGCTATTGGAAAGCTACTATTAGCTCTGCCTGAGCCATCTCTTCTCCAGGTTAAACAAACCAAGTCTCCTCAGCCTCACAGGTCAAGTGCTTTAGCCCCAAATCATCTCAGTGGCCCTCTGCTGAACTTGCTCAGGTGTGTCAACTGGGGAGCCCAAAACTGGATGCAATACTCGAGACACAGTCTAATGAGCACCAGATAAAGGAGAGTAATTACTTCCCTTAATCTATTGGCTATGCTCATGTTGATACAGCCAAGTACGCTGTTAACCTCCATCACTGCAGGGCACGCTGCTGGCTCATGTGTAGTCTATTGTCCACAATGATGCCAGGTCCTTTTCAGCAGGGCTGCTCCCTGGCCAGCCAGGCTCCACCTTGCACCGTTAGAGGGAGTTATTCCTCTCTAATGCAGAACCCTGCATTTGTCCTTGATGAACTTCGTATGGTTCCTGCCAGCCCACTCCTCCAGCCTAACTCCCAGTGAGTGGCGGCCCTGCCCTCCAGCTTCTAGAGCAGATCTAATCATTTCATCAAAGGCGGGAATCAGGCTGGTCAAGCATGACTCACCCTCGGTAAATCCATGCTCACTATTCGCAATCACCACCTTCTTCATTGCACACCTCTTTTATGTCAGTTACCTATACTGATGCCTCTTGCTAATGTACCAAAATAGTTGGGGTTTCCTAGTAAAAATCCAGCTTCATCAGGTTACCCATGCCAGCTGTCATCTCACCTCAGTCTCTCGTTCACTACCGTATTAGTTTGTCTAAAATCTTAAGAATACACATATATATCCAGGTTTTAACCACTACTGCCAGCTCAGTAGTGCAGTAATGTTCTTTTGAGTCTTCAGTAGTTCCATTCCTGAGCAAGGCAAACCTTCAAAGTTTTGTACAAAGTTGGGGAAAAAAAAAAAAAAAAGGAAAGATATTTTCTTCCTGTGCTCTTAAGAAGATCTATGAGAGAGACAACATAAAACCAAATACCAATATTGGCTTTCAGGCCAAACAAATGACAACTGTATCATCTTAGGACTCTTCTTTTGAATTAATCTTTTTTTTAATGTTTTATATATTTTCCTCCTAATTCTCCTCTGTATAGGCTGCTTTGTACCTCTTTCAGCACAGATCAAACAGGACGTTTACAATCTATATTTAAAAACAAGTAAAAAGATTCTTGAAGTCCTTGAGCTTCCCCTGTCACTACTTTTTAGTTAAATTTCCTTATTGTAACTTGAGAGTAATGTAATAAATTATACTCACTGAAAGAGAAAAGAATAGTAATATATTACTTGAAAGAGGCATATAAGTTTTGGTTTGTCAGTCCTGGCTCTATGACTTAAAAATAAACATAATTTCTGCCTACTAGGTTAACAATACGATCCTCATGGATTTTAAATTACATTTTCCCTACCCGCTTTTACTTAAAGTAGTAAAAAGGATGAGATGAGATGTACTAATTCTAAAACGTAATGATTTTTTACTACCATTTTACTTATATGCTCCTATTTTAAAGGCCCTTGCACCTACGAAATTCATGTATTAAATGCAAACTAAGTTACAAAACTACACTAAATGAATTCAGTAAAACTAAATCACACAATAACTTAGTATATACAACATTCCCACCAGACCTGGTCCTTCAAAGAACACTGAACTATATAGGCCATTAAAAAATACTTTTAGGATGTATTTATATATGATTCTTTATGCTATCCCCCTCTAGGGAGGAAGAGAGGAGAATAATTTCTTTCACATTGAAAGACACTATGTTAATGGGAAACATGCATTATAACTGAAAAATATGTTTCCCAGATTAAGAAAAATTATTTGAGACTTTTGTTTGTATATTTCCTTGGCGATTCCTTCAGGAATTTAGGTTGTCGAATTTGATTTTATTTTAAGACACGTGGGATGATAAACTCCAATGTTTTCAAACTGAGGGGAAAAAAATACAACAAAAACAGAAGACTTACAAGATTTCTCTCTAGGGATTTCAGCTGATGATCTATTTCTTTCAGACGATTTTGTTGATCACGTTGTTCCTTATTGTCTCGCAGAACCTTTTCACCTGGAACTGCTCCTAGGCTTCTGTTTGCATAAACCAGAGACTCCTGACAAAACGAAGAATAGGCAGAAATTAAACATATGACTTTATATTGCTTCAAAGCCAGAGATGTGTTCTTTTGATTCCTATCAGGAAAACATTGAAATGTTTAGAATAATGAGTCAATTTCAAATTTGGCAAATGCATAATTTTCATTATGCACATTTTCAAATACAATCGCTAAACATCAGGCTGGACTTACTTCAATAAAAGAATTCTTTCCCTTTGCATTTTAAGAGGAATTTCTTAGTCTCCAGAGCTAACACTTTGATGCTTAAATTCTACTACAACAATAAAAATGCACTGAGAATCGGGGAGACTGAATGAGGTGTTCAAAGCTTGCTCCAATTAACGAAACTGGGATCAGAATTAGGCCAGAAGGGAAAGGAAGAACTGAACTGAAATGACTGTAGGTTTTGTTTACTAGGTATCATGGTAAATGAGAAATAACCCTCTCTCTGTAAGTTGGAGTTAGATGCACAACCATCACTGAAGATTTGGGTTACACATTCTCGCATCCTTCAGTAGCTTTGGATCAGATTCTGAAGTTTGTATATATTCAGTCCTGAATATATTCAAGGTTCAACATTACATGTAATTTAGACCATTAAGAATGACAAGTATTGACAAAACAGGAAAGTTATGTTGTAACTGGAAAAAAGCAGGGCTTTCTCTTGCAAACCAAAGATCCTACAGAAGAATCCAAGGAAGCCAAATAATAGCGGGGGGGACACACTGAAAAAAACCTCTGTTAGTCAATTCAACCCAAAGGAACATGAGCAACCATTTAA
Source organism: Calonectris borealis (assembly GCF_964195595.1). Lineage (NCBI taxonomy): Eukaryota > Metazoa > Chordata > Aves > Procellariiformes > Procellariidae > Calonectris > Calonectris borealis. The sequence goes on from NC_134316.1 coordinate 36,905,399, forward strand.
TAAAAATATACTCTATTCATTCTTATTTTCAGAAGCAGCTCAAGCAATCTTAATAAACACACACAAGGAAAAACATTTCAAGTAGCATGTCTAATTGGAAAGAAAAACAACCTTTGCAATTCAACATTCAACGGAAAATTTCTCAACTACAATATATAAAAAATTGCAAGCATCTGTAAACGTTTTCTAAACATCAAACAAATCTGTGAGTTCTGACATTTAAACTAAACTCTTAGTTGCCTGAAAATAAACTTATTTTAACACAGTACAAATCTTTGAATATATATTTACAATCAGCAATAGTTGGCAGTACCACAATACTAGTAAATTTTCCTATAAGAGACAGAACCTATAAACAGCACCATCTGTTAATGACTAGAATCTCTCCAAACTGGACTGAAGTTTAATGTGGGCCACCTAAAGCCAAATTCTTAATACAGAGTGTCTAAAGCTAAGCTTCTAAATAGAAAGAGAGTTTTTTTAATTAAATATGACTGACTGCATGACTGACATCTATACAGAACATAAAAAACCAAATGACTTATTTAAGCTTGTGTTTATTAATGCATGAAACAAGGATATGACATTTATATCTGCAATATAAATATAAAGTTGGCAAAGCAGCTCAAAGTATAACAACTGAAGCTCCCTCTAAGCAAGAGGAATTGCTTTTACACGGCTTTGTTCTTCCAGCGATTTTAATAGAAGTGAAATTGGTCATGGAAGGGCGGGGAGGAAGATGATGGCATCATATTTCTTCTTCTTTTAAAACAAAGCTATTTCTGCAACTACATTTCTAAATCCAATCTTTTGATCTGTGCATATACAGACATTGCCATGTGAGCAGTTAGTGCTCAACATGGATCACAACTGCAGTTACGATTTGTTTTGAAAAGCAATGTTATGAATACACCTATAAGAATATGCAACTAGTGGTACTGAGAAGTCACTAGATACTATATTATACCTCCCAGTATTTTGTTTTGGAGGTTGCCTGCATGGACTACTAGTTGATATTTTTAGATGAACTCAGCCTTCAATGAAGAACAGAGGTCAAACTGCAAACAGCATCTCTGAAAATGTTATTGCTCCAATATCAGCTAGATTTAAAAAGGTGACAGTGAGAGAAGACATAAAATCAAAAATGTTACTACCTTCAAATTTTTTACTTTCTTTTCCACACACATTTCTGAAGCAAAGCTTTATGCAGATCTCTGTCCTAGTCTTTCAAATAGTTTCAGGCATACATTTTTCATTTTACAGACAGGTCAGCTGCTGCAAGCACTTACGAGGAACCTCTTCAAACTTTAGGAAAACTATGTATCATAAGTTATTTTTCCCTTTATCACACTGAGTATGATTTTAAGCCTGGTTGCTTCTCAAGTAAGACAATATTGTTCTATCAAAAGAAATTCTTAACTGGGATAAACATGACGAGTTTATTCTCCATAAACTTTTCTTGAATATTGATCTCTGCCAGGATACCTAACCAATTCTTATCAGAGTGTGCTGGACAAAACTTGAATTATGAACATTTACCAGAAAACAGAAGTAAAAAGTACTGTTTCAACATTTCTCCAACATCAACATCCACAACTAACATAATTCTATTTAGATGAGATGGTAAAAAAAATTGTTACTATTTATTTTCTCTCTGATCAGCGTGTTTTTGCACACTTCAATCACATTCCCTCTTCCTCTTTTTTTCCAAACTAAAGAATGTCTCTGTGTAAGTCACTCCTTGCATAGAAGCCATTCTACACTTCGGAGCATTCTAGTAACCAGTTTTCCATTTTTTCTGTACTGGTTATGAGATCCAGGGACCACAACTGCACAACAGTCAAGCTATATGGTGCATTACAGATGTGTACAGCAGCACAGTGATACTTTCTGTTTCATTCTGTATTCCTTTCATAATTGGTCCTAATAATCTATTTGATATCTGACCACTATGGAGCATTAAGCTGCTGCTTTCACAGAAGTAGTTCTTATTGTCTCATTTCTCTCATCCTGAATAGTAACTGATCAGAACTCAGAACTCGCACCATATGAGCAAAGTGAAGACTTTTCCCCATGTACTAATTTTTTAATATTTTTCTCAAGATACCATGAAATAAATGTAGGAAGTATTATTATCATGGAAAACATTTTATTGTCAATGTTTCAAATGCTTCAAAACATTTTATGTTTCAATTATACAGCATGTATAGGTAGTGGAAGTCCATCTGAGATTAATAAAGATCTAAAAATCTTAAAGATAAGGTACAAAATAAAACTGTTAGATATGTTACACAAGAGAAGATATAAGTACTTAGCAACAGCCAAAGCTGTAACGATCATAATGCAAAACAGAAATATCCAGTATTTGAAATGGCTAAAATTATTTGTAGCACTCCCTTTTCTCCAAAATTCTATAAATAAATAAAAACAAAATCCCACCTAATGGAAGATATTAGTGTCATACAATCTTCTTGAGCACAAAACTGGCTGATCAGCCTATTAACCTGCTTCTAACCATGCCCTGAAATAGAAATACCTGTCAAAATCATCTGTTTTGGTGAAGTGCAGGCATAGAGTATAGGTTATCAGAGAGTTCATTAATTGAAACATTAGTGTATCTTCAGAATTTTTTATAATTTTGAGTATTTATTTAGTTTAAAACTATTAACTATAGTCTACTGCTATAATTGAAAAATTTAGTATTTTTCTGATAAAAGAAACCCAACCAGGTATGAAAGAACTCATCAAGGTAATACACAATACTAAAGTAATTATCTTTATACGACAATCAAGCAGACAGATATTATTGTTTCTTTAAACACAGTCTCCATTTCTTTTTATTTACAGGCAGTTTTCCAGTTTTTCAAGCTGGTAACTGTAGTCATCACACACAGTCTTACAACTTCATATTCTTCATACTACCATTTTCCTGTGTCTTCCAGGATTACATTCAACTTACTTGTTCTTCCCCAAAAATATTAAGTAAGACAGAAGCATTTTTAAATATTTAATTAAGTTGGCACCAGAACAGATCTGTATGCTCCTCTGTAACAGCTCAGCTATGGTACTGTAGGATCATTAAAGCCAGTTGTTAAAGATTTCAGAGTCAGAGCACAGATCCTATATCCTGCCAAAATACCTACCAGTGGCAGAAAGCAGCTCTCCCAGTGGTGATTAAGTGTTTGCATTTTGAAAGTTGTATCTAATGCAATTCTTGGAAGAAAAGAATGTGCAGCTTTATGATATGCAACTCTAAGCTAATTTGGTTTTAATTACTTCTAAAATTCTAAATGAAAATCCAAGCAGATGATTTACACACTAACAATTTTTCCCAGTGCTCCCTATCACTAATGCATTATACTCTACTCAACCACAACATATGAAATCCACATCTCGTGGAAATCAGAAAGGATTTCGGGACTGATTTTTAGAAAATAGATTAATGTCACTGAAATCAGCCTCTTCTCCAAAGGAAAGGACATCCATGTTCCACATCTACTCCTGCAACAAGTAGACTCATTCGAAATAAATTCTCTATGTTCAGGATTTTTTTTTAACCCTCTCCTGGCACGTTAGTTTAAAACCCCAAACTTTAAAAAACCGAACTCCTAAGAAAAACAAAATTGCAGTGCATTCAAATTTGCATTCCATAGGATCTGTGTCAACATCTTTATCTAGCCATTAAGCTTACAGAATTGACCTCAGTTATGGGAGAAGTAGTGATACAATCTAAGCTGAAACTCTGAACAAAAGAAATCAATAGAAACTTATCTGAGACTTCAACAATACCAGATTAACGCTATTGGTTTTGAATACTACAGATCCCAGTCTCACCAACAAATATTTTGTCTCTCACAATGTTTAGAGTATATGTGTGAAGGTTAATAAATAAGGTAATTCCTGCATATTTAATTCACTCTATTATGTGTCCCACTTTTAACTGGTTAGAGGATAACAGCCTTCCAGTGCTGACAGCTAGTCTACTTCCTCCTTTAGTTGCTGTGGTCAACTGAAGAAGCAATTGAAAATCTTGTAATTAAAAACTTGAAATTAAACCCAGCAAGGGGCAGACAACCAAAACTCTTACTGCCTTTGTCTTGCATGTGGCATTCACGCTAACATATCACAAAACAAGATCTTCTTTTAGCAAAAGCATCATTCAATTCATTTCTTCAGACACTTTCTAGGTAGGTATCAGTTGCCTTTGATCAGGTTCCAAAAGATATTCAGTACACAGAATTCTGATATTGCTCTGTGACTCACCTATTTTCTGATGTCAGAACTGATGCTTCAAGAATAATAACAAGCTTTTTAAAAAGCAAATTCATTAAAACTTCCAGTTTATAACAATATTAGGGGATATTGATCATGATAAACAAGGCTGTTTTAAAAAGACCATGACCAGCAAGGGACTTGGAACAACTACTTGTTAAAAAAAAAAAAGTCATTTTTCATGCCTTTTGACAGGAAGCTCCCTAAACTCAAAATATTCACTAATTTCTCAGCTACTGCTGCATGTTACTTCCTGGTTTTTTGAAAAGGCAACTGTTGAAGGAATTTGAAAACAAAAGATGTTGAAAATAAACTCGCATAACCAAATTCAGAGCTTGACCTGTTGTTATTGCTCTATGTATGAAATGAAGAGTGATTATTTACCTATGAAAAAAAACAAACCCATAACCAAGAACGTAGGACTAAAGGCTAGACCTGGTACGAAGCCTCCACAGTAAGCAGTCAAGCTCCTGAAAGTTGAGACAACTATTTTCTCCTCCACTTACCGTAAAAAAAAAAAAAATTAGCAGCTGAAATTCTATGTAAATATAAACAAGCCCAGTCATGTCACAGTGCCAGATACAATCAGATTGCATCTACCAAATCAGACTTCACGAAGAACTTAACATTGACTTGCCTAAAGTCTGGATCATAAGGCAGCCACTAGACACCCTGTCCTCTGCTGAGAACAGCAGCTCTGGACACACAGAGAAGCAGCAATGAAGGCACCTTCATTGGTTTTGGAGTCAACTGGGAAGGCACCTGGAAATCAAGACACTTCTGGAATTAGCTAGCTGCAGAATGGGATGGTTTGCTTTTTTGTCTGTTTTGTTGTGCCTTTTTTTTTTTTAATTAGTTTTGGATTTATGCAATTAGTGTCCTTCTAAGTCCAGTTTTAAATAACTAAAGCCTCCTACTCACTTCAACTTATATTTATTCTGTTTAGCTCTTTCTCTAAATTTATAAAACCACCTTTAAATAGTCCCATGCTTTGGTAGCTTTCATTGAAATGACTCGCATGTTTAAGTTTATCTGAATAAAACAAAAAATGACAAATGGAATCCTGTACGTGTTTCCTGGAACTACAATGTCTAAAAACCTTTTATATTCTGCAAAACAAAGTTGAAGGGCAGCTGCTTTTCTCTAATGAAGGGTGATTTATAGACTTAACTATCTCTTTTTGGTTGTTAAGTTTAATATTATTCAAAAAGATAATGCATTACTCTTCAATAAGCATACACATAAACGCAAGTTTCTATTGAAATACTTCTGAGCTTTTACCTGAAAAGGAAGCAACAGCAACCACTCGGACAAACGTTACCAAACAGAGTGTTCGTTATCATAGGCAGTCGCACTAACTTCAAGCTGATGTCTCATAACAGTGAGCACAAGATCCAGCAATCACTGGCAAGCTCAGGTCCGGGAACCTGAAGTTACTGGGTAACAACTGCATTTGCGTAAGTAATTACCCACTAGAGGGAGTCGCTGTTTCACACATTAAATCCCAGTTAGTAAATGATCAACATCAAAATGCCACTCCCCTGGAACTATCAGAGCCACAGAAAATACTACTATGGGTAAAACAAAACCTGAAGTTCAGAAAGAAGTCAATACAAAAAATGATATTAAAGTGCTCTTTAGAAAAAGAAAAAAAATCCCACAGTTACTTTAGCCATTCAAAGAGATGTTTCTCATACACTGACAACTGAAAACATAGTTTTGCCTCTGATATACCTGTTCTGGCTATAAACTGTAAATTTTACAGAAGTAAACAAGTTTTCTGCAAATTAGTACAAAATAGAAATTATGGTATTTTATGTTGTATTTCCCCCATTATATCAGGGGCAACATTACTGGGGCATGGGATAAATTGAAGTCTTCTATGTACAAAATTCAAACAATAATTTCTCAAGGCTGAGACCCCAAAGTTTCTTAATACTGCTGGAAGGGAAAAAGACAAAGGCCATTAAAAACAAGGGACATACAATTTCAATTGATTTTCTACAGTATTCAACATTGCTTATCGGTTATTGCTTTATCTTTCAGATCATAAATGAAGAGGCACTTTTGGAATCCTGAGATAAGAAGAAACCTAATTCTAATTCCTAAAGATGAATTAATAGTAATTAGTAATGTGTTACTATGCTGATAAAACCATGAGGCCCTCATGCAGCTAAAAATGTCTGAGTTACCAGTTCCTGCACATGAAATTTCTTGTTGAAATCAACACGTTAAAAACAAGACAGTCCTTGAATTATATACCACGCAAAATAGCAACATACTATTTTTCTGTATGATTTCTATAGCCAAAGATTTCACTTCATTCTTTAAAACACATACTTTGAGAACAAAGAGAATGTAAGTAAAGAAAAATGCAAAAAATACAAATACAGATGCATGCTGTATTTTCATTTACATCAGATCTCAACACACACTTCAAACAAGAAATCTGCAACATAAGCTCTGTTCTGTAATATACCTGATAAATCTGGCTTGGAGGTTTTGAGCAAGAGCTGGAAATCACAGAAAAATCCCCATCAGATAGTAGTACTTGAAGCTTAATGTCTATCTCGTTTAGGTGATGAAATTCCATTGGTTCAGGTGTGTACCCTTCTCCTGGTGCTAGCCAGCCAGATACATCCTCCTATTGAAAGATACAGAAAATATTTAATCCTCATTCCCAAAGGAAACAGACTTTAAAGGCAGTCACACATCAAGTGTATTTATTTTTCAAACAAGCCATACTTAAGAATAAAATATAAGTTTTAATCCATCTCTGTATATAGCTGAAATCTGCCAATATTCACGTATCAAGCACACTCAAAAGCAGATATGGACAGAACAATTAGAGGCATACATTTTTCATTTTTAAATATAACCAAGCAGCAACTTAAATGGACTTAAAAAATATATGTATTTCATTTTATTTTTAGAAAGCACATGCATCTACATCCATTGTTAAAATGTAATAGCAAAAAAGGTGCTGTGTTAACCTAAAAAGACTTCTGCTATTATTTTACTTATTTCTAGAGAAGTCCAAAGCCTGTGTCCTCCCCAACTAGCCACTCAGAAGCCCTAAAATGAAGCCACTTAAAGCCAGATGCCTCACCTCCATGCCAGCTGGCCAAAGAGCAATCAGACAGCTCCCAAGTTCCCCATCCATTCTTCTGAAGATTATACAACTCCCTTGATCAAGTTCTCTTTACACCTAAGAGAAACGCTTTGGATAACTAAGCCCTTTTCCTTAACGATGCATCTTACTTTATAGCCTCTTAGCCAAGTTAGTCAAACCTTTAAAACAGTCTCATGCCATGCCATGCCATGCCTATCGTAGCTCCCTTCCATGGATGCAAACTCTTCCCTTGTTGCAGTTTCTGTATTTGTTCAATATAGCAGTCCCAGCTCCCTTTTGAAGGAATAATTGCCTGTCATAGTCTAGCTTGCATCTAGATTTTGCTGTTCAGTGCTGCACAGTAAACATCACTTTATGATGCCACTAACATGAAAATCAATTTTAGGAGCGTTGTGCTCCTTTGCAAGATAGGGCAGAGGATAGAGATGAAGAGGAAAGCAGACGTAGATCCACCAGTCCTAAGACAGAAAACACAAAGAACGTGCTACAAGCTCACATTTTCAATGCTAATATTGAAGTGGAAAAGCACAGCCCTCAGAAACTGCACTAGAACTGTCCTCAACATCATCCTAAATCACTTCTGTTATGCCTTGCATCTCAGCACTCCTTGTTTGCACGCTTATTCTGGAGACACCATATTATAGCTTAAGTCCAAAGAACTGTACAGAGAGTTGACCATATAGCAAACTTGAGACAGCAAGATATTTTTTGCTTTTAAAAAAGACGAATGCAAGTCAACAGGCATAAAAATGAGATGTTCTCAACTACGTTGAACACATCTTGACAAACACCCCCAATGAACTTGCATCTCAAAGTCTGGCAGCAAATGCAGAGAGAATCTATTTTGGTACACACTCAATCACACCTGCACAGCAGCACATTAGAAGTCCAAATAAAGTGGAACATAATACACTACTTTCTATTGTCCTCTAAAGGAAGTGGAAGCAACAGATTCCTGTGCAAGTCAAAGAAGGAAATAAAATCAGCAGCTATGTCTAAAAGGACAACCACTTTCTATACGATAAGGAGTCAAAAAGAGAGAAAGCCTGACCAAAACCAGGCTTGGAATAAAACTGCAGCAGTTGATGCTATGGCAGAAACCACCTGGAGCCAAATGTCAAAATGAGCATATGAGATGTAATGAGATGTGATGTGACACTTGCAATGCATCACCAAAGAGGACGACAAGGCATCCTTAGGAAAGCAAAGAAACTGCTCTGAGATGAGTAGCTGCCGCCCTTCTAGAGCCCCAGTGTTATCACAGAAACACTGGGAGAGACAGAGAGCACAAAGTTCTTTTCCTGATGGTGATTTATATGACTTTTTCCTCTTGATGTAAGTAACACCTGACTAATCAATATGAATATGTGCTCCTACTACAGACAGTTGCATGTTATGAGTGAGCTTGGCCCACCTAACCCAAACAAATGAGCTCATATTCACAAACAGATGCAGGTTCTGCTCAGCAACCTGGCACTCCTGTCTAACGCTGAGGGAAGCAAGTTTGCACAATCATCATTCACTGGGAATGACACTAGCAGATTACATCTCTGTCCTGACCGCAAAGAAACACCAGGTAGGACCTTAGAAGGGCAGGGCAGGGCTGTGGGGGAGAACATGAGTGTATTGCTGGTTTCCTTTCTTTTTCCTAACAGAAGAGGGCCAGCACTTTGCCCTAAGACTTCAACATCTGTCTTGAAAGGCATTCACATCCACCACTCCCTTACAGCTTCCAGATTAGTCCTCTGGCTATTCAAGCAGTCACATCCACACAAGAGGAGGAAATATCAGCTTCCAATTACAATACCACTCCTATGAGGTCATCCCTGGTTCATCCTCATTACCCTAAAGCACACTGGTTGCAAAAAGAAAAAAAAAAAACATACCCCAAACACCCCTCATAAATTAGCATCATACTAACTGTAAAAAAAACCAAAAAAAACCACCAAAAAACGGGGGGGGGAGAGAGAGAGAGTCATCTCTTTTGTGAAACAAAATCAGTTCTTCTAATGCTTTCTCATACAAGTGTGAGGACACAACTAGTAAGCCAGACCGGACATGACCTGACTCCAGAAAAGCCACTCAGAAATGACTCTAGAAGCTTGCCAGCTTTGTGGAAGCATCTGTTCAGGTGAGACAGTGACCATCATAACGTAAGTATCCAATGTGGTACTACACTTGTGCCATGTTAACCACCCCCTAATCAGACACTGAAGAGCACAGTGCAAACACACAGAAATGACTCTACAGGAGTCAGTTAAGCTGCAACTGGGCTCATTAGCTACAGCTCAGTGTCTATATCTCATGCTCCAAGTATCCAAATTACTCCAGCAGTTGCTTTACTCCAGGGTTAAATGGACTCACACATTCTCTTTTGTATTTTCAAGATGGCTTTGCTTGGAAAATAAGCTTCTGTCCTGTCAATGTTTCCTGTGTGTTAACTCAGAACAATACTTTATAACAGCACAGTCAGTGCTTATTACTGTGGAACATCTGAAACAAATTATATCTCTGCAGCTTTGGCAATTAGATTAGCATGAATATGTACTTCTAAAATATTTTAAATATGCTTAAAACACTTTTTTAAAAAGGTGAGAAGTGCTGTTTGGATATTTGACATATTTAGTAGTGTAAGTCAAATGAAGTTATCTAATCCACATTACACTGTACAGAGGAATCCATACAGCATAGTCAGCTCTGCCTTGATCGATAACCTCCAAAACATTACTTTAGCCAATGTGGTTGCACCAGCTTTTTAAAAGTCAGAATGAAATAAGATGAAAGTGGCCATCAGCTGGACAGTTACCTGGGCCAGCTTGAAGCAGTCTAAATTACTCATTATCTGATAATTTCCTCACGATCTTTGTTATAAAGCAGTCACAGGAAATGCCTCACCCATAATATAATTCAAATGTGGGAGAGGAAGAATCCATCTCCAGACTAGACAGGTTTAAGTAACTAGGTATTATCCTTTCTTTTATTCTACTTTGGCAGTAGATTTAGGAGCTGTTTACTTTAAAGAGATGATCTAGTACAGACTAGACTAACCCACAAATTACCATTCCCATTCTTGTCCACTGTATCAAGGACACAGAGCAACACACGTCCTGTGTAGTGATCTATAATATCACGGACCGAAAGAGTTTCAACCTAGAAATCACATTGAAGTTGGGTAAATTACAGATTTGTTTAATGTCACAAACCATAGGTTAGTTCTCTGTTTCCATACCAGTTTGGATTCAGATGAAGAAAACCCTTAGCTCACCTCCTTACCCCATACCCTGAAAAGTAATTTATAAAAGCAATTTATAAAAGTAATTTATAAAGATAGATTTTAGACACATTTTAGAAAAGAGTAATGAAGAGCATCACCTCTTGGATGTCTTCACCACGTTATTAGAAAATAACTCGAAGTAAAATATGGGAAGAGAGAATAAAAAAAAACATTTGCTTTTGTTTCTTTCTTTCACACACATAAGTTGTTATTTAACCTACTGAAAAATAATTTACTCCAGATCATTTTTAGCTGTAGAAATTAAACAGAAACTGGACCTTGGATATATTTTGTTCATTCTGCACAAAGTTTACATCTTTCTTCTTAGGTACTGTCATTCAGTATATACTTACAAATGTTGTGAAAGAGTTCGTAATATTACTACGGACTTAACATAATGTACATTTTAATGTAAAACAAATTAGAAAGGTCACCTAATTTCTTTATACGAAGCAAGCATTTTCCCAATATTTCTTCTTGTTTATTAAAATGCAGTTTTCTTGAAGTGTTCTATCAAGTTTACATAGTTTGAGGATGTTCATTCTATGAAAACACTTATCTTTAGCATGTTTAATACCACATATAGTTGAAAAGTACTGTAAGTTCCTAGTATAATATTCATTTTTCAAACCAAATTTTATGTTCCCATCCTAGCAGCCTTATGATTACTTCTGTAAAACAACAGACCCCCCGAGAACTCCTTCACTATGACATTCCCCTCAAAGCAGTAAGAAATAAAGGCCATCTCCTAGTAACTGGGAGGTCAAAAGACTATTTGACATCTTCACATTACTGGGTATCATTTTGTGGCACAGACTCTCCTAGAAGTGATTGGTGGGACCATCAAACACTTTTTCACACTCCATGAGGAAAGGTATTTCTATCTACTTCAGCTCTTGCTATCCAGTATACTTAAGCAGACTTTGGCTGCATACTTTTCAGACAGAGTGAGCTGGAAGCCACACAAAGATGTCATGTTATCTTTCTAAATGGACACATAGGCTTCATCAATGTATATTTCCCCAATTGCTGCATTCTGAAGTTCAAGTCCTCAAAAAACTCTTGGAGTTTTTCTGAAGTAGTTGCTGGCCCTTCTACCAGAGACTACAGCACTAGCCACTCAGACCGATAGGCAGTAACTTCACATTTTACGCAGAGAAAATAGGTCATCTTCTTCTCTGAGTGTGCTTCTAAGGCTCCTTCCACCCATGTCTAACTTTTCTTTTAAGTTCTGCTGTTCTTCTGAGACCAGGCATGTCCAAGTGTTAGTAAAATGAAGAAAGAAGCCAATGAAAATTCATTCTTGGAGACAAAGCCAATTGGATTTGTCTGGCTTTTCTCTCATATCTCAGTAGGTTACTTCATGGTAAGACTAAAACCAAATCAAATTTAGAATTACTGTACAAATAAGCCAAATACAACAGGACAGTACAAATCAAAGTTGCCATACCTCAAGACCTTGCGATTCAATTTCATCTTCTGTATCTTTCAATAGTTCAATTAACCTTTCCCTTTCTCCCTCAAGCATAACAATCTGTTTTCCTGAATCCTTTGCTAGCTGAAATATTTACAGAAAGAAAGAAATAAACAAACCTTAGAACTCCATTAGCTCAAACAGCAACAAAACAAAGTTTTTAAACTCTGTGAAATTAACATCCAAATCTTGCTTATTGCCATAATATAAATTATCACTCTGACAGAAAAATCTAGCAGCCTACATATAATAAATTGATAATCTTGTAACAGTTTTGACATGGCGGGGGCGCAGATATTTTTCGTTGGATGAAAAAAATCATTATAGCTACTAGGTCTTCACAGAAAAAAAAGCATGAAAATCAAGGTATCTGTTTTCTGACAGAAAGAAGTCTTCTGTAAATAAGGGTCCCATGCAGGCTATACATGAATAACCTGCATACCTATTCCTTACATCTTCCTTTAACTCAACAGTAAATACATTTAAAGAAAGTCTTAGGAAGTATTTGCCCTCAAAACAAGCTATGTCCAGGCACAAACAGAACAATTCAGTTTCCAGTAATCTTTAGCAAATACACAGAAGCAGTATTATCCCCACCAATATGAGAATCCAAGATGAGAACTATCTTATACAGTACTCTGCCACAAACAACAATTTTTAACAGCAAGATTTTTTTCCTTTATGCCTAGTTAGCTGTTAATGTTCCTGATAAAGGAACCCAACTGTGTCCAGAAGTACTTACATACTATTTTTTAGTTAACATTTAACAAAATGTTGATTTTATGCTTTAACGCTTACCTCAATGTTCTTTTTAATGAAATCCTGATTGTTTTTACTTTTGCTATGCGTTTTTTCTGCTTGATTAAGAAATTCATTTGTTTCTATTTCACTTGGAGAATCTGAAATTTGAGGAAGAAAAGTTGCTAAGTTATGATCATTCCTTTTCTGATTCGATGAGAACTATAATAACAGCAATCCCATTTAAATCTTTAACAAACATATAAAGTGGATAGACAAACTTTTGTTTTCATTATTTATATCAACTATATTGCTATATTTAAAACATAACTATTGTAAAAATCTAATCTCATTTTTAAGCTTTTATTATATGAGATCATTCAATGTTAGGAAGGCTAAAATACTTTTGGATTTCTGACCTCAAAAATACTAAACATGGTGGCTTTAAAAGCCACGGCATTCCTTCGAACCCTATCATTGTTTCAGTTTTATCATCAGTACAAAACCAGACAATAATTTTTCTGAAAACCACAGAACTATTTGGAGACATATCAAGTACATTTTTTAAAATAAAACAGCTGAAGAACAGATGATATAGTTGATATTATTATAACACGGCTTATAAAACAAATTTTGTTTAAAAATAAAACTCATCGTAGAGCTCTACAGCTATAAAACAAAGAGCCACATGATATTCTGACAACATCACATGTACTTTTTTTCAACAATGGGTTTCTATCCATCATACAAAAATGGGCACATATTCCGTTTTTCAAAGACTTTTACCAGTTTTAAAACAGCAATTCCTTTATGAACAGCAAATATTTATCACGTTAAATAACAAGTCTAAGCAAATACAACCAACTTCTAAGTATAAAAAAATACTTCAAAAGTAGGCATGGTACTTTTGGCTTTTCTGGAAAGTAGAGATTTGAAAAATGGGTGGGCTATTTGCCTATGAAAAAAATGAATTTAATATGTTAGATAATAGAAGATAGGCTATGGAAGTTTACTTGGAAGTAACACTATTTTCAGAGAGAGTAGACTGAAAGCAAACTCCCAAAGATATGAAATAAATTCCGTGCATCCTTTTACACACTATGGACAAAAAACTGTGCAACATTCTCACCAATCAGACTTACTCTCAAATTGCAAGTAAACCTTAAAGGACTGAGGTGTTGGAACTGACCAAGAAAACCCTGTCACAGTTCAAATACACAACTTTTTACTGAAAGCATCCCAAACTATCTTTAACATTACCAGGTAACATCTTGAATCTATCAAGGAACTGGGTCATATAAGAATTTACCAGTCAATATAAACATGACAAGTTTTATCCTGAAATGAGCAAAACACCAACATAACATGCAACATATATGAAACATTACTTTTAAGCCACATTTTTCTCTAACTGTAGAATAAGCGTTTTTGAGAGGGAGCCATCATACAGAACGTCTCAGAACACTGAAGTAAAGAAGGGACAGACATGGATCACTGGGACAAGGAATACACTGAAGATTGCCATGGGTAAGAGACACTACAGCTCAACAGATTTTGCATACAAGTTTTGGTAGATTTGGTACAAATTTCAAAGATTTGGTACAAATCCTGATAAGACTGCTAAAGTAATATTATAAAACTAATACATACATTCTTCCTCACAAGTTAAGCTCCACTTGTTCAGGGTTTGCCTTTATGACAACTGTTACAGAAATTCAAAAGCAACCAAAACAGTCTTAGCTATTCAGAAACCATATCAAAAGCCTCCAGCAGAAATAGTAAAAGTCATTTAAGTAATTTATTGCTCATAAGTTGTAAGTGTGTTCCCAAACTAAAAGAATGTAGAACATTTCAAAATAGTGCAAGCAAAGCAACTCCCAACCATGCCTGTAACTGGAGCTTTCGAAGTCACTGCTGTCCTGAATACTGGTAATGAAACCTGCCATTGCTATTCAAGGACACTCCAGCACAACTGAGAAAGTGTGAAGGTGGACGCATGAGGGTCAAGCTTCATTTTAAGGGAGGAATGAAGACACATGGTAGGAAGACAGAGAAATCAAAAGCACAGCACTGTTCCAACCCAGTATGAAGAAACATTTAGGAACAGAAAGTTGAGGTCACATACTGGTGGACTAAGACAAGTGATAAAATGATCAGGGACCTGAGCTCCAGGTTTGAAAAGTTAAAACATGCAGTCACATTCCAAAAAGTGCAGAGATTCTGCTGCCATCAATAGTCCAACCTTGAGGAACACCCGTTTATTATATCCTTGTCATCTTAGGCAGTCACCAGGAAGATAGATTCTACCTGTTTACATAGAATGGTAGATGACAAAGAAATAAACAATTGCAGCTGATAGCAAAGGCAGCTGAAGCTATTCTTCTTATGTCACAACACATGTGAGAAGTTATTCAACCACACAAATTTAAATTTCAAATAGGGAAAGAACAGAGGCACAAAAGCACAATTCCATTTATTTTGAAGTGTTGGACAAACTACACTACTGTCAGCATTTGATAGCTCTATTCAGTGCACATAAACAAGTGATGTCTAAAAGCACAGATGTTTGATTTTTGCCAGAAAGTACTTAATCTGTAAAAGCAACGCAGCCTTTACAATAATCAGCACAACAAAATATAAAATGAGTTGTCTGAAGATTTAGGTTTGTCACAACATCCATACAATTTCTCCTGAAAACAAAAAAATTACAGAACAGTTGAAACTGTATACAGCACCACTCCTCATTTTTAGATGGTTTCTTGAATATAAGCCTATTATTGAAAGTTACAGTACCTTAGAATAACAGCAAAGATAAGTTTTTAAAGAATTTCCATGAAGAACCAGTGATATGTTTTACAATGAATCAGTTACACACCTCAGCATTTTGCAATGAAAGAAAAAAGTTTTATAAACCTGAAAGTAAAAATTTTCTTAGCATGTTGAGTAAAATGTTTTAGATAAATCACAAACAAAATTATTCTTTTTTATCATTTGTAAAAAAATAAGAACTGTTGCCATTCCACTAAGCAACCTTACTTTTTCTGATTTCGTCTGCCTAGCCACAAAGGCCAAGTCTTCATTACCCGCTCATTGTACATGTTGTTTTGCCATATCTAGAAATACAAACTATACAATTAATAAAGTTTACCGTGATTACGTTGGATTTTATGGCAATCATAGTCTTCTGGATTAATTTGTGTGTGAAATACTGAAGTACATATTTCATCTTCTTTAGCATGGGAGGGATCTGCAAAGAATTTTTTCAGTAAAATTTAATTGAAATGTATTTAAAGAAGATACAGTTTCATGCACATCATACTATAAGATCTCACACATGAAAGTTAAAGACATTTACTTGAATAAATTACATCACCACCATATTTCTCAAGAAATAAAGAAGGGGGAAAAGTGTAAGGTGTGTCTCATGAATAATTATGCTGTTTCATATGGCTGTGGTTTTGTTTCTAACAACTACTGCCCATACAAGACAAATAATTACAGTCTAGAAGATACAGCCCAAGGCCCTGAAGTTCAAAAGCCTCTGCAGACGCCATGTGGCAAGTCATCTAGAAGTTTAAATGAGAATAAAGTATCTAGATTTTCACAGCTGGTGTCTGCCTGTGCATGAATTATTAGACTTCCAAGTGGCTTAGGTCAAGAGTATAGTCTAGAAAAAAAATGTTAAAACACCCTAGCATGCAAGTGTTGTTACAGTTACTCAAAAAAATTCGGTCATGGTACTAACATGTATCAACTGGAAGTATAAGTTAGAGCATTAACTTGCAGTCTATACTCTTGGCACTTATGGAAAAGGACTCGTATTGCAGAGAACCATATATATCACATATGAAAAATATGTTTTTCATGATGAAAAAAACAACCAACATCCTGTAATAATGAAGTTTTATGGACTCAACTGAAAGTATGACTTTGTTACACAGAGGGGAATGAATTTAAGGCCGTTTAATTAAATCCTGATTTACATTTCTGCCATGAGCGTGTCAGAGGTCTTTTTGTGCCTGAGAGGCTGGGACACATAAGTTATTCATGATTTTGTACGCAGAACTTGTGTTTGATGTCACAGCCACATTAAAAGCTATAATTAAATAGCTCCCCTATATGATTTACTTTATAAAGCTCTTTATCAAATTCAAGCTCTGAAAAGCAAAATATATGAATTGCGTTCCATTTCAGTATCAATCGAGGCAGCTATTGGGGCACTCATTTAAATAAATAAGTAAATAAAACCTGAAAAGGCACTAGCATATCACAGAAAATTCAAGATAAAGATCAAGCTGGAGGAAAAATATAAATCTAAACTATGCAGTTTTGCCAGTACGGTACACCAGAACCCATATGATGCACATGATCTCTACAGCAAGGAATTACCTTTGAAATAAAAGAGGAATTGAAGTATGGAGTTCATTAACAACCATATAGGCTTGCTTACCTACTGGTTTTTTACTATTTCCTGACATCTACTGGAGACTTTTTAAATATCACCCATATCAAATTCTGTGTTCTTCCCTTAATAACCCAAACTTTAGCATAGAAATAAAAGCAGGTTACCTTGTAATAGTAAGTTTTGTTGAAATGTTTTAACCACACATTGCTACCATTATTATGCATGAACGTCCAACATTCAAGCTCAGATTTTTGCTCAGCAATAATCATTCAGACCTCAAATCCTTGTTCTCTCCCCAGCAAGAAAAAAGACAGGATGCACCACAATTCTGTTTCCTTTCAATCAAGAAACGCTTTCAACCAAGGTATAAAGATGAAGGACAGGATGCAAAATGTGCATATGATTGACAAATCTCTGAGAACTCCAGCACTGAGACAGAGTATTCAAACAGCAAATTTTTTAAAACCACTCTCAAGCAGTTTTGACATGGTACACTCTCGACATACTCAGTCTGGTTTTGTTCCCCCTGCCCCTCCCAATAAAGACATTGTGAGCAGAATGCCTACGGTTTGTTCCAATGTCTCCGCCAGTAAGACTCTAGCCACAGAAAGAAACAGGAGAACATTCTAAAATACCCAATACTTTCTTTTTCCAGGTCCCTGCCAGCATGCACATCCTCTGTGCGTTCTTGAGGAAAAATACCAATACTTCAGAATGTGCTTCAACCACTTGCTTTAGAACTCCAACAGAATTGTGTCCTTCTGACTCAGTAAAGAAAACATTTCTAAACAGTTTTTAAACTTTTCTTTCTCTATTCTACCTATAGTTTTACATTATCGGTATTCACTGTAATTTTGATCGTAGTCAGTCTTTTTTTGTTATGTATCACATTCCACATTTCTCTGTATCATTAACTGTTTGTTTACCTTTCCTGTTAAAGAACTCAATCCTTCCTTAGTAATTTGTATACTTTTAATAGAATTTGGTGTTTTAAATGCTACTTAAGATGGAAGTGATTTTTACTAAAAGACTAAAATGCAAACTGTTTATTCTTATCAGTGTGTTCATTTCCACTTTGAATATTTTTGTCTTCATTGTCATATCATGATGAAACTCAGAAATTATCTTAACAGACTTCCTGGTCTTTTCTTCCTGACAATAGTCTGCTAGCACATCTTTAACATAGTTTCACTTTTTAAAATTGCCATCTATCCTAAACTTTCTTCCCTAGAATTCTCAGAAAAAAAGCTGATTAAAAAAAACTAAGTTCATGTTTCATATTCACGCCTTTTCCTTAGAATCACACTCTATATTATTTGATGATCCCTTTTACTCAAATTCTCTCTCACGTTCAGAATCTTAAAGTCTTTTAGAAATGGATTAAATGTAACATAATCAGTATCAAATTTAATGTAAATGATCCATACTCCCTTTTGGACCATGTTCCAAGACCTGGGCTGCGCATGCATCTTCCTGTATGGTTTTCCAACGTATAACTCAGTAGTTAGTATCATAATTTGGTCCCATTCTTTTGGTTCTTCTGTTAACAATTCCTAAAAAGACTTAGGATTCCCCTCCCTCTAGATCTGTCATATTATGAGATCCTTACCATGGCATTGCCATTGCTTCCTTCTCACTCACCCTCACAATCCCACATGAAAATTTTCTCCAAGATACATGTGTGGCAGGGCCCACATCCCTAGAGCTTCTATGTTTTTAGGCCTAATATTTTTTAACTGCCTGCTCCTGGATTTCTACCCTTCTAGAGTAGCCAGTTCTTTGAAAAAATACAGTTTCTATAAATAAAATTAAAGTACAACTTCTACAATTGTGATAATAAAAAAATTATTTCAGTTACTTTTTCAAATATTCCCTTGATGTACTTTTACATGCAAATATTATTTTATTGTAAAGGTTTGAAAGCTTTATTTTTATAGTATCCAACAAAAATATGAATACTAATCAAAATACAGGATAATTATATCAGGGTATTTACTTCTCTTTCTTACTTACCAGCTGTATCCTGCCATGATGAGATCAAAGCTAAAAAAAATTTTGTGTTTTCTATCTCCTCATGGCTTCCAGTGGTATTGATAGACTATTCAAAAGAAATAAAGCATAAATATACAGATAGATGCATATATTTATTTTAAAGTAAATACTTTAAAGCAAAATATGTTGTCTGCTTATCAAGTCTAATGAACTTCAGACCCTATTAAAACTTCCTTGTTCTGCGGCAACATTTACTTATCGCTTTGTTTTCTTCTTGAGGCTATCTGAACATCTCCTGAAGTTATGATAAAGGCATGGTGGAACTTTAAAGCCTCTGTTAAATATTGTCTTTTACATGGAGACACATTTCACAAGGCAAAGAAGTTCTCTATTGTATATCTGGCTCTCAATCCATAATCCATTGAAATTATGAGATGCAGTCAAACCAACCGCAATCATGTCTTTTTAGCAACTGACATTTGTATTCATGTAAATTATACAATACTTAACCTCAGAGGAAATGCTAAATCTCATGTTTCAAGGCTTAAAGTGACATTCAACTGCTAGAGACCAGGATAAGAATAATGTGAAGGAATTTGTGCTGTAGCGTCCTTGTGCCTTCTTCAGAGGGCATCTCTAATTTCTTCAATAGACAGTACTGAAATAGATGGGCCTAAGAACGGTCACACTAGAGCAGAATAAATGCTTTTAGGTCTGGATTCACAGACATTACCTCTTGTCACGCCTTATCATACCTGCAAGTAGCGAGCTCAAGCATAAGACTGTGCTAGTAAACCATACCTAGACAACTTATATTTGGCTGTTGATCATACCAATTTTTAAGGACCATGGCCTTCTTTCAAAGCCTGCCTAGCAAATATATATTAAAACCTATTCAAAGTTACTTTTTAAGATCAATTTCTTCACTTTAATCAGCCAACTGTGAGTTACTTAATAAAACAATGCATCTGAAATATGATAATTCCGCAAGACACTACTCTAAGATATCCTATTTAGAAAATAAGTTAGAATACTTCTAACCTGAAGTTCTTCCCAGAGCTTTGCCCTCATTTCTTTCCCTTGTTTTTTAATTGCTCTCTCCTTAAAATGTTTTTTTGCCAGTATTGCGTCAAGTTTATTCATTTTCTTCATAGCTGCTTGAATCTGAGGATCTGCATCTGTTTCTTCAGAATCTTCCAAGTTGGAAGAGTTTGCTGTAGAATATATTTAAAATTAATGTTAGCTTGAAGCATTTCAACTTTAAAAAAACTCTAAAAAGCAGTACAAGTGATTTGATAACAACCATAGACAAGAGTACAATTATTCTCAAACATATATATCATGTTCATTTCTAAACCTGTTTGTAGCAGGGGAAAATAGAAAAGTCTTTGTAACAGAACGCTGACTCAAACTCTTAGCTGTAGCAGTTGGATATGGGGGTGTCGAGGAGGAAGAGCCCCCTCATTTTGGGCAAGTGATTTGATTCAAATTTATAATGGCAGAGTGACAACATCTCCACAGTATCAGCAAAAATCACAGACAAATAAGCTTAAAAATCAAAAATAATTTCTTCAGGCTGACTAGTAGAACACATGTTGAAATGTCATTCATTAAAATGAATAATTCTGGGGTTAAGAGACACTCTGTAATATCTCTACTTTTAAATGTTATAGAAGTTTCAGTCTTGACTTACACCTCAGCCAAACCAGAGTCTGATACTGGTTCCAGAAAAATGTTGTTTTGAAAAATAGAAATGGTGAAACATTATGGAAACTACCATTAAAATCGATTTCTGTATTGTCTCTTTTTTCCCTAAACATGCAGATTACAATTCCTGATCACTTTTAGCTTTTCCCCTTCCTATAGCATCCTCATGTTCTGCCCTCTTTTCTGGTCAAACTTAGCTTCCATAGCAAGAGTAGAGGAAACACTTGTGCACTGTCCCTATCCCACAGACTTCCAAGTTTTAGAGTCCTGCAATACTTTTCATTTGCTAATCTTTTAAGGTCAAATGCTTTGCACATCCACTGATCCCAAGCATTTACTGTGATGCATTAGTCTACTTTGTGACACAAAAAGAAATGAGTGATTCAACAAGCGGAGAGCTATAAAAATCCAACTGAGCTCCAGGGAAGCCCCAAGGAGAGAAGATAAAAAAAGAGGACTTATTTCAACTGGCCTGAACCCAGCAGATGGATTTGGACCTAAAACTACTGAATGAAGCTTTGAAGTTGAGTTCTATCCAATTTCTGTTCTGAAGAAATGAATATTATGTTAGATGACCAGCACCGCTGCACTAGATAGAATCACCACTGGATTCTGCCTTATTACATTGACCTAATCTATGTAAAACTCAAATGCTATCCTATCATTAAAGAAAGTGAATATCCTGTAATAAAATAATCTTTAAATAATTAATCCAACACCTCTTGAATATCACAATGCATATACATTTTCAACTTGTAATATTTCTTTATAACTATGTAATATATACACACTCTCCTAGAAGCATTAACAAGGAAAAAAAAGGTTTTATTGCACTGTTCACTTTATACACCTGAAAAGTAATACCTGCTTTTGCATTACTTAGTTTTCTTTGGGAAGGTTCACAGAATTTCAAAGTCTGTGTTTCAGTGCTATCATCTCCAGAATCTGAATTAGAGATACATCCTGGAAAACACAGGAGAACGTCTTTCACAATAAAATAGATGTGAAATAAACTTTTAAAGATACTGTTTGAAATGTTAACAATTAAGAGACCAAAATACATTTTTGTCAGTTAGAGGTCCCCACAAAGCCTCTGCAGTGGATTACCATTTAAAAAATGATATGTACTAGTACACCAGGACTCATGTTAAACACAGGAGCAGGAATCAAGGGATTTCTTTTGACCTCAATTCTGTCCTGAAATCTGCCTGAACTTGAAGAAGGTATCCAAATTTCCTGCTTCACATACTGGCCTTTGATTCTCTATTTTTAAATAGTCAGAAGTTCTAGAAAGTTAATTTATTATCATTTATAGCATGCCAAAACAATGCCATCTGAAGCACTTCTACAAGTGCTTTCATCAAAAAGAGATCTTGCATGTTCATATTTAAAGTATGTTACTAGTATTAGCATTGTTCAATTGTTAAATACTATAACTTGCAACAATAATTTCCAATTTTTTGGACTGGTGGACCATTATTAGGATACAAAGTTTCTAACAAATTATCATGATCCCTCTGAGAAGTTTGATAAAAACACCTTACTGAAAACACTTTCTAACATGGTTCCATGGAACACATGCAGATGGTCTCTCCTGATCTTTTAGGCCATCACCAAGGTGCAGGTCACAGCTTAGATGCCACGAGACATACCCTGTGTTCTCACTGCCATTACCACTATATTTCCTTCAAAGATGGATTCAAAATAGTGAAGAGAAGTAAAGGTATGAATTTTGACACCTCCTTCTCGTCTAGAATTTTACCTGTTTGCATCCTTTTTTCCCTCCACCAATAGAATTTTACCCAAAATACACACACATGATATTTGGTCTAGCCACAACACAAGAAAGCGTTAGTCATTCCCACACCTGGCAACTCACTGGGATTCAGTATATACTTCTGAAGAAAAAAGGTCATACTCTTCACTGCGGTTTGCTGATCTGTTCTTATTTCTTTGACATCAGATTTCTCTCTGCCATCACCTTTGTATTCTTCTGGACAGCAGTCTTCTAGACTGCATCTTTGATGACTACCAGCCAAACTGACACGTGAATCAACCTATGAAATGCAAATTACTACCATAAAAACAGAAATCTTTGGGGGGGAAGAAAAAGATAATCACAATAAACACATCCTATCACAAAGACTAACAACGATTCTATACAAGACTGCAGAGTACTTCTTAAACAAAAGAACCATTTTCGGATCTGATACAGAGTTCTGTTTCTTAGATATCACATTGATTCTTAAGCTCATCATTCCACAGACCGCCAGATTTGGGACTGCCAGGCTAGGAAATTATTCCAAAGGTTTATGCCATTTCTGCCACAGCAGAAGGTACAGCCAACAAGTTAAGAGTCTCTGTGTACAACAGCCTCATCCATTTCCTGACACTTGTGGGTGCTCTGCACCCGGTAGCATCCCAATTTCTTGCTCATACTGTTGAGTTTTTTATAGTCTTTGAAGGGCTGAAAAGCTTATGCTTAATTCATCAGTCTCAAGAGATTGCAATTTTCATGCAATAGCTTATGCTGTTTAGGTCAGAACTTGGATTCAGAGTTATCTGATGTTAACCTTAATACCTGACTGTGAATCTATAAAAGAAATATTTTAATACTTTGGTGAAGCATCTACGTATGATCCCATTCTACAGACAGGTGAACAGAGGTACAATACAATTGGACTAATTTAACTAAATCAATCTAAATCTCTAATTCTCAAGTCCCAGTTCCTACATCCCAACAATCATATCACATATCCCATTCCCAAAATTAAGTGAATCCCTGATACTAATTTTCTCAGAGGGTAGACGAACACCTACTTCTGATGGACTCTGATGAATCCCTGGAGTTGACATACTTCTTGGAATACCATGAATTTTTTTTTAAACTTGATTCAACATATCCTGAGAAAGCCTTGTAGTCAAAAATTCAACTTGTGAGGATTGCTCAAATGCTTTCTTTTAATAAGCAAAAGAATTTTTATTCCAACTTAAATTTAAAAGTACAAATGGGATGGAAGTGAAATTATGCACATACTGGCTCATGCATCAACAGTCTATAGCTGTGTATCTACACATTATTGACAGAATTTAAAATGTTTTTTCCTTAAAATAGAATTTATTTAATAATCTGATTAAATATAAAGAGGAAGACAACCAAGTTTTCCAGGTTGTAGTGCTGAATAGCCCTTTTTGTGGCAAATATAGAAGTAACACATATTCAGAAAAATGAAATTAAACATCATTCCATGCATGCATAAGGAGCAATCCACATTCATGAACTTTCACCTAACCTCTTAGCCCACCTGCAGAGCCCAGAACTCTATATGAAGCTAAAAAGGCAGAATCTTATTTCTTTGGCGTTCTACTAAGAAGAATTAGGCATAGAGTTTCTAACCCACTGAAGGTGAAAAGAATTACCTTTGGCATACGTGGCTCTGGTGTTAATAACTCCATAGATGTACTTAAAGATCTACAATTAGGATAAGCCCTTGAGCTAGATGCAGGCCTTGAAATTTTATCCAAGCTCCCTCGTGCAATATCCATTGTGACCTAAAATTGGGAAAAACCCAAAAACAACCTTCCAAACTATCAGTTTCATAATAAAGCAACACAACCCCAGTAATATTTCAGATGTAGTAGATGTAGATGTAGTTCCAAATCCTTTCTAGCAATTCAATGTTGAGAGGTCTTTCCAGTATAGACTAGCTTGCCACTCAGGTATACACTTGTTAATATATGTACAAATATATATTTATATCATCAAGCCAACCAAAGTATTCAGATGTGCTTACTGTCAAAGAAACTTCAAATGGATTAAATCTTAAAAGTAATCTCACAACAAAGGAAATGTCATGGCTTTTTTTTTTAACTTGGGACTGGCAAACTTAGCATCAACAAAAGAATGAGGGTATTTTGTAGACATCTTGAACATATCAAATAAAGCAGCCAAAAGCTTTACATATTCAGTAGTTCCAAACGGCGGGAGTTCCCAAATCCAAACGATCACATTGCCAGTTCCAATTCAATTTTGAGTTTAAACAATAGAAATGCATAGTTCCCTGCAAAAACTGCATGAATTCACAGGAATTATATATCTGAGTATGTGACATGCACTGGCAATTTTCAGAAGGCCCAAGTGAATACAATTTTTTATTTCAGTACAAGAAACAGGACAAACCGAGTCACGTACACAGGTCCATAGCATCAGCACACAGTATAAAGAAGTGGGCAGAGAAGAAAAAGAGAAATTTATGTTCGTTCATTCATTTCAACTCGTGAACCTCAGGCTCATTCGCTGAAGAGGCCCCTTCACAGCGCCTACGCCTTGCAGCCAGGACTGACGCAGCTACAGGGAGGCCCGTGGAGGCGGCGGCTCCGGGCGATGCTCTGCAACCGGCTCCGAACCGCCGCCGCCCCGCGCCCGCTCACAGAACTGCCCGCCGGGACCAGCCTGGAAACCCACCGAGCCTTGGACGGGTTCTGGCCACCTCCGGGCCTCTGCCAACGGCGGGCGCTCCACAGCGTCCGAAGACTTTTTACGCGCTTCTTTCATTTTCGCGGGGCGGGTGGAAAAGCGAGTGCAAAAGACCCAAAATAACATAAACGAAGAAGCCAAAGATAAGCAACAGTGGGAGCCAAAGGATTCCGGAACAAAAACCCAAACATACAAACAAACTAAAAGCAATCTCACGAGAGGTTTCAACAGACAGAGGGGAAGACCTTTCCCGCGCTCGCAAGAGGAGCCGCAGGCGCTGCCCTGACGGGACTGCTGCCCGGCAGAGCCGCAGTTCCGACAGCCCAGCCTGACAGAGGGCGGGCGGGCGGAGCTCTCCCCGCTCGGGAGCGCCTGTGGCCGGCACCCCCGGCAGGGCCCGGCACCCCCGGTGGCCGCCCCGTCCTTACCGCGGGAGGGCGGCAGCGCGGAGGCCAGCGGCGGCGAGTGGCGCCTCAGCGGCCGCCGCTGCCGTGCCCATGACGACCAACTCATGCACCTCTCGCGATAACGGCAGGAGTCTGCCTTAAATTGGGGCGGTACCATCGTCGGGACGGGGGTGGAGGTGTTGTTGTTAGCCAGTTCCCAGGGATGCAAATATAATCGAGCCCTCACCTGCTCACGAAGCCTGAGCCACCAGACAACCCCACTGAAGCCTGTCTTCTCTGTCCTGATAGAGAGAAATGCTGTATGGAGACCGTCCTTCTCCTCCCCTGCCCCCCGCAGATAGTTGGGCTGTGCCGGGCCCGTTGCCGGGGCGGGGCGTCCGTGTCTGTGTGGTGGGGTGGGGCCGGGCAGTGCCGAGCGGTGGGAGCCTGGCTGAGACTGTCACCGCGACGCAGGGCGGCGGTGGCGGGCGTCCTCCCGGCGGGTTCCGGTGCCCTGGGCGGGGAGCTCGTCCTTCCCTGGCGCCGGTGCCTGCGGACGCCGAGGCCCGCGGCTGCCTGGGCCCGGGGGCGCCCGCCGCGGAGCAGGCGTAAGGGGAACGGCGTCTGAAAAGCTGGGTCGCTTTCAGTGCGTGTGCGCGCTGCCAGCGGAGCAAGCGGCATGCAGAGACTGAGCTTAAGACTTGGATTTTCCACAATCTCGGTGAGAGACGGTGGGTGCTGGTGTCCCCGGCCGGTGGTGCAGCTGCGGCCGGCGCCCTGCGCCCCTTCCCGAGCGGCCTGAGCCGGGGGGAGGGCGGCGGGGGTTCCGCTAGAGTCAGCGTTGGGAGCTGCTAGCTAGGGTGTGGTGGACGTGTGAGTTGCAACCATTTTCATGAGAGCGTAATTCTCGTAGCTGTTGTCTTTCCCACTTCAGTAAAAGAACAATTTTTGAAGTGTTTAATCCAACAGAAAAAGTTACTGTATTGAGCCTTTTAAACAATATATCTCTGCTGTGAATTATCACTGTTGCTTTTGGTAGTCTGTTTGTCTAGTCTCCTGCATAAGTTGTGTCATGTTTACTTCTGAAAAACGATAGTTCAATGACTGTTTTAAATAAACTCACTAAAACTTAAAACTAATACTGTGGTCACCATTTTTTTACCTGAATATTCACTGTTAATAAGGGATTTTAATTAATCCCTTTTATTTCTTTTCTGGATTTAAATAGGATATGAGGATTAGCTCCTGTGTTCTGATTAACTTGTAAAAGCTGTAGAGACAGTTACTGGCCTCTACAACCTCCTTTGATACCCGTGTATGTTAAAATCAGGTTTTCATGGGCAGCAAAAATTTACAAGAA
Organism: Calonectris borealis; assembly: GCF_964195595.1. Classification (NCBI taxonomy): domain Eukaryota; kingdom Metazoa; phylum Chordata; class Aves; order Procellariiformes; family Procellariidae; genus Calonectris; species Calonectris borealis. The sequence continues at coordinate 36,932,617 of NC_134316.1, forward strand.
ACAAAATATGAAGACATAAATTGCATCTTGTTCGAAGTAAGGTTTCGGTTGACAAATTTTTCTGCCAAAATAAATCTTACTACAGAAAATATGCTAGTGAACCACGTGTATTTTAGCCTCCTTCCTAAGCATGCCAAGGTCCAGGTATGTTAAAATTTTAACATTAATCTTGCAATTGCTAATTGAATACCATAGTGGTATTTGGAATGTGTGGTGCTTTCCAGATGGTGCAGATCATGATTTGAAGCAAAAATAGAAGACTGAATGTTTACATCAACAAGTTGAGTATTTAAGGTCAGTAATGACAACGAGAAAGCAGTAGAAGAGACAACATAGTTCAGAACTAGCTAAACTAAAATCTTGCTTTTGCTGTATTAGGAATTGTATTAGCTATGAATAATGAGGTATGGAAAGCAGCTAGGAATAACTACCCCAGTATTTATTTATTTCTATAGTAGCGCGTATATTCTTAACAGCTGACAGAGTTTGACTTGCTATCAGCTTCCCGTATTACAGACTGCCTACAACCTCAGAAGAGCCCACGAGAGTGTCCAGCTCTGCGTTTGGTAACAAACTGACAAAAAACTCCTTTGAAAGTGGTGCAGGAATAGGCTCCTTACTGCTGCTTGTCCACATAGAATCAGTGAAGGTTATCAATGAGGCTATCACACCCGAGAGTT